>NC_092593.1:33811944-34471388 GCF_047663525.1 Anas platyrhynchos | reverse complement strand
AAGTCCTTGCATTTCCATGAAAATAAACTATCTTAATATCTGTTTCCTGTCTGGGTTGCAATGCATAAAAGCCAAAGAGAGCTGCCAGTTATCTGTTTGGCCTGAATAAAGAAGAGTTCCATAATTTTTGATTGAGTGCTTTTCTAGTTGTTTGTAGCTGCCGCATCTAATTGTGCTTGTGTAGTCCTTTAATTTGCATGAAAGAAGATAATATAATTGAAAAACTTGGGAGTAAGACAAGTTCAGATTACTAGCGGAGGCAAGTTAATTTGTTATTCATTAAATGCTAATGAACCTGGCACCTATGTTTTATTTGTTTCACTCTGTTTGAAATTGGAAAGGTCTTGTAGCACAGCTAAGTCTATGATAAACAGAGGTGTTAAATTAAACTCTTGTTTTCCGTGATGTTCTGCTAGAATAAGCAAGTTTGTAAAACTAGGTAACTAAATATGTGTGTAGTGAAGCATACTCAAAAGGTAAACGTAAAATAGGTAAGGAGCTGATCCTGTATTCAGATTCCTTTAAGAATCATATCTGAGCTTTTCAACCTTTTGGGGCTTGGTTTTGATGTGGTTTTTGTACAGAATGTACAGATGTAGAATGTGGTGGTGCACAGAGGCTTTTGTAGTGAATCTGGCACACTCTGCCTTTTGTATCTATTCTTAGTTGTCTCAAATAAGAGTAAATGTAAGAACATGAAATAGTCTTTTATTATCACCACTGCTCTGGATAATGCCACATAAACAGGTAAAATGAGATCTACGGTTGTTCATAGAAGTCCTAGAGGCATGCAGAAATCTATGGTTTATTTTCCCTTAAGCTGCTAAAATGAATTGTGAAACAACTATTTGTATTCATACAAGTTATAAATTATTTTGGCTTTAGTGTCTTTTAGTTAATCGTTTAAAGTAAGAATAATGATATTTAGCATTGAGGGGTAAGTGATATGGCTCATTTATATTACTAGATTATTTACAGTGTATTATTAAACTGTAGAATAAAATAAAACTTTTTTTTTTCTTTTTCTTTTTTTTTTTTTTTAATTCCAAGGACTGTTTAATGTTTTTCTCTTCTGGAAAGCAGCTTTCCTTTTCTTCCTAATATTTATTCATTGTACCTTTAAAGTATGGGGAGCCTGGAAAGTAAATTCAGCAAAAGCCAAATTGCACGTTGTACGTAAAACATATCTATGACTTAGAAATATTGAAAAACGTCTACAAACACAGGTCCACAAATCATCTTGCCTGTGCACAGCATTGCTTCTGCCATTTGTCTGAAGGATTCTTTGTGGTTTTGAATGTGGAATAAAAGGAATAAGATAAAATGTTATGTATCTCAATTTTGACATCCCACTAGTTTAATTCAAGATTAACAGTGTGCACAAATTCCAAAACATATGTATGGTTGGCCTTGCTTTGATGAAATAACTGTGTGTTGACTTAAAGTTGGACAGAAATGTGGCTTATTCTACTTGCGTTGATCCAGTAAAATAGTATGAAAAATGAATTTATATGAGAAAAAAAAAAATTGAACTGTGAAGTAATTCATGTGAAATGTATAACTATTTTATTTCAGTGAAATTTAAGGGTATTTCTGCTGGTTGCAACAAACTTGAAAAATTGAACAAAAACAAACCAACCAACCAAACAAACAAAAAAAATCCAAACACTGAAATGTATGCTTTTAAAATTCAGATTTCCTATTTTTATTTACCACAACATCTCAAGAGGGCTTAAGTGATGTTTCCTTTCATATTGCTTGTCAATGGATATTACTTATTGCTGTGTCACAGGGTTTGAACAAATAATATGCAATTTATATATGTGAAAAATATGGTACCCGAACTGCTTTCACAGTCAGTGCTTTAGACATGGATCTGCGATATCCACATGCTGTATTGCAGAAGTTTAACTAATATCTGTTAAATGAGCATCTGTTTGGTATCTAAATTTTGTTCCCATTATATCATTCTGTGGGGTATGCACAAATGATTGAGAAATCAGATTCTTAACTATTTTCACGCTGTTTAATACTACTTCATGGTTTCTCACCCTCCTTTTATTTACACATGTCAAAATTTAAGTTTTCAAAGATCTAGGTGCATATATATATATATATATCAGTTTATAAGTTGCCACAAAGATACAGGTTGCTTCTTATTCATTCACTTCTTCTATAAAGAAACAGAAACAGAAGGTTAATTTGAAAACCAATCTTGATCTCCAAGCTAACCTGAAAAACTGTTGAGGGAAAAAAATTAAGTTGATTAATTTCAATTGTGATTAATGGTATGTGAAGAAGAAGAAAACCAACAAACAAACAAAAAAAGGCAAAAAACATTGCTCTAATAAATTATAGTATTTGGATCTTTAAGAGATTGAAATTCTCCAGGTCCAGTTCTCAAAGATGTGAAAGACATCAATTTTTAAAAGCGAGTCTCTCTTCTTTTGAAGCCTGTTCTTCATACCATGTGTATCCACTCGATTATGTAACCTCTAACAGCATCATTTTGCTTTTCTTCCACTTGAGTCCATGATGGGTATGCTGCTTCTTTGTATACATTCACTGGCTCTATGTTTTCATCTTTGCAAAAGGGGAGATGGTGGCTGTCCTAGCGACTCAATAGAAAAAGAGAATACATTTCCAAAATGAAATGCAAAAATGGCCACATTATTGTGCTAAATCAAGGAAATTGTTATCTTTGCCTTTTCTAGTCTTCTGAAGCAAAAGCAGGACAAATGCTTTTGTTGAGAGAAGAGTTCTGCTCTATATTGTGAGTTTTTGTAGAGGTAATAGCTACTGATAACACATGTAGGATTTATTTTATATTACTTTCCCATTTTCTGAGACATTCTGGAGTAATGTTGCTTACCTGTAAGACTAAGCAGGGACCTTCAGACAGCTTTAGCACACCCTAGTAAATTCGTATCACTGGGGCCTCCTGATGCTTCTGAACCTCCGTGCTCCTAATGGTGATGCTCATTGTGACTAAATTCATTATTTAAAAATGAATATATAAGGGCAAATGAAGACATTGAGCTTCAAGGGGCATCAATCCATTAATTTCTGAACACTGAATTAATGGAAAAATTTAAAGATCATTCTACACAGCATGTTTGTCTGTATCTCAGGTGATCCTTTTTGGTTTTCTAAAGCAGCAGGTCAATACTTTGTGTAATTGTACAGCCTGTTTCATTCAGACTGGTGAGTAGATGGCTGCTGCACGTCTGCAAGTCAACTCCAGAATTGCTTAACCATTTGTTAGGGTATGCCAATGCCTGAAAATGTATCTGGGCTATATAAAGACTTAATCCCTGATTCTGTAATTCCAGTGGTTGTTTTCCCTTTGCAGACATATATTTGTGAATTGTGGAATTGGGTATTGCAAACTGCAGGATCATGATTCGCTAAATAAGGTCATTCATCTGAAACATTTGTCAGATGGAAAGCATTTCAAAGCACATGCATAGTGCAATGGAAAAAATGTATTAAGGATGACAGAATCATTTAATTATTATCTTTCTTAAAGAAAATTACATACATGACAGGCGTTTTTTGTTTTGTTTTGTTTTGTTTTTTTTATCAGGTTTTGAGTTAAGCAGGAAAAAAAGAAATGGAAGAGAGAATATTTCCCTTGCTCTCTGTTTCTTCCTCTCATTTTAATGCATCTCAAGACTAAAACCATGATTTTCAACAAATACTTTTGAAAATGGAGCTCATGAATTGATGTCAGCAACCAGTAAGTGAAAATAAATAAAGTAATTTATAGTTTTGCAAAGCATTATCTGCTCAGTTCAATGGTTAAAAAAGTAATAGTTAAATCTGAGAGAGGTTGTAAGCTTATACAAGCTCTTACTTGGGTTGTTATCTTTTCAAAGGTCCTACTACAGGTTATTTTTCTGTCTTTTTTTAGCTAATTTTTTTTTTTTTTTAATCCAGATGTTCATGCTTGTTTTAATTAGGATACAGAAGGCCTACTTGTCATCTAGTCCTCTTGCATTTCTTGTTTCCCTAGATAGGCCTTTCCCTAGACAGTTTCTTCCTCTCTGTTTCTGTGTTACTTTCTACCTGGCCCTTCATCCCCAATCCTTTTTTTCAGTGAAAGC
The DNA here is from genome assembly GCF_047663525.1 of Anas platyrhynchos. Lineage (NCBI taxonomy): Eukaryota > Metazoa > Chordata > Aves > Anseriformes > Anatidae > Anas > Anas platyrhynchos. The sequence continues at coordinate 34,467,282 of NC_092593.1, read as the reverse complement.
CTTCTCTACTTATCAGTCTTAAGATGGCAACAAAAATATTTGAGCTTTTGAAGTCTGAGCACATAAGTGAATTCAAAGAAAAGAGTGGAATGATCTTGTAATACTTGTGAAGTATACAATTATTTTTTTTTAATGGTTGGGTGAAATTGAACTCTACAACTTCTATGAGACTTAAGTTCCTAAGTATTCTCTTTATCAAGAAAACTGTTTTGGAGATCAGATTTTTATTCTCTATACTTCTATGGCAGTGCTTAAAACAGCCTAAAACATTTGTTACTTCTGATGTACTTTAGCATTGCTAGGCAACAATCTGCTTGGGATCATGAAGCTGATAATAGGTAAACAGTTTATATCTGATGAAACTGAGTAAATATTTCTTTTTTGTGCCACAAATATCCACCTTCATCTTAAGTTACACTTAGTGCTACTGCAATTTGGTAGTGTATGTGAAGGTCATATCACAATCTATATTAAGGAATATACATGGCTGATAAACTGAGAAAATATGAAATTATTAGCAGAATATAGTATTAAATTCAAAAGTAAGTACTGGTTAGTGACATTTATTCATTGGAATTAGATAAATTAAAACGGTCTGTTATGTTTTGGAAATTATCTTGATTGGCTTTGTAGTATGTAAGTTTTCATTTATCCATTTATGAGAAAATTTGCTTAACTTTACTAATCAAAGTTTACAGTGGTGAGCGAGACTTGATTATCATCAACTATCATCTCACTGATGCTGTCAACAATTAGAAAGATAAACAAATGTTTGAGGCAGTGATTTAATTACTGCACATCCATTTTATTAAGAAATACAGACCATTAGTACTTGGTTATTTCTGGTCATCACAAGACTGCCCTGAAAAGGCCATAGTTGTAAGTCTCAGCATTAAAATCTGTTAATTACAAACACATTAATTTGTTTTGCAGTTTTTCTCTTGCAGTCTTCTCATTTTCTTAATTATGTTTTGTTGTTGGTGGGTGGTTGTTTGTTTGTTTTGTTTTGTTTTGTTTTCCCAAAACTGTTTGTACAGTATCATTTACTTTGGTCTATGAGGTCTATGATGGTTAAGATTTTTTTTAAAAGTAGTTTTAATCATTTTCCTCACAAGTTATGCCTAGTAGTTAGATACTTTTAAATTTTTGAATGATTGAAAAAAAAAAATGAAGAAATAGAAAAATGCTATTCAAACAGACGTTTAAAAACAAACAAACAAACAAAAAATTATGTCCTTAAGAGCTCTAATAATGACTTTGGCAATATTTAGAACTTAAGCCAGATGCTCAATGGTTTTAAATCAGTGAAGCTCCACTGGAGTCAGACAAGAACTAAGATGTATTACTATGCATTACATTTGTCTGTATTTTCTACTTAATTTCCTTAAGGTGATAGTGTAGCAACTTTCATCCTTTCATAAGAAGGTATGGTGCCTTTTACTGCAAGTAATACTCTTTGAAGTAAGGGCTGAGTAAGGGTACAGCTTTCCTCCCCTTACAAATTGACAGTAGCACAGTTACTTGAAAATAAAAACAGCAAGGGAAGAGAAATGATGTAGTGAGAACATTTGCTATCTGCCTTAATTTGGGGAAGTGTATTTTCTGACTTATTTTTAAAAACAAGTTATCTCATTTTAAGTTGATTTATCATTTTAGCTCAACAGCCATCAATGGTCCTACAGGGACTCTTTGGTTGCTATAGACGCTTTGTAACGTTGTCTCACCTTAGCTTCTGTCTGATCAGACTCTTTGAAATCTCTATATGAATTTTACTAGGGAGAGTTATAGCTCAAAAAGCATAATGCATTCCATGCCTGAAATGGAATTGTTGTGCATAAACTCTCCTGTATAGGTGGAGTTGAAAACAAGCAAACAAGTACATGGGGGTAATGCCACAAATGTGGTACCAACACAGCTGTGGGTTGGTGATCTGTAGGTACGACAGGACTGCTGTCTCTCCATTGATAACAATTCCAGAGTTATTTGAGCATTAAAAAAAAAAAAAAAAAAAGAGAGAGAGAGAGAGACAGAGAGAGAGATGATTTTAAAGAATTTTGGAGTTAGCATCTATCTGTTCAGGCAAAAATTATTTGTGTGTTCCCACGGCTGCCGTTCTGCTCAGTTAATCTGTGTCTATGTAGGCTGATAAGGACCCTGTATCTGAATGAATTCAAGGAAAAATAATTTACAAACAGGAAGAGGATTAACGATGCTATACCATAAGGGAGCAACAAACACAATTACTGTCCTCAGTAAGATCAAATATATACGGCTTTAATTTCAGCCTTCTTATCCAGTAAGCCCAAACTTTTTACAAGTTTATTACAGTTCTGGCCTCTAAAACCCATGCAGAGTTCAACTGCATCCCTTGGGATAGCTCAGCCCTACTACTGAACTGAACAGATAGTTGCAAACATCTCTGGAGTGCTTCCTCTCTGAAGACAGAAGTAGCACTCAACAACTTATACCCATGTTTTTGAAAGTGCCAATGGGATTATTTTTGCCTGCCTTCCTTGCAACTTTTTCCATATCATCCAAAGCTATACATGGTAGACATAAAACACAAATAGGCTTTACCTTACTGGAGTTACATAAAGGTAATGCCATGTACCAGGTTAGGACTCACCTGATCTTAGGTCACTGAAAACACTTTACTGGAAAGGTCTGAATTAGATGCCTTGTCATAAGGCTTTTGAGACAGAACTTGTGTAAACAAACTTGGGTAAATAGTGTCTAGGGGGTAATTTTCTCTCTTCCCTCATTTTCCCTACAACATCCTTAAGCAGCATGAGGTCTTAGTGGGTACAGTGCCACATGATTTTAAGGTCAAATTCTGCTGGTGGTTTTTTCTTTGGAAAGCACATCTGCTGAGTCGCTTACATTCATCTCTTGTGACCAGGAGAGATCCCAGCTCTGGTGGTGCTGCTTGATTTATACCATGGAAGAAAAATAGCTCATACACATGCCCTTTACTCTTGTCTACAGTATATGTACAGGACTGCAAGCAGAGAACTTCATCACAATGTCCCCAAATCTTCTATTTCTCCTAGAAGTATCTATTTGTTTATTTGCTCTCAAGCCAAAAATGCATTTTGTATTCTTACATGCTTCATTCTCAAAGGAGGTCCTGTTTTTATTAGCAAGATAAGGATGCCATGAGAAATAACTTTAATTTTGCTATTGCAGTGGCTAAGATCATGGCCTTCAGACTCTGGGTAATTTAATATAAAATAAAACTCAGCATTTTAACCTTAGATGAATGAGCAGCTTCTGCTCCATCTGCAAAGAAACAAATGCACAGATCTTCTCTTGAATTCCTTTGTTATTGACTAAACGACACTAGGATGGAGTAGCAGTCCTGGTGGCTTGTAACAGCTTATACCATGACCTCTGTGTTATTGAAATGTAGTTGTTACAACTTCCATATTTTTCTAGCAGCTTCTAGTCTGCGGTGGCAGCTCCTTGAATGACCTTGCCTGCTCCTTTGGCTGCCCACGCTGCTGACTGCTGTGCTGTTCACAGCAAAGCCTGCAGTTCTGGTGACAGATTTCTAGCACAGATTTCTGACATACTGGCTTGCCCTCCTGGACATCATTCTCTTTCATTCTCTCTGATTAAACAAAAAAGGTTGAGAGGAATAAAGAATCCAGGATTTTGACTAACTTCAGCTCTGCTAATGCTGAAACACAAACGTGGAGTTTTTATAATAATGGAATAGAGAACATTTTCTCCTTGTAGCTAATGAGACATCTCATGGTGTTTTGAAGGAAAAGACATTTCTTAACCTGGTAGAACTTTGTAATTAAACAAAACCATGGTCAAATCTCCAGAAGGGGGAGGGGGGAGGAAGAGAGAGGGAGAGAAAGAAGTACATAATAAAGTATGTATTCATTCATCTGAGGCAGAAAGAAACAGTGATGGTTTCTTGTAGTATGGACCTTAAGTTTTAATGTAGCTAGTATGCATATAGGTAATCAAATAATGCATAAAATCCTCAGATGTCCTTTTTTTTCATACATACATTTGTTTGTTTACATGTTCATGTAAGTATTTAACATCAGGATTGAACAGGAGTGTGCTGTTACCACCAACTTTAATGCTGAGCATTTTTAAGCAGAGGTTTATTGCAGGGATATAGTATATTGTGGTTTTACTCAGAGACAGCATTTAACTAATGAGGTCAATTGTCTCTGTTAATAGAGGATGCGTTAAGGTAAAGAGAATAGCTAAGTAAGCACCAAAAAATCTTGGATTTCTCCAGATAACAAGTGGATGAATTGTAAAATGAGGACCATGTTAAGAACAGGGTTCAACTTCTCTGTCCTGCCCTCAGCACCTAAGTAGCAGAATATAGGATCAGCTGAATGGCAAGCTGAATGGTAAGTTAGGTTTCATGTTTTTTTTCGGTTTGGCTTGGTTTGTTTGTTTTTGTTTTTTGCTAGTTTTTCTCCTGGAAAGACATTTTTGAAACCTGTTATATGTAAATCCAACATAGGAATTGCCTTAGAATGGCCACTAAATAACAGGCTTAGAGATTTAACCATGTGTTAGGGCAGCTGCTGATGTATGCACACATGCATTGATGCAACTTAAGTAAAAACAGACCTGTGTTATGAGTATACATAGATATGTATGATGCACTGCATCCTTAGCTTGCAGTTCAGAATAAGGAAAATAACAAAATTAATATTATTAATTTTCTCACATAAAAAAGGATATCACAAATTCAAAAATGTAAAATTTAGTTCTACAGCACAAACTTCACCTTGGATGTAGGCTTCACAAAGTGCTTCAAAAGAACTTCAAAAACAGATACAAAAGAGTAGCCCAGATTATAAAACTGTAATCATCCTTACTTCAGTCAGCATTAAAGTTTTTATTTTTAAGTCAGTCCTTTGAGAAGGAAAAGAAAGATCAGAAATCTAAAGGTCAAATCATTTAATTACTTTTATCTATTTCCAAGGAAAATTCCCTAACATATCCTTTTTTTCTTTTTTTTTTTTTTCTTTTTTTTATATAATAACTTCACTATCTAACAAACCTTGAACTATTTAGTACCAAAAGCGTTCTCATTTTTCAGACAACAAAAATTCAGCTGCACTATTTTTTTTTCAAAAGCCATGTAATGAGGCTTGTAGAAACACGACACAGAGAAATAGAATGAATAAATCAAATTGTAAGGAAAAAAACTCAAGGATCGGAAAGTACCAATGGCAAAAACAGGGAACTCTGCAGCTTTCCTCACTGGTTGAAACCCATTTCTTCCTATGTTACTTAGGAGAATTTCCTCATTACTGTATTGCCAGTGCAGACTAGACAGTCCGAGGGAGATGCTCGAAAACCTCCAAAATTAATTCTGGGAGTTATGGTCGAGAAGTTGGGGCTAAAGAAAGTTGGATTTGCTGAGCCTTCTGTAAGGTATTCACTTTATTGAAGATGGTTTTGCAGCTTGCAAAATGCTTGTAACAGACTTGTGGGATACAGAAGTCATGTTTTCAAGCTTGTGAATGCTGGATTACTCCTCTCTACAGACAGGGGAGTTCAAGTAGCCTCATGAGCTCTGATGGCTGGTACTCATCTGTGGTTTATCCTCAGTACAGAGACAATTTGCTTGGACAAATACCAATGAGAAAGCATCAGCCTTTGCATCCAGCAGCTGTCCACAGTTCCTCTCTGTTTCAGTGATCACAAGTTAAAAGAAAAATTCATCTTCATGTCAAGCTTTTTCTTCACTCTAGAAGGTTGTAAAAAGTAGAATGATACTTCCATGGGTGTGCAGCAGAATTGCTAAACTATGACTTAAGAGAGGTGAGGAAAAAGAGAAAATTATAAAGAAATGACCTAGAGCTATAAAAGAATGAGCTCCAAGCACAGACTGATACATTAAAACCCTGTTAGGAATAGGTCTGCACTGGCATCCCACACCTTGTCCTGCTCCGGGGACAAGTGGCACTGCCTCTCTGTCTGGGAAAGCTGCTGGCAATGTCTGCTCATTGGGCACTGGGCCACCAGCATATCTGGGAGCATTTTGATCTATAGACCAATTTTATTAAGATAATGGTGTAAGTATACATGAAAAACAAACAAACAAAAAAACAGGGTGGCATATTATCACACCAATTGTTTTGCTGCTTGGGCTGTAAGACACCTTTGGTAGTGATGTGGTAATAATCACCATTTCTGCATTAACATTTACTATCGCCACTGATAGCATTGTTTTCAGTACTATTCGGCTTTATATGTTTGCCTTTGGTTAAAGCCAGTGGGAACAAAGAAAATCAACTAAAGGCTCGAGTTCTCCCTGTATTTCTTGAAAGTAAAAAACTAAAATAGTATTCCATTATTTTTCTGACATAGATACTCAAAGAAAATCAAGTTGCATAAACTGATATTTACACTGGAATGTCCATAATTTTTCACAAGTTAACCTTTTGTCATGTTTTGCTTAGACTTTTGCTTTTATGTGGGTTCTAAAGCTCACACGGAAACATCTTCAAGGCTTGTGTAGCGATACATAGTTTTATCCACATGCCACTATTTATATAATGTGTTCATATCGGGTAGTAAAACCAGCATCCCACATCCACAGTGCTAAAGTTTAATCATAAATTTTAAAGTTAAAATGTATACATTTTCTAAAAAGCTTTAGTTAATGAAAAGTAAAAATTAAAAGTTTCTGCAATGTTTGTGAACATTATTGGAAACTGCTTTTTGCATGCAGCAAGGTTTCTTACAGAAAAAATAAAAATGATTGCTTAGGTGTAGTTATGCAGAGTTCTCATATGCAGTCTTTTTGGTCTTCTGAATTTTACTAAAAAAGAAAGTCTCCAGTCAGGAGTTTTTAAGGCTAAGCTGCTTTAGCAAAAGTTTAAAGCTACCAGGCTGAGGGGAAGCTTACTGAAACACTTAAAACTACAAGTGCCTCGGAAAACAGTGGGAAGAGATGGGCAGTTTGAAACTGAAGGTTACACAACAACGTCAGTGCAGTTTGTATAAAACTAGTTTTCTTCCTTGCTGCAAGGAAAGTTTAAAATATAGAGAAATAATTTTACTGTTAAGAAGCTGTTTGGAAGAAAAAAAACTGCTAGGAAGCTTTAGCTTCTTTGAAGTCCGCGGCTGCCTAGGCTGCACTCAAGTCACAGTTTGCAGCTGATTTCAGTAGGAACAGATCTGAATAAGCAAGAAGGTACTGAGCGAACACAATTGCTAATGGAGCATTTATTATTTTACTAAGTGATGAGCACTATTGAAAAAAGAACAAACACTAATCAAGTCACCTATGTTATACATACATATATACAAATATGTATTTATCTGATTCTGATCTGTCAAACAATAGTGTCAGAAGTAAAAATCCTCATCATTTTATGATGTTTATTTAACATAAAATGTGTATTATTCTTAGAGGTGTAGATGTTTGTGTCATCTGAAAATCCAATCGTGACTAGAAAATGAAGCAAAAAATTCTGTTGTTAGTAGTTAGAATCTGGAATAGAATATTTTCCCTGGAGCCAGAACAGAAGTCTGCGTTTTTTCACATACTGCCTGAAAGCTAAGCCAGTTAATGGAAATATAGGATGGAAGACTACTCTTCTGGTTTTGCTCAGTTGATTGAACACTCAGATGAGGTTTTAGATTTTTTTATTGAAAAAATGAGTTTTGTTCTTCTTATTCTTTTTAATCCAAGCACTGTGAGTTTGAAACATGAGAATATGTATAGTTACTACTGACTTTAAAAACTACATCATTATCATCCTCAGCCTTCACTTATTTTTTTTTCAATGAAAACATGATTGTCCCTACCTTGTGTGTACAAAGAAACCTTCCCTTCCCTTCCCTTCCCTTCCCTTCCCTTCCCTTCCCTTCCCTTCCCTTCCCTTCCCTTCCCTTCCCTTCCCTTCCCTTCCCTTCCCTTCCCTTCCCTTCCCTTCCCTTCCCTTCCCTTCCCTTCCCTTCCCTTCCCTTCCCTTCCCTTCCCTTCCCTTCCCTTCCCTTCCCTTCCCTTCCCTTCCCTTCCCTTCCCTTCCCTTCCCTTCCCTTCCCTTCCCTTCCCTTCCCTTCCCTTCCCTTCCCTTCCCTTCCCTTCCCTTCCCTTCCCTTCCCTTCCCTTCCCTCTTCTAACCACCTCATCCTGCTATTCTCACTCCTTACTTTTCACGTATGGTTTTCATTTCTATCTAAATCAAAGTGCCCTGAAGTGGTGTACTCTTTGAGTAGCATTCCCAGACACAGAAGCAAAAGAAAAGTCTGTGATCATTACTGTTTTGTGAATTGATAATATTCAAGACCTCAGGATTTTAGACTAAAAAAGCTCTGAATAAAGCAGAATAAAAAATCCAGGCTCTAAAGCTGACAAAGATATATACATAATCTAATTGTAGCTGAAGTAGAAACTACAGTAGGTTGGGTTTTTTGTTTTTTGTTTTTTTTCTTATTTGTTTTTCCTAGTGAATGAATTAAAAATAATAATGCCATAGAGGAGCAGTTTTTAAAACAACTTATTTTTTTCAATTAGCTGGGACTTTGAGAAGTTGCAAAATGTGTCTCTAATGTTCTATATAGCAGTTTAATAGGATGTTATAATAAACAAGTAAAATTAGATTTATTGTATCAAGAGGCAAAATAACCTCATTATACAGAAAGCTCCAACACACTGAAACTTGCCTAATGTATAACCCAGTAGTCTAATTGGTAAACCTGATTCTTGCTCTTAACAGAGTTCATTAGTACCTTGGAGTCCTATAAGATGTTTGAATGATACTTGTTATAATTAATATTTAGTCTTTAATGCTATTTACAATTTCTGAAACTTTCTAAATGTTTTTTGTGATTGCTGTTTTAAAATTTGGCACCTGTGCAAACTTTACTGTTACAAGGATGCCAGAGGGGTTTCACAGAGGCAACATGGTATTGCAACATTTAATTAACCATTTGTATTCTTCTACAGTAGAATATTTCAATACACTTTCTGAATAGCTTGTCTTCGTCTCATTCACAGTGATGTGTTATTCCTGTATCCACATTTAGGGTATTTAATGTATCTCTGGACATGGACTTGCTGTCTCCAGGGAATGATATTGGAGCATTGGTTCTGCTTCTTCACTCAATTTAAGGGAGTGGAAAAAAAATCTACAGACCAAAGCACAGTCTAAAATACTATGTGATAGAGGAAGGAAAGCAGCAGAGGATATGTCTTACCCGGATTAACATTTCAAGTGTGATTTACATAAATTGTATTAGCACACTTTCTTTGCAAAATTCTGGAATGCACTAAGTCTAATTATAAATACTTGTGGTACTCTTAGCATGAAAGTCTGAGCTTAAAAGAGTAGCTGGGTATTACCTACCTTATGCTTTCTTGCTTAGAAACAGAACAAAAACTCCCATTAGTGAATCTGCTACTCTCGTCTTACAGCTTCAAAGTGCCTTTTTTATTTTTTATTTTTTTGTCTCCTTTCATTTCTGCTTGCTCTGCCCATTAAGCACCAGTGCATCAGCAAATCGTTATGCCTTTGCCTCCACTGTCTTCCATGCTGGAGTGATCATGCCCTCCAACTGCTGAGAGCCTTCCTCCTTCTAGGTTGTGATCAATTAGAATGGGATAGCAATGCTTCCCTGCAGTGCTCGTGTTTCATGACATCAGCACACTAATTGACAAAATGATGGGGCCAAACAGTGTGTAAATAGTTCAGCAGCACCAATTGATGCTAAATGTAAGTGATACCCTCATGATACTTACTTTAGAAACTTATACAGAAAATGTAGTGTAAGTGAAGGAGGTGATTGCTTCCTACCAGGTGAGACAATAGGGGCAAGACAAAAGGACAGAATCTAAGGGTATGCAAGGACTCTACCAGAGCAAAAGATACACCAACATATCTCCTTGTCTTGCTAGTTACATATATGTTGGATGAGTATTCACACAATCTGGTTCTGGTCATAAACCCTGGATTTTCCCACTGTAACAGATGTCATGATCCATAAAAAAAGGCGGAAAAACTGTCTGGCTTTTGGGCATATTGTGATTGCAGCAGTGAGTTTGTGGGATCTTGTGAAACATGAGGACATGGGGGATTTGTTACTAAAGATTTCTGTTTATTGCTAATCAACACTAATAAGAACACTATAAGATAAATAAGTTGAATATATATATATAAAGCTATTGTATATATCACCAAGAAATGTGTATATATACATATATAATGTAATGTAAGAGGCATTAAAGGTATAGCACCAATTAATAGTAGAAGTAATTAGAGGTAGTCGGGAAGCAATCTGAGGTGTGAAAATCAGGAATATAGCCATAGATATGGTTTGGGCATAATTACAGGCTGAACAGAGTAATCAATAATGCTGTGGTGGTAAAATTACTTATGGATTGCAAACTAAACAGTAGCAGAGCAGAGACTTATGCTAGGTTATACTTATCAATACTGCACTGAGGACAAATCATGTACATATTCATTAAATTACTGGTACTCTAATGCATCAAACAGATCTTGGGATGGGATGTCTGAAGGTAATCTCCAAAGAGACTAGCTACCAAAAAAAAAAAAAAAAAAAAATCAAGCCCTTTTCATATCACTGAGATGTAAGAGACCATAGGAGACTGCCATGTAGACAACCAAAGGCTGCTGTTAGTTTCTGTATCTTCTTCAGACAATGGGTGGTGTTTCTTGTTTTCCTTTATTCTTTTTAAATGAATCTTATTTCACACGTCTACTCCCACTTTCTTGGGAGAGAAGTGGTCCCTCAGTTTCTCGTTTGGTCTTTACCCTTGGTGCGTGCAGGCAGTGCCACACGAGGTGCTCAGCCACATGTCAGGACGGTGCCAGCTCCCAGCCCTGAGGCTGAGGTGCCCAGGCCTGCTGCCAGCCTCCTGCCGGCAGCCATTTTCTCTCGGAGGTGTTCAGCCGCCATTTTGTGGCAGAATTTGGCTCGTCACAAACAGGTCGCCTCCGTAACTGCTCCAATTGTTTGGAAAAGAATCATAAAAATTCTTTTCTGTGACCGGACCAATTAGTGATGGAAATTCCGCCTAAGGTGATATGAAATTAACAGTTAAAAATAAGTGCAAAATCCTTGCTATTCCAGTTTCTTATTTTGTAACCGAGGCATTAGGAGTTAAACACTATGACATTGCTAACCATATTTTGGGCATGTAAAAAATGAAGATAATAGAAAATAAAATTCTTAGTTATCTTGGCTTTAACAATCAAGGATTAGTGAATACAATTTAAAATTTATACAACAGTGGCCAAGGCGTATTTTTGTATTTCACAGTGAAATGCTTTACTGTGTATCCATAGAAGATCACAACGTGCTTCCCTCAATTCAGGGGCATGTGTTTGTGTGGGGGGGTCATCTAAAACCCTGCAAAACTTCTGAGGTTCAGTCTTCATTGGTTGCAAGCAGCAGAACAAAGAAGTCTGTCAATGTGGCTTGAAATAACCACAGCTTATTAGAAAGTGCTCCTAAATTCAAAATGTTTTTCCCTTTACAGTAGTTTATCCCCGTTCAGAGCTAGCCCAATAGTTTTATTTAACACCTGACAGAAAAACTTTGCTTTCAGGTTCAGAATAAGATTTTAGCTTCTTCTTTTTGTTTTGTTTTGGTTTGGTTTTTGTTTGTTTGTTTGTTTTTTAACTTGGCCTGGACAGAGGCTTTTCCAAAGGTAAACATAGAAGTCAGCATCAGCTTTTCTTAGTTGGAAAGTGAATTTGGAGATCAACTCTTTTTCAGACTTGTCTTATAAATGGTCCCATTATCTACCATTATCTATATATGTACCTGTTATTCCATTAAGAAAACTCTCATAACATAAAAATATTCATTATATTTTGCTTATGGTACAGGAATTCTGATACAAGCAGAGATGTACTCTAGTTATTTTATATGATTTTATATATAGATCTCCATAAGGTCTATGTCAAACAAACCACGGGAGGCCAAATTGTAGGTTGGTGTGAATCGGCGTACTTGAATTGATAAGATGAGTGGTAGCATTTTTCCACAGTATATGAAAAAGTATGCTATCAGTGCAGCACTGCCATTATGCCAGCTTGAGTGCTTGCTATTGCTGTGTCTTTTTTTCTCTAACTCTCTTATTCCCAAGATGCTAGCAGCAGCAACATCGAAAAGCTCTTATCTCCAGACTGCAGATGGAGAAGTGAGGCACATGGTAGAATAAGGGTGAAATTCTCAGCAAAGATTTATAAGTTACTCAGGTGCCTAACTCGTATTTTCAGAACTGATACTGGCCTATTTAAAGCAGCTCTTCTGTTCACAAGAAACTGATCTACTTAGTTGCTGCAAGAAACATGCTGCTTTATATTAATCATGCGACAAAGAGAAAGAAGGGGAAAGTTCACCTGAATAGACAGGAAACGAGGGAAAGGGCAGAATGTAGCTCTGTCCTGTGTCACTTTGGTCAACTGTTGGACTCAGTGTCAAACCCTTTATTATTCCTATTTTACAAAGTGAAATACATATTTTTTAAAGCTATGAGGATGTCTTTTTTTTTTTTTTTTTTTTTTTTTTAATATATCTGAGATGGGAAGAGTTGTGCTCTCTTACCTTACCTTTCACACTCCTGGTCCCTCAGTTACGTAGACTCTCCTGGTGCTCCTCAAAAAAGGAAATCCTTATTGGCCTTTTTTTCTTTCAGAATATCATTAGAAAAAAGGAAAAAGTTCTTGCACTGCATGGCACTCCACAAGAAAACTCTGTCCTGATATTTCCATACAGTTCAAACATCAGTGGAATGTTCTTTGAATAGCAAGGGTCCAGAAGGATGCATGGTCTTCTGGGGGCAGACTGCTTTTGAAGCACTTCATATATCTCTTAACTGGACATATATGTCCAGGTTTAACTTTTTCACTGGAATGAAGCACAGACTGATCTTGAAAAGCTTGCTTTACAGTTGTTTCTCCTCCCTGGCTTAGATTAAGTCTGGATGAGTGCTTGCCTTTCTGTCTGTCCAAAGCTGGTGAAGGTTTGCTGTCAGAGCTTATAGATTTAGATAGCATCTAGAGAGAAATTGCTTTGTCCAAGCTGCTTTTAACAATTTCTTCACCTTCCTCTTAAAAAAAAAATAATAAAAAAAATAAAAAATCTAAAAACTGGACTGTTGAATGGAATGGGCATGTTTGAAAATGATTCATTCCATTCTTGATTCAGAGGATATTTACAATCATGAGTGGTGCCTGTGACTGGTCATCTTCAGGTTTTGTGAGACTTCTGTGCCCCACAGCCTACATTCATTTTATAACCTTATTTCTGAACTCCTGACCTTCCCTTAGCAGCATACAGTACATGCTGCTGCCTTTGAGAGATGCTAGGATCTTCTCTAGCCATAGTGGAGAAAATTTTTACAAGTGTCTGTTTATGATTTTCTATGAATAGAAAATCACAGTCTCTCTAAGATGACCACTGGACTGGGCTGTTTAAGTGGAAGTGAATAGAGAGAATCTGTACTGGTGCTGTGCTGCCTATTCTTACTATGACTTAATCATCTGAGTTTCAGGCAAAAGCTGAGTACTGTGCACGTGCAGCTGTTTTGGCAAACTTTGCTGCTGAATCTTGCAAGTCATATATGACATTCCAGGTAAAAAGGGATTTCACATAATTCAATTTTTTTTTTGTTTTAGTTTTTTTTTTTTTTTTTTTAGTAGCTGGAAAGGGCATTAGAAAGATTAAAAGATATTCAACCAACCTTTTTTTGGACATATTTCTTATTATATTAGAAAGTTTTTCCAACTGTATAGGATAAACAAGAGGAAATTGATTCTTTGCTCAGATTTGTACATGCCAAATTGTGTTCTCTGTTACTGAGATTCATTCAGTTGTCATGATCTTGCTTTTCATAGAAACAATTTTCATCTCTTCCTGTGTCCTTTAGGCTAAGGTTATGCTTCAGTCTCATAAAAAAAAGCACTCACTTTCTTTGACACTGAGTCCTAGCTGCCTTCAGTTTTGAAGTGCTGCCTTTCATGTTGGCAGATATTCATCATTACTTCTGCTTGAGATGAGAGTATTGTCAGTCCTCACTTCAGCAGGCTGGATAGGCATATTTTCCATGGTTGCAGGAAAAATCCTAGATGATAATGATATTCTATTTGGCAGTCTTGTGGTCATACAATACTTCCCTTACAGAACTACATTTTCTTCTGTTCTTCTCTCACTGAGCTTGCTATTATGTTTGTAACCTTAAAATTACAAAGCTAAAACACAAATGTCATTTTTCTGGCCTATTTATCTCAGTGAGATTCTTTTCCAATCGGGGAATAAAAAGTAATTTTGATTTCAGTTATTTTATTTAGACCTCATTCTGCATATACCTCCTCACTTTATTACTACACTCCAAACCCTTTAGAAAAGCTGAATATACCTCCAGGAATACTTGAAAGCTAGTAGATTTTTTTTAGGCCATGATATAAGCCTTTCCTACTAATTTTGTTTCTGAAGATAATTTGGTTTAATAGCAGAACATTTTTGCTCAATTTTACAGGATTAAAGAGAGGACCTATTCAGTGAGTCGTCATTGTATTCACCAATACTTCCTTCTTCATACATATATTGGTTCCTGCTTCTAGTATAATCATAAAAATAGCAGAAGCTCTTGCACCGGTGGCCATCATTCCTCTGTTATGGGTAAGAGCCTACTTTATACCCCTTTAACATCTCGTTTGTATCAACTCCTCTGTGTGTTTCAGCTTTGAAAACTAAATGCTCAGAGCTTTTTTTTTTTTTTTTTTTTTTTTTTCACCTTTAGGCCCTTGAGTTCATACCCTTCATCTAGAAATATTCTTTGATGTGTACTTCAGCATTTTCTGGCTAAATGCTCTTGCTTTAAGGCATTTAGATATTTTTGATGCTTAGACATTTTAATTTAAATAACTGATTAGATGCTAACACTCCTGTGACAGAGCACACATTAGGATCCAGGGCCTGTATTAAGCTTGTGCATTTTCATTTTTTGAATGAGCTGTTCTTGCTGTGTGGGTACAAATCTTTAGTTAGTCAGTGATGATGCTATTGCTCTTAATCATTCTGTTTTAAGCTTTCTGCAGTTCTTCTAAAATTGTTTACAGATGCAAAGAGGTGCCTTAACTCTTAATTTCCGCTGTATTAAGAGCCTAAGGACATCTTAAAACTCAAACATGTATCAGTGCCTTTAAGTCTCACCACAAGTGCCTGCAGCCCACCAAACAGCATCCCTGTGCTGAAAACTGTGACACTGTGCATTGCAAATGCATGGCAAATAAAACATTAGCACGTTACCTAAGAATGTTTACACAGGACAGAAAGAGCGTGTGTTTAATGCTGGTGCTGAAATATGTGTAATTGTCTGGTCAGAATGCCATAATCACCCAGGTTAACTACAGGGTATTTGTGAAGAATATAGATACCTCCAGAGGTGATAGAACCCTATTAATGTCTCTGTTACCTTTTGGACATGTCTGCCTCTGTGCATTGACCAGGAAGAGACCAATGCTCCTAAATTTTAGAAGCTCAGTCACGTGCTAAGACTTAACTGGGATAAAGTCCAGGAAGAAAAGAAAAGAAAAAAAAAAAAAGAAAACCAGATTAGGAATACTTTTAGGAAGTATTAGCCATTTAGCAGGTCCTATTTTTAATTCTCACTTGTGTGTAGAAGAAAGGAATTAATGAACTAAGTGTTTTAATATTAATTTTAGAGACCTGCAACAAAATGCAGGATGTGTGGTTATCAGAAAATGAGCAGCTATGAGATATTTTCTGTAAGTCTAGTATATCTTCATAGCACCAATGATTCTTCCAGATGTACTTGTAACTGTGAAATCTTTGTATGACGTAGCTGCAGAAACCAATTTCACTTGAGTGGGATATATGTTTTCAACAAGTAATTTCTGTGAGAATGCTTGAAACATGAGTGGCGGAGACCAAAACTGTAAGTTCCTTTGAGGTCCTGCTGAAATTGAAAAATCTAGGAATTTTTTATTCTGGTGAAATATAAATAATGAATACTCTCCTTTCTGGATAAGAGGAAAAATATAATTCTGAAATGCCAAGACAAAGCATGTCCTCAATCTTACCTCCTTCCAAACTTGATTTCTTGTTGTTTTGGATGAACTTAGAATCAATATCTAAGCTATCGGATGATCGCAAAAGGTCAGCCATTGATTTTTTTTTCTATTTATGGCATTTTCTTTAGATTTTTCTTTGTTCTTTAGTACTACAAATATGACTTGTGTATTGTTCTGAGAACATTAATCCATTACACTATGGAAATGACATATTTTTGATGTCAGTAATCATATTGATTGATATCAAGTACAATGATCTTTAGAAATATTTCATTTAAATACCAACTACTATTTTAAAATATCAAAATATGAATTAGCTTCTCGTTAGAGAGCTCATGCTGTATACAAAGAAGTGATCTTGTTTCTGTAATTCATGGAAGGTCTAATCTAAATCCCATTGAAGTTTGCAGGAGGTTTTTCAAGGCAAATAAGATGAAAATCATAAAGTCTTTGTACTTGTATAAGATATAGTGCTTTCTTTGCTTTTCTAATTCAGGCAACAGAGAGTCTGACTGGGGTCTATGTGCTTAGAAGGTTGCATAACGTTTTCATATGGCTGCAATTTCAAGCCCAATGGATAAAAATTAAAAACAATAACAAGCTTATTTGTGCACTCAGTGTAACTCAATGCTGTGCAATTGTTTGGAAGTTTGGATTGTCTATTCATTGCAAATAGCATCTGTGCTCAATTACATTCAGTCTATTAGGAGGCAGGGCTTTCAGAAGTAATAAAAGCGTCTTAAGAGATGCTTTGCACTAGAGAGCTAATGATTTCTGAAAAAGACAGACAATTGGGTTGATTCCACAGGTACTGCAGAAGGGAAAATGTTCCAGATGAAATGGAAATTATTTCATGAATCATCTCATGATTTCACAGAAAGAAGGGGAGTATTATTACTGATTATTCTCTATAAAATGAGTTTAGCAACATACCATCATCCAAAAAGGCAAAGTGAAAGGTTGCTAAATTGGATATTTAAATTTTGCTAATGAGAATGAAGTGAGTTGATGAATGTTGAATCACTCCTTGGCAGTTTTTAAAGAAAGGTTATCATTCATTCTCTTTTCTGTACTGACAGATGATGTTTCTTGTTGAAATGAGGCTTTCCTGACTTTTGATAAAGTCTGCTGAAAATAGCATTCTCCTGCCCGAGCTGTGTATTCAGTTATAACAAGTACTGACAGGGAATGATAATTTGGGACGCTCTGCAGTGTTTTGCCCTTTGGAAGGTTTTCTCTTGTTTTGTGTGAAGTGCGCCATGGTATCGCTGTATTGCATTATTTAGCAATGAATTTAGAAGGTGCCACTGCTGTCTGTTCCAGCAATCCATACTGAACTCAAGTAGTCTCTCCTGCCTCATGAAAGTAGGGCACTGATAAATTAAATTAACCTCTTGTGTGCGGCAGACTAGGCAATGATAAAACTTATGGCAAGTGGATGATGTGTTTTGCTCCACCACTCTGTCCCTTTCCTGATGGCTGCTTTCTAACTGCAGAAGTTGAGCCCTCTGGATGATGATGGCAGGGCTGATGGGCTGCTTAAATTCCTTCCCTTGCTTCCTCCTGTTCTTAAGATCCATCACAAGTGGACTTTGGGCCACAAAAAACATCTGTTTACCACAGTGATGCTGTATATAGAGTTTCCAGTTTGTATATGTTCTTTTTTTTTTTTGTATCTGGTATTTATACATAACTGTGGAAGGCTGTAAGAAGCTAGAAGTGAGGAGAAGTCTCCTGAAAGGAGACAAAAATTGCAAGGTATAAGCTTGGAAATAAATTTCAGCATTTGTGGAGCAGACTGTGTATATGCAAATGCATCTGGATTATCTGACGGCCTTTCCACATGACACGTTTTGTGCATTCTTCTTGACCAAAGAGGAAAGAAAATATTGAGGGTAGTCATTCAGTTGTAGGAAATACAGCAAAACCAGTTCAAATAGTGCTTTGGTAAATAGTCAAAAGGACAAAAGGGAGGGAAGTCATCAGGTGGGTAATCAGATAGTGACAGTATGTTTGTGTTTGCTGCTAGAGTACATTGAAAATGTTGTTCATTTAACATCAAGCATCCAAAGATTATCAATTCTTATTTCATCAGCAGGTACAGAGTGATAAAGCTGCCAATGATCTAAACATAGAAGTGGAAGAAAGAGGTTAAAATGTCTTAGAAAACCAATTAGATATTAATTGTGATAGGAAGAGCATTATCTGAATTTAAATAAGTTAGTAATTCTGTCCATATAATCAGAGACTTGATCTAAAACTTTCCATTACTAGTCTGAAAAACATTGGTATAATAAATAGGAATGCTATTCTTTGTTTCTGGTGGGTTTTCATCATTTTTTGTTTGTTTGTGGTTTGTTTTGGTAGCAATTGCATGGATGGCAAGTTAATAGTCCTTCTGCAGGCAGAATTTCACCTGATGAATTTTGAAATGTCAATGAAATGAAAAACAACCAGTGTAGTTGTACTCATTTGTGTAGAAAATTCTCTTACCCTCCTTCATCTTTTATTTCCCATCACACCCTGTTTTGATCTTAGGGCAAAAAAAAAAAAGTGTTACCATTTTTTTCACGTACTGTTAAATTGCCTGTAGTGCGTTGATAGCCTTGCTCTCTGCTGGCTGGGAGGTATGGCCATTTTGTGTACTTTATTCATTATATTCATTATATTCATTTATTCATTGTGTACTTTAGTCATTATATACCTGATTGTGACATCTGTGCAGCTTTACAGCATCAGAAGTGACAGAGCTTTGATTTCAGTTGGGAGTGCTGAGCACAGATGTCTCACGAATAATACATAAAAATAAATATATATATAAAATAATTGATTCCCACTTTCATATACCACACTGTGTATACCATGTTTAGCAAAAGAACTTTCACCTACTAAAGTTTTCTAATATATTCACTGGTAGGTTTAAGAAGGCAAGATAATTACTTTTTCTACCCCCGTTAAAAAAAAAAAAAAAAAGTCTATTTCTATTATTAATTTTTAAGAAATATGAAATTGAGGATGCAAAATGGATGGGTTCTTTAAAAACAAACAACTAAACCAAACCAAACAAAACAAACAAACAAACAAACAAAAAAAAAGTTAGGAGCTGGAAAACCACGTGTAAATGAGGCACTGTCTCCTTGTCATGTTGCCTGGTCAATAATTTTTCTCACAGTGAGATTTGTACTTGTTCACAACAGCTCCTGTATCCCACCACAGCCTACAGTCCCTCTCTTTTGAAAGAGATGATACATGAAAAGCTGAACACAGACTTAGTTCTGTAACTCAGCCAGCAGCACAATTTCTAATGCATGCAAATGAACTATTCATGGTGCAAAGGCAGTTCTTTAAAGATTTATTAAAATATCACTTTGCAAATGGGAGAGTTAACAAGCTAAGTGTTCATAGTGTGATAAATGCTTTCTTAAAAAGTGCTGTTGGTGGTCCCTGTGCAATGCTTTGCCAACAGGCCCACTTTCTTAGCAAGGTCCTGCCTTGTGGCTGAGAACTGTTTGTTTCTATGCTTTCAGTTTTCACCATAGTGCCAGTCTTGTCTGGAGCTCTTGTTGTGTATGTCAGAACCATGAAATGTAGCCTCGCAGCGTGAGCTTTCCTGAAGGCATGAGAAATGAGTGTTCCAAATGCTTTATGTGGAAACAGGTCTTTTTAAACAACTATTTCTAGAGTGGTATATCATAGCTGTGACTGTGAAAATTATGGATGTTCAAAAGATATTTAGCAGAGGGTATTATTTTAATAGGAGAAACCTTACGATGGCCTGGCCACTGCTGTTCACTGCATTCAGTTAGATCTAATTACTGTTGTCTCTTATCTTTAGATTACAGTTAGTTTCAAACATGGTCTATACCTCACTAACAACAAAAAAAAAAATTCTGGAGAACAATGTTTTCAATGAAATCCGATAGTCTAAATCCTTGGTTCTTCATTAAGTCTTGACAAGTCAGTTCCACTGAAATCTCACTTCCTCACCCAGTTAAAAATGCCTCTTGGTTTTGTTTTATTCTTTTAGGGTGATCTCAGGCTGGACCTCAAGTGAACTTGAGAGAAAGATCTGATTAAGTGGTTTCCCATGTTTCTTGTTGTTGAGAGAAATAACATCCATTTATCCAGAGAAATGTATCTGGAGCACATTCTGTGGCCAGAAAAGGGAGCAGGCAGGTATTTGTATCTTTCCTAGAAACAATTTCCCTCCGAGGTCTTGTGTAAACATAGCTTCTAGCAGAGTGGAATAGCAGAGAGGACAAGAGACCTGCAGGCTGCTGATTAATAAGCTGTTGAATGGTGGTGGATGCCTGTGAGTCTGTTGCACATCTCTTGAAATGTAACATAACCAGGTCTGCAGTGATCAGCACACCCCTCACACTTCATTATTTGTTCTCTAAACTGTCAGCAGTGCAGACGGTAAACTACAAATTACGAGCATTACTTGTGATGTGCTTGGGTACGTTTTTCCAGCACCTCAGGGAAAAAAAAAAAAAAAAAGTAGCTACTGCATTCCAAACAAATAGGTTTTCTTCTTGTTAATGGAGCTTGGAGCAAGGACAATAGATGTATGTACACACTGAGATCACATGCAAAAGCTGAATCAGTAGTCTCGGTACAAGCTAGAGCTCTCTAGAACATAAATATGACATTTGATTATGGAATAAAATATTATGCAAGTTGTTATTGCATTGGACACACTTACAGTTTTCAGCTCAGACAGTTCTAGGCAGACAGAAAATTGTATAACCATAAGGCTGAAAGCAGTGAGCCCACTCATTGTCTTTGCTGGCTGCCTTTTGCCACATGGGAAATCCTCACAACAATTTTAGAATGAAGGCGTTACATCAGCATTATTCAAGGAGATGAGAGCAGACATCTACTGCTCTCTTAAACAGCTGTTATATTCTGCATCCGTCATAGGACCTCTATAGCAGTTAAGCTTGAAATTTAAGTCAAACAGGAACAGCTATGACTTTTTGTATGGATATCTTGTAACGACACAAGATGTCCTGACATAGGATACAGGGAAGGAAGAAATTTGGTAGCAGTTAAATACTGTAAACCAAAGTGTTTACATAAGAATAGTCTCAAGCGGTATGCTGGTTGTAAATGCCAGTGTGAAACTTTACAATATAGCACATTTCTTTAGATAGGATTAGAGAAAGAAAACTATTAGCTGTTTTAGTAAGATAATAGCTGTGCCATATAGTTTGTACATTTTCCAGGAATTGGACCAAAAAAAGAATTTCATAAAGTAGCACATCATAAAGGAGATTTCAGGCTGAGCTCAGAAGATAGCATTAGAATAGTTTAATTTAATTTTCTTTATGACATAAAACAGAATTTGCAATAAATAATTTTATTTTGAATAAAAGATACCTTTGAAAAATATTGTACATCGTAGAGAATCCAGCATTGCTGCTAGTCATTTGTTTGAATGCTTACTCGTCTTCACCATTCAAAAAGAAGGCACTGTACTTCTAATCTAAATTGTTTCAACTTCCAACACAGCTTGTATTTTTAGATTAAGTAGTGATTTCTTATGATTTTTTAAAGAATGTATGTTTAATTGCAGTAAGCTCTTCTTTTAATATCATCCTTGAGTATTTTGACCCCAACTATAGCATATGCACTTACAGCTCTTTATTATTTCAATAGCTCTGCTTTGCACCAGCTCCAGTTTCAAAATTCTCCTTCTTTAAGCACACCAAAGCCTATGACAAGACTCCTTACCAATGAGTATTAAGAAACTAACCCATCAGGAGACGAAAGAAAAGGTATTGCCAGAAAACAGCAACTAGTTCAAAGTTAGAAAGCAAAGAATAAGAAAAGGCCTGTTTTTTCAATGAGGTGCTGGGGTGGTTGCTATTTAGCATTCTCTTGCATGAATGAAAAGGGATGAACAGCAAAGTTAGCTGATGATAGGGAGTTAAGAGCATAGAAACTGAAGAGTCTCAACGATCTCATGGTGCCAAGTAGGCAGCAGATTAAATTCACTTGTTGATCAATAAAATGCTATATGCAGAGAGAAAACAAACAAACTTATTCCTGTATGTTCTGAATATGCTATTGTTGAAAGAGAATTGTAAACCCATCTGTAGTTACCTATAGACGTTAAGTTGGTTTTGGGTGGTGGGCAGAAAAGTAAAGGTGTTAGGAAACATTGAGAAGAATGAGATAGAGCGTCACTATACAGCTCCATACAATTCTGAGAAACTCACATTTGAGTATAAGCTACAAGTCTGCTCACCTCATTTCAGAAAAGGGAGTAGTAACCTAGAAGAACACAGACAACAACGGTCAGAGGTACAGAACTTCATCTGTATGCAGAGGAAATGAAATAACTAAGACTAAAGCTTAGAAAAGAAATGACTGTGAATGGTTATTATAAAGATCTATGCAATCGTGAATGACATGGGGGAAGTCTTGAGGGAATGATTATTCACTATTCAAAAGACACAAACCGAGGCACATGAAATAAAATGATCAGGCAGGCAGTTTATATCAAATGAAAAGAGGAACTTTTTCATGTTATGCATAATTACGTTGAGAAACATGGAGACACAGAGTTTTTTAGATTCAAAAAGTTGTGATGGGTTCAAAATGTGATTAGATAAATGATGGAGAGTTGCAAAATCATAAAACATGAGGAGGGAATTGTCAGCTTGGGAGCTGCTGGAAGCTCAGATACAGGGAAATCATCATTCCATCCCAGGCTCATATAATTCTTAAGAGCCTCCACAAATGGCTATCGTTAAAGTCTGGCTGCTAGGCTGAATGAATGTTTCATCTGACTCTACAGTCATTCCTATAATCTTTATGCTGGATGCAAATTCAAAATTCTAGTGTGCTAGTCAACCTGTACAAAATAAAGCAATCTTTCCACTTATGTGCATGCAGTGCTCTGTTTAAACACAGTGCTGTAACCTTCTTTGTTGCAACATGACACTAGAGCCCAAATCCCCACAAGCTTCAGGAACACGTTTTCCATAGATTCAGTCATTTGTCTTTAATTATTAATTATATTCAAACTCTAAGTTAGCTATTCCTTTGTTTTGCCCAACATCATATTCAGGCTCACAGACCTGCAGTTACTCATATTTGAATCAAACCTGGGCAAAAATTTGCATGTAATTTGGCTCTAGTCTGGATTTACATTGTATTTAAGTAGTTATGATCTGGATTGTGTAGCCTAAGGGCCGACTGTGTCACCTGTGTATTTGCATTTTGAAATACTGCAATACTGCATGATCAGTCACTTATCTCTGTTGTTTGAAGTTTAATCATCACTCATTTAATAGCCTGCTTCCTAAAGTGTCCTTATTACCCAATTTTGCCACTCTTCTCTTTTATACTGACCAAATGCAAATTAGTGTGTTTTTTTTTTTTTTTCTGGTTTCTTAAAGTAACAAGAAATGCACTACACAAGAAATAGTTTTTTTTTTTTCATATTTCAACAGTATAATATTTTTGTATTAAACCATAATGGGAGTGCAAAGACTATTATTGAATCCTTGTTCTTTTTTTTTTTTTTAAATATGGAGTATGAATGGGGGAGATCTTATATTGCTGTATACTGTCCACATGTATTTAACGTATGCATATTTCTTGAGTTACTGCATGCATTTCCCCACCAGTACTTTGAATCTTATGGGGAAAACTGCTTTGTTATTTATTAACTTGTGGTTGTCGCGCTTTCCAGTATACTCAGTGGCTAGGAGCGTATGCCTGTGGTTAAACTCTTCTATTTGTCCTGTTGTCATATAAATGTTTATTACTGTTGTGTACCACAGTGCTAAATGTTTTCACTCAAAAATCATGGTTCCTGTGTTGTGTTTCAACTTTATCTCAGCTTTAAAATTCAATATATTGAGTAAATGTAGGAGAGATTAGTATATTTAATATGAGAGCAGTTTTTGTAGTGTTGTTAAGTTCTCCATCAATTCTAAAAGACATTGATAAAGATTCAGAAGGACCAATGTATTCAGCAATACTAATGGGATCCTCTTACACGTTTTTGAAAGTTTCAAGAAACCTTCTGTATATCCTTTACTATAATGTTGAGTTGAAAGAAGAAAAAAAAATTAAAAAGTGGAGGATAAAGACTTGATTTCCACCAGCCTGCAGACAGTGAAATCAATGAGGTCTTTGTGATTGAAGCGAGTGAAGAGCCAACCTAATTTGACAGCCTGCCTCAAAAATTCTTGAGACAGAAAAGCAATAAACTGCTGCAGACTCAGAGTTCTGCTACCAAAAAATATATATAAATAAAGAAAAAATACCCTGGTATAAAACAACTGGAATTTTTTCCTTCATATTTAGATTTTTACCTAAACAAACAGCAGTAGTTGTGTTGGGAAGTTGGTACCTGTATGCAAACATATTAACAAAACGAGAAAAAGATGCTCTTAATACCTACGGTTTCTAAGAATCTCAGAGATTACATCAGGTTTTGTTGCTGTTTCTCATTCTCAACTGCAATAGCTCCAAAGGACTCTACTCGGACTGAAATTTGTTTCATGTCCAAGCACTCAGATGCATGATATGGACTTTAACGGTGCTGATTTTCAGGTGATGTTCACATGGATGACTATACTCGTAAATTCCAGTTTTCATTCCAAGGGTACAGATCTGCCCTACTTTTGACAATTCAAAAGAAACACATATTTAAGTGCAACATAACATAATTTATTTTATTTTTTTTAGCATTTAAAAGTATGAAAACCTTTTAAGTGCTGTGGGACAGGTATGCAGCTATTGAAATCAAGTTTGTACAGCTGAAGAAATCAGAAAAACTACTTTGATTTACAGTGGCTGCAGTTGCAACTTGCAAATATTTCTATAAATCTTATCTAATCATAAACAGTTTTAAAATTCAGTGGGAGAATTGCTGTAAAAACACTGTACATAATGCATATGTTTCTGTAACTTGCTGAATTAAATGCTTTCCTTGTGTAGAGTTAGTAAAAAAAAATAAAAAATAAGGTTGAATGTTGTCCTTTGTCCACAGTATCCTTCACATTGATATCAGTAAGAATTGTTTGTATGTGAGAATGTGTGACTGACCGTTTGTCAGTGGCAGATGTGAATTCATCATCTTCCGAAGAGGCTGTAAACCTCCCAAACTGGAGTTAAGGTTGCTGTCTGGAGGACTTTACTTTAAGGGCTATTTACTATCATTGCTGAAGCTGGGAATGTGAACACGTTATCCCATTCAAATAGATCAACATTTTTGCATTTTAGAATAATTTAAGGACTACTGAAAAACAAAGAGAAAAATTCAAATGTTGAGAGGCAAACCCTTTGTTCCTGTTACTCCATCGTGGCAGCATGCTGAGGCATGGTACGCTGGAGACACGGGCTCAGTGTTTGAGGGTCAAAATTGCAGTGACCTGATGGGCAGCCTCTGATGGATGCTGTCAGAATTGCCAACACATGATGGGTTTTCAGCTTGGGCTGTAAGAGTCAGTGGGGAGCAAGCCGGGACTGGCAGAGGCTCATCACTGCTAACTCATCCCTGCCAGGGAACACGAGGCTTTGTCTAATCGCCTTGTTGTGATGGACAGCCTTGATACTGCGAGGGTCCTTCCCTCAGCATGAGCTGAGAAGAGCTAATGTGCTCATGCATTAAACTTGTCTGACCTGCAAATAGAGAATGTGTTTGAGGAGGGAAGTTGGAGCTGAAGAAAATGCATAATCTGCTGTGTTTTGCTGGAATTCTTTGAATATTCATTAAGCCTGGATAATATGTTAGGTTACTAATTCAGGTCTTCCGGATTTTAATGTTATTTTTTTCTCCTGTATTGTGAGTTTGATTTGAATGGAATATAGTTTTCACTGTAGAAAGAAAAGGTTTTCTAAAACCCAGCTTGTCCTTTTATCTATAGTAGGGAACTCAATGACAGGATATTTTTGAGCTTCTAATTGATTCTTATCTGCTATCAGGTATCAAAGTAGATGATCATAAAATGTGACCTTATTTTTATGTGGCATAGTGTAGGAGTTTGGTTAAGTTGGAGAAATAAAAACACAAAAATCCTTATTAAAATAACTACCCAGAGCTTTGAATTCCACAACACAAATATGGTTCAAAATTTAGCTTTTCAATTATCTAGTTTAAGCAATAACAAACTATTCCCAGAAGTAATAGTCAATAATATAATAGCAAGACATTTGTTTTTTCAGTCCTAAAATAATCACATCTCAAAATCAATTGTGAAAGTCATTTACTGAAAATGATATGCTATGTGGCTTTTGTTACATTTGCCTCTTTGCCTCTTTTTTTTTTTTTTTTTTTTTTTTTAGGCAAGGAAAGAAAAAAGATGTCCTATCCCAAGGAATACAAGAGAGTTATCAAACATGGCTGTGTCCCTCTTGCCACTTTGATGCCAAGGGACTCGTCGAGCTGTAAACCCACATCATTGTGAGTATATGGTGTACACATACCTATAGTATCACAGTATTAAATCCCCGTGTCCCCCTGCTTTGCTTTAGAAATTGGTTAAATAACATTAGCTTTTCAGTCTTCTGCCCTGATTTCCATGTAGCTGTCTTCTGATATCCCAGCTGTGCAGATCTCCACTGCATGCGAGCACTGTAGGATTGTCTTGCCATCTGGTTTTACATCCTAAGGATCTGAATGAGTAATCATTCACTAAAAAGCATTGCCTAAAGTAATCCTTGACTCTATTAGATGGTTCCCTCCAAAACTAGTACATACATAGACATGCACTCAAAAAGAGAGATGTAGAGAACAGTAATAGCAAGGCTGGGGTCTGTGTGAGGGGAGAATCAGTGGGAGTATCTGGGTGTGAAAGTACAAAAGGGGCAAACAACAGGAAGGTGGTCCTCTGAATGGTTTATGTTAATCTACCAGGTTTGAGAGGCCATCAAGACCCAAGCAGACCTACGTGCAGTTTCACAAGGCACCCAGTTTTGGAGACAAAGGACAGTGATGACTCTTGATGGTTCACAGAGTTGGGACAGGATGGAGACACTGCTCACTGTCAGCTCCAGAAGGTCTCAAAAACTCCTATCTATTACCTGGACGTTGTTGTCAGCCTACAAAGAACCTCAACCTTTGTGACAAAATCTTGACACCTGCCATCTCTTGTCCTCCCTGTCATCATAACAGATCCTGGACCTCACATTTGTGGACAAGAAACCTGAGACACCACAGACGTCCAGATGCTGGTGAGTACAAGAATTTGAAAGCCTGAGTGAAACTTTTTTTGTTTGTGTTTAATTTGAAATAAGTTCACCTTCATCTTCTGTAAGATCTGAGGTGGGTATTTGCTACATTGCTACATTCCTACACATACACATACACACACAATTGGGAATGTGTCTCAAATATGATTTCAAATGTGAAGAATCTATACTTGATTCAAATGATCTGATTAAAAACACTGCCTTGGGCCCATTCCTTCAAGATGTCCCCCTAGGATCCTTTCTAGCAGTTTATCAAATACTTTACGAAAGTTACATGGTCCAAAGCACATACAGCCGTATGTGCACGTATATGTTTATCAAAATGTATATATTCATTTAATTCTTGCCAACTTCTGCCTTATTAGTAAAATCCAATTCCCCATATGCTGAAACAATGACCTTTATATTAAAATTCAAGGATTTATAAAACAGATGGTGGAGACAAAAAAAAAAAAAAAAAAAAAAAGAAAACAAATAAAACCCCAGCTTGTCCGGCTGCAAGGACCAAAGTATGCATATTAAAATAATCTTGGAAAGCTGGCTGCAATAGCTAAAGCATATGGGCTTAGTTTGTTATACGGTACCCTTGAGTTAAAAGTTATTAGCATCTTCTCTTATGCTGTTCATGAATAATATGTAAAACGCTATCTGATGGTGTTGATAAGAGATTTAACATTAGTGAGTAATGGGATTCATAGGGTGTGTGCTGTTCATAGTGTTCAGGATTCAGACTGTTTTTCAGTAGAGATTCTGATATAAAGGGGAAACGTGGTATTTATGTGGCTTTAACTATGGTGCTAAATGTACATAAAAGAAAATCGGTAGGGTTTAAATAGCTGAAGACACCTGAAGAAAATTTATTTGACAGAAAAGCTGTCATCTGTCCACTCAAACCAGTTTCTTGGGTTAAAAGGTATTTATAGTCTTTTTATTACAGTTTGCAAAGAATTAAAGGGAAAAAAGAGTCTTAAATTGTCGTTAATCCATGTGACTGCTTATACGAGTATCATAGGAGGAACTGGCTTCAGAAAGGACTCCTACTTTCTTTTGTCTTCTATCCTGACTATAAGTTTTTAATTTGTAGGTTCTCTTCATTTTCTCCCATGAAGGATGATGTCTATGTAGTTGTTGTCTTGGTGGTAGTGGGTTTTGTTTGTTTATTTCTTGAATGATACTAATTTATTCTTCCCATATTCTAAGCTTCTTGAACACAAGCCAACTTTAGAGTGGTACCTGTCTATTTATTTGTATGTGCGGCAGTGCTAAGCTAATAATTTCTGCTGAAAAGAGATTGCTTTGCTTTGGGGATGTGGCAGTTTCTGGTCTGTTTTAGTGTTCGTTCAGGCTGTGGAACTTGTGTGCAGACTTTGCAGTCAAGCCTGTAGTCGAAGTATTTCCTAGATCCTGAGACAGAGTCTCAAAAATTTCAAAGACAATTTCTATGTATGTACTGTTATAATGCTTGAGACACGGAAATGTGTGATTATTGTATGATAACAGAACCAAATGCATTGAAAGGCAGAAAACATATCTGTTTCTTGCTTTCTCAATCCTGACTTGAACATGACTGAATAGGAGATGGAGAGTTTATACTCAAAGCTGTTGGTCAGAAAACAGTACTTGTAGGTACTTTGGCAGCTTACCACCTGACAGAATAATGTTGACCTTCTACTGTAGTTTCCATTTCTCTTCTGGCAAAGTGGACTTGCTGTGGGCTTTGTGCAGTACAGATATTCAGATAGCAGAATTTATCTAGCCTATTGTGTTGTATTAGTATGCTGCTGACAGCATCTTCCTTGTGCAAATAAAACATAAATGATGTCTTTAATTAGTTTCCTGCCATGGCATCCAACATTAAAAATGGTTGTCCTCAAACACATTTGTCACCCTGACATTTTTCTGTGGAGGCCATGGTCAATAACCTTTAAAGTATCAGTTACATTCCAAAGATAATTTCTTACGTTCCTTTAAAAAAAAAAAAAAAAAGCATAAAAAAAAGCATAAAATAATGACATTCCTCAGAATGACAGAAAAAAAAATGATATTTGCCCAAGAGTGAAACTAGGACCTACTGGGCTCTTGATTGATAGGATCAGAGAAAGAGAAAACCTTTGCCAGGTTGAAGGTTTCCCTTTTAACTGCTGTAAAAATATTTCCAACGAGAGCACAAATTTTCTTCTGTCTTGATAGACAGTGGTGCTCTGCCTTTCATGCCCCTAGTTGGTAATTTGTTTACATGTTAGTAATTTTATATTATTGGTGTATATGTCTTTCACTGACATTATTTTATGCAGCTTAATTCATTTTATACTCTAGTGGCAATTCCTGTTTAATTTAAATGCTGCAAAACCTAAACCATTCAAGCACAAATTTGCATTTGACCTGTCAGAGGAAATGACTGACATCTGTCATCCCTGCTCATTGTTTTGAGGCTTGGCAAGTTTTCTATGTGAAAAATTCAGATGCAATGATTGTTGTTGAAGATTGCCAGATGCAGTATCAACAGATAAAATGGATAAGACTGCCATTGGTTCAAATAGCAGTTGATATGCACAGCAACTTGCAGGAAGCAAATTGTTTAGTTGAATTTTGTCACTGCTCAAGCATTAAAAAAAAAATACAAAATACTTCTGTGTTTCACAAACGTGAAATTTAAGTCTTTTAAATTCAGTGAAAGTACTCGTACAGGATCTGACTATTAATTCTGGAAAAAATGCATTAATTCTGCATACTTATTATACTCTCATTTCCATCAGAGCAAGCATCTTCTGTGGAGTTCTGGTATATTCTGCTGCTGGTGGAGTAAGAGTCTCTCCATTTACCAGCCCCAGGCACTGATGATATGTTTTTACTCTCTTCACGGTCTTTTGCCAATAGTTGGCCAAACAATATTGAGTGTTTGTATGCTGAGGTATTGGCTTTGAAATACAGGATATCTTTAGCCTGCAATTGCTTTCCATGAGCAGCTGGGCACTAACTAGCAAAGGAACCCTGGGGGCGCCGAAGGGGAGCTTAGGACCCCAGAGCTGGAGGGTTGGAGTGCAGAGAGTGTTGACAACCCATGGACCTTCCCTCTGGTCTCTGTTTTTTAGTTTCCTATGAGTAACATGGTGATAATGATGCTTCCCTGACTCACAGGGATGTTTTGAGAATAAACACGTTAAAAGTGTGTAAGGCACTTAGTAACTATGCAGATGGGAGCTATAAAAGTCCTTCAGACAGAAAAACCTGAGCCTTAGCAGTTCTGTGACCTAGATCAAGCAGCTCTGATCCTGTCACTAGACCTGACTGAGCTCATCTCCCTCAACTGTGTGATTAGCTGGTCTCAGATGGAGCCCTAAAAATTTCTAGAACCTTTTGCAGCTTTTCCCTTTCCCTTAGGGTCTGGGCATGCCACTTTGCTTTAGTGATCTACAGGGTTTAGATTACTTCCTAACATACTTCAAGGCTAGTTTCTACCTGGTCTTCCCCTCTTGTAGCTGCTCTGCTGACACTGTAGCATTCAAGTATGAAAATAAAATAATTCATGTAATAGTTTTTTCTCTTCCAGAGGGCAGAATTAGATCTTCTCTAGAGGAATCTCATCTTCATTGTAGCATCTCTTGCAATGTGCAGGAGTTTAGCTGAGGGAGCAAAACATTTCATCCAACTCTTGGTATAGATACTGGAAAATCAGTCATGATCACAGGATTCTTTTCTGCAATAAATATTATTTTTCTATAATTTGTTCTAAGCATAGAAATTAGTGATGCATATTGCAGTTTTTCTATGCTGGCTTCCTGTTAAATGAAGACGGCAATTAAAAGTTAAGAATTTCCTTCTCCTTTATATAACATGTGATTTTTGATTTGCTACCAGTTGAAGGAAGTATTGTTGCAGCTGAGCTACATTTATCTCCTGTAGGTGACTTTTTTGTTGTAGGCATGTGATTAATTTGGTAAATTTGATAAACTGAATATAATATGTTGCTTGGAGTTGTGTCAAGTGGAGCAATTTTTTGAATGGTTGTAATTTCCAAGTGGTGTGTGAAGAGAAGCTTTCTTCTGAAGTTTTCTGTCTGGCGAAGTACAGACACCCTTTTCCAGCACATAGATAACAAAGGTAATAGATGCAATTGCCAGTTTGCTTACAGTGAGGAGAAAGAAAGGGAAGAGCCAGGACAACGGAACAATATGTCTTATGATGTGATTCAGGGAGTTTTTTAAAAAACAATTAACTTTCTTTTCTTTCCTACCCATCACCATCACATTTTCTCACATTTTAGCCTTGGAAATTGTCCTGTCTCTCTTTTGTTGCAATGTTTTTGTGTTGTCCTTGCACCAGGGACAATGCTGCAATGCGGCAAAGGGCTGCCCCTTGCAGTGGCTGTTCTGCCTGAGGTCCTGCACAGCAGCATGCCCAAACTAGAAGTTTGGGATTGCAAGGTCCAGGCTCTATCATCCAGCAACCATTCTTATTAGCATCAGAATTACACTGTAGTAAAGCCACAGCTCTAAAAATAGTGAATCTTTTCATGGATTCCTATGAGGAGAGTTACTACTACTGCTCTGGGAGAAGTCCTGGAGACTACAGAGTGATACAAATCAGTTAGGAGGACTTTACTCTTTTATCCATTAATATTTGTAGTTTCCTTTGAAGAGTTATTGTTTGCCACTGTCAGACAGCAAACACAGCTCAGGAGTTCTGTAAAGGGTATCTCAAACATGAGTTATCTCAGAAATAATGAAAGGAGTATAAACCAAATCTGCATTCCCCTGCAAGGATGGAGGTCATCAAGACATGAAAGATCTTTCCAGCTCTGATAATATCCTTCTTCTTCTGGACAGAAAGAAGTAGAACAATATGGTAAAATTCTCCCTAATTTATGAATTAGATGTAATTTTTCTGGGAAATGTAACCATTTCCAATGCAAAGGATGTCTTGTAAAAACTCTTTGTTCATGTTATACCTTAACACAAATGAAAAAAAAATCAGTGAACTGGAATTTAAACTCCTTTCACAAATTCCCCCTTTTTTTCTGAGTTCAGGAGAATTGCTTTTCAGATACTTCAAGAAATGAGAAATTCAGAATGTTCAGATGGAAATAAACAAAAAAATATCTACTTTGCTGTACTAAATTAGTTGTGGTTATTTATAAATAAGAATGAAACAAAGGCAGACAATGGGCAGCAAAATAAAGACTATTTAGTGGTGGTCTTTGTTCAAAATGCAAAACAAACTTCTACAAATTTGTTTTGCTTCTCTCTTTTAGTAAGGATTAGTTACCATAGCAACTAAAACATAACATGATATACCCTTTGCTACTCCCAACATCTACAAAGCAGTTTTTAAGAGAAAAAAAAAATCTTAATATCAAAAAGAATGGAAGAGACGAGGTCTTTACAGTGTAAGGAAACTGCACTGATACTCAGCTTTCCTTTGCAAGTGTTTGATCAGAGCAGCACGAGGGACCTGTACTTCCACTAATGATATGGGGCAGAAGAGGGAGATTATTTTGGTTCTGTTTAGAGGTCAGTGAGAAAATCTATGACCACCTAGCTGAAATTTGGCCTGAAGTACAGTGAAGTCAAGTTGGTTGCAGTGAAGATCATCTCTAAAGCCAGAAAGAGCTACAGTATCTCAGTAAGTTCTCTTCTTAACTCTGCTTTAGGTGCATGACCACAAACAAGACAGTCTCATATAATGTACCTGAAGTCTGGAAGGATTTAGCAGCCAAGGATCTGGGTCTGAGTTTTTCTGCTATCAGCATAAGAAAAATAATACTTTCCTGTTTAGGATGCAGAGGCCATGGGAAATCTCTCCAGTGCTCCCTTGGGCCTGATTCTGTGGCTGAAGGGGGGTATCAAATGGGGATATTTCACATTTGTATTGTCTCATATTTAGCTGATACTGTAAAGAAAGCTGTTAGCTCATGATATATCATAGGCTGACACTATATATTCTTGAATGTGATAAGGCTGGTTAAGTAGAAGAAAACCGTCCATCCAGAGTGTCATCTAGTAGTGGCCTGATAGAAAGATGAAGTGTAGGAAAAGGCCTGGCTGGGTAATACATGTACATCTAATTCCTCCTCCAGACAAATCAGGGACAAAAGGAGATGCATTCTTCCTTGCCTGTGCCTTTAGCACACAGAAAAAAAAATCTCTTGCTACACCTGCTAGTAGGTGTAGGTAGTGGAAAAGTAGCAACTGGACATTTTACAGCTCTCAGGAATAATTTCCAGATATTATTTACCTGCTTTGTATTTAGACTTCTGGTTTAAAAGAAGGGTTTAAAAAAAAAAAAAAAAAAAAAAAAGACTTTACCTGGTGGGTCACGCATAATCATTTTCTGTCTTAAGCTACCTGTGGCTCACATCTCATGAAATTGGAATCTGGATGAGAATATTCCTTGCTTTGTCCTTGATTTCAAAGTAATCTACATAGCTTTTCTCCATAACATCCATTATCAGTTCTCAGAGCCTGTCTAACCCCCTAGTAAAACGCATTAAAGAAATTCACAGTACATTTACTTACAATTGGAATTAGGCTATCTTAGATATTTCCAAAAATAATACTTTTGGAAGATGTTTGTCTGGATCAGGACCAATAGGAAGGCCTTTGGGCTAAATTTTCAAATGTATATGGTTTTGTTTTGCTACATTGATGATCCTGCTGTTTGTGGGTCAGTTATATGAATCCTCCTGAACAGATATAAGCAGCATAAAATCTTTTATACTTGCTGTTTTTCCACAGTTGAACTTGGATTTCCTTTCTTATTCAATATTGCAGTGAAAATAAAACAGATTGTTTTATTTTTTACTGTGAAACCTGGGTTTGAATGAAGAATCGTTAAGAGGTTTAATATCCTATCTTACACTTTGGGAACACAAAATTTGCTGCTCCTGTCACCTTCACATTCGCATCCTGAGTTCCAGCTGATGAATAAACAGACGAGATTATCACACAGGGAACATTCATGTGTAAAATGAAATTCCTATTAAAGTTCATTGCTTCAAATGAAATACGCTTTGCAGCTCTTCCTGTAGCGATTCCTGCTGGGTTCTGTCATGATATGCTGAAATGTAGTCTTCCTTCTCTCATCCTTCTGCTCAGCCCTGGAAGAATGTGATCATTTTGATGAGGCTTTGTGAAGGTTTTGATAGAAAATGCTAGCAATTATTGCATTATTCAATTCCTTGATTAGAAACTGGTCTTGGGCCATTAGCGACATCCTCATTTAAAAATACTTCTGTTTTTTAAATGATGTTGAGTTGCTTTCACCTAAGGTTTCTGAGTTACTTTGAATGTGCATACCATACATTGAAATTTTAAGCCTCATGAGTGGACAAGCCTCCATGAAGATGCCTTACTCTACTTTCCATAGTCCTCCAGGCCTACCCCAGAAGGCTTTGCACACTAGATAAACCCCATTTTTATAAACCCACATCTATGTCCCATGCCAGGGCACCCAACAAGACAAATGACCAGGAAATAACCTTACGTATTTCTCTGAAGTACCCTTTGTTCTGGCTTCTAACTCCATAACACTCCCAGGCTGGATGTAGCACAACATTTTAGTTTTGCTTTTCTCTCACAGATGTGCCCAGCATCATTTTAAGAAGCAAGTTCATGTTTTTTTATGTCTTCTTTTTATCTACGCGCAAGTAACCAACAATTCTGACTTTCTTGTAATCCAAGAAATTTATAATCTTTTATACATTTCTGGGTTAAAATATTTTTTTTTTTTTGTAATTCTGCAGTTTAAGTACTATATTAATTTGTACATTGCTGTCGTCTGAGAGCCGAGGATAATGAGGGCTTTCAGTGCTGTTACTCATTTGACATTAAACATTCCTTAAATCCATTCCCATTAAATTGCAGTCAATTGCCAAAGATGTTCATTTCAGATACCGTATGCCTAGTGAAAATAAATGCATACAATTGCTTGTTTAGCCAAGTATCCTTTAGAAAAGAATCTCAGAAAAGTGACACGGAGAATTAAGATTTTTCAGAACTGGTGTTTGTTTGCTTGCTTGTTTCCAAGACTACAGAAGCAAATCTCTTGCTTTGGGGGTTAATTTTTCTTGTGCTACCATTAGCTTTTCACTTAGCCAGTATTTTTTTTGGCTTATGCAATGAGCCTCAGCAATGCTTTAAGCGGGTGTGCCTGCAAGCTCCAAATCTCTCCCAGATACATATTCAGTTTACAAATCATATCCTTTTCTAGTTGATGATACTTATGCCTATTTTAGGTGCGTGTGTTTATAAGTGACAATTCCCACTGAGTTATTGTGTTGTTTATGGTATTTCAGCTAATCCCAACTCTGAGGGAAGATTTTACTTGAGTGTTCTTATTACATCCCAGGCTTCTAGGAGGTGACTGGGGAAGAAAAAGCCCCATGGGGAAGAGCAGTGGGTGGATATTTTTTCTTCCCTTGGGAACTGTTGGGCACAGGGAAAGACCATTCTACAGAACACGAGTGATTTGCAGTAGTCGTTAGGTCTCTGCAGAAAGGTGCAGCATCAGAGGGGGATGAAATAAATATCTCTCTAGGGCTTGGAGAGTACTGGGCAGAATTTGCTTTAACTCAGAAATTCAGTGGAATAGAACATAGTGAACAGGTAGACTTGGATATGATTTTTTTTTTTTTCTGGTTGCTTCTCCAGGCTTCAGGTTTTAAATATGTTGGCCTATATTCCAACATATGGGAAGGCCCTATTTATTCAGATACAACTCATTCTAGTTTATTTTTTTTTTCATCTTTCAGAAGATGTAAAGTGCAATTGCCAAAAGAGGAATGATTGCATAGACCCACCCCTAAGTTCAGGGCAATTGGTTTTCCTGTAATACTGGTCTTTTACAGTAACAATGTGACACTTGTTATCTCCATCTACCAATGTGCAAGCCATCTCTTGTATTCAACTATTGAGCCCAATTTTTTATTTTTATTTTTTTATTTTCCATGTCTTGTGTTTCTCATTTTGAGCCTGTAGACCTGTTCCTGAATGACTTTAGGATACCTAAAATTTATTTTATTTTTTTTTCTGGTTATGTAAATAAATACAGCTATGTTACAAAAATACAGCAATGAGTTCTGATGGATTTTGATTACCCTAATTTTATTCATCAGCCTCTTTCCCAAACTCTGACTGATCTTCCTGCAAAACTAGTTAGTCTTGGCAGATCTAAGACAACTATACCACTCTCAATTTGTCCCTTGTCTGGTGAAGAATTTTCCCTGGTAGGTGCTTGACACAGTTGAAAACATTTGTATTCCTTTAGCTCAGCTGGAGAAACTCTCCCACTCTTGCGAAGCAAAAAAAGAGGACTCAACTTCTTTTCTGCAGATTTTCCTAGCAAAGGCCTGTTGTATGTAACTACTGGAGTCAAACCCTTTGTAGTAACTGCACTAGTGAGCTGGGAATTAAGGTGTGCACTTAGTAACCAGGGGCCTTCGCTATGCTCCCTCCGGTCTGCTAAAAAGATTTTCAACTCTGTTGAAGAACAAAGTTCACACCTCCCTCCATCACCGGTTCAATCACAGTGGCTTACAGTTAGAGACCTTCATCATAAAGAAAAGGAGTAAGTTAAAAAGAAAGAAGCTTTAAATAGGAAAATGAAGTTTATATTCCTTGAAAATAATTATTTACCAAAGTAATGAGTAACAATCAGTGGGAATATTTTCAGTAACTAAGATAAAACATCTTCAGATTTTTTTGATGACTGGACTGTATCTGTCCTGTCTATTCTTTCAGTGACTATGAGGCAGCGGGACCTCTGAGTAAATAAAGCACTGAGGATGAAGTTGGTGAAACAAAGCTTACCTCCTGCCTGTGTGAAAATACCATTTACTTCTTTCCTGTTGCCTGAAATAACGCAATAGCAAGCAAGTTTAATTATATTTTATTATTTAATTGATTTAATGAGTTCATCCACTATTTCATCACCATTACACTTCTGCATTTTTCTCCCTCCTTTCATAGGGAATAGCATTTTTTAATCTCTGTGTAAAGACAGAGGTTCTGAAAATGACTTACAGGTGGAGCACTTCTTTCACAGGTGTTATAGGGAGAGTAACGAAAATCATTTATTAACAGGTAAGAGGTCACATATAAAGGTAGTTCTTTGCTGAGGGTGAGTCAAAAGATGAGAATTATTTCTGTGTTAGCATTTCTTTGTCATACATACAAATCCACATGCAAAGACCTTTCTGACACCAGTTTTTAACCTGATGAATTTTTAAATTTCTTCACAAAACTCCCGAGAGCATTACAGCTGGGCAGATTGGTTACCCTGTGCTCAACAACAACAAAAAAAACCCTTAAGCTGTTGTTCCCTTTCACCTGTGCTAAGCAAGTTGAGTTTGTTGGGACATAACTTAAATGAGCTTCAGGTCACACCTGTTGGAGTGTTGGTGTAATAGAATGATTTAGAACAGTGGAGGTGGTCTGACGAGGTTTCTTTCCACACCCTTTAGTACTTAAATACCAGCCTGCTAAACTGTGGGTGAGAGATCTACGTTGAAATTTTTTTTTTTTTTTTTTGCTGGAAAAGAGGAAATAGAGGGAGAAGGTGAGTGGGGGGAAGGAGTTTGGTGGCTTTCTGAAGCAGAAAGATTGTACAACCTTTAATGGTAGCCAGGCAGGCATTTAACAGGTTTCCTGAAGACCAGAACAAGTTGGTGACTGGGTATAAAGTAAAGCTGAGATGGTAAGTATAGCACCTGCTTATTTATTGTCTAGCTGTTTGTGAAATCTAACGTTAAATGAAAATGATATTGTAGGAGATGCAATGCAAAGAGGTTTGAACTGTCCTTTCACACCTTTCTCATCTTTGATTTGATAACTTTCAGCAACAAATGGAGTATGTGCTCTTTCTTTTAGTCCTACGTAGGAGAGGGAAGGGAGCAGCTGGTGAAAAGGAAATAAGGAAAGAGTTTGTCTGAATGTCTGGAACACTGATGGGTTTTCTTTGCTATGGTCTGGGGACAGTTTTTTCTTTTTTGCAGAGCCTTTTTTTGAAATGCTTGTGTCACATGCATTTTTAAGTTTCAGAGTATCCAAGTCCTGCTGATCGTTCAAGAAGTTGCATGAGAGAGATGTATGTCTAACAAGTTTGTCTTGCATTGGGCATGTGGGACAAATGGATTTGGTAGTTAATAGTAGCATGCTCTTGCACAAAAGGTGTATTGCTGGTGTGTGAAAGAGATCATTTTAACTATACGGAGCTGTCTGGACAGTGTGCTAGTTACATTTTGCAAAGTCACAGTGGTGATGCTTCAAAGATGCTTGTGTCTGAAAACAGTTCTTAAAAATAAATCTTTGCAAGAATCTGTGCTACTACTTTCTTTTTAACACTAGTCTTCATCAAGGAGTTCTGGCTTGGAATCAGTAGAAATATTTTATAGATAGAAATCTTTTCTTTGCAAGATGCATTTGAAACCCAGCTTCCAAGGAAAAATAAGGAAGCATCTGTATATGTGAAACGCTATAGCCTCGCATACCAGTGCCTCAGATCATTAAAGTCCATTATCTTAGTATTGTTGCTCAACATTTTCATGTGTTTAAACTCTTTTATTTTGTTTTATGTGCATGATAGCTCTATAACATGGTTAGCAAATCACCGTATATTGAATTGTTTTTGCTGAAGGTTCATGTGAAAAGGAAGACAATAAAATTAGTCTAATACTAACCAAGGTGGAAGCAAGTTTGAGCTTCATGCCAGTGCTGTCAGTTCCCTCAGTGGGAGAGCTGCCCTCATTAACACAGCTTTAAGCCTGGAGACAGCACAGAGCAGTTTCAAACAGTATCAGCTGACTAGAGTTAGTTCATATAAATCAGTGGGTAGATCATAAAGTTCCTACTGCTGCTCATTAATTAGTGAAGTTAGCTACATTTTCCTGCACATAACTCATATTTCCTGGTATTGTAAGGGTCTGTGGCGTGTGTTGGTTTTACTGCTCTCTGAGGACAAATTTTAACAAGTTGTACGCTGGAATTTCTTATGGTAAACTAACAGTGTTTTGCATGCATTTATTCAGTTTCATTTAAGGGTAGTCTGGTTGTGCATCCAGCCTTTTGCTTAGAAAAGCTCATGCAGAGTTGGCTTGTTTGAATAGTCTACTTCTGTAGCATCTTGAAAAAGTTTAAAAGAAAATGCTCTTAGGAGTCTGAATATTGATGCTTGTTTGCACAAGCATGAAAGCCTTCTTGAAAGGTCAGTCTGAAGCATCATTGCCTGATTTTGTTTGCCTTCCCACCCAGCAATAGCATTTCATGCAATAACATTCTTTTACTGTAAGTTAGTCTTATACCATGACTGTTTCCATGATATGAGTGAGTTTATGATGTGCTAATGGCATTTGATGTTTTGAAGATGTTGTATGGGGCAGACATAGATATAGTTTGCTGTGCACTGGGTAAGTAGGACAGTCAGGTTTGGAACTGAGTAGTAACATGTAGCACTTCCATCAAACACAGTTCAGCAATTTACTGTACTCAGCTTTGCCATCAAAGAGCCTGTTATATGCTCTTGTATCTGAGATAAAGTTACACAGTTAAGTGTGGTTTTAAAAATAAACTGGGAAAAGTAGTCAAGTCCAAAATGTGATTAAACATTTCCCAATTTCCTCTCAAAGTTCATTTAGAAAAGCTTTCTTTGAACAAATTTATTTTCCTTGTCTTGCACATTTATGATCTTTAAAGAGGATTCTTATTCTGTGTTGTTTTTTTTTTTTTCCCATGACAATCATTGATGTATTTTAGTTAAACACAGGTAGGGACTTTGAGCTTAAAGCGTGTCTTCTATGCATGGATTTTTTTTGAAAAGGTTTCCCCAGACCAAGTATTTCCAGAATTTGTAAGAGGGATTTTTTTTCAGGGAACCTCATCTCTCTTCTTTGCCGTTGTTCATGTTTATGCACTTTACAAGTTATTTTCAATGGAACTATCTATTGAGAGCTATTGTATCCTTTTTTTTTTTTTTTTTTTTTTTTTTTTTTTTTAAAAAAACAGAACTGAATACTTTACAGGTATTGATATATGTATTTGTATATTATATTCAGCTTTGTATCTTTTGAAGTATCTTGTAATGCATTGACAGTACACTGGATCTTTAGTTGCTGATAATGAAAACTGGTTATGTTAGTCTGTCCTGTGTGCCTCTGATATTGTGACCTGAGACAGGATGCTAACAAGGAATTTCCAGCTGTGGCTTCTGGAAACAAGACATCTTAAATTACCTACTTACCTCTTGGGTCTGAAATTCAGTACTTTTTTCTCATGAAAACTTCTCACTTGATTGTTGTTTTTTGTTTGTTTGTTTTTGTTGTTGTTGTTTTTTTATTCAATACAAATATTTTTACCATGTCTTCCTTTGTTTTTCTACTATAATGTTCTGTTTCTGAAAGCCATATTTATTGTTACAAATTAAATAGAAACAGGTGATAATGATAAATACTTTCAGAGATCTAGAAGCATGGTTGATGTATCTATCTTTATAGCAATATATAGGCAAAAATTCTTATCCATTGCTTTACACATCTAGCTTTCCTGCCTGAGACATAATCATCTCCCTCTGGTTTTAATAGAAATTTCTATAAACAAAAAAACAAAACTCTCACACTTCGTTTTCACTTACATGGAAAACATCACAGACAAAAGTCTGTTTCAGTGCAGACAAATGTCTGTTTTAGTGCAGCAAAACTTTTCTGTGGTATTGCATACAAAATGCATAAATACCACAATTGCCACAAGCCTCTTCCCTTGTCTACTTTAATCAAAAAGCTTTTGATAATGTGAGTTAAACTTAACTTGAAACTAGAAAGCACTTTTTTGTAGGTACCTCAAACATTGTTTGGAGCAGAATTAATAGCACAGAGATGCAGAACACTCATGAATTTTCTTGGTTTAAAAAGTAGGGTTTACAATAGGCAGAAGAGCCAAGTATCTTTGCCTTGTTGAAGACGCATTGTTTGGAGAATATTGAATTATAATTTTTTCTAAAGTGTCTCAGCACGTTCAGACAGATAAGTGATGTGCAACTTTGAGTGCAGTTTGACTTTTTTGACAGAAAAATCAAACTCACTGCTGAAGCTCATTTCTTTCTTCAAAAATTGCATACATGAGTCATTAGCACCTTTAACAAGCTGGAAGATCTCCAAATCTATTTGGTCAATAACTCTCAGCTTCAGAGTACTCCATTAATTTCTTTCAGGTTCTTGATGATGTGCCTCTCACAAAACTGATGAGCATGTTCACAGCTCTTTCTCTTAACAATGGGACATATGGTATGATTTGTATTTGTGAATTTCTTTCATATTAGCTCTTTCGAACAATTTTAACTTTCTTTCAGTGTAGTGTTTTGTCTGGAAACTTAATTCATCAGTGAAAATACAGTATTGGTGAATGTATTTTAGCAGAATTTATGTTTAAGACAACAGTAAGGGGAGATGACATGGTGCAGTACATGTTCTTAGCTTGTTGACGGATAGTACCTGTTTTGTGAAAAGTCAAAGCAACAAATATATATATATTTGTACATATACATCCATTATATGTATGGTATACTACAAAATACTTGTGTGATAGCTTTCAGTTCTTTTCAAGAAGTGAGATATGTTTTCTCTTTGGTTGGCTGTAACTCTGTTTCTTAATCAGATCCTGAAATGTGTGGTTCCTTATCAAGGAAGCAGCTCATCACTACATTAATCCTGTGGCCCTGCACTGAACCTGCAATCAGCGGATCGCATTATGGGACAGTAGAACAGTTTCTTATTTCTCTGTGTTATGGTTCATTCCATATGTGTTAGATTTCACCAGCCTTTTTGGTTTCTGGTCACTCCATCATGGAAGATTGCTGTGGAATTCTCTACAGGGGTCCCAGAAGTTACTACCTTTTGGGAGGGGTTATATTTACCACATACCTCTTTATTTTTTCTTTTTTTCTTTCTAATAATATATTTGCGTGATGTCAGAAATGGCCAGTGACTAACCTGCTTAACAGGAGGTGGAAGTTTTTCCAACAGATCAATTGGATCTAAAGCTTCTTCAGAAAGTGATCTTTCAGCAAAACCAAGAATTACCAAGAATGTTGTAAAATAGGGAAGGCTAAAACAAGATAAAAAATGCATGTAAGCAATTACCTGGGGAACAGTCCCATTGTCCTGAGTCCCAACCACATTTTTTTAGACTGATAGAATCTATTGAAAACAGAATGCTGTTTTCAATAATAAACAAATAGACAAGAATTGAGTTAAAATAGCTTCTGTCAGTCAACACTTGAATGTGGCTGCTGTATTTCTAAGCAGTTTTCCTGAAAGACCCTATGTTCATCTATATTTGCTCCCACCAAAGATTAGAGACTACACCCATAATGGGTGTTTTAGACATATGAAGTATATTTGTGTTTGGATGTTATGAGGGCTTGAGCTGAAGGATAGACGTGAGAATCTAGTTCATCTGATCTTAATAGTTAATGTTGATTTACTCCACCCAGGGAACTTTTACCTAGCTTATACTG
Organism: Anas platyrhynchos; assembly: GCF_047663525.1. Classification (NCBI taxonomy): domain Eukaryota; kingdom Metazoa; phylum Chordata; class Aves; order Anseriformes; family Anatidae; genus Anas; species Anas platyrhynchos. Next base: position 34,424,500 of record NC_092593.1, on the reverse strand, counting down.
TCTGCAGCACTCTACTAAGTACTGTTGGTACAGCTGTGCTACTGAGGGAGAACTTAACTTACGATTTTTCCCTTGGCTGTATTTTTGCTTTGCCTCAAGTAAGTCATAAAGGTTGAAGTGTATAGTTATTCTTTGTGTGGGAAAAAAACTTCCTTTAAAAAAAAAAAAAAGCAGGGGATAATATCCTGCCACAATGTTGCTATTGCAATGATCAGGCAGCAATAAAATTCTTCTTTGTAATTGTTATTATCATCTGGTGATGGGAGCCTTCTGTTCCTTCAAGCTGCTGAACTTTCCTTTTAACTACAGCCTTCCGGACCCAAGTTATGTGCTGGATCTAAATGGCGGGGAAAAACTGGGGAGGGAACAAATACAAAACTGAGTTTGGGAGCCTTAACACCCTTTAATAAAGTTTGATTTTTTTTTTAAACACAAAAAAATAATAAAATGGAATGATCTACTGAATATTAAATATTACAATATGAGGAAATGATGATATCTCTTAATGAGAGATCAAAGTACAGTGTTTTGGTACATATTCTGCATGAAAGCTATTTACATTTCACTGAAGTTGCATTGCCTGTATTCCCTTTGCACTACTGTGTGTAACATTAGCTATGCAGGTGACAACACAAGTGATGCCGTATGATCAACGCTGTGATTTGTAAGGATGTGATTTGTGAATGTTTTGTGTCCCGTAGTCTTAAATGAAACGATTAAAAACAAAGAAAAAGCTGGAGTAGACTGAGAGGTTTTAGGACAAGTGCAGAAGTTCTGAAATATGTAAAATTGGTCTGGGGACAAGGAACTGACCAGTTGAGGAAAAGGATGGAAGCAATGTGCTTATGTTTCTGTACAACAAGGGCATAAAAAAGGCCTCATGTAACTCTGATAAAATGAGTCTCAAGCATGCTTCATGCCTAGTCAAGTCTTGGAAAATAATATTTTGAGTTAAAAATGCAGCTTCAAGTGTCTTGTAGAAGGTGGTGGTGGTTCACTTGGTGGTGGTGATGTTTGCAGTTGACTAAAAAGCCATGTACAGTGGGATCAATAGTGCATGTTCTGGTAAACATTAATTGTCGATACCATATTTAATTCTTGGAATTCCTGAGCACCCTTCATTAACTGCTACTGGTCTGAGAAGTTACTGATGCGTTAAATGGATTGGATTATGGACAGACAAGACCAAATCCAGATTAAAAACAGAGAAATGACTATTGAAGACAGCTCTTGCATGTCTTCAACAAGCACAAAAATTGATTGTAAATGATACTGTCACTTCTGTCTAGTTTGAAAAATTTGTACTTACTGGGCCATCAGCCAGGGACTCCTAGATCTCAGAAGAACTTGAGGTACAATAGGCAGTATGTTAATACATGCTGCTTGACTGCTTGTTTAATGAAAAAAAAAAAAAAGTATGTTTTTCATCGTGCTACCTCAGCTCTTCCAGACCTCACTGGAAAACTGCAAGATCAGCAGTGTTTAACCACAGCTACTCCCCCCAAAAAATCAGGTTTACTTTTTGTCATAAAAACATTCATATTGCTTAGAAATAAGTTTCAGGATTGATTTTTTTTTTAATCTTTAAATAATTTTATTTGAATAAGTGAAAATTACAGTGTATTTATTGAGGGGTGCCATCAGATATGAGAACAGACAACAGAAAGTGAACTCTAAATACCAAAATAATTTTTTTGACTTCATGGGATCATTTCATGTAGGCTTACTGTGTTAGGGGATCATACTTTTAAAATCCTTTTTATTTTTTCTTATTGCAAGGTGTTCACCCCTAATCTTTAAACGTTTTTAGTCAATTTCATGTAAGGATACTTCTTAGTATGCAACTAAAGTAATTCATAATAAAAGAAAGTAAAATGTTTTATGTATTAAGCTGATAACTGGGCAATTGGTACTTTTGTAAAATGCAGTCAGGTATTTTATGGGAGAAATTTGATTAAGGGTCAGGTTGTCATGGACAAGGAAATAACTTGACAAACTTGATGTTCCAGTTCACTTTTGTCCTACGCAGCTGTAGTAAAGGGGAGATGAGATGATGGTGCTTCACATAAGGACCTCGTACATTGTCAATAGCCGTACCAATGTAAACATTGTGCCACTGTTAATAATGCAGCAATATGAGATTTTCGTAACTCAGATTTCATAGAACAGGAAGTATTTAATGTTTTCTCAAGTAATTAAGACAAAATGTCTTCTTTTAAGCATTGAACAGCTGTACCTACCCAAACTGCATTATATGGTAATTAATCATATGTCTTATAGTTAACTTGTTTCTTTTATTCTTTTTAATACAGTATAATTAAAGGATATTTTCTTTGACTATTAAATAATATTAGTATTAAAGCAGATTGCCTTATTAAAATAAACAAATGGATTTGTGTGACTACAGCTTCATAAAAATCATGCTGTGAACAAAAATATGTATGAAACCAGGAGCATAGTTGGCATTGAGATTTGCTAAACAAAGAACTAGCTGGTTAAGTGGGTGACAAATTGAGTGTTACACAAAAAGATTTTAACTGTATCACTCAGAATTTGTGCGTATTCTTCCTAGCATATACATCTGTGTGTACAAATATGAATAAATGAATTTGGATAAAATTTTTAACTGTGAGATTTGAAGATGGAAGACCAGAAGATTCATTGAGGAGCCTGGGGCTCTGTGAGGTTTAAAGTGGTCCATGAGGTCCTGTGGAGATGTTTGCAAATGTCTACTCGCCCCTTCATTCTTTAAGCAGATTTATGGGGCAGGAGCTACTTCAGATACATCTGGCAACTACAGTGATCATATTCAACTCCTAGACTTGGCAATTGACATAGTGAAGATGAAAAAGTAACCTACATCTGGAGTGTGTTGTTTGTATTGTTATACTGCAAAACTAGATGACCCTCCCTTAAAACTCATTGGGAAAGCTTTTAATAAGTTCAAGTAAAAAAAAAAAAACAAACCTACAAAAACTACAACAAACAAAAACCTCTCAGTTTTGCTGAATTTGTTTTTCACTGTTTACTCCTGGAAACTTTTATTTTTTTTATAAAAGACATTGGATTTTATACTGTTGATTTAGTCTTGCAAACATGTTAATGGAGTAAGCATTAAGGAAAGCAGTTTTAATAGAATAAGGAATTCAATTAGTCTAGGACACCATTTTTGGCCTCTGGGTTTGATCTAGAGCCATGTAAATGGCTGATCAGTTATGAGGTGGGAGGGACGGGCAGAGATGAGTCTTTAACAAGTTCACACTGTTTACCTGGCACCACATGATCTCCTATTACATGTTCTCTAGGAAGTGTTAAAAGTACTTTAAAGCTACCATCTAATTTGTTTGCACTTGTTTTGAACACTGGATTAACTGAAGCTATCTGCCCAACTGGCACTACGTATACCAAGATAGTTGTCTTCTACAGTTGCTCAACATATTTCAGAGGATCTCTCTACACATCTACGATGACTTGCTTTTCTCCCAAACTTGCAAAATTAAATTTTGCTTGGATCCTATTGGGATAAAGCTCTTATAAATAGACCAGAAATGTCTGGAGCATCTTTAATTTTTTAAATTTACTAGGTATAAAATCTCTACAAATATATGAGCAGGTATAGGTTGTGTGTGTCTGGTTTTTTCCCTATCGTGACACCAGATAATTAGGAGATAGCAGTATCTTTTTTTTTTTTTTTTCCAGCTTTACTTCTTGAGGCAAGAGTTAAGTCATCTAAACACCAAGTTTCCAAAAAAAAATGCACTAATAAAGTTTTTGCAATGACCATGCATTGAGCTGTGAGTTGGCCTTTTTGAGGTTGTTCTGGGCCTGACCACTTCACAAATTCCTCCTTTTGCAGGTGGTATACTAAACCTCTGCTACATATAACATTTTCATAGGAGCTTTCATAGTGCCCACTAGTGTTTGTGTTTCTACCAGAACATTTAGGTATTCCCTTAATTTTATTTTTCATAGTGCTTTCTATTTTTAAAAGTATCTGAATAGTTATATGAAATGTGACTGCTTGGTTTCTCCAGGGTTGTAAAAGGAGGCCAAAAATATCTGCAAAACACTTATGTTAAAAGATAAACAAAAAGCCCCAACCACACACACACACACAAACACAAATAATGAACTTCAAATTTCCTACATTTGCTGGAGTCAAAACTACAAAAAACAAAGCACTTAACCAAAGTGTAGATCTGTTTGACCAATGGGAAATTGTCTTATGTGAAATGTGTTGCCTAGACAGGCGAACAAACATGTTTTCTGTAAGTCAGAGGAACAAGTCCACTAATGGTTTAGCTTGGTTGGCTGAGTTTGATGGCCAGGATTAGACTGGAAGAAGTGCTGGAGGGTATTGCTGAGGTGAGGCTTGATGAAGCCATATCTGCATCACCACCCTTGCAATAAGCTGCATTTATAGGAAGTTGAGCGGTGCTTGGGAGAAGGATGCTCATCCACTAATACAGTGTTTTCCTCTCTGCTTATTAAGGTATTTTTAACAAACTCAAACCAGCATATCCCTTAAAGTTCTGGTAGAGCTGTTTACATAATTTACCTCTGTGTGTTTATGTAGACGTGTTCATTAGCTGCGCTAGGCTGTCTGCAGAAACAAAGCTTTTCATGGAGCAAGCACAGACAAATATTATAGTCCAGGAAGATGAGTGAACTGGGTGAATAACATACTTCTAATTTACTGTGCATGGAAAATAATGTCACTCTGAGCAAAATGAAGAATTATTTGGAATCTAATAAACACTTCACCCAAGCAATTTTTATTTCCACCTTACTACTTAGATACTAAATAAGGTGCTTTATATGAAAACGCTTTATTGCGAAATGTGCCCTCCTAAAGACTGTTTTGAGCAGAAGAGACAAATTGACTTTGCTGGAATAACTAAGTACGTAACAGTGAATTTGTCTTTTAGGGTAGAAAACAATTGTGCTACTCTAAAATTTGTACTTACCACATCTTTGAACATAGTCCCTGTGCCCATTGAGTGTGTGACACTTTAACATCACTACTATTGTGGAGTAAATAATAATAAAAAAAAAAATATTCTTTCCAAGTGCTATGGCTAATTATATCTGAAGGGAAGTCTAAAACCTTACTTTCAAGTGATCATGCATCTCTTCTGAGGATGCTGGGACAGATATCTGGCTGATATAAATCAGTAGTGCTCAAGCCAATTAACGTCATAAATGATAAGTGGCCAGTAGTCACACTGATTAGGTGATCATATTTGTCAGGAAGAAAACGTATTTGGTAGCTTTCAGTAAAACAAAAATGTATGAGAAAGTTAACAACAAGCTTTAACCCAGCTAGCTTACGTTATGTTTATTCAGCAGATTGTTTTTTTGACCTTACCTGAAATTAGCAAGCACTGGAGTAGCTCAAGTTCATAGCTTAGCATGGCTGTGTGCAGTGGGTGCTTGTTTAACTACTGTAGTCTTTGTTGACTTATATATTCTTTATAAGTAATAATTATTTTAAATTTTATTTCACTTAAAACTGCAGAACAAATATCAAGATTTATTTAAATCAAAATGCATCTAAATTAAATCTACAAAAAAAACAACGTATCCAAAATATGCAGTATTATATCCCACTTAAATGTGGGAGCTGTGCACTGTCACAAATTATAAACATTAATTGTGAGCAATTCACTTTATTTGCAAATTGCAATATTCAGAGATGATTTTTTTAGCTTTTTCTTGCACAGTAAACTCTTCACTGATCTGCAGCAATCCTTACAGTTCTTGTATTATTAGCAAATCTGTGTCCGTACTGTACTACTGCTCTGGATATTGCCATCAGAATAGCTTTAGCTGCCTTGTGGTGATGATTAATCAAACTCATGGCACGCTGGGTGGCTGGTGTGTTAATTGAGACAAAGTTGCTGTGCAGAAAAGCATATAATAAACCAATTGTTTTTCACCACATCACTATTGAAAAGCAACTGCAGCTACAAGGAGAAGCAAGAGGAAACAATTGAGATTACTTGACTATACGTATATATATTTATTTTTAACGTTCCTGCTTTTATGGTCCGTCTTTCTTGGGAGCATGAGGGTGAAAGCAGAGGCAATATAATACTCAGGAGCATGTCTCAAGGTGGACAAACCTTTAAACCAAAAATTGCTGAGCAGTAATATTAGCTGTCCCCAGCTATAAAGAAGAAAAATCAAATGGTGCTGAATTTGCTAGATACAACAATGGTGATTCTGTATAGCAATTCTTTTGCTATGTACAAGGAATTTACTTCATAAGATTGTTAGCAATAGCATATATGGATCATTAAGGCTAGCAGGAGTTCTGTCCAAAGCAGCTTCTCAGGTTTAGGTTTACAATTAATCCAGGTAATCCTGATATGTTTAGAATAGAAACTATTGGTGAAATAAAATAAATAATGCTTTTGATGCAACTTTATAATATTGTATATAACAACATCTGTTTCCTGATGTACTATCTTTATACTCTCTGCAAGTAATCTGACTGTAGTTTGGGAACATCCAATTTACCAACTGATGTGATTTTTATGATTTGCAGTATGTTCATCTGTTGCACGAAGTCTGGTGTTCCATGGTGGTGCCCAGTTTAAGCTTTTCTCTTCAAAATGTAGGGCTTGAATGCATGTATGTAATGGCAGTGAAAAGGCTAGTGCTAATGAACCCAATGATTTTTCCTCCAAACTGAACGAGACAATTCCTGAATAATTGGTGAACTTGGTTCTGCAAAGAAGGATCAGCATAACCTCACTGAATGGCAAACCTATGTGTTTATATATATATATATATACACACACACACACATAAAATATGTTTGGCTGTAACTGAAGAATGATTTGCTCATAAGGAAAAACAAAACAATGAAGATGGAAAGGTTTTCAGAGTGCAAACACCAATAATGACAGCATGGATATATTGTGATACTATAACTACCTCATAGCTAAATCCTCCTGTTTTATGTCTCCGGAGGAAAAAAGAATCACCTATCCACACTGAACAGCTATGCCCAACTGGAAGGTAGAGCACTCAAGACATTTTCCTAAGGAACACAAATAACAAATCACTTTGATTCTGTGTATTATCTTGAATTGCAAAAATATTCTTAAGCAAAACCAAAAAACCACAGCTGATTGTGCCATGAGTCTGCAAACAGGCTGAATTTTATTGGTCTGTAAATTTTTCTCTCGAGTTCCATGCCTTAAGCACAGGATCAAATTTACATTTATCATCAATATTATAGTGTGAACAGGTCCCTAAGCTCATAATGGCAAATTGATCTGGCCTTGTATATTTTTTTTTCCCATGGATTTATATTTTGAAGCTAGAATTTTTCCTTTGTCAGCATGGCCTTAAATGTATCCATTAATGAAAATATGAAAACTGAATACATCTAAATTACAGAAGCTACTCTGCATGTTCTAAACTGTATTTTACTTAGTTAAGCTTAATGGATGTTCCTTAAAACTATTACTTTCTTGGCTCCCCATGTGTCTCATTTGTCTTAAGCTAGCTAAATCAATTATGCATGTCTTAATCTTTGACATAATCTATGAAGTTACCATTTCCCCAGGAATAGCGTATTTATCTTCATTTCTTAAAGATTATACCTAAATTTTCTGTTACCCTGGGTTCTCAAAATTTACATATTTAACTCTTTTTTACCTCTCTATATTTTCCTCTGACTTTAGCCTAAATGGAATATAAGTCTATCTTTTTATTGCAAAGCGAGTAGCATAACTACAAATGCATTTGAATTTCATTCACTATGCATATTCATCTGTTTCCCTTGACCTAACCTGCTAATCTGTAAGGATACCACTATGAAAGCTGTAAAAAAAAAAAGTGAAGTCAATGTCTTTTCCCGTTGCTAAAAAGTGTGACCTGTGTTTTGTAGTTCGTTATTTTTCGGTTTCTGGGAAGTTACTTTAAATGTAATACTCCATTCATACTTTCATCATTGGAAGACTAGTTTCTTGACCATTGCTCTATTTTATCCTGACCACGTTGAGGTCTCCTGAGATGCCACATTGCTGCAATGTCCTATGATATGGAGAAGCTGAGCTTCAGTACAAAACTGAATTTTAATACCACTAGTCGTAGGGGCAATATAGGTCACTTGATCCCTTGGAATTCTTAGGGCAAAATAAACATGTTTGTCTGACATTTCAACTGTACAATATGAGCCAAATAATGTTTCCACCCACTGCTTAGAGTAGCTGAAATTCTGTGTCTTGCCCCCAGAACCTGAGACAGACATGATTACTATTTAGCTTTTATCAGAAATTTAAATAGTCAAGGTCACATTTTGAGTAGGGATAGTGATTTTAATGTAAAGAAATACTTTGTTCTCTATAAATAACCTTTTAATAGCTTAATAATTTTGAAGATGTTGTATTTTGCTCAGTTTGATCCCTTTAGTGATGTTAACAAGGCTAAGTATTTCCTCTTGTGAAGAGGTCCTTTTGGATTTATGCCACTGTGTAAGATGAGTTTTGGTAACAGTAGCCTGCCAATGCTCTTGGCTAAAAATACAGTCAGATCTCTCTACTTGTAACATAAGTGCATATTTGCCGATTTGCTTTGGAGTCATTATGTTAGCCTTTCTACTTGTATGCAAACTCCTAAAAGCTCTCTGAAATATTTCATGAATGCTGAATGAATCCTCTTTAAAATCAATTTGAAATTTTTGATGGATCCTTAATGATGTTTGGAAAGTTTTGATTAACTCTACTTTTTGGGCAAGTCTAGAAGTACTTGCCAATATCTGTCTAAAATAAATACCAACAAAAGAGCTAGAAAATAGCCCTTGAAAATCTTACAGCTGTTTGTCTTACTTGGCTTAGTTTTGACAGGGTAGCTCTTATAAGACTAACCTTTCTGTTATGACTACATAGGGTTTTGAGATCTAACAGGAGAACATCTCAACCTTTTCTTTGTGTTGTAATTATGTTTTGCGCAGAATTTGTAGTAAAAGATGAAGTTTAAAATGAGGAACTGTGGCAAATGAAGGTGAAACAGTTCCATTAAATGAGAAAGGTAGTTTCTTAGCTGTTGCTGAAGTGATGTTGAGCAAGTTAATTTGGGCCACGTCTGAAAAGATGTTAATGTCCTGCTGCGCATCTTCAGTTCCTGTGGCTGCAATCACAGCTGAAGGTGTTGGGGATGGTTTAGACCAGACTGGTCCACCTGAGAAGTAATTACAGTAATTGTTATCTGAAATTCCTTTAGAGTTGCTTTCTGCAGCACTTCTAATCAATATTGCTCTGTCCCTTTTCATGCAACTGTGGAATCCATGCCTGTCTCTAGGACTGCTAGGTGTAGATTATAAACTGTTCTGGTAGGCCACAAGTTATGTATGTATGTATGTATTTATTTATTTTTCTTAGGCAGAAAGCTAAACATGGAATGCATGTCTAAATTGTGTGAAGCTAAAAATCTGCTGTTCAGTTTAGTGGCACTAAAGCTCCTCACCGCATCAGTAGGTCCTGGCTTTTGGATCAATTCTGAAATAAACCGCGTGCTGTGCTATTGCGTTAACACTCCTGTGTATTAGAATGTAATCCAGAAAATGGTACCAGAAAGGTAATGGATGTGAGCTAGGCATCCCAGCTGCATTTTGTTTCCTATAATGTCAGGTAATCAGGGCACAATTAACAATTCATTGGGGATCCTTTTATTGTGGTAATTCCTAGGAAATGAAGCCTGGCTGTGATCCAGCCTTTAGGAGAGAGCTGAAGTGCCAAGGTTCTCACCTATGTACCTCAAAGCCTTTATTGCCTAAACCAAATTCTAGCTACCATAAACCTGCCTGTCTTAATTTATGTAATCTTGCTAAAAGCTTTATTAATTGTTCTGAATGGAAGAGTCTTGTTACTTTATTTGGACCTCTGATGTTGCAGAGGTTGCCTGAGTCATCTCCCTGACTAGTTTAAATATAGCCACTGCTTTTGGAGTCCCTCCAGGCTTACAGGAATTACTGAAAATCAATTCTGAATCTTCAGATGACTCTCTTAATTTGTACTCTAAAGATTTTGTTTTAATCAAGAACTTTCCAAGTCATGATAGGAAAGGGAAAGAATTGCATATGTCCTACAACGTGACTATTTTATACTAGGAAAAACAGAGACTAAAACAGGAACATTTCTGACTGTTAATATTACGACCTCATGATAAGACTACTGACAGCTATTAATGCAATGTTATCAATGGTTTTCTTCTTCCTATTGTTTGATGGACTCTTCTGCCAGAGTTTGGTGTAGGATATCTTGTATTTCATATTTCTGAGTCTTTCCTGTTAATTAGATTTTCATTTGTTCCATCATTTCATAAAAATCTATGTTGAGTTATAAGGAAGCCAAGCAAACCATACAAAATGAAGTACTTCCATATTTGCAAATTCAACATCTCAGCTCCTTTCCTGATGAGGAGATTTTTATTTATTTCTCAAGAACGAAATATGTTAAAATTTTGGCCTACATCAGGAGACTCCTGGGAGCTGTGGCTGCGCTGGGGCTCTCCTCCTGGTAAATCTTCCAAGGGTGGATGTGGATCCTGATAAGAAATTTGAAGGCTTCCTGTGCTTCAAGAATGGGCTCTTTCTTTTGGAAACTCAGGTTTTGCAGCAGGGTCTTGAAGTTCCCTTTTCATTGTGCTCCAAATGAACAGCCTGGCCTTGCTGCACATCCTGGAAGTTGGGAGCTTTTGTACAACAAGCAGCTGGACCAGTCAAATCTGGTCTTATAGGCTGTTTGTTAGCATGCTTTTTATCTACTTTGTACAGTAGGCTGCTGTTGCAGTCTGAATCTTTCAAATTTAGAGAACAATGTGCTTTATAAATTCAACATTCATTTCATGACATCATTGAGTACATCGTGCCTTAACAGGAGCAGGGTGATAGGAGTTGAGTGGATAGCCACAACTGCCCCAGAAACAATATATAAATGTGAAGTTTAGGGACTGGAGCAAAGTATCTGTTATATGGTCAGTGTGAAGATCATTGGTGATCTAAATGGAGCTTAATCATATGAATCCTGGAAATGGCTAGCTTCTTTTCATTTTCCTGAAACAGGCTCTGGATAATGTAGTTGTTTCTTGAAAACTCCACAACCTTTTGTTCCTTTTTTTTTTTCTTTTTTTTTTTTTGGTACTTTTTCCCCTTTTTAATTGTTTCAGGAAAAATTTCCTTAAAGAAACCCTCATTAGCAGGGTTCTGAAAAAACACACTACACACACACACAAAAAAACAAACAAAACCCACAAAAATAGAACTCTAACAACAGCACTTCTCATTCTGGTATCAGGGGCAGGAATTAAAAAACTTAGATTCCAAGATTTTATAGAAAGCTATGGAGGCATTAAGCGATACTAATGAACAACTTCATGTTTGAGAATCAAATTGCAAAAATATTCTTGAATTAAGGTAAATAATTGGAAAAAAAAAAAAGCGCTCTGTTACAATACTAGGGTATAATAAAGGTGTTTATTCTGAAAGAAAAGTACATTTCATTTGTAGAATAAAAAATTACAAACAAAACAAAGCTTTATATTTTACTGTAATATTAGTGACATGACTGCAGTTTCAACACTGCGGCTGGTTTTACTACAGTTTCATTAGCCTAGCAATATAATACATTGCACATAGCTATAGCAAAATGAACAGAATAAAATTAGAAGCATTGTGATGGACAGTATATATATTAAACTATTTTTTCCCACGTGTATTCATTTAATTAATCAAATGGTGCTTTGTAACAATGAATGTGCTGTTAAAAAATCACATTTGACCTCGTCTTGCTCTGAGGTCTTACTGATTTTTTGCTCTCTCTATATATTAATTAACTGGTAGTCTGTGTGGTTATTTGTATGGCACTAAAACTAAAGAAATAAAATTGCTTGATCTCTTTGGCCATTTTTAATTAAATAAGTCTTTAAAATAACCATCCTTATTGATACTTTTAACACAATTCTATTCCAGATTTAATTCTCTCAGAATGTTAACTTTTCTTTAAAAAAGAAAAAAAAAAAAAAAAAAAAAGAAGAAAATTTAAAAAAAATAAGGAACAGCACCACCACCAAAAACCAACCAATTCTCCATTTGCTGTGTCCTGATGGACTGAAGTGGGCTTCATGCAACTCTGAAACTTTGAACAACTTTGCCTGCACCTTACTTTTTTTTTTTTTTAATGACAGAGCACAAATTGTGGGACTGTTTTCATAGTTCAAATATGGCATTCTTTGAGAGTCAGTGCAAAATTGGAACAGTGTGGAATTGCAAGTAATTTTTTTTATTAAGCTAAATCGTACAACCTGTCTGCAGTCCAAGAACTGTAGAGCCCTCAGCTGAATTTCAACTGAATGTTTCAAACAGAAGCATTTGCTTTGGTATTCCTGTACAAAGCAGGCGTATAATGGCAGAGCTGCCCTGGAGATTTCTGCAGGGTAGCGAGCAGTCTGCCATTGTAGTCCTTTCTTGAAGGCACCAGAACTCTTCTCAGTGCAATACAACTGATGGAATTAAGCTCTCCTACAAAACTGTCTGTATAGATCTGAGAATATATTTCAGGTAACAGATCTATAAAATAGAAAGTACATTGATTTTAATATTGTAGATTTTCTTGTGGCAGGCAGTGAAGCAGTGTTAGCATACTCTGCAGTGCTTATGTTTATACCAAGAACTCTAATGCATTTCCAAAAATTCACTAAAATTTAAATTTTTAGGGTTATAACTTAAGCCTATAAGTATTGATTGTTCTAAGAGTGTGAAAAGCAGATCATTTGAATACATGGTGGGTGGTTAGGATTTTCTCAGAGTACAGATAAGGCATTGAAAAGGATTGTGTTAAAGGACTGGGTGTGCCTGAGTGGGATGCAATGAAATGATTTAAGTGTTTTATCTGAACACTACAAAGCAAGAAATATTGGACATGAAATGTTTTTCCTTTTGTAGTGTACTTCCTTTATGTCTATTTTATTTAATTAGAATCCCAGAGTGATTAATTGATTTGGTTTAAAGAGGCAGGGAAAAGGATTGAAAAGAGAATATTTGCCTTTTTCTGTTGTCTCTAAACTTAGTTGCTGCATGACTGAGATTGTAATGTGATATTTTGTTACTGCATTTTATATAGATAATTCTGAATTTTCTGATTCTTTCTGCCGTTTGAAAATAATAACTCCATTAAATACCCTAATCATTAAATAATTCAAAGACTTTATTTTAACTCTAATTTAGATCCCTTTATGTTGGATTATAGCCTGTCATTTTTCAGAGTATAAGAAAAGGAACGTTTTTTTTAGGGTTATTAATTTTTTTTCTCTAGGATAGACATCTCAAAAGTACTTTCCTGTTCTGTGAAATAGTGGAAAGAAAAAGAAAGTATCAGAATAAATTACTGAAGTATGGAGCTATTGTGGGGTTGTCAGTCACACAGTCATAATTAGATTTTTCTTAAGGACCTGGTAGAGGAACAGGAATCTAATTGGGTAACATACTTGATTACTTGAAAAAAAAAAATAAATCAAAAAACAACCTAACAAAAAACAGGGAAAAACACACACACACACAGACACACACACATACACAAAAAGGCAACAACAACAACGAATCTAGTGTTTTATCCCAAGGGTGAAGTTTCAGGAGTGAGGTGAGGCTGACTGCTCATTTTACGGTGCCTTCTCCCTCTGCCTAAGCACTCACTGCACAAGCCGGAAACTATTTACTTCTTATCTTCTTCTGGCTCATTGCAGTGAGCTTAATAAGGTCAGAAACCGGCACAGGAGAGGCAACAGCAAGACTGGAAATGAAGCAGAGGTGGGAGGGATGGCAGCTTCTTAGAGACAGGTAGTTGTTTCACTGCATCTGTTTGACAGAGGCGCTCTCTCCTTCTCTCCCATGTCATCTCTTCAGATGTCATCTCTGCCATGTTTATAAGTGGCCAGCCTCTGCTTTGGGTCTGGCTGCTAACCTCAAGCAGCTTGTAGGACCTTTGAGTGTTCACATCACTTGTGGCAATGACATAACATAGCATAACCTGATGCTGGATGTTCTTCGAGAGCTTTTCTCCAGTTGTGGCCTTAATTGTATAAACAGGCAGTATTTCAGTTTAATCTGTTGATTTCCTTGCAATTAATCGCAGTTTCCTGATAAATCACTGAAACACATCAAGGCAGCTGTTTGCTTTCCTAGGCTACTTTACAAGGTGTTGCTATATTTGATCAAAAAAAAAAAAAGTTAAGGGGCAATGCTGCAATGCTGGTTTGTGGCAGCTAAAGCTCTGCCTTTGTGAGCTGGAAAGAATTGTACAGAAGTCCAGCTGGTGCATCAGTGTGAGTGTACTGTAAGAGATAGGAGGAGCAGAATAGAAGACATGAGAGCTAATAAACAATGGGATTAGAAACAACTGTTAGTTATTTCTAACAGCAAAGGAATTCAATTGCTACAAGGTGAATGCTGGTTTCTGTGTCTAAGATATCCTCAGTGGACAGCTACAGAAATGTTATCTGTGCTCTCGTTGGACATGTTTCCGGTATGCTTTGTCTGTGCCTGAAAATTGTGATAAACAAAGTCTTTATCTCGGGGGATGAAGGTTAGGAGTGATATTGTCCATTTTCCTGATGATTCCAAATAGAAATCTTGAAGGTGTCGCAGGCATCTGCAATACCTTTAACTGGAAATGTCATATAAAAAGCACAGAGCTATTTGTGTCCAGGTAGCCTTCCTCTTTCTGAATGAAGACCTTCTCGAAACAGCCATGGATTGTGTTCTTGTTTTGAGGGGGTGGGAAAGGATTATGGTGGATTTGTGAGTGTGTGTATGTGTTTTTCCTGTGTGTTCATTTTGTTTCTTCTAACTGTTTATGCTTATGTTTTAATGTGTTCTCTTAGTCCTGTTTATTTGGCAGGGAGATGCACTGTTGCATGCATTAAAAAAAAAAAAAAAAAAAAAAGGATGAAAGAAAATAAGTCGCAAAACATCAGTACAAAGCTTACTCAAGACCAGTTTGAATTGTGCCTGTATCTGAGCATGAAGGACAGGTAAAAATTCCCATGAGGAATGAAGGTAATGAGAAGTAGGGAGCTGGAAGTCTGGAGAAGGGCTGCGTGGGCCTGGGGAGGTGTCCCTCCCTTCCCAGCAGCTCCTTGCTCTGCACCCCAGCTCCTGTAGCAGTAATGAGCACAGCTCTCACCACGTTACGGTTGTCCTGTGTCCTCAGCTAGTGAGCTGAAGGATGGCCTTTGCCTCAACTCTAAGCTGAACTGAGAGTTCAAATAATACTTTGAAAATTGTGAATTTGAGACCTCAAAGAAAATGGATATTTCTGAGGGTGCTGTGCTGTCTTGTCCTGCTTCATCAGCTGTGATCATCTACTGCTACTTTTTTTAGCAAGACAGAAGAAAATCTATTCTAATGGCTTTTATTGCACTGATTTTGCTGATTCAGTGATTCAATCCACAAAGTAATTTGAGAGGGACATTAAATTGGGTGGAATTTGAAGGATTTTAGCATTCTAAGCCTCAGCCCCTCAGGCTTCACACAGAATGAAACACATAATCAGCTTTCAGTAAGCACTCATTTTCATTAATCATAAACTGTAGGCAAAGTTGGAGCTTACAAATTTAGGTCTTTTCTTGTTGTTTCATGTTAATGACTATTATCTCCTTTTCCTATTGTATACGACTCTCTCACAACTGTGTTAGCACAGATGGTGAAAATCCCTAGCAGAAAAGTAATCAGCATTTGTGAGCATGATGCACTCAAAATAAATGACAGAGGAGGAAAAATGCATTGCTTAGGAAATTAGAAAGCAGATTAAACTATAATAATGCATGTAAACACATCCAGGAAAGCGGGCTGCAGCTTTGTTTTTGACACAACTGCAACTTCAATATATGTAACCTTCTGCTAAATTTATTGACAGGACAGGGAAGCGTGTTACATAAAAGTTGGAGAGCAACTACTTGAATATCAATAATTTACAATGCTTTTATTTAAAGCTTGTCATAGATTAGGTAGTCAACAAAAATCTATAGAGTAGTGTGTCCTTTCTTTAATTATCATATTTTGACTGAAATATAAGTGAAAGTTGGACCCATTCGCAAGTACTTCGCTTTGATGAAGTGCATACTGTATTAACTGGAGCTACCAGCAGCCTTAGATTTAAACTCACCATATAATGGTGACTACTTAGTCTGGAAACAATAGACTCAGCACCATTCATAAAACATCATCACAGGGCTTATAGGACTGAAGCCCTTGGCTTTGTACAGCACTTGAGCGACCACCCTTTCTGTCATGATAAACTAAGTACCGTGTCGCTAATTTGAAATTCAAGACCCATATTACAAAGATAATTCCCAAGTGAGCAACTTAAATTATTATAACCTCTCACCTGTTCCTTAATTTTGGTAGCCATAGCCTAAATTTAATGCTGAAACTGAACTCGTGATGCAAACTGTGGGCTCAATCTAAACATCATTAAGGCCTAAAAGCTGAAACTTTACAAAATAAAACTTTTTTTTTTCTTCCCCCGTACATTTCCCACGATGCATCCCCAGCTTTTCTCAATATTGGCCCACTGTCTGACTGTTGGTTGGTGGTAGGTGTGGAAATTGCCTTTATGGTCATTGGTCTGAGAAAGCAGGCAGTATGGGAGCAAGGAGAAGACAGGTGCTTCCCCTGGGTCTGGCATGAAGTCTGGGAGTTTGGGTTTATTGTGTTTCACAAGGAGTAATGATCCACTTATTTTCTAAGCTATCAGAGAATCATGCTTCAAATGCTCATCATTTTATACCATTGATGCTATTGTAGAGGACATAATTTGACTCATAATTTGACTAATTTCTGCAGTTTTTGGTAAAGTGCAGTTGAAGTGCGCTTGATCAGTGAAAATAAATGGACTGATTTTAATCACCTTGAGAGACATAACTGTAAGACGCAGTGCCTATTCAGTATTCACCACGGTATCTTCTCTCTCCTGCCCAAAAAATTCTATACTGGATGCATCATGTGTTTTCTTTCCCATTTCTGATCTGCTTAAATTGCCATATGTCACTGTGAAAGAGTTAATAGGCATAGAAATGATGGATTTAAGATGCCTCTT
Source organism: Anas platyrhynchos (assembly GCF_047663525.1). Classification (NCBI taxonomy): domain Eukaryota; kingdom Metazoa; phylum Chordata; class Aves; order Anseriformes; family Anatidae; genus Anas; species Anas platyrhynchos. The sequence continues at coordinate 34,407,395 of NC_092593.1, read as the reverse complement.
GGAATTTTGGTAGTGTATAGAGTTTTATAGGAAACATTTTTCTGCGCAGAGCCCACTTCTCTTCCCTTTTCAATATTTCAGCACTTCAATTCTTCCACTAGATTCGTATGCTTACAAAAATAAAACAAACAAACAAAAAACAATTTTCTCAAACAGTGTCTTGTAAAATGCTGGTTTTAAACAGTCATCTAGTACAACAGAAAATAGAAAATTTGGCTTTTTTCTCTAATAGATGTTAAGCAGATTCCCACTCTCTTACTTTTAAATAATGGCTTTGAATTATTTTGGTTTTAATACAAAATTAGTCTTCTCTTGGCAATTTGCTATCAGAAACTTGAATTCTTGAACATATGACATGGCTCTAATCTTTTTGTCCAGGTACAGAGAGAAAATAGCCAGAATATGGGATTGTTGTAGCCGTGTCACAGATATCTATATAAGAAGAACAATTCACTGTTTTTCCTTTCTTTTTTTTTTTTTTCTCTTGAAACAGGCTGAATATCATTGTTGAGTTGCTATCTTCCAAATCAATGTATTTTTTTCCCCATATGGCTCATTCTTATACTGGTATTTTTCCTCTTGAATTCGGGAGGCGCTACCTATTATGGGCACAGCATCACCTCTCCCTGCAGTTTTACCTTCGTACCTTGCTTAGCTCTGTGTAGTTTCTCACAAATCTTTCTTGCAACTTAGAAGTAGTCTTAGCACCCAAGACAAGGTTACACTGCTAAGCTGTGTAAAAATGGACCCTTGGATCAAATAGCTATGTCCAAGAAGTTGTGATAAACATAAGTCAGGATTGTCTTTGATGGACTGTTTATTTTCAGATATGGTCGATCTGCTCCTTCACTTATTGATGAAGGGTCTCTCATTTATTTATGGGTGACTTCAACTTTCTAGATGTAAACTAGGAGATTGATTAAAAAAAAAAAAAAAAAAAAAAACCAAAAAAAAACAAACCTTGCTTCTAACTTCTTGGTACAGGTACTGAGGGAGCCAACTAAGAAAGGTGCCCTCCTAGATTTGTTGCTTGTAAACAGAGAGGGTCTTGTGGGTGAAGTGGTGACTGGTGGCTGTCTCAGCCAGAGCAACCATGAAGTAGTAGAGTTGAAAATCTTTGGTGGCAGGAGGAGGAAAACTGTCACCAAAACTTCAACTCTGCATACGCAGAGAGCAGACTTCAGGCTGCTGAGGGAACTAGTTAGGAAGGTCCTCTGGGAAACTGCTTTTGAAGACATTGGGGTCCATCAGTGCTGGGCAGTTTCTAAGTACCACCTCTTAAGAGCACAGGAATAGGCAACTCCCAAATGTCAGAAATCAAGCAGGTGGGTGGGGCAGGTCAGCTTGGCCGAACAGGGTCCTTGCTCTAGAGCTTATGCAGAAAAAGAAAGTCTATGGCTGCTGGAAGCATGGTTGGGCAACAGGGGAGGACTACAGAGACGCTGTTCACTACTGGAAGGAGAATATTGATGCGGTTAAAGCTCAGAGAGCTGGCTGTGTCATCGTGAGACCTCTTTCATTTATTTTTGAACAGTCTTGGGAATCTTGAGAGTCCCCAGATGCCTGGAAGCTGGCAAAACTGTTCCAATTTCCAAGAAGGACAAGAAAGACAACCCTAGTAATTACAGGCCTGTCAGTCTCATATCAGTGTCTGGTAAAATTATGGAGATTATGATTCTGGTAGTTGGTAGTCTGATAGAAAAATACCTGAAGGACAATGCAGTGATTGGTCACAGCCAATCACAAGGGGACAGTCCTGTTTAACAACCTTAATTTCCTGATATTACAAGGTCACCTACGGAAGCCAATAGATGTAATCTTTTTGGATTTCAGCGAAACTTTAGATATGGCTTCTGACACCATCCTTTTGGACTAAATGTCCAGTACACAGCTAGACTGATACATAATGTGTGGGTGGACAGCTGGTTGATGGGTTGGGCTCAGAGGGTTATAGGAAATAGGGTTACATCAGGCTGGTGGCCAGTCACAAGTGGGGTTCCCCAGGGCTCCCTTTTAGGGCCGGTTCTCTTTAACATCTCATAAATGACTTGGATGCAAGACTTGAAGGTTAACTAAGGCAGGGGCAAGGGGCTGAGCTCTGTTCTCTGGGGACAGCAACAGGCCCGAGGGAACATCATGGAGCTGGGTCAGGCTGGGTGTTAGGAAAAGGTTCTTCACTGTGAGGGTTATTGGGCACTGGAACAGGCTCCCCAGGTAAGTGATCACTGCCCTGAGCCTGCCACAGTTTATGGAGCATTTGGGCAGTCCTCTCAGGCGTGGGTTTTGGGTGGTCCAGTGTGGAGCCAGGAGTTGGACTCAGTGTTCCTGTTGGTCCCTTCCAACTTGGAATATTCTTGATTACGATTAATATCACTATTAGGTAATTCTAGATAGTTAGTATTCAAACACGTAATAGAGTGTTTGTGGTTATCTTAGGCAAGGATCATAGTTTAGGTCTTTCTGTACCTGTGTGACATGGTTACTTTATACTTTAATAAATAAAAGCTAATTGAGCAAATGTTAAAGGCAGAAGTAAAGGATGCAACCTTGACATATTCTTGGACACTCTGGGTTGGTCACAGTTATTGTAGCTTTGAAATTCTCCAGATGCTCTTAATGAGGGCTATTAATTCTAGTTTCTCTAATGACATTAATTGTCCAGTGTAGGACACAAATGACTTGCCCTCAGAGAGAAGCTTCATGCCTTGTTATAATGTGTGAAATCTTTTCTGTTACTGATGTAGCTGTGCATTTGTTTGTTACTGATAATGGTATAGAGGACATCAGAGAACACATTGTGCTAGCATCGAATGACCATTATATGCAGTGGATATCAAGTACAAATGCTTTAGCATTAATGCTATGCCCTATGGATTTTTTTCTTGTACCATTTTACAGGCTCAGGGGATGCAGTATTTATAGGGGAAAAAAAAACTTTATTCTTCCCTCCCCTCTTACAGAATTTGTAACCTAATGGTCCATCAAGACAGCTTTTGGAAGTGCTATTTGTTTGCTCTTATAAGAAAGATTTTTCCTTCATCATACTGAATAAAGAAGGATATTTTTAACCTTGGGGCCATGCAGCAAATATTGTTTCAGATCTCTGGTCAGGATGCTGGCACACTAATTAAAAAGCTGGTCAGAAGCTGTTAGACCCACAATGTGCTAACCTTTCTTAAGAAAGGTCAAGAAACATCTGTTTGCCTTGTGAAATTCAATCCCTATGCAAAGAGTATTTCCAGAAGGACTATCAGACTTGGACAGACTAGTTCAAAATGAGAAGAGGTAAGGTACTGTGCTGCTATTTTTTTTGTTTTGTTTGTTTGTTTAAGCTTTGTGTATAGTGTTTTCATAGGTGCTGTGAAGCTCTCATATAATAAAAGGAACCATCTTAAGCTGCTCAGATGAAAACACCTGACGTTGCGTAGGACTCCCACATATAACTGACATAATTACTTTCTTGACTCCTGAGAGAAGCATTTAATTGGGAACCTAGATGGATTATTTTTTTTTCTTCACAGACAGCACTAATTTTTCTGTGTAATTAGATAGTCAGTGTAGCTTGATCAAAGAGAAATATAATATCTCACAGGTACATTTGACTGGCCTTTACTTGCTTTTAGAAATGTTGAGCCAAATTGAGTCATCCTAGTTGCAGTACGAGCATGTAGCATTTGCAGGAGTATATTTTTCTTTTAAGTGCTGGTCTATTTTGAGGTATTTGTTTCCTTCTCCATATCCAGGAATAAGCTGGTTAGGAAGACTGGTTGGTTGAAACACAAAGTTGGAAATAGTTTTTCCTGTTTATTGTTTTTTGTTTGTTTGTTGTTGTTGTTTTTTAATATAAAATTAGAATTTTGTGTGTCTTAGCAAACCTCTTTGTCTTGAAGCAATAGTTCGGACTTTTTTTTTTTTTAAAGCAAGACAGTGGAAGATTAAACAAGATCCATAAGAGCAGGTTATGCTGCTTTTCACCAGTAACTAAATAGGTAGGGTTCTAATCAGGATTTAAGTGAAAAATTGAATTCCCACTTTGAGGAAACTGACGCATGTCCAGGTTTCTAAAGGCACTTATTTCATCTTTTAGCATTGAGCTATTTAGGCTAGGGAGAGATGAATTTTTAAATCTCTCTTATGAAACTGTTTTAACCACTTGGGTTTCCATAAGAAATGTAAATATTCACTTATTTGGACAGAATGAATTAATATAACACACTGATTAAGAAAATGGAGCCCTACAAATGGGCCATAGGAAATAGGACCCTGAGATCCAGTCTATATTCCAGTGGGTATTTACTGCTTATACAGAGGGGGAAAACCTAAACAGATATCACTGAGAATATTTCTCATCAGAATAAAATATGAAAATTAGCACATTGTCCTTGCAGATGCAAACCTTCAGAGGATGTAGACGTTTGGGGAATAGTGTCTTAAGAAAAAGTAATTAACCATTGGGGTTTTGATTAATTAAAGGAAAAATATTATTTTATCTGTCTATTTTCATGAATTTTGCATGTCGCTTTCTTTTTTTGAGGATCAAGGCAGGAAAAGTGCCAAGTCAACAAAAATGTTTAATAGCAAATAGCATCTTAAGTTTAAAAGATTTTCCTAACATTTTTTTTTTTTCTGGCTCTAGAGTCTGATAGAGTGATTTTCTGCTAACAAATAATTTCAGACTGATTTGGGAGAGTGAAATAGCTGAAACTGAGCACACATGAAGAACAAAGTATTTTAATTGGCAAGCTATTTAGGAAATTTGAGTTCAGAGGAGGCTAAACAGTCTATTAGAGTATGGCTGACTAATTAAGACTCTCGAGCAGCAAATGTTTGAAATTGGTGTTGGTGTGAAGCTGACTGAAATGCTTTGTAGGTGAAATACTATGTATCCCTGGTCTTGCTGTGTAATCTTAATAAGATCTTGTTTTAAATACTTTGATTTGGTAATCTCATGCAGTGGAAGTCAAATACTGGCTTCAAAACTGATATGACCTCCCTCAAACGATATAACATAGGATATTGTTAAGCCTTTACTGAAATGGTGTGGAAACTGTGATGTTCCTGTGACGGGCTTAAGCACATGAAGGTGAGGCAACAAATCAACCCAGTAATTCCAAGTACATACAAACCTTTAATCTATGTAAAGCTCCCTTAGAAGCTGTTAATAAATCCAGAAGATATGTCTAAACAATATCTAATCATAAGGGTATAGCAGCAAGAAAATACTCTTCGATGTATCATTTCAGATATTCTACTAATACGTTCTCCTTAGTTTTGTAGAATCTTATCTTTTTCTTTCTGTGCCAACATTGTTAATAATTGGTGTAGTATTATGTCACTAAGGTATGTGCGGAGTTTTTGTTGGTTTTTCCCCTAGAAGTGATGTGTAACGTGCTTGATTTAGTTCATGTACCTTACTGGACAGAGGGTAGTTGGCTTAAAAGATCATTATGTATGTGTGTTTCTCTCAGATATGATGTTGACAGTGGACATTTCATCAGAAGAGACCTTTTTATGGAGGCTTCATTAATCTCAGGGTGACAGATCGTAGTTGGAATTTTACAAAGGCACGTATAGGTCCTAGATTGGAAATGCTAATGTGGTCTCTCTGATTTCCAGTTCTCTCTAGAAATATCTTTGAGAATGGCACATCTCTCAAAGAATAATTGCTTGTTAGTTGAGAGTCCTAGTTAAGAAGGTCTCTCATAGGCTGAGGTCTCTTAGGTATGTTGTCTTATGGCTCCCAAAGTGGCAGCTTTAGCTTTATAGAGTAAGTGTGGATCTCTTTGCTGTTCTTTTCCACATCAGTGAATAACCCCCCACCTCCAGGTGAGGTGGAAGGATGAGCGTGTTTTTCTCTGGTGTGGTGAAAGACTGATGTTTTCTTTCTTTGCAATTAAAAGCCTGGATAATCAGTCGTTCTTCTAGGTAAGGGAGGTTGCTGTCAGTGAAATGAGGACTGCATCAGGAAGGAAGCATGCGATGGTGGGTGCGTAGGTCTGCACAGGTAAATTGTCAGATCTATTGAGGGGAAAAATTGAAGGAGGTTTGAATGAGAGAAAAGCTGACTGGTGGTAAAGACTTCTTTTTTAGCCAAGATACAGTCCCAAAGAAAAATGCAAATAGTAGAGTTACACTGGTGTGAAAGGTAAAGATGGCAGAAAGCTCTGCAAGGTCCTTTAATTAATTAATTTATTCATTTATTTATTTTATAATTGGTAGCAGTCACTCAACCAGCAATTAGCTACTTTTGCATTAGACATGAATCATGAAAAATTTCGTCTCTGGTACAGCAAAGGTACGAGGTGTTCAACAAAAGGGACAAAACAAAAACCAACACCTGCTTTATTCAGTAAAGTTAATTTTAAAAGTTCATTAGTTTTTATCTGTCATATAAATATAGTTTTAACTCTCACTTACATGGCTAGAAAATCTCTACTTTTTGTTTGTACATTTTTCTGGCATTAAAGCTTGCTATCAGACCTTTTCTGGCCTTGACCTGACCTAGAGCTATGAAAGGAATCAGCAGTGTTTTTTGAAGGTGTTTTTTCTCTTACTATTAATTTGCACAAGAATTTCCTTAACATTTCAATTGACAGTTTAAAGCAGAGTAAAAATGTTCTTCACTGAAAGGCAAAACAGCTATTTTTAGTAGAAGCAAGAATCATCTAATTACACTTTTTCTCCTCTTCTTGATTATGATAAATATGCAGGGAAAGAGAAATTTAGCTACATTCTTAGGTTATCTATATAGCATCTTAGCAACTAATTGTCATATTTAACAACATGATAAAATGTAAAAAATGCTGTGACATGAAGAAAATATCCAGCCCTCCTCTTGAACCAATGCATTTAAAATGACATGTAAAACAATCCAGAGGAATACAACTACATACAATTAAAAAGAATTGGTCTACTTCAGAGAATGAGCATGGTAACAGTGTTTGTGGAATGGGTTGGATTCTTTTTGTGTTTGTTGTGGTTGTTTGCATGCAAAGTATGGTGGTTTTCTTGATCTATTGAAATAGTACCTCCATAACAGCAATCTTGATTATTGAGTTAATGATGGAGGAGAACTTCAGCCAAAATTTCTCAAATTACTTCTTTTGCAGCTTTCTATTGTCATGCGGTGAACAATCAGTCATGCTAAATCTACATTGGCATAAATAATTCTTTGTGCCAGGACATTGTGTTTCTATACAAGCCAGCTGTTTGAAAATTGCAAACCATGAAGATCTCCTTAGTCTATTAGTAAGAGCTTCCAAATTCTGACTCTGTGGTTCCCCTTTAATTAAGGGAGGGAATTGGATCAGCATATGCATTATGCTAAGTTCCACCATAGCTAATGGTTCACAAATGTATTCTGTTCTCAGATTACATTTTTAAATGCCAGAATTCTTATTTACACTCTTAAGCACACTACATACAGAATTAGAAAGCAGGAAGATGTGAACATGTTAAAACATCATTGTAGTATACCACCCGTTCTCCAGATGTAGCCCTTGTATTTGAAATAAATTCATGTTTTAAACAGGCTTATAGCTGATGGGGAATTATTCACCTGTCTCTGTCCTAAATACAGAAGCTAGGATAAAGTTAAAGAAGACCAAGAGAACTCTTCAGCATGATAATTTTCATCATTTCAGCAATCTAAATGAGCTTTCACTGCAAATTTCCTCAGAATAGGATTTTAAGTAAATGTCCTTACTTGAAACTGGTGGAGCAGCAAAATTACTACTGTGAAAATCAGGGGAAACAGAACTGTTTGTCACAAGCTCCTATTGAGAATTTGTTAAATACAGAAATATTCAAGTAAGAATGACTTAATCATTCTTATCAGCTGCATTTTTTTTTTTCCTTCCCCAAATGTAGTCAGCAGCCAGAGGTCACTGTCTGATTGCTTTTATTTCTCAAATGGTATGAGTATGAACAAATCCGTGTAGACCTAAAACATTTCTTGAGTTATGGTGTAAAGGCAGCTGACACTCTAAACATAAATTGTATGTTACAGAGAATACGTCATTTGGTTTGCAAGAATTGGAAAAAGTATTGTTTCCATATTTCTATGGTCACACTTTTTCCATTAAAAGAGATGGATGCAGCAAACTTCTAAGGCTCTTGTTTAGAATGAGAATAGAATCACTGAAATTCCTTTCACTTCTCCTGCATTCTTTATTTTATTTTTATAGAGAGCTCTTGAACAATACCCAACATATCTTTGTGCTTTTGTTTTGTTTGCAATTGATACTGGTAACTGAAGCACAATTTCTAAAATCATCTATATCTGTATTAAACTTTCTACTTTTGAACTGAAACTTTCTAATAGATGTTATGTAATGGCAAAAAAAAAAAATTAGTTATATGTGTAATTAAGCAAACATCCAACTTGAACTTTTTCTGCAAGGGGGCTGCAGCTACTAGTGCAGGGGTCCTTAAACCAGAATAAATTTTGAATCTGCATCATAACTCTCCAGGTTAGTTGCCATGGTGATTTCTATCACTGTTTTAGGGGACAAGATTTCTATGGAAACAATTTTTATGCAGTCTCTTGCTCTGTGTGTTCTTTGTCAGCCCCTTCCTGTATAAGATTTCAGTGCATTGGTTGGAATTGACCAAGAGGTTATCTTGGATAATTGGTTTCTGGTGACTTGTTGGGTTGTATTCTTTTATTTTTTCTTTTGAAGGCACTTGTTAAAGTGTTGGTGACAGTATAGAGTATACTGGCAAGTTCACACTTCATAGCTTTTTATCTTTTCCATTGATTCCTTCTTTTAAAGATGAAAATCTGCCTATATGCTTCTTTGGAAGGACTGCTGTATAGAGGGAAGGAGAAAATAGAGTTTGCTTTGACTGCTCGAACTGCTCTGCTTGTGAGGAGAATAATTTAGTACCTTAATGAGCACATTTATAATATTCTCTGGGATGGAATATTAATGCAGATAACAGGGCAGCTCATGATGCTGTTTAGCTGTTTAAAACCCTTTTTTCCCCCAGAAGTGGAATCTGTCTCTTTCCAGAAATGGAATGTGATTAAAAGAAGGATAAATGATATGATGGTCTTGAGAAGGACAGCAGTGGGAGTAGCATGTTGAGTAATCAATTCAGTTCCAGTTCACGTCGGTGTAGTCTATTCTGAACTATCAACAGAACTGAACAAGTGTTAGGAGAGCTCTTGGGGCTCTGCGGGAGCAATCATTTAAATTTTTAGCTTGCTTTCTAAATTGACAACAACCAAATCTGCTGATAGGTTAGGATATAATTGGACTATAACAGGGTGTGTGAAAACAGTCTCAACAAAAATCATTTTTTAAGATTTGTATTAGTGTTGGCAGTATAATGTAATCATTTCTAGTAGTTCTAGTGCATCTATCAGCTGATGCTGCCTTCTGAGATTATGCTGTTCATTAGCCTTGAAATATCTGAGTTGTTTTTAAAGAATTAGATTGCTAAATAAAGCAAGTCTAGAATAGCTTTTCTCATTATTTTCACTGTATGTTATTTCAAAATCTTCTTATAAACTTTGGACTAAACAAACAACTTAGGCTTGGTCAAGCAACAACATGCAGTTTTTCATTTAAAACTGGTAAATGAGAGAGAAAAAACGTTTTTTGTCCAATAATACATGAAATGGGTTGAGAACTGGCACAGTGCTTGAGCTGCACTAGTTTTCTGTTACTGGACTTTACTAAAATTATGGTTTTTTTTTGGCTAAAGTGGACTGTTTTTTTCAAGCCAGTAATAAGACCAGATTTCCTGTTGAATTTAATATATGCAGTTCAGAAATAGTATGTCTCTTACATTTTTAGATGGCCTTGGCCAGATCTGGCACAGTCTTCCTACATGTAATTTTAATAAAATTGCTTTGTTTATTATATATTTAGTAGATTTTAAGGTCACCCAGGCAAACAGCATTCAAGATGTTAATTTGATGTCCTTGTTTCACCTGGAAGGGGTTGAACTGATTTCAGAGTACCATAAGGGAGTGCCACTCTTGCCCTTTGTTATGTCTTTATCGAAGTCATTGTGAAAGACCTCTGCCAGGCCAGCACACAACCGGGATAAGACATACAAAACATGGCCCTGATGTAAATTTCTTCTGGGTTTCATATTTCATATGGTTTGCTTCTGAATTAATTATTTAATGGTTATTAGGTGAATTTCATCTATTCTGTCTACTTCATTCTGTTTGAAAAATTCCTTTAGTCTATTTTCTCACTCCTGAGAGCCCAATCGACTAAATCTGAATCTTTTCCCTTTAGCCTATTCTTGTCTTGTTTCTCAACAATTTTGTGCCACTGGTATATCGAAGAGAGTCATCTGAAAATGAATCCTACCGTATTAAGCATTTAACAGATTACTTTTGTAGTCTTGTTTTCCTGAAGCCAAATCATATTGAGACAAAGAGGATAGGTAAAAAGAAAGCTGAAAGAAGTAAGTAGTTTTAAATTTCAACGTGCATCATTTGTCTTGCTTTGTCCCAGGAAACATTTGAAATCAGCTTCTTTGCTTGTCATCAAGGAAGAAGTGTATTCACACACTTGGAATAGCTGTGATTATCCCCTAGCAAAGTTGTGCTTGTTTGATCTTACTGGAACTGCTCTCAATATTTTAGTACACAGTTGGAGATTTCCACAAGAAAGGAGAGGATGACAAATCCCCTGCAGTTTTTCTAGCTGGCTACCACCTGCTACATCTAGCCAGATTAAATTACAGAAAGCTGTGTGTCCAAAAGTCAGCTATCTATCATGTTGAAAGAAACACTGGTACAAAGGTCTGTAAGGCTTGTCCTATGATGCTCTGCTTTTCTCACTGATGAATTCTAGTCTGCCTACCTACTTCAACACTGTGATGTGTTATTTATTTATAATTAAAATGATTAAATTTAAATAACATTCCTAATATAGTTGCATATCTTTCTCTCCCACCTTGCCATTTAAGTTGTGATACAGCACAGTGAAACTTTACAGTCATGGTGTGATTTTTTTTAAAAAAAAGGTTTTGTGAACTTGTTCTTGGTTATGTCAGTGTTTTTTTCATATCTGTTTCATATGAAAATTTTGGTGTCCAGTGACTCTCAATTTTGTTTCAAGTGGTTTTCAGGTCTTCCTCACTAGTGATCAGTTTCTGTAAGTCTTGTGATGTGTTAAGTACAAGGTGATTGCTCTTCAGGTCATCTGCTTTTCCTTGCAGATTTTTTTTAACAGCAAAAGCCTTGATAAGCTTATTCGAGGTTCTGCCAAGTTATGCATGCTGTATAAATTAAATTGCGATAGTATTGCCTGAAGAACTTCCTTCCACAGCCTTTCTTGTCTTCCATTTACTAGCTGAGGCACCTTGCGGGGAGAGATGGACTGAGAAGTTGTATTGCAGGTTTGGTTGTTGCTGGCCTCTGAAAATTAAGGTCAGGACTTTGAAGTGATTGCCAGCATAAGCGTGGTAAAGTGCAGGTGCGTGTCCCACCTCTGATAGACTGTGAGCTCAGGCTTTCAAACTAAGGATCAACAAAGGGTAGCATGAGAGACCACAGAGCTGATGCAGTCACTGGTAGAGGTTGTGTGAGTCAATAAACCACAAAACACTAACCCGCATGAAGTCCTTGTGCTTACAGGGCTGCTCCTTTTGGCAGGTAGTTTGGTAAGACTCAGCCATTCTTGTTACCCTTGGTGTCCTATAGGCTGCTTATCACCCTGGCAAATGAAGATAACAGCATGGCAGAGTAAAATATCCTGCAGCAATCTTTTTGTCTAGAAGCTTGCATTGTACTCTATCCATGATACCATGGCCCGGGTACCATACCATGCTAATGTTACCACTGGCCTTTTAAGCATTTTATTACTGTAAATTGTTTTGGGGACCATGGCAGATCATGTTTCAAGTGGCGTGCTCACAAGATGGATAAAAAGGTAGCATTTCAAGGACTATGAAAGGAAGTAAATTTAGGCATCAAAGACATTTATGTTGGAATAAATTACGAATTAATTCCAGTCTCTTGTAACGTGAGGCAAATGCTACCTATTACCTATAGATAAAATGAGTAGCTTCTAAGAAAGGTGGAAATGTAAAATGCATGTGTTCCTTTGTGTGTGTGTGTGTGTGTCTACCATAAAACTCTATGATCACATTTACCTGAGAGAAATTCCCTCATTGCTTCCTGGGACTGTTATCAGAGAGAAATATGACCGACCTTCAGGCTCTGCGTAGCTCAGTGTCTTAATATCCTTATAGCTTTTGTTCAGCTCCTCCAATATTTGTGTGTGTGTGTGTATCTTTTTCCTTAAATTTATCGACATTTTGTTGATTGTGCCAACTTCAGCATCTTCTTGGGCAGGTTGCACTGTTCACTCCTATTTCATGTTTAATTCCTTTCTTTTGAGAGAGATTGCACTGGGCGCTCAGGGTTTGTCAGTACTACTGTTGCAGTACAGTTGCCATGCTCAGGCATAAGTGTGAATTTCAAAAACCATTCCTTTGTTTTTATGAATCCAATCATACAATTGTTAGAAATAATGTATGTAGTGTTACTGAATAAGCTGGAGTTGCTGGAAAAAGCTTTCTGGCATTAGCTAAAATAAACGATCTATTCTTAACGTATTTGCATATTACACTATTATGTTATTTCTCTTAATACACATAACTGTAACGTTATTACAAACCTTAAGAAGTAAAGTTTAGGGCATTTTTTTAAAAATCTGTGCATCATAGATTAGAAATTATTAGCTGATTAGCTGCAAGAATTTACCCTTTGTTCTACTAGTGCTGTCTTTTGATGATTATGTTGTTCTGAGATCTGTAACAACAGTGTCAATTTATCTTCAAGAAACCATGGCAATTCTTTTAAGCTTCTCAACAGCATTCTGAAAATGTACATTGTTTTCCGACACATAGGTGGGATCTGAAGTCATCCAAAAACCTGGTCCAATATATCCACATTTAATCCTTTAAAAACATGGGTGTTTGTTATTGTTGTGTGGTTTTTATTCTTTTGAATGGGCTTGGAAAGACACTGTACACTCACATGTAACAATTGTAGATAAGCAGTTTTCCCTTTCTGTGCTTGACAAAGCAGAGTTACAGTTGTTTGCATAATCTTCAAAGAAATAAGCAATAAACGACTACTTTGGGGAGTAAAGACCAACACTTGTGATTTCCTGAAAACTGTGCTATGCAGAGATGAGCTTTCCAGGGCAGGCATGCTGTGGGTGGTTAGGTGTATGTATTTATAAAAACATTGATTTTGCCATTTCTGAACACTCATCCAACAAGGCTTTTGAGCATTTGGCCAGTGTCAGATAACAAAAGGGCATAGTACCATCTTAGAAGGTAGATAATACCTGGCTGGTAAATGTTATAGGGGTAAAGAGCTTGTAATGCAAATCTGTGTGAGGGAAAGAACTTTGACACCTTCCCTTCGTTGGGATGAAGGAACATACCTGCTTTTGCTTTTGAGGGAAGATTTAAACCAGATACTGCACGTATGAGGTACTTAGGTGAAAGCAAAAATATAATTATTGTTATAGAGTTGTGCTATTAGTTAAATGCTCATTCAGTTGCATTACGTTCAAAGATAGTGCTCTAATACAGGCTACGGAGCTGAGCAGCTCTGTGCTCCCAGTGTCCACATGCAAGCACAGGTGCTGAGTCTGAATCCTGACATGAGGAAACACAGCTTGGTAGGAAAGTTCTCCCCTACAGAAACACAGAGTTCTCACTATTTAAGACAAATCCTGGTGTAAGCAAAAAAAAAAAAAAAAAAATGCTTTTGAATTTTTTTTTTATTTACCAATATAGAGAATGTGTTAGCCTGCTGGGATATGTCATGGCACACATGTAACTTGTTTTCTGATTTATTTTGACTATATAAATCTGTAAGTGACCATATAAATTGACATGGAAAATAAGTGAATACATGAAACCGTACAACTACCACAATGTAAACAGTGATAAAGTAGATGCATTAGCGACTTGGTGAAACCTATGCATCTCTGCCATCAGAATAAACCCCTCCATGCCACCCATTACTAGGAATGAGCATTTAAAAATTGTGCTGGGTAGTCTGTTATAGGTGGATCAGTCTGTTTTATTGTGGTCAGTGTCAGCTGCAGGAATTTTCTGTAGGATTTGCTGGGTGAAAATAGTGTGATTTTTCTAGTACTTGTTTAAGCTATGAGGAGAAAAAAAGTTTGTTTTACACTTTTGCCAAAAGGGTAATTGAAAGTTATTTTGCTGGACAGGAAGAAGTTGTTAAAATTAAGTAACCTATAGCAAATATTCCTCAATCCTAAATAGTCATTAATCACCTTTATTTTGGCTCTCCCAAAATACAGCTCCTCCCTCAGGTATAATAAACAGATGAAATATTTTTGCTTTGGAAATACTCAGCTAATACATTGGTGAGAGGTAGGCCTAAATGCCAAGATTTAATGAAACCTCTATTTCATGACTTAATTTTATTTTGCGATGAAGGAATTGATTTATGAAAGTAGTGTTCTGTGCTTCATCTTTGATATATATGGCAGAACTGAGGAGCAGCTTTCGGGTGCCTAGGCATGATGATGAAATCCTGTCCTAGGTGCTTTCATCTTCTGATGGTACCTGGGTTTGGTCCATCAGAAACTGTTACACAGATTTGTGTTCCATAGGTGTAGTAGGGTATGAGATAAAAAGTTGTTGTGTCTGGAAGCATCAGGTGTTCACTGACCCTGTTAGAAAACATGAGTCTGAGAGAACTTCCCAAAAGCTGTCCTGCAACCAGGACTTTGTTCTGATGTATCCTTACTTTTCTTGTTGCTTTCTTGCACATCCAGATATAAAGCAATCGTTTTAGATGCTGACTAGATTAGGAAAATATAACAAGTTGCACATTCTTCCTCATAAAAGTAGCTTTTATTTCTTTTACATTAACAGGCAGCTTATTATTCATAACAAGAGTAAATTTAGTACAAGGTGTCATCTTTTCAGAATGTTATATGAGGAGACTGACTCTAGAGTCAGTGTAGCATTATTACTGTCAACAGACTCGACAGGGGTGCCAACCAGTGCCGCTATAACTTCCTTTATATCTAAACAGTACAAGAAAAACACATCCTGAAATTTCATTGTCGTCTTTCTGCCTTTTAATTTGGCTGTAAATATAAACAGGAGCTTAACATAGAAGAGAAGTATCAGAAGTATTTTATCCAAAACTGGTAGAAAGTCAAAAATAAGAATTCCTTCTTTACCTTTACAATTATCTGAAAATCACTGATTTAAGAGAGCAATAGCATTTATTGGAACACAACTGGACTGGGATGAGGTGAAAACTTGGCTGTTCTGCTAAGTGGTGCTTCCCCCACCCCCAGCTCTGCTGGTCACCATGCTTTGATTCTGTAAGCTACAACTACATTAAATCGGTCCTTATTTCAGGTAATACCAAATCATCTAGCGGAAGCTGAAGATGGATGGCTTCTAAAATACAACCTGTTGTGAAGATATCTTCACAAGCAGGAACTGATTAATTGTTCATAAATGTTACTTCATTACCATCTTGTACAGTGTATATTTCCATGTGTGTCCTAACTGTTTTTGTGCTTTAAATTTGATTAAAAGATCGTGTCTTTGCTTACAAAGAAAAAGAAAACAATTTGACTTCCAGAGGCATTGTAGAAAATTTTTGTTAAAAAAACAAGAACAACAACAACAAAAACCCAAAAAGCATCTACTTTCCCAAACTTTGTTTTTAAGAACTAGATTTAAAGAACAAATAAACAAACAAAACCTATATTTTCAACAAAGTTTGTGTTAGCCAATTGAGTTTATTTACTTATCACATTTATTATAATTTCCAAATATTTTTTCTAACATATTTTGAAGAAAGATTTTACTAGAAGTAATGCTGTGACAAGGAAAGAAACCTATAGAAATTATTTTGAAGTCTTCACCACAGCTATAGTCTCTGCACATCTGGTGTTATTGAGAGAAAGTTGAGAGCTGTTAGGGGCATTAAATAACATCAAATAACTATTTTAGGCAGTCAGAGAGGTAAATATTTTTCAAGATACATTGCATTTCACTTAAGCATTTGAGGGGGAATTTTCAGCCCGAGACACTGGTCTTCTAAGATGTTATTGAAATGCCCAAATAAACAAAAAACCCCTCTGTTCTCTAAAGGTAACTGAAACTTTTAAAACAAAGGCTCAGTGTGGCCAAAGCTGCAGCTTTGATATCAAGTATCATCTTTGTAAGAAGTTTGGAACCAAAACAGAGGCTTTTGTTCCTTTGAATTATCAGCACAGCATTGCCAAATAGTAAAATACAAACTAATTCATTTTACACCACCAGGATAATCTGGCGTCTTGCACTTCCTATGCTTCTTTGTAAATATTCCCCCTCTGAACATTGTTGTCGTGATTTACCTGCTGTTCTGCAAGTCTGAAGTTAAATGAAGAGCGACTGTACTGAATACAGTAAATACTGCATCCTGGTGTGATCCTGGATGAAAAATGATGATAAGAACTTATCTGCCAACTATCAATAGACATTTCAGCTGGGGGGGGGGGGGCAATTATTTTATATGGTGGTAACACTAGCAATAATAGATACTTTTTTTCAGGCATAACTGTATCATAATGGTTCTGAAATCTTAATTTAGAGGAAAATTTATATTTGCATAGAAATACATGTCTGAAATAGTTGTAAAACAGGTTAGGTCCTGTGACTGTGCAGAATAAATTCTGAGAGGGAGGTTTGTTACATCTGAAAACCTTTCAGTGGTTTAGTAAAGAAAGAGACTTTGTTTTTTTCTATCCAGTGTGTATCTTTTCTCCTCTAGTCCTTTCTCCTGTCCTTCTCTAGGGTCCTTCTATTTTTTCTTATTTTTATATCCTGCTCTTCAAGCCCAGTCATCTTGTTAAGAACAAATGATGGAGGAGCTGCTGGGTGTTGGGGTGACAGCAAGCGCTATACATCTACTCAGAGCTGCTGAAGAAATTGCTTGCTTACCTATGAGAAGCTGGGCCATGGTCTGTGGACACCTATCAGAGGCTGAGTAGACAGGATAGAAATAATGCTCAGAGGCTGTGGAAAACAATTACTAATATGGCAGAGTTTATCAGTCACTTTGATAGAAGGGGTTTGTCAGCTTGTCACCAACATCATAGGGTTTTGGCTATATTCCCAACCGCTATTAGAGGATCAAATAACATCAAGTCTTCCAAACACCCTTTTACCACCTTCCCTTGAATATGAGGTTCTGACAGTTTCCCTACCCGGCTGCCGTGATTGCTGCTTTGTCACCTGAGAACTGAGTTATCACGAACAAAGCCAGCGTTGGCTCCGTGTGGTCAGAAACAGAAGCTAGTTCAGAAAAAAACAACTGAAATATTAACAGGCAGGTCCTGCTGTAAGAGCATGACTCTAAAGGTCTGTGATTCTTATGTTTTCTGTGTATGAGATAAATTGGATCGTTTTAGATCTATTAGAATATTCTTTGTACATTTGCCTGCAGTGCTCTGAAAACTCAGAGTTAATTCCACCTTTAATATGAAATAAGGTGTATCCATTTGCATAGTCCCAAGCAGAGAGGTACGTGTGCTGCCTTATGCCTTTTTAGCACGCCAGTTACACTGAATGACAACATGTTAATAAGCACAACAGACTGAGCCCTAAAAAGATGAGAACACGGAATCAAAAGAAATCTCTTGAATCGCCCATCATTATCAACATAATATTAGATGGTTTGCTTTGCCTTTCCAATTCAGAGATTATTGCAGAACTCCAGTGCTCTACTGACTCCAAGTCTCATAACTTTCAGCCTAAACATATTGATGCCCCTTTAATAGATATTTGTTCTTATTTCGACATTGCCTTTTCTCCCCTCCCTGATATTTATCTTCCTGAAGCATTTTTAGTAAGTGACCACATCTTTTCTTTATTTGCATTTTGAGAAGCTACAACCTATTCTGTTTCTGCCGTATTTTCTCATTTTTCACTTCAGTTCGTATGTACGATGGCTATAGGCAGGACATAAATACTATGGGCAGGTTGTTTATAGTGATTTCTTTAATGATAATAGTGACATCTAGCCTGTAGGGAGGGGAAAATGTCATTCAGATTTCATATATGATGTTATATTTTTCTTCTCTCCATCAAAAATTCAAATCCAGATGAATTAAGAAAGGACATATGATACGAGATTAGTGTAAAGCAATTGTTAGCTTCTTGTTAGCTGCTTGAACGTACTGGCAGCCAGCATTTCCAGTAATGGGGACATGGGAGGAGAAGGAAGTCAAGGTCTTGAAAAGATGACAGGTGTTGAAATGTCTTCATAAATGCCATAGAAAGCACTTTTGTGTGTGACAGTGTCCCTGGCATGCCGGCTGTCTTCTATACACGGCTCTGTCAGGACAACTGGGGCCAGAAGCTGGGCCACGCTCTGGCTTTGCTCTGCGCAGGGACTGAAGCAGGGCACAGAATGCGTGCTCCACTTCTGCAGCTCAGCTTCTTGTTAGAGTGCTGTACCAGCTGTAGATACGGCTGGCCTCTGTAAATCAAATCCAGAGTGAAGGCTGGAAGTAATAACTAACAGACTTGAAATAAGAAATCAAGCTGCTAATAATTTTAGACCTGGGGTGTTGAAGTGTTTCTTTGGAGTGCTGGGCGACCTCTGTGGTGTGGTGAGCAGTGTAACCCCCTTAGGAATAGTTCTGGTATGAAATAATATGTCAGGAATTAAGCACCCTCTGCTGCTACTGGTGATTTCTTTGAATTCATATTTTGTTCTTCTGCATAACATCTGGCTGGAAGACATTATGTGCCTGTTGGGAGCATCCTGCTGCATTATCTCAGTATTGTCATAACCCACGTACCTATTCTGAAAAGCTTGATAGTCATAACAGTATTTTTTTCTCTCAATTATTCATCTCTCTGAGTTATTCACTACTTGAAACTTGAAGCATTTTAAAGGAAAGTAGCATCAGTACATTGGAAAAGTTATTTTCAACTGTACTAGTAAAAAGAAAATAACTGTCTCTCTTAACGAGTACTCTTTCCTAATATATTACTGAGGGCTTGGTTTGTTTTGTGTATTGTGTTGACAAAATAGGGAAAATGCTTAAGGAGAAGAAAATTCATTTGGCAATATAAAAAGGGCTTGTAAAATGCTTGTTGAAGTACTTTGTGTGGCAGATGGTCTAAGCATCATCACAGTAGGCTCCTACTGACTTGGTTAGGCAGCACGTGGCTGCATTAGATAGGTTACATCTCCTTAAAACAATTATAAGAACAAACAGAAAACAAGGGCAGTTACATATAGCTAGCTATACATGTTGAAAGAACCTAATTAGTAAATCCCCTTTGATTAATTAATTCTGTGAAAAGTGTCTGGCACTTGAATTTAAGGCGGAGCAGAAGCACCTTGCTATCTGTCGTACAACTGGTGAGAAGCCATTCTGGCAGGATTAGGAATGAAGATTCACTCTAAGTGGGCAGTGATGGCTTGCAGCAAACCCTAACCTGGTATCCTTAGCCCGTCAGATGCTTTCACATTCCTTGTGTTCAGCTACAGACAAAAAGTAGCTTGTACAAATGAAAACATCATCGTGAAACTTTCCAAAGCCTGTCATCTTGGTCTAATAGCCAATGGGAAAATAAGAAGTTAAGATTCCATTGACCTGAATAGATATTTTTTTAAAGCATTTTGGAAAATCCAGCAAATAAGCATTATTTTCCTTTATTTATTTATTTATTTATTTTAAGAAGGTAATGTGTAGAGAAATAATGCATCAAAAGCGTTGGCTGAAAATTAAGTGTGGAACAAAAAAATGAATATAGGAAATGAATACTTCAGTTTTTCAAAGATCTGATTTTGAAATCTTTATCCAAATAAATTTCCTTTAAGCTTTTCCTCATAATGCTAATAGATCTACAGTTTTAATAAAACCTAATTAGATCTCTGTAACAGAGTAGTGTGTATGTCTTTCCAGGACATGCATGTGCTTTGGACATGCTTGTATGCATGTGGGTTTATTTAGCCTTTTGTGCCTAAGACAAAGAAAAAATTTGATACATTGACTTTAATAAGTATTGTTTTTTTCTCTTTTAAAAAGGATAAGGCTTCATTGAATAAGCAATGAACAATATCTTATTCTTGAAACTGTCTGAAAATGGCAACAGGTATAAACAAACACAACCATGTGATGTTGAAACCAAGGAAATGGTGCATGCAAAAAACAAATTGCCTGTGTTTTTCAGGTAGCAACTTTAAGCCTCATGTCAAGATATTTTAATGTGTGTTGCATCATGTCTAAGAGTAGATGAAAATCTGTATTCACTTGATAGCAATTTATTAACTAACATGCAGTAAGTATGAAAGTATACCGCTATTCCTAAAAGTCTTGTTTTCCCCACTTATCAGAAATCAGGGGTGTGCTGTATTTCAGGTAGTGTTGGGTGCATTTTACCAACTCAAGTGTAACTGTACCAACTGGAATAACTATGATAACAGTGACTCCTGTGGTGATTGGCTGCTTAAGTTAGACCTGTAAAAGATGAAGAAAGAAAAACTTATGTCATCAAAGACCCCTGACAGGTTTCTTTTCTCAGATGGTAATACCTTTTTTTTTTTTTTTTTTTTTTTTCTGGCACTTTGTATCAGGAACACATTTACCTTTGAGGAAGTCTTGAGAAGCACTTCAAAAATGCTTTTTAGAAACTAGTGGATCTTTGTTCAAAAACTTACTAAAAAATAAATAAATTTAAGTTTACTATACCAGAAAACTCTGTAAGAAAAAAGAGTACACTGTTGTAAAATTAATTGTTGCAGGATCAAGGCAAATAATATTTGCAAAATATTTTAAAATTTGAAAGACAAATACTGGCCGTGATACAAGTCTGACATGAGATAAATACTGACTTAATATTTCATGATACAATATTTTCAGCGTTTTTTTTTTTTTTTTTTTTTTAAATCACTTACCTGTATATCATTAACTGTAGCGAAAGCAGAGGGGTGCGTTTAACCAAGTGTAAGTCTTTTCTTGTGCTGTTGCTGGACACTTGCCTCCCACACACACACATCCCAAAAGGCTGGCAAAGGTCTTCCCATCAATCACTCTGTGTAAATACTTATTAGTTATGGACTTTGCAAGAAAGCCTACTGAGGCCTTATTGTCTTTTCAGTGAGAGACAGTTCTGCCTGCTCATCTGTTTTATTGGCCCGCAATGCTAACCTCATGCCAAAATTGTTATTGCTGTATAAATTAATGAGAACATGTTATTGCTTCAGCTTCTCAAAACTCCGTAATTGCAAATACTAGAGACATAATTGAAGTAACACTTTATAAAAAATTAGTCACCTTCCCCAAATCTTTTTCATGAAAATGCCATTCAGAATAATATCTGAAAATGCTAAGAGCTTGTTGCGAGCTTAACATTATGCAGCTTTTGCTTAGGTGATAGAATTGAGCTAGATTTTATTTTCTTGAGCACAAGAAAATACCAGTTTTTCTGTCCAACTATGCGCTGTAATAGGTTACCTGCAGACATGCATGTTAATATAAGAGCTCCCAAAGATCTGTGAAATCACTGCAAGCACCTCTGCCATTGTGATAAAGAAAGGTTATCCAGAATGTCAGATATGTGCATAATGGACAATTTATTGTACGTATTCCTTCCTATGGAGCCTATTGAAAGAGTGGAGTTCAGTGCTTCGCTATGTACTTGGTGCTTCCTCATCAAGTACTCACTGTTTCACCCAGCTGGCTTCTATTTTTGATGCCACCAGCTTCTTTGTGCCAGTAAGCAGGAGACTTTAAATTGCTCTCTTGTGCTTTGCAGAAAAACAAACAAAAAATTCCACTTCACTGAAGGCTTCTATTCTTTGGTCTGGCCTTGCAGCTGTTACTCGTACACTTGCAGTGTGTGAGTAGCCAAGTAGGCATTGACGTCGTTGGACAGGTCAAATATCCTGAAATTTAAGTGTCAGCGTGCAAGTCTTTTCATAGCACCAGGCACTTGATGGTCAATGTTGAAGATCAGAATGCAACTGCTCCGTGCTTTTCAGTAATGTGCACTCTGTATCCCGTTGAAGAAATCAATACTGAAGTCACTTTGCTCTCAAGGAAAGAAGAGGTCAAAAAATACAAGTGAGGCAACAGCGTGACCCAATTCAAAATCAGACCATTGAGTACTTTGCTAAACTGTAGACAAGGAAAGTGTCAGAAGGAGCTGGACAACAGGGTTCACTTGAAATACTACTTGAAAAATAATCAATCTTGGACACTTAAATAAGAGATTTGAGTATCTGTTAAAATATTCTGTATCTCTTAAAATTATGAAAAGATCTGAAAGTGTTTATGCAAATACAGACCATGAGATGTTTTGCATGTGAAGCTCCCCTTCCCCATCCACAGCAACATTGCTAACCATTGCATTAGAATTCGGTTTGTACAGTTGTTTTTTAGCAGTAATGACTTCCAACCTTCTTTAATATTTTATGTTCATTATGAGCTCTATTAATACACAGAAGAGCTGACTGTTAAAACCAGCATTATATTGTCAACAAAATTTAAAGGAAGCATTTAAGCAAATTCACCAAGGCAGCAAGCTAAATAGGGTGTTTTAACTAATCTGGTAGAAGAAATTGTACTCACTGCCTATGGATTTTTTTTCCCTTTACTGCAAATCAATCAGTGCACATCTGTGTGGGTATAACTAGTACTTGGATGTCATCATTTTATTAGAACTTTTAATATTGCACAGTTAGTTATGGAAAACAACATGAAATAACAAATCACTAAAAGAGAACAATGTTGTCAACACATTCCTACTTTAATTTAAACAGTAGCTTAGGAAAAGTAATTAGGTTGACAATAAACTACGCTAACTCTTCTCATGCTTGTAGGTTGATAATGAAGTAATCAGCAAACAAATGCTTGAGAATCAGTGCTGAACATGTGTGTGCTTGCTTTTTTAACACAGAAGTCATCAAAAACGCTTAAACAGAAGTCATCAAAATAAGAGGAATGATTTGTGACTTGATAAATTGCATTCCTCAAGAGTAGAACTTGTGATGGGAAATTGGTCATTAGTGGAAAAAATGTCCAAGTTAGATCCAGCTTAGAAGTTTGCAGAAGTATTTTTGAAGCCTATAGACAGAAAGGGCAACATAACCATGAGGGCTGAGGAAAACAGTTTCACTTATCGTAGAATATATGCGTGTTAACTTTAGGAGATCTACATTTATTGTGGTAGTGATCTCAGTGGCTGAATACAATCTGATAGGTTAAAAACAATATCCTTTTCTTCACCTTTCAACTCCTAGCTTTTCCATTAAATATATATATAAATATATATAATCCAAGCCCAACAAGTTTTAAGTATATGCAATGTGTAAGAAACCTCTAACAGGATTTTCACAACAGGAAGGTGAAGAGTCTTGTATACTGGCAGAGGAGAGAGGCGTTTTTGATCTTGTTGAATGGCAGGGATCGGGTTTGTGTGGACAAGGCCCAAACAGGAATCTTGCTGCAAGTACTTTAGAAGGAATTTAGGATAGACTCCTATTTTGCAATCTTTATTTGGAGGCTGATTGCATATATTAATTCTCCTAAGGCTCACAGTCAATTTATAAGTTGCTCACTGACACGAGCATGATGGGCCCCTAATGATGAACATCATTACTCACTTCTATGGCTTTGCACACTGGGTACAGTCCAGCTGTTAAGAGCACAGCAGGTTAAAAAAGATGGTTACAAACACAGAAGAATCTCTTACACAACAATAACTTCTAAAATTTATTCTTGAAATAGCTCGTGATTGTGACATCTAATATAATCAGTGGTGTGGTTTTTTTTTTTCCTTTTTCTCATATGTAAGTGCATCTGACACTGCTCATGTATCTCATAGTAACCTTCTGAGGAAGTTGTATAATTTCCAGTCCACAATTTACATCATTTCTGGTAGAATTGTACCTGACTTGCTACTGATCTAATTAGAAATCAGACTTGCTATGTTCTGGTCTTGCAGAAAGAGTAGTCTGAAGTTTTCCGTCACGCTTCCAAAAAATGTGTCCTTCTCCATGAATCAGCCTTGATTTCCCATGGCTAATTGTATTTTGCTGAATCTTCAAATGAATTCATTTGAGTTGTGAAAAGCAGTCTCCTCCATATCCCCTTAGAGAATTAAGTAAACCTAGCTCAGGTCCCTCTGGCACCTTTGTACAGTTTTTGCTGAACTCTGGCAAATTATCTATTCCTGCTGCTCTGAAAATCTCAAGTTGTATAACTCAAACAATGTTCTGGCAGCTGTTTCTAGGTGATTTGGAGCCATCTAATTTCTTTGGAGCAAGCAGCTGTATTTCTGCTCTGTTCCTAACTAGCATTTCATTATTGAGGCTGTCACATGCAGGAGATGGAAGCATTAAACACAGCGGCACCGTACCTGATGTTGACAGCTGCGCGTATTGGTGCAGCATTCGGTGACATCTGCACAATTACTATCTTGCCTAGTTCTCAATTAATCTAATGAGGAAGATATACCATTCCTAATGTACAAATCATCTAGAAATTGTCCTATTCTCCATTTTCTGAGTGCATCAGAGCTCTGAGCTTTTTTATATATATTTCATTTACATGCCTTTCTGTGCCATAGCAAGAGATGGTTTCCTGCATGAGGTGCCCGCCCTAAGAGCTTACCGGCTGCACACTCTCTGTGGTAGTTTTATTTTCACAATCATTACTGTTCCTGCCTCAGTGTAATAGGGAATTGCTCTCTTTCTTCCACGGTGTCTCCCTGGGCTCCCTCCTCCTAGCTACTGGTCTGGGTGCAGATGGAAGATGCGTTTATAGCAGAACACAGCTCTCATCTGGAAGTGGAAGTAGGAATTCCAGTAAAAAGAATTTTTATACTCCTGATGGCATCTGTAGGAGGATTTGTACTGACGTTAACTAATCCAGGTTAAAAATAAATAAATAATGAAAACAATACATTGTGTTAACTGAAATGTTGAAGAATTCATGACAGTTTTTCTCTGAAGATTTTTGAAAGAGCAAAAAAAACACTTGAGCTGTCTTCTTTTTAAAAGCTTTTTTGTTGTTCTAAATGACACTTTCTTCAGAAAAAAATAAATTTAAAATTCTTGCAAACTTGTTCAAATGAGGAAAAATAATTTCACCTGACTTTTTTTTTTTTTCCTGAAAAGCTTTAAAAATAATCAATTACTTCCATGGCTTTAGTGTCAAAAGTAGTTAGTTTTATATAATGCTTCTGTGGATAATTCTTCTTTTTAAAACCTTCACAAGAACCAGTAGTAAATAATCAGTGATTTAGTGGCTGAAACAGAATAATCAAAATACTCCAGCAAGGAAAATATAACAACTTAATGATTTCTTTTGTGATGAAGAAGCTTGACATGTTCTTTCTCAATTCAGTAACTAATCAGCAGATGAG
The DNA here is from genome assembly GCF_047663525.1 of Anas platyrhynchos. NCBI lineage: Eukaryota > Metazoa > Chordata > Aves > Anseriformes > Anatidae > Anas > Anas platyrhynchos. The sequence continues at coordinate 34,381,976 of NC_092593.1, read as the reverse complement.
ATAAGTACGTCTGTATTTTCACTGCTATTTCTGTGGTTGTAGAAGGTTTCAAAAACAACCCTTTATTATCTATGTGTTTTGGGAAATTGTTAAATTCAGACTGGTATATTGCATGCCTTTTATATTCAGAAACAAAGATCAGATGCTTAAAGAGGAAGGTTGAACTCCAAAGCAGAAGTTGGGCATTTAGAGGCATGGTATTTCAACTTTTAGGTGAATGTCTACTCACAAAAGAGCGTAGTCCTGAGCTGCTTGGTGGCAAGTATCTGTAAATCTACAAATGAATTTCTAGTTGTTCCCCCAGACTTGTTTGAAGTTGCCATATAATTGGATTCTCCTTGCTTTTCTTCATGCTGTGTGACATTGTTGGACCAGGACCTGTGGTGTACTCTTCTCCTTGCTGTGGTCAGCAGATACGTGGTGGGATCCTGTGTCCTTGGAGGGGAGAACAACGGTAATGTTGCTCCAGAAACCTCCTGAGCTTTGTGCTAGGCACAAACCCAGCCTGCAAGGCACAGTGCCAAATGCAGCTGCCCTGTTCAATGCTTTGTAGTCATTACTTCAGCACTGAGGGCAGAGCTTTTGCTTGCAGAAGTCAGGTAGCTTTACTCTTGAAATTTCTCTGTAGTCATTTCATACAACTTGTGTTCCCCTCGATTGTTGATCATTCAGATGTGATTAGTCATTTGGTATGGCACAATTTGTTGTGCAGAGCATGTCTTGCTTTACTTTATGTTATTCTTAATGATGTATAGTTGGCAGAAGGATAAACAAAAGGGCTTTACAGCTCAAAAAAAAGAGTTGTTAGCTACATTGTTCAATATGTTTTCTGAAGTCTTTTAAAAACATACAGGAAAATTCAGTTTTTTCCTAATGGGATGTCCTGACTTGCCCATCTGTAGGGATAGGGAGGTTTATAAAACAGTCATTGCTTTATAATTGGACTACAGCATTTCTGTGTTCTTTAAAAAGTTGGGGGTTTGTTTATTTGTTTGTTTGTTTTCTCCTTTCACAGCGGTTACACAGCAGAGCTGGAGTATGTGGTTAAATGGTAACTTCCTATCACACTAATGCTTGCCCACTTACTTTTACTCTCAGTAAGTCCATGCTCATTATATTTATAGCATCTGAAGTGGTCAGTTTGAAATTCAGAAGACGTTTCTAAATTGAAAAGTAAGTGGGTAGCTTGCATGTTAAATGATGTTCATTCATACTGATGAATGGAAACTTATTTTGAGGATTTCTCCTCTTTGAGGAGCGACATTCTGTGCATCACTAAAATAGAACAGTAATTCAGTGACAATGGGTTTAAATTTTACTCATTTCAAATAACTCTGTTAATCTTATATAGACAAAAAAAAAAGGACAAAAAAGGACACTCATTTTGAGAAAATTCTTAGGATATCCCAGGGATTTACCTGATGCATCTTCAGAGTTATGGACTTTCGAGTGAAGCTTTTGGATGTGTTGTGTAACTTGAAGTAGGCTTGCAGAGGAGCTTAGTCTTAATTAGAAGCAGTGAGGATGTTACAACACTCAGTTGTTCTGTTCTGTTCCTCAAATTACTTTAAAAATTGTATTAATTTAAAACATGTCTTTGTATCTCTCGACTGTCACAGAGTCAATGCTGTGAGCTGCTCTGTTTAATAATATCACTTAATGAAATGCAGACAGTCTGTGTCTTACTACATTATCACCACATGCAAAAGCTCATCTTCACATGGCAGCAAAGGAAAACCGTGTGTGTATTTATATATATATATATTTTTTTTTTACTTTTTTTTTTTTTTTTTGGCCTTGGGATGCCTTGAGATGAAAGGCTTTTCTCTTTTTAACTTCTTCACTAACAGCTCTAAAGAGTTGGGTGTTTCTATTTATTTATTTATTTATGTGGCTGATTTGCTCTTTGGATTAAATGGCAAATCCGAGGGCTGGAGCACCTCTCCTATGAACACAGGCCATGAGCTGGGGTTATTCATCCTGGGGAGATGGTGCAGCTGCATGCCTTGAAGCACCTAATGGGGCATAGGGCAAAGTTGAGGAGGGACTGTTTGCTAGGGAGTGCAGTGATAGAACAATGGGCTTTAAACCAGCACCTAGTGGCAGGTGTCCCTGCCCATGGCAGGGGATTGGAACTAGATGATCTTTAAGGTCCTTTTGAAACTAAACCATTCTGTGGTTCTACTGTGAAATGTTTTTCCTAGGAGCTGATGGCAGAAGAAATGAGGGAGAAGTTTAAAAGCCATAAACATTTTGCTGTGATAACGACAGGCTTAATCAGTGCTGAGCCAGCCTATTGCTACTCAGCAGCAAACCAGACAACTAATGGTTGAATTAAATGAGGGTAAATGTACTTGTCTTAATATTAACTGTTAATTTTCCCATAAATTTTGTCTAGTTTACCTAACCATTCCAGGGGAGTTCAGTGTAAAAATACCAAAGATGCTTAAGTGTAATTGGTGTGCTTCTGCACTAGCACATCCAATTGTGATGCTATCTGCCTACTGATCCTCAGTTTATTCTCCAGCACCTCAAATGAAAATGTTCAGTTTTAAATAAGCTTGTGATTTGGAGTTTGTTGGTGTCTTCTTCTCCTGGATAGTTATGATCTGCAGCAGTGTCTTGAAAACAAATAAAGCCAGTGGAAGGCAACTTGCCTGTGAGAATCCCAACGGTGGTACCCAAAAAGAAGGATGTGGTGTGCTGCTGTCCTAAATGTTACGGGGCTAAACCTGAGAAATTAGGGCTTTTGGCAGGGCTCTACACCTGCAGATGTTACATACCATTTTCTGAAAAACCCTCTCCCCTGCTACCTCCACAATTTTGTATGAATGAGAACCATAGATCGAGTAAATGATGTGACTGCTCCTTGAGATGAACAAAAGTATGACGAGACATACCATATATTGTTGTCCAAGTGCTTGGGTAGGATGCTTTGGGCTACGTATGTGCTTACGTAATGTTTTCAAATAGTCTCGTGTAACCACAAGTCATTTACAATACTTTGACATAAAATTCAAAGTCTGCTCTTGTAGCTGAACTTTAAGACATATAATTGCCAGCCTTCCCGAACTCCAAAAGGAGGAGAAAAAAAATACTTCTGTTATTATTTTTCCTCCTGCTGTGCAACAATGACTTTATCCAAAATTTCATTTGGCAGCATATTAAAAATGTGCAAAACAAATTGTGGCATTTTTGTTACTTTGTATGCCTAATTTACAAGGCAGGAAATCAATTTGAATAAATAGTAGTGCATAATTTAAGTAACGTTTGGCACAAAACCTTGGCGTCAGGTTTCCATAAGATATAAATTTAAACGAACAAGTCTGTTAGCTGCCTCAGATGGACCTGTAGCAGAAATCTGCAGACAGATTTGTAAATATGGAAGCAACATTAGTCACCTCTGTAATGGAAAATGTCTAATATCCTGCGTACATATATCAGGATAATTACATTGCAAAAAGTTACCAGATGGCACAGAGGTTTGTATACAGTTTTCAAGTGAATTAAGGTTGTGGGAGCCCAGAGAGAGGCTGTTAAAAGGCATTTCTGTACAGAAACTGTGAAATCTAAAGAAGTAAGCAATAACACTCATGCTGAGGGAATAGTTAAAATAATTACACAATAACTAATGAAACTCTGAGGGTCTTATTTTTCCAAACATGAGCATTACCGTAGTCTTGTTAACATGCTGTTTTCAAGAATATAGTAAAATAACAGTTGAAAAAATATTTTCCATTGCTTTAAAACATACATGAATACTGAATATAAGCCACCTATCTACTGATCACCTATGTCTGTTAAACCAGCTTTGCTGTGCTGATGTCTGAAATTCTCTACATTCATGGCTGAGGCTGATGATCAAAAGCTGGTATCCCTTGAACTGCTTTCCAGGTTACTGAGAGTCCCGTCATGCATCTTTATGAACATTAGATGAATCTTGCGCTGGTGAAATAGAGGAGGCAGTGGTAAGATTTGCTGGCTGATTAAACAATGAGGGAACATCAGAGTTTTGGTAACAGACTTGTCTCTTGTGCAGATTCCAGAGCTATGTTGAAGACTTGGTTTGGACCTGTAGGCATAGATGTTGGAAGTGGTGCATGAGAATGAACGTGACAATGCCTGAGACTCTTTAAGGAAGGCTGAAATGAAGGAGTTGTCAGTCCTAGCCGTTTTTCAGAAGGTGTTGATGACATCCTTTTGTTGTATGGCCAATAGTGGGAATCACTGCAGTTGATTGGCAGTCTTTCATTCATACATCTGTAATAACTGAAATGAGCCTAGAGGTCTGTGCTGAAGTTGGGCAAGAATTCAGTTACAGCAGAGGAATTTCTTGGAAACAAATTTTGTCAAAAATGTCGTGCAAGTATGTGTTTTATTGTCCTTGTGGTAACTAGTTCAGGGTAGAAGAATGGATATTTAGATTACCGAAACCATTCAGAAATTATGAATATAATAGAGAAAAACATGTTGAGTCAATATGGACCACCCACTTTTTCATAGGTTAGGAATTGAACTGCTTAGAAAGAGTAATCACAGTAATCACTGCTTATGTTTGTTGGACAAGATTTAACTTGTTTTTTGCATTTTAAAACACATGAAGATCTGGTAGATATTAACTCCTTTTCAGAGCACCATCTAATGATTTACTTCGTTGACATAGTGCCATTTTTCTCTGTGAAATACAACATTTGAGGTAGTCATATGGCTGCAGAGGCTGTAAGTTTGAGCTGAGTCACCTGAGGTAGGCTTTATTCCTAATTTTTTTATTGGCCTTTTTGTATGCCTGGAGACAAATCACTTCGTTTCTGTCTTCCATCTCCTTCGTCTGTTAAAATGCAGCTAATGATAGTGATTTCCTTCATTAAACATCTTCAGATCACTAATCCAAGCCACTATTTAAAAGTTAAGTATTACTTATTACTATATTCCCCCCTTCTACAATGATCCCTGTGCAGAATGTAAGCCTGAAGCACATGCTTGACTGACTTTGTAAATTGAAATAGACTGAAGCATATGTTTAACATCTGTCTTTAATTGGGTACCTATAGATGGAGACGAACCCGTGAAGCATTTCGAGGTCTCTAATTTCGGAATTTGCTGCTTTCCAGCACACACCAAAACTCCTGTTTGCTCATCCTCAGGGGAATATTACCGCACTCATCTTTCTCAGCAGTCTTTTCGAGGAGGAGCAGTGTGCCCTGCCTGAAAGGAGTTTTATTAGTAAAATGAGCTTTTATTTAACTCCTTACAGTTAACTTGCTAGTTTCCTCATTTATTCTGAATTAGAAAAATAGTCCTGTAATGCTTGTTATTTTTTTTTCTTAAGATTGCATCCATATAATTCTACTCATTAATTCTATTTGTTAATTCTTTCATGGTTTCGAATTGAGTTGACACTGGTTTGTCATGGAGGTCACACTTCTAGAACTACAATCTTGACAGCACCTGGCTCCATTTTATCTGATCGTCTTCTTGTATGATGAAACGTTTCATCCCAGGTAGCCTTCCCTAGCATTAACTTCATTGCACAGTTTATGAAATTCTGAATGACTTCATTTATCATGCAGTTACAAATAATATACATGAAATTTTCTGTTCTGCTCATATGAGAATGGGTAATTTCAGCAGTTTACGTTGCCAACAAATAGAAATAGCAGAAAAGCCTAAGCTTCAGCATAGGTTTGCACCCCTTGATACAAAACAGAAGCACACTGCTTTGGCTTGGAGATGTTACTGTGTAGCTGCCATTGTGTTTGTAATAGAGAAAATAGTTTGCAGCAATTACTAAATATTACATAGATGTTGTGGTCTCTGAAGTAAGCATCTGTTTTGAATGTGCTATTTTTTTCTGTGGGACAAAAGAAGTGAAATGATGGCATGCTGATATTCTGTAGGCTCTGATGTATTTCGGGGATCGCTTGGGCTCTTCCTTTTAAGCAAAATTTTAATTTTACAACAAAATGTTTAGTGATATAAATCTGAATGCTTGCACCAGATAAACGGAGGCTGGATCCACACAGAGGCTGCATGGGATGTGCACTTCAGTGCTCTTACAGCATTCTATTACTCATAAGACATTTAGCTGTTTGTTATGAGAAAGCAGCAAATGGAGACTGGGTTTGCACCAGCCACTTCTGAAGGGAGAGAAAAATGAGGCTCAGGGAGCTGTTTTTTTGGCTGCTATGCTACAGCTAGGTTTATAATCATAATTCATTCCTGGTGGAAATTTTAAAAGAATTGTTTGAAAATTGGAACGTATTTTGTGCATAGTCAGCATTCTTTAAGGATTTCATGTCGGTAATGGAATGTGTTTGGAAGGGGCATTAAAATAAATTTAGATGAAATAACCAGTGCAGTGGGTCTTGAGTGGTGCAAGATTTACAATAGGAAGCTAGAAATCATATTTAATTTGAATCCAAATTCAACTTAATCACTGAAGATTAGAAAGTAGCTATCATCTGGGCTTTGAGGAATGACTGACATGCTTGCTGTGTTTGCCAGCCACTATGAAAGGAATTTACTGCTGTCTTTGACTATTTTGAAAGCAGTAATCTAATTGCTAAGTGGGAAGGAATGTACAGACCATCTTGCTGCTTACTTAGTAAATGAAATTTTTTTGCAGGGTTGCTATATGGAAACAGAGTACAATAAAGCTTATTAAAGTTGCTGTAATGTAACAAAGAGATTAAAAGCGTTATCTTCAATGTGACAGCTACATTTTGTTCTCTAGGGAGTGTTTTGAAGCATTTATTCCCTGCCAGAAAAAAAAAAAGAAAAAAAACCTTTCTGGTCTGACACATTGAAGTTTCACATAAGAAGTAATAGTGTAAAATTAGTAGACCTCATCATGAATAATTCAGCATTTCTAATTTCATCTGAGGCCTGTCTTTACAAATTAAGTTAATGGTAAACTTAATGGTAAATAGTGATTTGAATGAGATAATAGACTTCTTTTTCCTCCTAAAAATTTAAATACTGGAACCAATTATAAAAACTAGATGAAAGACAGAGCCCAAGTTTTTAAACTCTTCATGTTATTTATAGTTCTTTCCAGATCGCCCAGTAATTATATGACCAAGTAAACAGGTATTGATTGCAGAAAATGGTTTGAAAGAAGAGATGAGTGTATCTCATGTGTTCCCTGTGCAGTGTGATTATTGAAACCACTCAATAGCCTCATCTGGACTCCAGTGACTTCTTGTGCACTTATACATAGTAGCTACTTATTTAGAAGAAATATGAGTCTTGAATTACATTTGTGATGTGCAGTACAACGTAGAATGAGGGTATGTACTTGCTGATGGTTCTCTAAACCAGTCCAGCAATTCCTTATCACACAAGTAAGGAATCAGGACTCATCTAGAAGCTTGGAATACCTTGGTCTCTGTAGCAACAAGCTTAAAGATCCCTAAAGATCGGTCTCTGGACCATTATGTGAAAAAATAAATGCCTTTCAGTATTGCAAGGAACAACAGCCACTTACAGTTTCAGAATGAAGCAACTGCTGAAAAGCCAAGTTAGAATAAGCATGGACTCTTAAGAAGGCAGGGACAGAAGGAAGGAAAGCACCCATAACTCTGTCTCCCAGAAACCATGTAAAAAACCATAAATCTATACTTGCCATACTTGGTGCCACCTTCTGCGCTGTGCAGCCCTTACTAGGACTTTCCCCAGGGCATATTCCTGTCAGAGAGCAGAGAACTACACAGTAAAAGCTTAGTGGCATGCAGAATGAAGGCCTCCAACCTTAAACACAAAGTCTCAAATGTAAAAAAAAATAAATAAATAAAATCAAGTTCTATGCCTGCTGATATACTACTTCATTAGGAAATTAGGAATACACTAAAAGTTCCTTTCAGAATACTAAAATGGCCTAAATAAAGCCCTTGCACTCCTTCAGAAGCACAAGAGAGTTTCATTATATGAGTAACAGGCAATATAGGGGTGAGTCTTAGAAAAAACTCCTGTCAGGGCCACCATGCACTGATGAAATGAAATAGTATCAGTAGATTCCTGAACCAACAACTCAAATCTCATAATAAATTCTGTTTTTTACTATTGTTTTCTAACCTGCAGTCATGGGATGTCAAGCTACAGCACACATCAGCAGGTGACATGGCTATGAAGGCTTCTGGGTTGCTTTTGATTTGTTAATGCTCTTCCCATTTGCTTGTGTACCATTCTGAAGTTTCTAGGAAGACTTTTTTTTCTTTTTTTTTTTTTAGTAGCATGAATACTAGTTGTCTGGACTCTCAGTTTCCCAAGATGTGAAAGGCAAGACACACTTTCTGTGTCCCAAAACGCATGGCTTTATTGTGCATAAGAGCAAGTGGCATAGAGACTGTTTTCATGCCTATTGATCCTGATAGCCCTTTCTGTAAGAAGGTGATCTACAAAGCCTGAAAATCTGTTTGTACCATGTACAGGATAATGTTAACATCAGGTTTTATAGTTAAAATATGTGATTTTAAGCGTGGACATAGTCCAGTTGGAAGTCAATAAGAACATTTCTGCCTTTAAGCCTGCATGTAAATGTGTAGGAGAAAAGCCTTAGTTATTAGGTAGGTGTGTATATAAATATTTATATTCGTGTTCGTGCACATACACATATAAGCTGTTATGCAGCAATAACTACAGAATATATCAATGTTTAATATTCAAATGAGAGAGCAGAAAATATACTGTCTCTAAGTAGTCTGCATAGCAAATGCACAAATAAACAAAAATCAGACTTGGGAAATTTGACAAATATTTGAATTCTCTTTTGGATCTTCTGTATTCTGAGCATGTAACTGTAGCTTTGTTTTTGATGTTCTCTGAGCCCTGTGTGTTTTGGTACCCAGAACAGCAGTAAATTGAGTGTCTGACAGCTCCTGAAATCCATGTTCTGTTGCTTTCAGGTTGAATACCTTCTGAAATCAATGAAAGAAAATGTACAATCTTTATACATGTTTAATGTATTTCTGCAAGAAAAGGTCAAATGAAGTGGAACATTTCATTTTTGGTGATCTTGTGCTTGTGGTGGCAGATGGGAATTATGATGATCAGATCCAGCTGGTAGCTGTGCTACTCTTAAAATGGGTAGAAATGTTTGTGCCTCAGTGAGAGTGGGGGGAAGATACAGGACCATCATAAATATCAAGAATACATTAACCTATGTGCCTAACCTGCTGCTTGCAGATTCAGTATGCTCCAGTTAATTACTTTTACGTTGAACTAGAAGGTTTATTTTGCAACAAGTATTACACCACTATTTTCTCTTATTTGTTACACACATAGGGCTACAAGAGGGTTCTCTAAGGCACGCATGTTTGTGTGCATATCCATGTGCTTAAGGTGGCGTCTTCTGGATGACAATAACATCTAAAATACCTGCTTCTTAACTTAATGGTTGGTGAAAAAGATATCAAAGTATCTAACATCTAGTGTAGGCATGGAATCAAATTATCTTTAACAATGCAAAAAAAAAGAAAATGTGAAGGCAACTTTAAAGCTACTCTCTAATATTTAATACTAATTTTAGAACAGATGCAGAACAGGTGCAATGTATATCTTTTTTTTTCTTTCTTTTTATAATTATTGTTTCATTTTGATCTTTCTGTAAGAATAAAAGAAATTCCCACCATCTCCAGTTAGCAGCAAGTTCCCTAAAGACAGTGATGGCATGAAATAAAAAGGCAGGAACTGATTTCACGTTATTGGATGATTTAGGGATAGGCACGGTCTCAAAGTTAACAGGTATTGGCAGACGATAGTGGGTGCTAAGTAATTTCTTGTCTCTTTTAGATATTGAATATCTGCGTGGAGAGAACTAAATAGAAAACACCCAGGTTCAGGAAATCAAAGCTTTCTGAAAGTGAGCAATTTTGGCTGTCAGTGACCCCCACTTCCTTATTTTCAAGTTTGGGACTCAGTTTAATTTCTTCAGTTTTTGCTTTTTGGATACAAAGTAAGCCTATCTGGAAAAGCTTCAGATCCCTTCTAAGAAATCTGTGCTGAGCTGCAGTTTTGTTCAGGCCTCCTAATGTCCTAGAGATAGGACCTCTTCTGAGACCTAACAAATCCTACTGCTTAGTATATTACAGGGGGAACCTTCAAGATTAAGAAATTTTTCTTAATGTCCAGTTTGAACGTCCTCTGTGCAGCCTTATACCATTCCCTTGCATTCTAATTGTGTTGCTTTTTTCTCTTTTCTTTTCCTTTTTTTTTTTTTTTTAATAATAAAATTGTGCTGTATAGTTATGAATATCTGAGCTGAATTCTGCTTTTTCTGATCCACTGTTAGAGCAGACCATGAACTACTTCAGCTCTACATGTGCTGGACTGGGTTTAAAACTACTACTCCCTTATGTTTGACATTACTGGAAGGGTTTTAGGGACGTGACAACTGAATGATTCTCTGTATGATCGTCAGGGAGAGGGCAGATCTTAAAATGACATCTGAATTGTATGTATTTGTAGATACAGTCTGCATATCTGGCTTTCTCTGCGTGGATTGCAGTGCACTTCAGGTGAGGGCAAGTGCCTAATCCAGCTCTAGAGAAGAGTATTTCCATTCTTGAGCTCTCTTGCTTCAGGGTTAGTTCCTCGTGCCACAGGTCCTCTGACCTTGCTGCACAGGATTTTGTGGTTGTGAGTGGGCATACCCGGGGCTTTGCAGCCACTCGTGGCTTTTAAAGGATTTCACGCAATACAGCATACAGATCTTACTGTAGGAAGCAAAACCATTTACTTGTCCAACTGGGATATTGAGCTCCCTATCTCTTCGAGGTTTATTTGGTACCTTAATTGCAGCTTAACTGGCATAAAAGGCTTTGCACTAAAAACATTCAATGTGTATCCTATTAAAATAAATAAATAATAATAATTTCAAGATTTCACTTGAGCTCAGTAGGGTACTTTTGGAACACAACCTTTGTCAACCTGCCTGGCCAGAATATGCAGCCCTGCTGCCTTCTCAGTAGGTCTGTCTGTCGTGTGCCAGAATGGTCTCTGGTAGTCATATATTGTTATGGTTTGTTATCCTGCTTGAATTTTAATTATAAGGGAGCTGACCTTCATCCAGGTCATTGTGGAGTTGAAACAAGTTGTGCTGATGACCAGTGGTTGTTTCGTTCAATGGCAGCAGTGAGATCTTAGCCTGTCAGGTAGCTTAGCTGGGGGAAAACCCTCGGCATCACGCAGCCCGTATGGACTTCTGGGATGAGAATACACAGCCACTGCTGTATTTAGGAAAAAATCTTTTAAGTATTATGGCTCCGTTTTTTTTGCCTACTTTTTGTTGACAGCGAGTCTCACTTTAAGGTTTCCAAACATTGCACTGTACTAACTTGTTGTTGTTCTAGTAGTCCATATTTTTGTGAATGGGAAGGGTCAAAAACACTTTTTTTTTTTCTTTTTCTAAATAGTAGTAGTTTTTTTTAGGACGTTGTTAGAGGTAGGTGTCTTTCAGAAGGTATAGTAGTTCTGTCAACCCTTAAATGGCTTAAACATTTCTGGATCTCAGACACATTACTCTTGAATATTTACTTTCTCTTTTTTCCCCGAGCCCCTGACCCTCACATTAGGATGCATAAGGCCTCATTTGAAACAAATTACTTTTAAAACCAAAGCTCTTTTCAGCCCCAGGAGATGTACATGATTAGAGAGTTACTAAGCACTTTAACGCAATCACTCAGGCTGTAAGAAAGAAATATATTAATGGAAAGCGATCAGCAAGAATCAATAATTTGCCGGGAGACCTCAGTGAGAGGGAAAAGAAGTCCCTCTGGCTTTTAATTTTGGAATCCACATTAAGATGTGCTGAGTACTCATGATCCTCATGGGATTCATCATTCCTTATTAACAGCGGATAGAATGATTTTGCTTGCGGAAAAAAAAAAAAAAGTGCACATGACAAGGATGGAGGAAAACTCAAATCTGTTATTCTTGAAATGATTTAGAAAACCCTTTGAGCTACTGGCATGTTTTCAGTAAGTTCAGTTCCACGGATAAGGCTGGTTAAGGTGAGCAGAACAAAACAGACGCAAGCTGCCTATCCTGTGGCTGTGAACATAACAGAAACAATTTGATATAGCCTTTTCCAAATACAATTATATAATAATTATGTCTCACATAGGGTAATGCAGAGTTTTCTGAGAGTGCATTTCCCCATGCTTCCACAGCTGTACAAATGATCTGATAAGAGAGAATTTGACCTGAGTTATCTCATGTGTGCCACACTGCAGAACTGAGGTTGGTCACATTTGTGCTGTAGTGCAGGGGATCTTCATGCACACACACATAAATATATGATGTGTATGTATGCATGTATGGATGTCACATGGGTGTGTACATATGTGTATGTAACTTTGCAGTGTTGCAGTTAGATGTCTCTGGCCCAAAAACATTCTGGCCCAAAGAAATCACAAAACTACTGCACTAATTACCCTGCTCCCAGCTTTGATGTTTTGTTTTCTCCTACATAATGGCTGTGTAATAAGCAGTAATTTACCCTGTCACTGCATTGTGAAAGGGGAAAAAAAAAAAAGAATTACTCCCCTATTTACAGGTAAATGAACTGAGAAACAGAAACATTAAGGACTATCTTGACATTGTTTGCAAGCCTGTGAGAGAGTCTGAGAGTCGGTACAAAAAATCAGAATTACTGAGTACCATTTCAGTATCTTAACTATCTGAACACTTCTATATCTGAGCATAGTTCTGTATTCTCTTTTTCTGGAAATCCATTTCTAACACATGAAAAGGATGTTGCAGACTTGTCATGCTGTCAAGGAAGAGTGAGGGAAGTCCTGGGTTTTGGGCTTATATCCTTTTATATTTTGAAGTTGCTCAAAGATACAGTCTGATAAGTTTTGATCTCCTCTCTAATCATCTTGTTGGGTATGACTATATGTTACTTATTCCACTGTTGGCAACTTTTTATAAGTGTGTTTGTACTGGAGTCAGTGCTTCCATGCGTATACACACACTGATTTAGTTTTATTTTTAATTTTTATTTTTTCCCTCTTCTGACTTGTTTCTTACATTTTACCAGGCCTGGCATGATCTCACGGTTCCTGTAGTAGGAAAAACAATAGCCACTAAAATAGTAACTAGCATAAATAATATATGCAGAGTTCATATTTAATCTAAAGGCATACAAATACATAGGAGATCATGGAAAATGATCGCCTTTAGGATACATTAGCTCCATAAAACATGGCAATCAGCTGTGGTGTGGAAGAAGGCAACCTGCCCCCTCAGTGTAGTACTGCATGCATGTTTTTTGCAACTTTTTCAGCAGCTCAAAACAGAAAGAGCCTTTTATATCTAAAAGTTCAAGAAGGATTTAGGTAGAAAAATAAGAGAGTTAGCTGGGTTTGGGGCAGGAAAATGGAATAAAACTCACTACTAATCAAAGCTTGTTACAGAACCTCTGGCTAAGGTTAACAGATTAGAATCAAGTTTTAGAAAATTTCTGATCTAAACAGACATTACAGTACTATTTTTGTAATGCTCAAACACTTAAAGGCAGTGACAGTTTAGTGATTAGTAACTGCAAGGTTAGAGATCCAGGTTTGCAGGAATATGCTTATTTTATATTCTGCAGCCGCCAAACTGGGTCCACGGTGAGCACAAAGAGATCCTATTGACAAATAATTTCAGTGTCACCTTTGGGCTAGGTGGTCTTTTCAATCTTGATAAGTAGACTATTTGTGCATTCACCTGTAACCATTATTCTCAGCTGTAACCTGTATTTATATATTTATTGCTGTATGGAGAGGTATATTTTTGGCAAGCAGAACATATCCAGTGTTGTGTTCTGTGTGCCCTGCAGCTATTTTCTCTGTCAGACATGTTCAGCTCAGTTTTGGACCACCTCTATGGTACCCCATATCTCAGCCATTGTTTTATTTATTCATTTATTATTTTAAACACCTAGTATCAACTTTGCATTACACTCACTTATATATCCATGTGCATCCTGATGACCTACATTAAACCTAATGACCCTTCTTGTAGCCAGAGAAAATCAAATCAATGTGAGGACATGAAAGAAGCACAGATCCCATTTTCGACTTGAATATAATAAATAAGAACAGCTATGTCATGGAGGTTACTGAGTCAAAGCTAAATCTAGTGAGCAAGAACCTGGGAGCTCCAAAGTGAGTCTTATAACAATTTGATTCCTAAGGAAGTGGAAAGAAATCAATAGAAAGCTAGTCATCCATTTTCACAGAGGCCATGCTTTGTTTCAGTCCCTAGCTTCCTGGCCAAGTTTCTGTCACTGTTAGGTGGATTGGACTGGTGTTTTTCTCTAAATATAAATACGTTTTCTGCTTGCCCCTTGTATTGTTGAAAGCTTTGTCTTATGTTGTATGTGATCTTCGCTCTGGTGTTCAGATAAATGGTCCAACTTTCTACTTTAACAGATGCTTTGGCAGAATTGTTTTTAGTATGCTATAGTTAACAGGTATTTGATTTCATTGTTCTTTTTCATGTATGCTCCCTTGGTGTACTGCAGTAAGTGATGATATGCTGTGATGTCAAGATCTGAGAGGTTTTATCACTGCGTTTCTTTTGACTGGCAAACATATGCCATAAAGCTTTGTGTGTGGTAACAAGGCAGAAATAAAATAATTAGGGAAAAAAAATACCTCTCTGAAGAGTACAGGAGCCCTTTTGGCAGCAAAAAGAATGAAACTGTGATGTGCAGATCAACTAAGCTGTGGTGACGAGGGCGTTAGTGGAACTTGCTGTGGTGTGAAGTCAAGTTATATATAGCTCTTCAAGTGCTGATGGTGCTATATCAAAAGAAAGGTAAAGAATGACTTGATGTGGTCTTTCCCTTGTAGCTCGTATCCACAGTGCTTAGTAGTTGCAATTTGCAGTCTATTAATTTATTTGAATTTTGTTTCTGCTTTTTCCTTCTATGGAATATTTAGCATGAGGTTGAAGGGGTTTCTTCCATTTTAGCCAGGGGACTGTATCTGTCTCTGGAACATTAAAGAATTGAACAAGAAAGTTGCAGTACTACTAAGGGAATGACAATAGGAAGTGTCAGAGGGACTTAGGATGACAGAAACTTCTCTGGTCTTGTATCCAAAAAATAAATAAATTCCAGGTTTCAAAAGCCTAAAGAAATGAAAAAGACACAAAGTATAACATTTACAGCATGTATTTAGCATCTCCTTAGAAACCAAGAGCTACCAAAAATCTGGAAATTACATTCCGGATGGGGTGCAACAAAACCACAGGTTTCTGTCTCCTTGGTTTCGTTTGCTTCACATCATATTGAACATGGCCAATGTGTCTTTTAAAATAACTTGCAGGGTAGATTTACCCTACCTTTGACCTCTCATTTGTCCATTCCCAATTGATTTGATATTATCTGCTTTTCAGCTGATGCCCTTGGTGCAGACAATGAGATTCCTTTTCCACAGGCTCTGACCCTGCACTCCCCACTTCAGATCTATGGCTTGTTTCTGTTGTGTGAGGATATGAAATTCTTTACATAAAAAGATGTGCAGCAGCAAAGACAGAGGGTTTGCAGCTAGCAAGTCTTTGTTATTTTTTTTTTTTTTTTTTTTTTTCCTGGAGGTAATGAGGCTCTTTTGAAAGTCACTGTGTTCTGCTTTCTTCTCTAGGGCTGGTAATCCCGTGAGTCCTCCTGAGCTGGAGCCTTGTGCAGCTTCAGCAGCTCTGTATGTTAGGCTGAATATTTCAGTTAGCACTCTCTTCTCTGTCAATGTTATTAGAAAAAATATTTTAAAATGTGAAAATGTGCTTTTCAGTTTCCCTGCTCTTAACCTAAAATTTAACTTCTTGTCATGATGCTTGTAATGCCAATGTAGAAACATTCATGTATGTAATGAAGGAGCTTGAGTCCAAGCACTGTAAACTAGCAACACAAATAGAAGCTCTAGCCAAAGCAATGGATGAGTTTCACATCTGCACTTTCCAGACTTTTCTAGCTGAGCTGAGTTTCCATTGCAAACTCAGTTTTCAAGCCCTATGAAAAATAACATAGTCCATTCCAGTAGAAGGAAAGGACTGATGGTAGATGTAGGGATTGAGTAGTTTTTTTGGCCTTTTTTTTTTTTTTTTTTTTTTTTTTTAAATAAACACTTTTTTTGCTTTTTGGTTTAATGAAAAAGTGGGGAGGATTTTTTGTTGTTGTTTGTTTTGTAGGATGTGCATCTTGTATGTAAATGGCCTTCTGAAGTTCATGTCAAACTGTGGTATTTAAAGAAAATAGTTTTTATCTCCTTTTGAAAAAGTCTTGCTTTTCATAAATTTGAAATAGTGCAGGCTAATGTTGTCAAGCCTATTTATTTTATTTGCTGACAATGTGCTCTTGTTGCTGTTGATGGAGTGTTTAGTTGCAATCTTGCTTTGTGAAAAGAAGGACTACAATTTCTGTAATGAGAGAGATTTGGAGTTTAAAACAAGTAAGTGTTTAAGATAAAACTGCAAATATTTGATATTTGAAAAGTTAAATGGTAACAACAGAATTGAAAACTGAGGATTTGAGACCACAGTGCACTGTGACTGCACTGACCAGGAACTTTCCTTGTGTTGCACCTTACAGTATATTGTATAGCTCTTGACAATGCTTTCGTCTGTACATCACAAAAAGTTAATACAAAAACAGATATTTCCCAGAGCTCTTCAACTATTTTTTTTATTTAATAGACAACATTAGTCCTTCAAGCCTTCTGATGGTCTGTATTTTATGCTTCTTGGCACTGGCACATCATCACTTGAATAGTTTCTGTTGAAAAGTACCTGTCAGCAATAAAGAAAGCCTCCTCTGATTTTAAAAAAGTAAAGTAAGAAACAAAGCCAATAAAATCACCAGCTGAAAACAAAACTCTGTGTGGCTGGAGGAGACTTTTATTCTATTTGCTTCAGTGGGGCTTAAATGCGTAGTCTTTCTTAAACATTATCTTATATATATTTTCTTGGGCTTATCTTTATTAAATTGTTGTGGCAATATAACAACATTTCTTTGTGTTTGAGATGTTACAATGAATTTTTGCCATTACCTTTCTTTTAGGTAGCATAAAAAGCTGCAGCTCCATTTGAACATCAAGCAATGTGGGCTTGACTTGAGGAGCTTTGCTTCAATACTTTCAGTAAAATGTAAGAATACAGCCTTCGGTATTCCACATGCAGAAGAAAATTGTTGATAAATTATAATTCTTTGAAATAGATTCCTATGAAGATATAGGATAAAAATAGGCATCCATGGTAATTTTCTGGAGGAAAAAATAGATAGATAAAGAAGCATAAAAGCTTCACTAATAGAATTCCAGTCCCCGAATTTTAAGCTGTTCTTTATGCTCATGGTATGTCATTTTGAGCTAATTTCACTTGGAAAAGCACTGATTTTTGTGCGGCAGACAAGTAAAAAAACTTTCAGCTCTAGAGAGGAATATGAAGAGCTTGATATAGCACAGTATGATATCTTCTAATAACTTATTCAGACTAGGACTTAGAGATCTTCAAATGTATGGAGTATTTCAGTCTGGTCAAATTAAAAACTAAATTAATTAAAATTAAAGCATTCAGGAAATTATCAAGATTGTGGTTTTCTGTGTGTTTCTGTAGAAATGAAATCCTGAAAAGCAACTTTGTGAATTTTTGTTCCTCCCCAAAAAGGAAAATCTGTCATTTTTTGTTGTTTTCTTATTGCTTTGAAGGTCTAAATGAGGTCAACCCATAAGAAAATTGTTTGACATGGAAGAAAAATAATGGCAGAAAAAATCTCCTGTTTTTCTAAGTTTGCCAACAAACATCCTAGAATGGATTTAGTTTCCTCAAAGGTTTCCTAATCTATATTATGAGGAATACATAATTGGAGAGAAGGCAACCAACTGCTAAACTTAATGCATGTAGTTGAATTCAGAGCTGATATTTCTTGAACTTGGGCAATTTCTGGAAGTCTTGGCAGCTGGCAGGGAAAAGAGAAGTGACAGAAGGGCTGGACAATGAAAGTCGTTCAGAGCTGCAAGGTGTGGGAATAGGGGGAGTTTGTTCTGAAGGTGTCAGGTTATGTTTCTGGATAATAAACTGGGCTTGTACCTGCTGTTTGTAGGTCTAAAGTATAGGTCTTCGGAATTGACTTTTAAATAATTTCATTGACTTTTAAATAATTTCACTGTAGTCATGCTGAAATCTGTGGGTGACTCTGGAGAATCCATCTGTATTTGAGGGGATGATGGGATCTTTCACAACAACAACAAAAATTCACTGATTTTGAAATCAGGAACTTCTAAGACAGATTCTGATCTGAAAATTCAGCCTTTGGATGAAATTTTTCTTCACTCATACTTGACAACATTTCAAATTCTTTGTTTCCATTTGACCTCAATCAATCTGTTTTGTGCTTTTTTTGTTTGGTTGGTTGGTTTTGGCTTTGTTTTTTGGTGGCTATATCTTTTAGGTTGTTACCAGTATAGGAGTAAGTAGGATCTAAGCTCTAAGTCTTTTTTCTCCTTAAAATTAGACAGATACTAAAGTATGACTCACTCTTGTTATTAATGTTGTTGTTTTTTGTTTATTTGTTTTGTTTTGTTTTTCCTACCACTCCTCTTTTCTCTAGTTGTTTTCTCTTTTTTTTTATTTAAAAAAATCAGACACATAAGCAGACTGACTTACTGGCAGAATATCTTCCTATAACTGTATCTTTAAAAGCCTATTCCTCAGCAAAAGCATGTTTTATATTTCAGTGGTTCTTTCTTGACTCCATTGCACAATGTAATGTAGTGTAGCTGATGGACTTCATTTAAAAATTTGGAGTGAACTCACTGTAATTTTGGTACTCTTCAAGTCTGGCTTTCCACTTCTAGATAGGAGACTTACAATGTAACTGAAAAAGATGGTTATGAATATTTTTTAAGCAACACTTGTAAGAAGTTAATGCCACCTTAATAGACTATTAAACAGATGCCTATTATTAGCAGTATTGATGCACAATTAAATTTCTGAAAAGAAATCATATAAATGACATACATGAGTACTATTAAATTGCCATTCTGTTTCCTTTCCTACCATGCTTAGAACCAAGCTATGAGCCTACTCTTCCTTGCAAATGTGTCTTACCCCACCTGCCCACACCAAGTACTTCAGAGTCTGGTGGGTTTTTCTTTGTCCTTATCAGCCTGAATTTTGATATATTAATGCTCAAACTCAGTGTTTCTGATGATCTTAGGGAATCTTACTGGTACAGCTACAAAGGTGAAGGTGGCTTTGCATCCCAACGTTCCTTTCTGTGACCCTATGGTTCACAATAGTTGCATTTCATCAATGTTCTCCACCCTTTGGTCACACAAGTAGCTTTAGCCTCAACTCCCCTACTTAGATCTAAGTTTGCTGTCTTTTAAGAATGTCAAACCTGGCTTTAATTTATTTAACGAATTAATACAAGTGCTAATAAAAATTACTCTGTATATGTCATCATCCTCATTTATGTGCATTTTAGAGTGGAGTGAAAATGTGTATATATCCTTGTCATATAGTGCCAGCTAAAAATCAAGTTGAAAATTAATACAGTTAAACAAGACTGGGAATATTAGGATCTCTGGGTTACTTCTCTGATCTCTATGGATCTGAATATATAATTGTCATTAATACTGATAGAAGTTATGGGCTTTAGCTCAAGGACCTAAGACCCAATAGAAAATTATTTGTAAAAAGAACTTCATAATTAGCATTCCAGACAGCGTGTTATTAAAAACTTATGACTGTTTAATCCCTCCTATGGATGTAACAGAAATCTTTTCATTATGTTTGGTCTGGATTCATTGGGAGAAATGGGAATAGAGGGAGTTCTTAAAAAGAGCAGTTTATCTTCAGTCATTAGGTCTCATAATGATTAGCTGTTTCCCCCATCCATCCATCAGGTTCCCAAGACACATATGAAGTAGGATTTGTGCAAAGATTTCTTCTCTGTTAATCCTTTTGCTTGTGTTTTTGTTGTTGTTGTTCTTGCTGTTTTTACTACAGAAGAAGCTCTGTTGTGTGAGATTTCAGTAAAATGGTTAACTGTTCTGGAGACAAGTATGGAGGTATTAGATTGACTATAAGAGATATGCAGGGTAGATCAAATCCATGGCCTTCTCACATTATAGCCTGAGGTTTATTTTAGTAAGCTGTAACTCAATAAAGGCATGTTTTGCAGTTTTTAATGTATTTTTTATTATTCTAAGTAAATTTGTAGTACCTGGAGATTGTACAAATTATTTTCAGTCAGCTCATCTTTGTGAAGTATTATCTAATCCTTGATCTTTTCCATTTTGATCAGTATCAAAATGTCACCTTTGATCTTCATCTTTCACACTTCCTGGTCTTTTCAGACAGATCTAAGGTTGCTTGGGAGAGTGCCTGTACTCTAGCTCATAACAATCCATCATTTTCTAGTCTTGACCTCTGCTTCTTCCTTTTTCCCTCTCCCAAATCAATATTTGCTCTGTGACAGGTGAAAAAAAATAGGAATCTATCTTCCAGACTGGAGCTAGCAAAGAAAGAATAAGCATGAGAAGAAAATAAGCATCCTTTTAAATAGGACTGCTTTATTCTCCCTGGGTCAGAACCCGCTGAAAAGCACGTTGCCTTTAGACAGCACTTTCTCAGGGTAGGTGTTCTCCCAAACCCTGTGAAGTGGACAGATGAGATTTTCACCTATTATCTGGCACAGCTAACTTACCTGGATGCTGGAAACTGCAGTGGCAGATGACCTCTGGAAAGATCCCTTATGGTAGTCTCTTTCAGTTTTCTACTTTTTAATTAAAATAATGTTTATTATCATAACATGTAGAGTTAAAAATGTATTTTGGCGTGGCAGGTATTGCAGTCAAGGCACTGCACTGCACATAGAGCCCAAAGAATTTATTTGCCGGTCTTTTTAAAATAAATCCATGCATGGCTCATATTTGAGATCAGTTTGGGAAGCATAGGTGAGTTTGAGAGTATTGTATTGACAGTCCCAACTGATTTTTCTTGCATGAGGTGGTGAAACAACATCATCTAATCTCCTCAGGCTCCTACTTGTTCATTTTGGTCTAACTGACATTAATGATAAGCATGGCATTTGTATGTATTTAAACTTTGCCAACCTGTAAATTATTCACCAGATAAAATGTCAGTTTTACATGAATATCCCTAAAGATAATTACACCATCACAGAAAAGGAGGGTAATGGAAAAGTTCATTACAGTACAAACCACCCAAGTCCCAGAACAAATTGAGTTCTTGTTTGTGTAGGCAGGAACTTGGATACATCTGCAGGTTTTTTCTTTCACTGTTGTTCAGTCAAGTGAACTTTAATAAAAAAAAAAAAAGGGGGGGGGGGGGGTGGAGAGGGGAACTTGGCAACTTGTACAATTAGAAGTATGCAAATGATTTTGTAGGCCCGAATCCCACGGATGGATTGAGAGATCACTTTTTCTTTGATCTGACTCTGCATCTACTTTTCAGTCCTCTCTAGGAGCAGTTTAATCCAGAAGGAAACAGTTTAGTCTGAAGTTAAGTGCTGGGCTCTTGTGAAAACACATCATAGAAATCTGTATTATAAATTATAAGATTTGTGTGAATGAAATACGAATATAAGGGTGTGGAAGCATCAGAAGAAGAAATTACAGAAGGATAGATGAAGTGAGGTTTGATGGCACTTAAAGGATCAACAAGATCACAGCACAGTTGCATAAAGGTTTCCAAGACCCAAGAATAGGAAAACAAGCAGTGGTGAAATAATGCACAGACAAAAGCTGTTAGGATTGGGGATGGAGGGGAAAGAAAAGACCAGGACTGCAACAATCAGATGAATAAAGAGAGAAAAGACAGTGAGTAAATCAGTGATATTTTCTTATTCCCTTAGGAGTGGCACAGAATGGAGGGTATAAAGGTCAGAATCACTGTCAACTCCCCAGAGATGTGAAAAGCACAACCGTATTTCACCTCCTTCACAAGAACAGCCCTGGAGATGTGAAATCTTAGTAGGTGGTATCTCTTCTGCTCCGTGACGATGTAAGTGGTAACAGGCAGATTACTTCAGTGTGTGTGCGTTGGTGCTCACAAGTGTGTGGGTATGAGAAAATGCATGATCATTATTAATATTAAATATGATCATCTAACTCTCTTATATGGCTTCATATTCAACTTTTCTACATTATTTTAGCTTTGTTGCTACAGTGTTGCTGGGATATCCCAAAGTAAATATTGCTATAGCCTCAAAAGTTGCCCTGGTTCTGTCGACTCAGTTCTCAGTGTTTGTGTTGGTATGTGAAACATCAGACTGGATTTACAAGGTAGGGCAAAAGAAAAAATTTTAGCTCCTTGTATGAGATAGGTAGAAATATTGTGGATGCAAGTCTGTAAAAATTTTCATCTAATCAAGTCTTTTCTGACAGCATAAATAGAATCCTTTTTTTTTAGACTCATTCTATATGTATTATAATAATTGCATACATAGAACAGTACTTAGGTAACACAAAGAGAAGTTTACCTATATGATTCAAAAGACTGCATCCATGCTTTGTCACAGATATCACTATTCCTTCTGACAGTCCTTTATTACAAGAGCATGCTCTCTTTCTTAGGAGGAGTGCTGTTACAGCCTGTAAAGCCACATTTTCCTTTGGCCTGTGTGTGTGCTACACATATATTAGAAAAAATGACACAGCATATAGTACACATAATGTCACACTGTTAGAGGCAAAAGTCAACACTGTAAAGTCTGAACTGTTATTTCTCACTCTAAAAAAAAAAATAAAAATCCCTCTTTATTACAAAACTTTTTTATCTCAGTGATGTGACGGTGCCTAATTTTAATATTGTCTTGTCTCATGTTTAATATGTGTTAAACATAGTTGAATCACTACCAGAAGTCTGGGTAAAATTTGTTTAAAGCTCTTGCTCTTTATCTAGATTTCTGTTGTGGGTGGGATCAATTATTATTTAAAGCTTAATTTTCTAATGACTTCTGAAATTTACAGATTTATTTTTTACTCTCCGTTGAATGAAGATTCCTAGCAGATCATCCGCACTGTTGAAGGAAGAAGGAAAATTCGTAAGTACTTATGATGCTTTTTGTACAATCCAGATTTCATTGCCAATAAATGAAGTGTTTTTTTCTAATAAATTAGAAAAATTGTTAGTGCAAGATCCAGAGACTTGGGTGAAGAAATTGGGCAGAAATGCAAACTGAAACAAACTAAAAATAAACAAACAACAACAACAACAACAAAAAAAAAAACACTTCAATGAAACACCACCAAACCAACACCATAATATGCTTTTTGAAATAAGATTTAGGTGCAGTTGTCTGTTATAGGACTTTTGATATTGATGAACTCCTTTCTAACTGGCAGCAGCACTGAAGACACTAAGTCTCTGCTTTGTGTTTGTATAAATGGATATCAAATAGTTTGGTGCTTACTTGTTTCAGAACATTTTAAGAATTCCTTTTCCTATGTGCTCACAGTTCCACTGACACCAAAAGGGCTCTCTACCTGTGAATATTAACTTTCAGAATTAGGGTGATATATGGGTCATTAAGTTATAAATAATTGAAATTCCACTTTGCTGTTGTGGAATCATGAGAGTATAAAGAGTTCAAAGTGTCTAAAACAGATCTATAAAAGATGTTTCTGTAATGTCTGTAATGTATCTTACATACTTGCATCACAATTAGAGTTAAAAGGTGTGAAAATGTCAAAAGCTAGATATTTCAAGACTGGCAAAACACTTTTTTTCCCCCTTCTCTTTATTCGGTAGAGCTATTTGTTTAGCATCTCTAATTACAATGACTTTTAAAAGTGTACTCGTTGTATAGCTAATCTTCTGTCATGTAGAATTTTCTCCTATTTAGATGCACAACCACGGAGTTCTTGCTGTGAAACGCATCAAATATGAAATTGGGCTATGCTCCTTGATTATAGTTCTCCAGTTACATGATAATTACAGGTTGCGATTACAGGTATCAAAATTAATTACATTTCAGTTGCACTGTTTTATACAATGATGCTGTTATTTACATGAAATTGTAAAAATGCTTGGAAATACATAGATAGGAAAATATGACAATTTCCCTTCTCCCCGAGTCTTCATTTGCAATTCAGTCAACATTTAAAGTGAGGATGTTTGAGGAAATTTATGAGCATAGAAGACAAAATGTGTGTTTGTTCTATTTAATTAATGGAATGGTTTAGTCCAGCTCCTGATCAGAGCAAAGACATCCTCCTTTTTGTGGTATGCATGTATCAGTGGTTTGGGTAATGTATGAGAAGTTGATGGATGGAGAATTGAGCAGATGAAAAACTATTGTTTCAGAACCTCCAGTTGTTTGGAGGCATCTGCTGGAGCAAAAATCCCTGAGCGGCTTGCTTTCTTTGGGTACCTGGAAATTTCAGTGGGCTTTGCCACTGTTTCCTTCCCTCAGCTACTTTCAGCATTAGCTCTCTTTTGATGGAACTGCAAATGCATTAGGTATAAATTTAACAGACGCATGTTGTTTATTTTTTTCTGACTTCATTTACTCATTATCTGTTGTTTGATGCTCAAGCATGATGAGGACCATAGCATCAGTATTTTTAGCATTTTATTTATGTAGCATGATTTGATTGACTTTTTTTTTTCCTTTATGTAATATTGTCTTATTTGCATGTGTTTTTAAGCCAGCTGTCATTAAAATAAATGATGGTGCTTTTACATTCACTTGAATGGCAGTTGATGTCAAAACAAAATTTGTTACAATCTATTTTACCTTGTAATGAAACTTGCAATGCTATATTTGCTGCATAACCAAGAACGTTATGAAAATTAACCACTGCACCTGCTCAGTACTTAATATTCATTCTTGCATAAAAATATCTAGTTCACTTCGATTTTCCACAGTACACCTAAGGATTGGCTCTGTTTTGAGGATGCTTAGCAGACAAAATCTAGTCATTTTAATGTAGGGCCTCTCTTATTTAGGGAGCTGATACAGCGCAAAAGTCGTTTGCAGTCATGTTTTGTGCTCTTCCAGTATGCAAAACCATTTAATGTTTTTTCAATATTTTCCCCCAATACCACGTTTTGACAAATTTAAATCTACTGAGATCAGAGTCTATTCAGACAGTAACTCTTAAAATCTGCATCCATAAAGAAAGCACCAACTCAACCTAACATCTCGTACTGCTGCTACCAAATAAAACCCAAAACAATAGCATTTTGAGGCTAATGAATCCTTTCTCTAAATGAGATGTCACTAAGCAGTTATTAAGTATATCAGAGTCATGACAAGTTTTTATGTATTTTAATCCCAAACCATGGTTACTTGCAGAACACTGAAGATTACATAGCATTTCTAAATACATCTAATCCCCAGAGTCACTGAAGCTGGTGACACTTTATAAGCATTCTTATTAAATCTGCAGAACTTCTGTCTGATTTTACTTTGCCAGACTGTGCAAGCAGATAACAGTGTGGAAGGGCAATGGTATGTCCGTAAAGAAAAGTGAATATCAGAGAGGATTGAAATAATACACGATGAAACAGAAACATGCTTTAGAAGCATATCGGTATGTTGTCTCAGGGTCAGATTATGTATGTCCGTATGAGTAGTATAAAAAAAATAAATTGAATTATTGAGCCTGACTTCATATGTTTGAGATGAGCAGAGTACAAACAGATTTTGCACCTCAGCTCCATCAGCACTGATTTGGGGATTGAGATATGGTTTTCCCTAGACTGCCTTTTATATATATATATATATATATATATATAGTATACATATATAATGACAGCACTCTTGTTTTAAAGTGAAATAGGCATCCTTCTAATTTCTTGCATTGCTGATGCCCACTCTTCAGTTAATAGATTGTGCATGTTGTGATATACACATGTTCACACAGACTAAAATGCTGCATAATGTGTTTTCATACTGCAGGTGTTATTCAGTAGGAAAGCTTATTTTTCTTTGTCTTCAAAAAAATCACCTTAAAACCTCTGGAAAATAAAAATATCTAGGGAACAGAGGGAAATATTACTAGACAAAGAAAGTTGGGAATAGAGGGAAGTATTACTGGACTAATTATCATACCGATAACTTTCAGAAGGCATAAGGTTTTCTGAGAAATTCTCTTTAGTTCTATTTAATCTTTTGCCATTTAGCACATCCAGTGAATTGTGTTTTAATGGTCCCAGTAAACGTTTTGCCTGTTTTTGTCAATAAAATGGAGCGTGGAGCAGGGCTAGGCATGGAAGAGGAGTGGAGTCTGTACCATCTGCCGAACCATAACTCGATTAGGAGCAGGAGTCCTCACAAATTGGAGGCTTGTTGTAAGATGTGTCCTTTGAATAGAATTAGGTTTTGCCCAAATTAAATTAGGAACATGAAGAATGATTATAGGCAAGCCCCAAGACTAAAAAAGATTAATTACAGGCCTATTATTAGAAGCTTCTTTTGCATAATCCTATTAGTTTAATCATATGTTCATTTTTCCCCATATGTGTGGGAGCATATTTACTAATTTTATGTAATTGAATACACTCCTTTTTATTTTATTTTTGTTGGTTTATTTTAGCTTTATTTGCCAACATCATTTCAGTCTCTTCTCCCTCTCCAAAGACGGATTTACTTTAGATATTACACAGCACAGTTAATTACAAGTAACAAGTGGCTACACGGAGCGTTAGGCTTCCACTCTCTTTTCTGTAGTGACTCACTCTGTTGGTAAATTTGGGTTATTAAAAAGCAAACAAAGATGTGTAAAAGGTTGGGTTTGGTGTTTCTTTAGATTTATCATTTACAATATAACAATTAGACAAAGTATCAGTTAGCTGCCTGTCATAGAATCACTAAGTATTATCAGATCTGCTTTCTGCTTTCAGGTGGTTTATTTGAGTGACATGGTACATTTCTTAGAAATCATGCAGAGATGCTCTTTTAATAAGTTAAGTGTATTGAACATAGGATTTTAAGCATTTGGCTTTCTTAGGGTAAGATTGTCAATCTGATGGGTTTCTCCCTGTTCCTACTGTGGTTGGCATCCCTCCGGCTGTCAGACTCAAGGTAGATTTCATGCAAAACTCCTATTCAAGATGCTACAGCTTGTGGCATGCTAATGTACCAGAGACAGATACTTGTTCATAAAGAATACTAATGACAACATTGAGAAAAACAAAATAGGAAATTGTTTTATATATTTGGCACAGGATATGGGTGGGGACATAATGAAATGGACTGATCATTAGCTTCTTGGTGGATGGGAGTTTTCTACTGTGGGCACTTGCAGAGCCGAGGTTCCTGGGTGGGTGGGCGGGGGGGGGAGCTGCTTCATACTTTGTATGTTGAGCTTTCCAAACCCCCAGTCTGCATACTAATTCTTTCTACTGGAAACTGTCATTCCTGGATTTGGTACGAAGTTCTCCCCTTGAGAATAGTCCTGGTTCCTGATCTGTAAAAGGTGTAGAGGAAATCATTTATTCAGGTGCTACCTTTTTATTTTATTTGCTGAAAGAGACAATATGCTGTAGATAATAGCTTTTCGTCTTTTTTCTTTTTAAAGAAAAAAAAAAAAGCTTCATGAAATACCTTACATTTCTCCTCCTTTCTTTCTCCACACAAATAGTTGGTCTTCCTCTTTCCACTTACTAGAATGTGCCTACTTGGAGATGGAAATTGCAAAAGATAGAGCAGGATTAATCAAAATGTAATAAATCTGTTTCCAAATGATTGCATGCTTGCCAGATTTTTATGTGAGGCAGAATAAAAGCCATAGGTCTCTAGCTTTTGAGATTTCAATGATTTCTTAGCTAGTAAAGTAATAACTGAATGTTGTTAGCTCTGGGGCAGTTTGTTTCCAGAGTGTGCTCTACTATTAAAAAAAAAAAAGAGCAAACAACAAAAAAAACCCTTTGGTTATTCTAATCTTAAAAATGTTTACAAAACTCACCTGGCTATCCATCAAACCAAGAAGCTTTTCTGCAGTGTTTTCAGTGAAGAGAAGCTGTTGGTTCATGTAAATGAGAGAACAAAATCTATTCAGTATTCCCCAGTGGTAAAATCAAACAATTCCCAGAGTAACCTCTCTGTTGCCATTTTATCAGTCTTCTCACTGTCTGTCACTGCTGAAAGAATATTCAGCTTCTTGCTTTTTTTGCAGGGTATAAATACAGGCATATACTACATATTTCAGGCATATACAGTTGGGGGTGTATACTGTAGGTATATATCCTCATGGGTACGTACTGTTTTAAGACATAGAAAGCAATTGTAATTTGTTTTCCAGATGTGATTTATCTCCCTTCCCTCCTTCCTACTCTCCTCACCCCTCCCCTCCCCCCAAATCTACAAAGGGGGGATTAAGGATATATGTATATTTTTTTACAAGTCCTTTTTCTTTTTGTATTTGGCCTGAGAATGCAAGCTCAGCTCAACAGTTTGCATCAGTGGCATAAGCAGTTGTGTACATAAGTATTTGCTTCTATGTTGTTCATTAAATCAAAAATATTAGTGTTCGCCCAAATTGTGGCCACCAGGTTGTTGGATTTCCTCTTTCAAACCAGTACATTTTAGCAAAAGAATAGAAAATAGAGCAAAGTGATGAAAGCATTATAGTGAGAGACTGTACCCCACCTGGTTTCATAAACACACAGCCAGCAAGGAAGAGTGGCTGTTAGATAACTACAAGGCAAGTCAAATTTAGGAGGAAGTTCGTGAAGTTCCTAGAGAGGGAATGTGTCTTCAGGTGGCTTGGTTCCTTACATTCCCAGAGGAGGAAAACTTCATCTGGTGTTTTGTTGGTTTGCTTTTGCTTTGGAGCTGTATGTTTGATAAGCAGGACTTGTTTCAGGCAGTCCTTTCACACATGGTCTCTATTATTTGAATGAACCTTGAGTCAACATTTTGCTGAGGTAAAGTATAGCAGCATGTCTATAGGAGAAAGGGGCAGTTGCTTTCTTCATTTCCCTGTTTTCCCTACCCTTAAGGAGGAATTACCACTCATCCTGAAGTGTCTCTGACTGAAGCTTCTTGGCTGAGAGTCCAAAAGAGTTTCCCTGTTCTCAAAGTCTTGCTATATTATTTCATTTTAGCAAATGCTTTGACTCCTTTTCTGTTTGGCTGGTAAAAACTCTGCAAGATTGATCTGTCTTCAATTTTCTGTTCTTTCTTATTAAAGCACAGAAATTGCTTTTGCGTGCTGGCTTTGCAATATATGCACGTACCTGGATGTATTCCCTTCTCTGTCAAGAAATGAAACTTTAATAAGTTTAGCCATACTGAATTAGCATTAACTTCAGCTAACTGGGTGAACATGTGGAGCAAAGGCGACCATTAGGAGTAAAGGATACATACTCGTCTACACTGTGGTTTTCTACACTATCCCTAAATGTATGCCTGTGGTTTCACTGCTACCCCAGCAAAGTCATTGACAGCAATTCTTAGAGAACATGAATAATCTTTATGTGGACTTGTAAAGCAAGACAAAAATTGTGGGGGAAGAGTAAATACAACAAAGTCAAAAGCTGTGCGTGTTGTCCTTGCCAGATCACAGCCTTCTTGGGTATGGGTCCATACAGACCCAAGCCCTAGGTTCCTGCTTGGCAGAACAAGTGACACGACCTTAAAACTTCCTGAAGTAAATAACCGTATCTGTGCAAAATGTTCTGATGAAAAAAGTGTGGAATTATTGAACAATACGTAGCACTTTTTGCCTTTTTTTTTCCCCTCAAATAAAGCATGTCCTCAAAATCGATATTGCTGGAGGTGCTGTGCTGCACCTTTAATAGGCAGGGTGGAACAGAGATATCTGCAAAACAGCCTAATCCTGGTGGGACTGGGGAGCTCCCAGGCATAGAGTGGGGATTTCTGACAGTCTGTTTTAATTTAATTTAATTATGACTGTCTTCTTAACTTCTGCAGCAGAATTATAATTCTTTGCAATATTGCACGGCACACGTGCCCAAGTCTAATGTACTCTTGAAGGCTGTGATGGTACTGTAAAGTGGTTTTCTTACAAGAAGAAGCCTTACCAATATATCAAATGACTGTTTTGCAACCTCTGTATTTTAAATGTCAAAGTTTGGTGCATTATACTTTACCTTTGCCTGTTCATTGTGATCAACAATATAACTCAAGCTGACCAGGAGACTGAGGGGTTTAGTTTGTTGTATTCAAAAGTTGAAATGAAGATAATTTGTAGAGTAATGACAATTGAGGTTTTCTGAGAGGAAAATTAACTGTGGCAGTATGGGGGCTAAGCTTATCACCCAAGAAGAGCCAAATCTTCAAACTGAAGCATCAAGAGTAAATCTGTACCTCTCTGCAGAGCATTTATACTACATGAGAGCCTCACCCCAACTATAAATATTGCTTTTAAAATGTTTTATACAGCAATATTAAGGATACATTAAACAGTGAAATTTGCAGGATATAAAATAATGTGACATTAAGAGAGAGACTCCATTTTCCAGCAGTTATCATCACTAAAAAACTCGTATTAAAATTGGTGCATGGTGGTTCTGTTTCTTCAAAACTTAATAAGAAAAAAAAAGAAGTTTAATTAGACACATCTTCAGCTGAATTACCTCATTAGTATTATTTTAATAAGTAGAGATAATTCTAGATTTACTATTAAAAATACCAGAGAGAACTTCTTTCTTAACATTACATTTTTGTGATTTTTTTTTTCTCCATACCTTGGGAAATTTATAGGTGCTCAATATCACGTTAACGCAGATTTCAGAAATAGTTTTGTGTTGTAATAAAGAGCTTCTACAAATCTTATTTTCTATCTAGTGTAAAACTTATTGTAAAAAAAGACAGGAAGTCTTTTTTACATCTGTGTCATGAGAGATTCCCTTAGTCAATTTGCTCTGCTTTCATGGTCTCTTTAACAGTAATGGGAAAGAAAAATGAGAGGTTGTGGGAAAAAGAAAAAAAATAAATCATATGGAAGTCTAATTGTGAAACGTCACAGTTTAGCAGCACAATTCGTAGACAGTTAAGTATTGCTTCTGTTTTAAGGAATTTTAAGTCAATTTTAAGGATTTTAAGTGGATGTATCTAAAGGCAGTAACATTTCTTCCTTCATAATGTCAAAGCAAGATATAATTGACATTATTATAGTAAAGGATAGGTGAGTAGATTCCTGTATCACAGATAACAAATTTATCTTGACATTGATTTTTTATTTTTTATTACTCTTTTTGTATAGAAAGCTTCATAACCTGAAAAACTATAAACTAGCAATATTTATAAAGACTCCCAGCCTGCTTTGAAAGTCCAACTGTACAAATGTAGCAGAGCAGAACGTCCTTGGAGATCTTCCAATCTAGCCATCAAATAAACCTTTTATTCCTCTTAAACCAGCTGTTAGGAAGCAGAGAGAAACAGGATGTTTTATGATGCTGATTAAAGCAGTAATCTAGCGTCTGCTTTATTCAACATATAAAGATACGCTGATGAAACAGGGATAAGCAGTCAAATTATTGCCTCAGGTTAACAAACCTGCAATCAGTTCTTTTTTTTTTTTTTTAGACCCCTTGAACAACTATATTTTAGTCTAACCAGATGTTTGAGCATTTTAGTTTAATCATTGCTAGATATTCAGTGACGAGAGATTTCAGCATTTGAAGTCCTGACCTTAATTTCTGAAAATCAGATTTCAATACAAACTTTCTGTGTAAGGAATGACAACTCAGATGTTAATTATGATTGCTTTAGCATCTGTGAACCACAGTGAAGTTTTTAAAAGTGTGTTGATTGCATTTCACACAAGTACAGTAATCTGTCCAAATGTACAAAATTGCAGGCGCATGGCCACAGATGTCTTAATTTAGTATATTTTGAAAAGTTTTGAGGTCTTCCTTTAAGTAGGTTTCAGTGCTGTAGTAGCTTTTTTTTTTTTTTTGGCAATATTTTGGTAAAAATCATCCTTGA
The DNA here is from genome assembly GCF_047663525.1 of Anas platyrhynchos. Classification (NCBI taxonomy): domain Eukaryota; kingdom Metazoa; phylum Chordata; class Aves; order Anseriformes; family Anatidae; genus Anas; species Anas platyrhynchos. The sequence goes on along the minus strand of NC_092593.1, from coordinate 34,350,061 downwards.
AATAATATTCTTTAACAATATGTATGTTTTGATGTAGTTACTATCTTTAATCCTCATTAATGAGGGAAAACACACATCAATATGATGAATGTAATCTTCTGTTCTATTTTCTTCAAAAGTCATGCAGAAAAAAGAATTGAATTCCTTTTCTCATTGTAGTAGCTTTCCATCTGGTTGCTCGTTTGTTTATATATGGGGATTAAGTACTAATAATGGCAATTAGAAGATTTCTTTGTATCCTCAGACCAGCTGAAACACTTCTTGATCCTTTCCAAAAGGGAAGTGGTAAAGTAACTCTTTATGAATGGATGGCAGGACATCACTGAAAAGAAGTATACCTGTCACGGGCTGTTATTTCCAGCTAATGAAGGACTTTGAGTAGCCTGACTGCATTCAAAATCTTTCTTCCAACTCTTTTAATACAGTGATTTCCATTAGTTTCAAAAGATTGGCCTGTTTCTCTTCATAAATACCCCACAATCCATATGTGTAAAAACAAGCTAGTCAGAAGAAAAATAGGTGCATCACCTGCAAATGCTTATTAAAATCTGGTTAAAAATCCTGTTTTTATTAAAATGAGAAGAAAAAAATCATTTCTAGGCACCTGAACAGCAGAATGCGTAGCAACTGTTGAGTCAGACACAGACTTCCACTCTAACCTCCCTATTTTAGGCTTAATGGGCCAAAACGTGTATTAGCATGGCCATCCTTAGTTTTCTTGCTTACCGAAGGCAGAGAGGATTAAAAGTGTCCCTTCAGTGCAGAGCAGCCATATTATTTCGCTCTGAAATGCCAGGAGTGATGAATGTTCTGGTACCAAGATAATGCAGCGTATGCTAACAGGATACGTAGAATTCCTGTGAAAATAGGTTTCAGAAGAAACTTAGTTGATCTGTTGCATGTTCTGCTAGACAGCTTCCGCTTTACTACAAAGCTTTTTCAGAAGATAACAGTGAATTTGTGTTTGTTTGTTTGTTTGTTTTTATATTAGCTTTTACATTACCACCTCCTCCTGGGAATTATACTTATCTTCAACATTGTCAAACTCTTCTCAGGCGGAAGTCTGCTCCTGGGGGTGGCTTCCTTCATTCGTATGCTAGGGTTGTTCCATAGTTCACTGTAGTGCCAAAAATATATGGAAAACTTTTTATCAGGGAAGCCATAGACAGTCATTTTATACCTGTTGCCCTTATGCTAAAAAGAAGCATGATGGGCAGAGTAGGCTTAGTAGAGGTACCCATTTGGACTGGCACATTTTAATTCTAGCTGCTCATTAACTTCCAAGCAAAATGTTTAAATAATGGCAGAGGTAGATAGACGTATGCAGTTTCTTTTGGTGGGATTAATTTGGTCTGCAATATTTCAATCTTTTTTGTGTCACCCACATTAGTGCTCTCAGGCATAACACGGTATTTATTATGTGATGTACAGTCGGGAGGTTGGATGTGTCTGTGTATGTAGGTGTGGTACACAGATGCTACTTCCAGCAGTGGTCATTTAAGATCCTATTACCTAAGCAGGCTTATAACAAGACACTTATGAGTATGATGGATTTCCATATAGTAAGATCAATAATGCTATGCCATTTCTTTAATAACTTCCTGCTGATGCTTTACATAATGACTCATTTTTAATGGAAATAGACACACATTCTTTGGACCCTGAAAAGGCACAACACAGACAAACACTGTGGTGTTTGGTTCTATTTGTTGTCAGAGCACAAAAGTTTGAAAATACAGTAGAGAGGATGTTTAATGTACTTGAAACAAAGTGCAGATTTCCTAAGAACTGAAGAGTTGTTTGCACCAAAGTGAGCAATGCAGGTCTTGTTTTCAAGGATGCTGGCAGCAAAAGCAGTCCAGTGTAGGAAGTCAGACAAATTTTTTATCATCACTCAATCTAGGCTGTGCTGGAACTTCATATACAGATGGAACATGTTTTCCCTGCAGTGATATAATTTTATATGAAATGCTGTTTGTACTTGTAGCAAACAACTTAAAATGCAGTCCTTTTTAATGTAGACTGCCTGCAAAAGTTTACAAAGGAGAAAAAAAAATAGTTGGCTGAGGGTGACTGAAACTTTTATGGTATATGTGTTTGCGTTTATGCCTTTTCTTTAAAAGCATTATACTTCATTTGAAGATTAATATACCTTAATTATTTTTCCTCTGGGAATAAAATTAAAGTTTCCTTCATTATCTAATACTATTCAACTTTGTGTTGAGACTCAGAGGTCTTCAAACCTGGGTAAATAATTTCCAGTTGCAAAGCTAACAACTGCATGTAGCTATTTCAAATTAAATATATGGAAAATAATGTCAGTCCTTATTTAGCTTTCTAATTTCATTTAAAAAGGAAAAAATGCAAGCGTATGAGAGATCAGATACTATCTGCCTGAAATTGACACTTCATGTAGGGGTGGGGTTATGTTCATGTTGCTGTAAGTGTGGCCTATTGGGTTTAGTTATAGATGAGTGTTTAGAAAATAAGAGGTATTAACATTTTGTGCATGTTGAATACCGTGGTTTAGCTGTTTTGTTGCTGATATCGATCCTGTAGTTAGAGTTCACCAATTCCAAGTAATTACATCAGTAATGAATCAATGCATCACTCTGATCTTGACCCAGCTTTAAACCTCAACCTGCGCAGTTTAAACCTCAAACTGAGCAGTTTCTCCCTGTGGCAGTAAGGAATCTTTCATTAAGTTCAGCAAATATGTACATCATAACGTTTCTGTATTGAAAAAGTGAAAAAAAATTACTAAGAAATGTTGATGCTTTAGCTTTTGTAGCTTGGCAACATGTTTGAAAAGAAACCAGCATGTTCTGAGCATTGCGCACATTAATGCTTGTAAGCTTTATGAGTCCAGGGACAATCTTCAGTCTTTCCACATGTGGTACCCTGTGTGAATGAGAAAAAATAGGAAAAGTCAGTCACTTGAACAGACCATTCAATATGGTCATTCGTTCAAAGGAGCCAGAGCCCATTGCTTCAGCTATATTCAAGTGTGCAGTAGGTGTTAAATTGCAGTGAGCAGTGATGGCCAAGCTAGGAATTAGTGGTAACCAAAATAAATAAATGTAAATTCCACATTTTATGGGTCACTAAAATCTTCCTGCATATCAGGAGAGTTACCTAGCAGTCATGAAATTTTAGATACATTAAGAAGAGCTGAGAATAAGCATATAGCAAAACACCAGAAAAATGAGCAGTCGCCTTTTTTTCCTTGCATCTTCCATAAAAAGGGAAGGAACAAAGTCCTAAATAAATAAACTTGCAGAAAAACTAAGCTGAAGAACTCCTTAATAAACAGCGTGTTAAAGAAACTTAGAGATTCTGTTCTGCATAGGAGCAGTCAGGTCTGATTTTGTACAACTAGGTAATCAAGGGAGGCCACAAGTGACCATAATAACTTCTCTGTGCACATACCTGCATTATGCCTGTACCAACTTGAGCTTTCATGTCTATCAGGAAAAGCCATGCCAGGTGTGTGTCGCACCCATATTTGGATTAAAACAATGTACATGTTTTGTTTTTTGTACAAATAAAATCTTATTATTATTCTAGTAGAATATAATATATGCCTTTTTACAGACACAGTGTGTGGAATGTTCATACAGAAATAGGAATGATCTTCATCGCATACCATTCAGGTTACAGTTTCCTTCTGAGATTTTTACTCCAGCAGAACTGCACATAGTTTAGTTTAGTGGGTTGAGTTGAATAAGAATTAAAGCTTCATGCCATTTTTTGGACAAAAATTTATTTGCAAGCAAAATACATATATGCTCTTACCTGCATCTCTATTAAAATTTAACTGAAATATTGAATCAAATTGCATGTTATCCGAAAAGTATTGTGAGAAGGGAATGTAATTTTTGAACATGTTTTTGTAAAAGTAGGGCACACTGTCAGGGGTGTAGTTGGAAGCTTCCTTGTAAAACTAGTGGTAAGGATATTAAGTCATTGACTGTGAGAGAGTAGCTTCTCTCATACTGATGAATAACTCATGCCAGAGGGTTAGTGCCCTTCCATTTAAAACACAGAAGCAGAATATGCCCATGTGATGCAGACACGTTATTCTCAGTATTGACCTCTTCCCCATCCCCCCAGTTTGCTGCAGTCCCTTGCAGTAGGGCAGTACCAGCAACCAAGTACGGGTAGGTATTACCTGGGGGTTAAATCTTAGGACGTGGCAGGGTGAAGTCAGTGAACAAACCGAATGGAAGTGTGCGAAAAAGTCTCTTGTAAAAAGTGCAGCCACACAACACTTTGTGACCACAGAACACATAAATTCAACGTATTTAGCAGCTGTGTTACCAGTGGCTAGGCCTGGAGCCCCAGAACTGCTCCAGCCTAGACGTGTTGGGAGAAATGAGTTTACTCTCATCCCCTGAAATAATTTATATGTTGGTTCCAAAAGCTCACATTTTGGGTTATATTGCAAATTGCACCAAGCGTGAGAGGTGCATATTCCACCTGAATATGGAAAGCAGGGTTCAAGAGTAGCCAATTTTAATTATCTTTACACTTAACTGTTAGTATTTTATAAAGCAAGGGGTAAGTGCTACTAGCATATTTGTGCTTTTGATATATTAGTTGTTTTTTTTTTTTTTTTAAGTTATCTTTTGTTTAAAAAAAAGCAAATAAAAATTTGCTGTATTTCTCATTTAGTCTCAGGACCACTCAGACGGATCTAGAAACCTCCTCCAGTAATTATGGATTACTGCCTATTGCCGGTTGTTCGTATATAATATAATCTTTCCAGGTTTTATATTTTTTTTTATTATTATTTTTTTTAGGTTTTGCTGTTGCAGTGCCTTAAAAATTCTCTAAATGCCTTTGCTCTTTCTGATAATCCAGTTGATGAGTCAAATGTATAAAAATCGCATTAATGTAGGCTGAGACATGTCCCATATTAGCTTGTTTCCCTAGTCAGAAAGCCGTAGAGCACTTAATAATCCTTCAGCCTTCTTGAGAGAATATATAACGATATTATGTTTGCTCAGATAGATTTTATTTAATCCTTTCAGAATATTGCATTAGATTAGGAGGCTCTGTGTACTCTTGTGTGTTTCTAGTAGGCAAAGGATAAAGTTGGAAAAAAAAAGAATTTAGGTTAAATTGACTTCTAATAGGAAACTATTTTACTGAAACTCAGAAGTGGATCTGTGTGTGATAAAGGACTGCATCAGTTAGACTTCCAGTCAAAGAGGTGACTAAATTCTGCTTAAAGATATAATTAAGGGTGTGTATTTTCACACCATTAGTGTAGCACTTTGTTTTTCTTCCGCTACCTGTGAATTGATAACTGCTTTTGCAATGTGAAGTGGAACTCACCCTGTGGCAGCCAGCTCTACAAAACTCAGTGTGAACAGCCAGCCAGCAAGAAGTCCAGAGCAATCTTGTCAGGTTAAGCGGTTTCGAAGATGCTCACCAAAACTATCGTACAACTTTCTAACTCTTGACACTGCAAAACTCTGCTGCATGTCCCCGCAAAGAAAAGCACGATTCAGAGTGAATTACTGCTTTTCTATTGGCTTTAATACTGCCTACATGATGGTATTTATCAAGCTGGAACGTGTATGAAAATAATGGCTCCCTGTTGAAATCATATGGGTAGAAAGGGACCCTCAGCAGGCAGTGGGAGGCTCCACAGGAGATCTCAAGTGACGTACATCGTGAGTATGGATGAGTTGGCTCGAGCATAGCATAATGTGGAAATCAGAGAAATTGGGTTTTGCAGAGCTCTCAGGAAGTGCAAGCAGCCTGCCTCGGCCCCAAAGTGGCTAAATCAGTTCAGTAGTTTAACAGTAATTTTCTAGGAGACTCTTAAGAGTTCATTCTGATTCTACACACACACGGGCACACACAACTTTTAGATATGGACATGTGATTGTGTTTCGTAGGCTGGTCATTTTATTTTACTTATTTATTTTTCTGTAGTGGGTACGTGGATAATAGCTTTTTATCCAGTGCCTTAGCTGAAAATGTCTGGTATATGGTGCATGACTGGGGAAGGCATTATAAGTATTTGTCTTGTTTTTACAGCTTGTTTTGATGACTATTTGTCAGAATTGTTAACTGTTATTTTGTCTTTGGTAATGTACTTGGCCTGGATGTGCTTAGGAAAGTATCTGCATTATATTCTTGACTTCATATTCTTAGTTCCGGTAATGAACAATAGACAGTGATATGCCAACAATATGCCTGTAGCTTGTCTGTGTATTCAGGCATTCTGTAACATCTGAATTCCTTACTCCTTTCTGCTTTGTGACCTAGAGTGAAAAACGCATGAATAAACAGCCAGAGAAAGAAATTAATTCTGGTCAGACTAAACTCAATGAAAATCTGCTAAGCAAAATTCAGCAAGTGAAAAACAAAACATCTCTTGTTAACATATTGTTATCATAAAATCTTGTCTTGAATAGTAATTAGTATTTAAGAAAATATGGAAGTAAATGTGAACAGCTATTTAACTGTCTTTATTTTTAAAGTGTCATAGACTCTTTTACTCCTATGTGGAAAAAAGTTTCTTATCAGAGTACCCTCAGTGCATCTGGTTACTTGGCTGCTCTAAACAGCACAGGGACCAACTTTTAGCACAGTGAACAACTGGTGCTACACACAGGGATAGCCACTGTCTGCTTCTTCAACAGATTTCTTGGAAATCCAAATTGCCAACATCTTATTTACCAACGGTCCTCATTTTTGTGTTTCTCCTGTACTGCACTTTCATATATATAATGCTCTCTTATTATAAAGGCAAATGCGCTTTGCTATAAATGGTGGAAAATGCACAGTGGAAACGTCTTCCTGTTTGTAGAGTTTCTAATCAAAAGGGAAACTCTTGGGGAAAAAAAATAAATAAAAAAAAATTATTGTAATGATTGGAAAAGTCTTTATATGCAGAGATATAAATTTTTCTTCCTTTCTGAGGAAAGTATATGCTCTCTAATGAAAATGTGAAACGAGGATCTTCACAATACATAATTACTATTATTACTGTTAAATGAGCCATCTTTTAGAATGTATTGAATCAGTAGGCCTCTGTTTTACTTCCCTTTTTAATCAGAACACTATATTAACTTAAAATCCTTTTGGAAAACCTATAGGGACAGTATTAGTCTGAATAAAAATTATAATGGAAATCGATGAGAGGAAAAATAGTACAATGTCGATGTGAGTAATAACATTTAAAACAAAGGAAATGTCAAACAAATGGTTTTTATTAATGTTTTCTTTAGGATTGCATCACATACAAAAGGAAATGACACATCATTGAAGTATATTGCATGTCTAACTCAAACCAACAGCACAATTTACCTTATGTCATTAAGTCTTATACAAATAGTATTTTCCCACAAGGGGAATATTTACCTCTGCTTAAAATATGAAGTAATAAGTCTAATTGAAGGAGGAAGGTGTAATTTATTGTAAAGGTATTTTGTGTACCACTAGAATTTCCAACCAGCATAGCTTTTGCATTCAGCAGCAGATATAAATAGTTCACAACATTCATAGATTTTACAAGATCTATGTTGGACAGAAGGGAAAAAAATATGGCTATGGGTCATATGGGTCATAATTAGCAGACTTGATGAATGATGATTTTTTGATTTTTTTTTTTTTTTTTAAGTATGTGAATAGTAAAATAGATGGTTAAGAACCCTTAAGTTTTATTGCAGTCTCAGCAATGTTTTTGCTTTTGATGTATACTTGGAGAATAAAGGACAGTACTTTGTCCATGCTTTATGAGAAGGTTTGACTTCAAAATAAAGAAAATAGTTGTAGCATATTTTTTTCCAGTCAACAACATGAGTTGGTGGTGTGATTTCCTTCCACTAGGAAGGAATATGAACCTAGAAATGAGAATTTTGCATTTAACAACAAAAATAAGGTTCTGTTCTTACTGCTCAGGGGTTGTTGTCATTTCATGTCCACATGAATGAAATTATTTGGTTCCACTAAAGTCAAATTCTTTATTATTGTCATGACCTTTCTTGGCACAAGCTTTTACTTTGAAGCAATTTTTTCCTGAAGTTAAATAACTAGAGTCCCATAGACAGTTCTGGACAAGATTTTATTCAGTAAATGAAAACATTAAAAGAAGTACATTTGAGATACAACTCATTGTCCAAAACCTTTCCACCTCTTTTAAAAATTTTGTTTAGATTAAAAAAAATCCTCCTTGTTTGAAAATGTATTGCAGTCTTAAATGCTTTTGTATATCCAGTAGTATCAATCCTTCCAGGTTTATGAGCCCAGAAGGGTCACATAATACCTCACTGCATGTTTTTTTCCAGTTTGGTTGCAGCAGCTTTCTTCTCCAGTCTCCTAGTGCTATATACCATTGTTCTTGTATTTCACTTTAGTAAAAGTAAATCAAAAAAAAAAAAAAAAAGAGTGAGAGAAAAGATATCCGTTTAATTTAAGCTCTGTTTATTTGTAATCTCCATTTTTAGCTGTGTACAATATTCTTCTTTCCTCTACTTTTATTGCTCATGACATTAAAGCATTTTCCTAGTTTCATGAATTTCTTTCACATGGTTTAACCTCTGGTAATTTTGATTGTTTTCATCATTAGACTGGGGAAAGTGTGTCAGTTCTATTCTGCTAATAAGAATATTAATCACATCTTTGTGACAGATTTTATTTCTACACAACACTGCGATAATCCTAAAAATGTCTTTTAACACAGACTTGGAAGTTATTTCTATCTTTTGAAAATTATGTTGATTTATTAGAATATGTGGCAGAAATCACATTAGATTTTCATTAGTATAGTGAGAACAATCAAATTTCCCCTCTTTAAGCAGTTAATTAAGTTGACTGATGACTATAGTAAATAATGGTTTAATGTAGTAAAGGTTGTGAATGTAAGGAATAAAATTAGATTCAGGAAAGCCTACCATGTCTGTTGTTATTTACATAAGCAAAGTTTCTACCACTAGAGAATGTTTCTTTTTTCCCTGAGTTCGTAAATTATTTGTTCCTGAAAGCTCTGGGACAAATGTATGTTTTATTTGTATGTACCAAATCATGAACTTAGTTATTGACTCTAAATCCATGTGTTGATTTTCATGTGGAATCCCCTACCTTTATACCTCCAGTAACAGAAAAGGCAGTTTGTTGCATCTGTAATGTCATCCCCCGTGAACACCTCATGTACCTGCGAGCCTGGTAAAGAGAGTAGGGAATGGAGACCTGAAAGGCAGCCTGTGTAAGTGAGGAGATGAAATGTACTGACAGGTGAGTATTCTACATCTCCCAGTCTTGCAGGATTGCTGCTATAGGGAACTTTCACACAGATGTGTGGATGGTCACACGAACAGGCCACAAATAGGGACCTTGTGATGTTTATCTGAAAACCTGTCAGAAACGGTTTTGTTGAAAGGAGAACCTTGATGACCTTCTTGTATGAAGAAGCAACATGTAGGAAAAGTACTGAGGGGTTCGCAGAATCATGTAATTAGCTGGAGCTTTCTCTGAAGGTCTAGGTAAGAAACAATGTGATATGTGAAAAGTTTTAAGATCAGAGGAATCTGAGACTGTTATGAGCATTTGAAATCTACTGAGATATGCTTTTTAACCCTAGAATGCTGATCATATTTTTCATAACATATTCACATTTCCTTTACTCTGCATCAATCTCTTCATCACATGCTGCTAGTTCTCTCTCCCAACTATTATAGTCCTCTCTTTCATGGGTATTTGTATGCATTTATTTGAGGAAAAGATTAAGACTGGGATTTGAAGTGTGCATGCAGCGATGCTACTTCTCTAAAAAAGTAATTTAAGTCCTTCACTGGAAGTAACATCTAGAGGAGAAGATGGTGGATTTGGCAGAAACTCTGGAAGAGCCGTAACAGAGAAGTTTCAATTTTAATTTACTGTGACTTCACCGGCAATCTCTACTTCTTTAACCTTATTAACTGGAAGAGACAGAACCGCCATGTGAGAGATAACGGAGAGAAATTGATGGCACTTGAACTCCCTGCTAATATCGTTCTGAATGAAAGAGCTCCTTTGAAGACAGTGCAGCAATCGGATGACAGATTCTGTGATAGCTGGGCACTTTTTAATGGCTCAGCTCCGGAGGGGTCACAGATCCACAGCTGGAAGTAAGGTAGCATTTCTGGAGGGACTTGAGTTCTCCTGCCTTAAAAGTCATCTTCTATTCCTGGATGACTGCTCAGTAATTGAGTTAAAAGAGCAGCTGTGTTGGTTCAATAGAGACCTTTTTATATAGAAGTAGTACCATTTATTCCTTAGAGGAACAAATATTCTGCTGGCAGAATGATGTTACATGGTACTATCTTCCCAAGCTAAGGAGAGGGAACCAATTATAGAAGCAAAAGATGAGAAGTGTAAGGAAATGGCTAACAGCTCAGTGAGCTGCAGTCTCAGTGTAGCACAGTTATGAAAATATTGACTTTGCCAGGTCTAGATAAAAACAGGTCTGGAGTTAACAGCCTGTGGCTATGCTCTTGTGGTGCCTCTCTCCATCTATCAGAGGTGTTCATGAGCCACTTACTTGAAGTGAAATTTTCTTTTCACTTTAGATTATGCCTTTGCAGACTGTAATTTCATGCCAAGCACTTCTGTGGATGTTTGGGGCTTATCTTTTAATCCTGCTTTGTTTGCTTTGCTATTCTCTCTGCTCACAAGCTTTGTTGTTAATAATATGGAGAACAGGAACAGCAGAGATTTCAACACAGGCAAATTCACTAGAAAGTTCTCCTGGATAACTAAGGAACAAAGTTAGCGAGATTTATACATGTTTTTTCAGCCATAACTGATTCGAAGAAGTTAATGGCTGACCGGAGCAGGCTCCTAAGATTGCCAGCAGCCAGTGAGTTGCCTAAAACTCTATTAATTTATGCATGGTTTATTAATTTCTGTTTTTCTTAGTTTAATTTTTTGGGGATTCTGTTCAGTGTTTGTATGCTAGTTTCTATGCTAGACTGTTTTCACTGTTTTCCCAACAGTGGGAAAAGGTTATTTTAGTCACGTTTGACCTCTGCAGGCAACCTAAGAAGATCCCTGCTGAAGGCTGCAAACATTTGAGGATTATCTGGCTGTCCCAGACATCCAAGGAGATGACTTTCACTGCAGTGTACAAAGTTCTGGTCATACTGGTGACCACCACGCTACCCCCTTATGAACAGATTTGATTTTTGTATAGTGCTTAAACTCTTGGATGTCCTAGTAGAATGAAGCAAATGAGGCTACAACTGTTCATCTGCAGCCCCCGCAAAGGAGAGTTACATAAGTTGCAGGGAAAACAGTCCAGCATTTTTGTCAAAAGTTGATCATGATGCTGGATTTTCCAACTGTATTGAGAAATTAAAAGTGCATGTAATTAATAGATTGGAATCTGTCAGCTGTACCCAAATAAAACCCCTATTTAAGTCAATGGGAGGTTTTACTATAGAAAAGTAAAGTAATAGCAGGTAAAAGTGGTCTTACATGCTTTTGAAAACACCATCGCTCTTTTCAGAGGCGAATGTAATATACTCCAGAGGGTACAGTTTCCCTTTATGAAACATGCATGACTTGTATTAGCCACTGTTTGTTGCGTCTGTGCTTAGTACTCAAGTGGTAGCTGAATAATTTAAAATTGCAGACATGAGTCATTAACTCTCCTATCTTCTATTGCTTTATCAGAAACTGACCTCTACTGAGTCTGTTTGCAAAATGGACTGACTAAACAGCAGTTAAAGTGAAGTTCGTTTCCGGCTATTCTGTAACAGACCTCACTTCTTTGGCTGTTATAAGTGGCTTGTGAGAATAAAATCCAGTTCTTATAGGATTCCCAGAACCTTTTAACAAAAGCTTGGTCACAGCAGAACATTGTTTTCTGTCAGTAGGTAGTGGTACTTACTAGAGCAATAGGGAACACAAGAAATTTGGCATCTGTATTGGAACTACATTACCATTTAGAGAAATGGTCTCCACAGGCTGGTGATGTGAGAAAATTAAAATTGTAGGGCTACAAATTTTGTTTTCCCTTCCTGTAATGATTAGAAACCTCACTGTATCTTGGTTTGGGAAGGAATAAGCAAAGAGTGAGAGTGCCAAACTAAAAGCTTCCCAAGCAATAAACACAGACAGCCAGATGTGGTTCGGTATTTCACCAAAGCAAGGACAGCTTTGGCCTTGTTAACAAGCACTGGTCTGTTATCAATGTGACAGACATCAATTATAGGTGAAAGCACGCGTATTTGGGATCTGATATTCTCCCACAGCTTGAGAAAAATAACCTTGCTTTTGATGCCATTGTAATAGTGATGCTTAGCACCGGAGCTGAATTGCAACGCTGCCGACATGACTGCTGTGGTGGGTGCTGAGCCCAGGCTGTGCATGTGGCCGTCTGCTCTCAGACTAGGGCTGCCCTGGCCTCCTGGCTGATGCTCTCAGGGTCTGGAGAGCCTCAGAGCTGTGAAATATTTCCTCATGGTACACACCGTGGAAAAAGTACTGTGGGGTGTGAACCAACTCTGAATTTTGTGCTAATTCACGGGCATGCTGCTTGTTGTGAAAGTCTGGCGGCATGGGTGTGAAAGTCAAATATAAACATAATATACAAATTTCCTAAGATCTCTGTTCCACAGTCTTGTGGAGACTGCTTAACACTGTTATTCAGCATTATGACAGCAATTTTACAGAACTGGAAGGCAAAGGACAGGTTACATTTTTCTGTGTGACTTTAGAAAAAACAAAATGAAACAAAACAAACCTGACTCCTGAATACATTTAAACTCAACAGCTCAGTGTTTTATTCCTGCCCCCAGTCAGAGCAATGACTGCATGTGAACTAACACAACTGGCTGTTAAAAATAATGCTTGGGGTTTTATCGTCTGAGGAGGATTAATGGGCAAAAAGGCTTGCCATTCTGTCATTTTTCTTTTTAAAACCAGGTGTAAAGCGGAAATTATCTTAAAAAGCTGTGGAATATAAGATGAGGGTCCTCTGTGGGTTATATACCTATATTTAATTTCGCTTATAAATGTATTTATTTATGTCTAATATACATGTAAAACACCACTTTTATATCATAATCTGTATTTAAGGAGCAGATTTTATGATGTTCTTTAGCCATCCTGCTAAAAGGCTGTCATCTGTTAACCTCTGCAGGACCTTTTTCAAAAAGGTGTCCAATCACAGAGCAGAACTAGGATTGTGTTAACATTTACATTCACATTTACATTGCTAGTTTCCTTTGTCTTGTGACTGGCCTTTGGTGGTGTTTTCTCATCTGGGCACAGATCCCAGCCTCACTAACCTCCCTTGCCCATCCAATCTGAGCCTAAACACAAAGATGTGCTTTCTGTGTCAGGTACAGTTCACATGAAGAACCTGTGTGCGTGCTGGAGGACAAGTCCTATGTTGTCAGCTGCATATTCATGATTTTCTGAATATGAATAATTATGTAGTGAAAGACGCACTAGGAGGAAAAGCGAGCAAGCTGTTTCCAGGCTTCCAGGCCTCTCTCGGAAAGCAAATAGTTAAGTTACTGTTTTTCATAGCATGGTTACAAAACAAGAAGGAAGAAAAGAGTTACTACAGAAGGAAATAGACTTTTTTACAGATGTTTTATAAATTGTTTGGTTTTCTAATTACCACCACGACACTCTTGTGCAGTAGTTTCAGTAAATGATTTGTCTGAAGTTCCACAATGAATTGTTGTCTGTATGTTTAGATGGACATAAGCTCCCTAGGAAGCCAAAACTACTAAGCGGGAAAAGATTAAATACGAGCTCCCCTGTGAGCCCTTTTTGCACTTACCTTCCAGATGTACAAATCTGCATTTTTCAGGTCAAGTTTCTTCAAGAAATTTGGCTGTGAAAGCAGTAGCACCTAAAGTTTGGCAACTCTTATTGATTCTCACCACTTCTTTGATAAGGCTACAAAATCTTTGTTTAGAGAACTGCCCTTATCATCTTTCTTCTGTTTCCTTTAGGAAAAGTAGCAGCTTACAGGGCAAGAAAAATCTGACCTAATAGCATCCAAAATATTCAGGGAAGAACTGTTGAAGCAGAGAAATTGCACGGGTTCAGTGGTTTTATAGCTTTCCCACTAAAGCAAAGTTTTTATAGGAAAACACAGGGTACATAAAACAATCAACAGAGGTAAGCTAACACCCCCCATTGCCTGAGTGCAACTCCAGCCATTGTCTTTACTGTTTTTCTCTCTGTAGCACTGGATCTCCTGTTACCTCCCTTTTCTTGAAGGCTAACTACTTTGCTGAAGGTGTTACCAGAGCAAATACTTGGTGACATCAACACACCACCTTGTGGTTGCAATACAAATGATTCCTGGACATGAAGGACATTTTCCAGAATGTCACACTTTAATTTAACGTAAGTAGCACATTCATAAGGATGTTTTCCAAAATGTCCTTCATAGTCTAAAAATCACAGAAAAACAAACAAACAAACAAACAAACAAAAAAAAAAAAACAACAATGGAATCTAGATTTTTACACCAAAAGTTGCCAAGAGGCTTAGGTGGGACTTAGTTGCCTCACTGTAATTTTCTGTGTCTAAGGTAAGAGGAGGACTTTTATCATTATAGTTGGAGAAGGGTCTGGACTGTGTGTCTATTTCTTACCACAACTACTACCTTAACCTCAAAAATAATAAAAATATTTAGCATTTTCCAAAGATGAAGACCAAATATTTAATAAGCATTTTGTTTTTTAGAATGTAACATTGCTTTTAGAAACAACAGGGGAGGATTTTCTTTATCCTACAATAAAGTCCAACATACAGCATTTTAGCGAGGTGTTTGCACTGCGCATAAAATGGGGAATGCATTTGCAGAGAGTGCAAAGCTGCCTCGTCTTTATGACAGCAATGCAGGGGGTACCACCAAGGTCACCTTAAATAGCATGCCCATGAGCATGCCCATTGAATATCCAGTTAGCTATAGAATCCAACTGCAATGGAAAAGATTTTGCTCTGTTACTCAGATGGTTTCTTAGAAATAATAGTGACTTTCTACACAACGTAATGCGGACTGGATTTTGATTTTATCTCAGTTTTAGTATAAGAAAAACATTACTATGAGTTAACAGATTTTAGAGAATACAACAATATCTCTTTTTAAAGAAAAATCACATACCTTAATAAATTATAAGTATTGGGGAAAATAAATAACTAAATAAATAACAGCTTACCCAGAAATACTTTGGTGGATGCAATTTCTATAAGTAACATGGTAATAGTTGATTTCACAGATCAGCTTAAAATTAGTAGATCTAAATTGGTTGGTTTTATGATTAGTTGCATTTTTCCAAAAGCATTAATACACTATATTAATCCAATAAAAAGAAATTTACACTTTTACGTGAAACATAAATTGTCTGAGTGAAAATAAGCATGTCAGAAAAAAACTTTCGTTTTGTTTTCGAGCTTCTGTCTTTCAAGGTTTCCAATCTGTTTTGTCCAGTCGTTTTCACAGAGATGGTACAGAGTGGAGGTCAATCAGCAATTTTAGTTGTTGGTAAAAGCTTTAAATGGATTGCTACTTTAAATTAACATCTGCCATAGATAAAGTATCTCTGACTTAAAAGAAGCACATGCTCTAATGGGACAAAGTGATGATCATCTTCATGGTTTAGTTAATAACACAGATAAAAAGGCTTGTAAAAGTTATTTATATTGTAGTGTGTTCAGGTGAAACCACTAAGAAGTATGTAATTTCCTCTGCTTGTGACTCCTTGGGCCAATAATATCAACTTTCTTTGAAAGTTTAGCAGGTTTGTTGTCTTGAAAAAAGCCTTGATTTTCTCTTCTAAGTGTGCAAAATGGAGTCTAACATGTTAGTGGGATATAAGCCACTTTTTTTTTTTTTTTTTATACAGAATGAACTCCATGTCAAATCGTTAAGTGTGTTGGTATACTGTGGTGGTTTTAGTGATGTGAGATGTGGAGAGGTTTTCTCTCCACTGACTTTGAAAACATATTCGCATAATATATATCCCATAACTTCGTACTTTATTAATCAACTGAGAAACCCTAGTGTTATGCAGAGACTGACAACACGTTAGTTGACTTGCAGCCATCACCATGTATACTTTTGGGCATTGTCTTTAATCTTTACAATAATCTCTTCTTTGTTGCAGTCTGTAGAACTGTCTTTTCCTGAAATCAGACTGAAATCATAATGATGTTTGGGTGTTAAATCTACCTTACAACATCAGATCAGAAAATTATTCCATAGTCGCTTTTGAAATTTAAAGATTAAATTCTGAGACAAGTAAAAAATAACAAGTACTAACAGTACTGAGGGCGAGGGGTGAAAACAATAAGGGAGGATATAAAATTTAAATTGCAAATATTATATTATTTGCTTTTACTTTAAAGCAGATTCACGCATGTAGGAAAGGTCAGATAACTAGTTTTGAAACTTTTGTCAGTAAATTTGTAACCTGTGAATTTGGTCAAAATAGCAGGCAAACCCAAAACAAAATTGGACCTTATGAGAAAAAGTGCAGGCTAGAATCATGTTTTCCAGAACTCATTCTGAGGAACCTTTCTTCTATGTGTTCATTAACTTACCACATGCTGACAAATGAATAAGAACAACAGCAATGCATAAAGAACTTTTTTTCATGCTGTGCCTACAATAAAGACATAACAATTTTACTTGGAAAGTTTTCTAGTTTCAGCTGTTATCTATGCTAGATGTCTGTTTTGGTGGCATTCACATTAAAGTAGGTATTTTCTATCAAGTAGATTTCACATGTTCCACTTAATCATCTCCATCCTCAGGTTCTCATTATGATTTTATGAGACAAATGGGACTATTTAAGCTAACCACAAGTTTTCTAAAAGTATTACACAAAATTCTAAATTATTTCTCTGATATCCCACTATATTTCTATGTATACTTACAAAATGTAAGAAAGAAAACAAACCAATCTGAGAGAAAATCTTATTACTCTGAGATAAGAGAGCAGGTATAAATCACATAGGGTTACAGTTTTTGCTACTTAAGAAAGCAGAACTATAAGACTAAAAGAAGTGCTTAAGATCTCATTATTCACTTAAATATATATATATATATATATATATAGGAAACAATCACTTCATGATTTAAGAGACCAATTAATATGAAGTCAAGTTCTCACTAGGATTATTCAGTTACTTCTCTGTTCTCCAAAGATTAGAGATATAACATTTCCAAAAAGAAAACTATATAAAGCAAGCAATTTGAAGATATCGGTGTTAATCTGTAACTGACAATCAGAAACACAGGCCTAATAAGTTTATTAATCAAACCTGTTAGCTATCATCTAATACTTCATGGACAATGTGTTTGAGATTATAAATATAGACTGAGCGACGGAAGAGGTACAGGTACAGAAGTACTACCTCATTGTGTTTAACTGATTATGCTGCTAAACGTAATCAGTGTTCTTAGGCTTTTTCTTTGCTTGTTTTTGTTTATTTCCAGTTATACTTCAGTGACCTACTAAATAGGTCATTTTCAACAATATTTATCTTTCCTTGCTGTTTAGTTCTTCTAAATATTTATAGATGGCAATATTCTGCCTTAGTAGGCACTTGGCTAATCTATACAAATGTATCTGCTTTATAAACTATTAATTTTAGCCCCTTGCCAGATTGCATGTAATTAAATGCAAATTAAACATGTGTCAAACCTTATCAATCAGCAAGCCTGGAAAAACAACTCATCTTATTAAACTACGGTGGCTTAAGCTAAAAGAATGGCAACTTTAGGTTTTCTAAAGGAAAACCCATTTCTGTGCAGATCCAGCACTGTGTCACAGGCTACTGCTGCCAGCTTGGCTGTATTGGTTCTGTTTGAGACCTGACCACTGATGTGGATGTGGTTCATGCAGGTGAGCTGCCCTGTGGTGCCCAGGAGCATTGTAAGCAGAAGATGCCCCTGTGCCCACAGACCCAAAGGGCACAAAAGACTAGGTAGAAGCAAATACATAATGCAGAGAAGCATCGCGTGCTCATTAGCTCTTTGAATATTAGTGAGTTTGTGGTACTCTTCATCCTGAGGGCAACCTGGAAGCTTGCTAATTATGGTGACCCTTCAGACTGAAACAAAACAAACCCCACTGCAACATGAACACAATTAAAGTATTTAAAATCCTGTCAGAGTATTGCATGTTCACTTTTAATTATTTTGATCCTTTAACTGCAGCAACATGTCACTGTGAAGGGTGTTTGAGGTTTATGAAGGTTTTGTTTGTTTGTTTTAACACATAGATTTTGGAAGCATGGAGGATTTGTCCATTCAGCAGGTTTCCTGGAGGGGTGCATGTCAATATCCACTGCAGAAGATACCTAACAATGCATGCTTAATTACTGAGTGACTATCAAGTTTACTTTTAGAGATAATCTCTGCTTAGATTATTTAAACTCGATTCAACTCAGTATCACATTTACTGTGCTACAAGTTTCAAACAAACAAACAAACAAAAAAAACCAACAAGTGTGTGTGGGGGAGATAATCTTCTTGATATTTAAGAGTGATGGAGTAATGTCAATGGTTTGGAAATAACATCTGTGGGCAAAGTCCCTGAAATGAATGGGGATATTGCAAAAAGCTCTTGTGGTTTTGGATCAAGCCTGTCTCTACAAAGTTTGGGAGAAAATTTGTATGCACATCCATTTGTCCATGCAGATGTCTATTTCTGTATTCAAAATAAACAATTGCATGCATCAACAACTGTTTTCACTTGCAGATAGGGGTTACTGTGCATATAGATTTTATAGGTGCTTTACAAAAAAAAAAAAAGTCCCTTTAATAAGATAGCCAAAAGCAGCTCACATTTCAGTGTTGTTATTCTGAAACAATCATTCTTGACACTGTAGCCTAACAGTTGTGAAATATTATGTCTGCATGTAAATAGTTGTAGATTACCTAATTCAGATTTGGAATACGATAAGATAAACAAATAGTGACTCAGTGATGAAAATGAGGTACCAATTTAAAAGCTTAATTATTTTGTTAACTTTAATATCTTTCAGGTTTAGTTGTCTAAAGTGTAAGGATTCAGACCGTAACCTCCAAGCTAATCCAGCCATCTAGACTCTCTCAGGTCAGCTGGATGTGTTAATGTGCCACCACCATGACTTTATGGATGCTGCCCTCTGCAAGGTCAGTACGACATCTAGTGGGTCATAGCTTCCTTTTGGAGGTGTTTTTCTAAGTGTCTAGAGAACTCATGAATTCTGCCTATCTTCTTCAGGTGAGACTACTGATATTAATTTCCTTTAATATATGTATTATCATACAACGTTACTTTATCAGCATAAGTTTCTGTAGAAGCCTTATCTGACAGAATGAGGGAAGTAAAAAGGGAATAAAACAAGTAATAAATAGCACGGGAGGGTTTACTTAGTTTATTGGATGTGGTCTTTGGTTTACCCTCATTGCCACGGAGGAAGCTGAATTGTGCAAAAATGATAATCCTGATTTTTTTTGGCATTACTACTTTGATAAAAGGGTCAATTGGAAATAAATTTTGCCTTTTAGTTATAGCGATAGGGAAGTCATGCAGCACTCAAAGATCAGCAGAAACAATGAGCAATTTGCACATGCATCATCCCCATTTCCCCCCAATATTCCAGGGAATTTGCAGTTTTGCCGCTGGCCCACGGCAGCAAATGGTTCTGGTACCTTCATTCACCTTCTGCTGCTGACTCAGCTGTGGCAGGGAGGGGAATTGCTGGTACTGGGAGGCTCGAGCCTGCAGCACGTGTGTGCCCAGACCAAGCGGTCACCGTGCTTGCGTTAGTGGATGGAGGACACAAGACAACTAAGCTCCAATCATTCACAACTATGTTTAGCTTGGATTCAAATTCTGTAAAAATAAAATGAAACAGTTTTTTTTTTTTTCCTAAATCAGCTCCCAGCTGCAGTGGTTGAATACCCCCGATCAGCGTGCAGACATTACATTTTTCTTTGTCTATGCAATGCCTTCTATCCATGAATCAGAACAAAGAGAGGCTTTATATATCATTTTCTCTCTCTATTTGCTGGAAGCACAAAGACTGTGCTGCATTTATCATGAGGGCTGACAGAAAGCATATGGATATAGGTATTCCTTGTTGCAGGCAGACGTTGTTCTGCTGACAGAACGCGAGAAAAATCGCCAGGCTGCTCCAATTTTTCATACTAGCTGCACTGGGCGTTTAATGACACAATCGTAGCAATTTGGTTCTATTACACAGAATAGAGAAAGATGTTTAATTTCATAATGTTTGGAATGGCTGCTTATTTATTTTTTAACATCACAGGGACAGACTGGAAACCCTTCTCCTCATCGGGTCTAGCCTAAAACTCAGAAAAATAGCAGATGCTCTACAGTGTAAAAGCAGTCCAAACAATTGCTTGGTTCCTTGTATAATCTAGTGCTCTAAAATGCCAGGGCCTATCACAAATAGGCTAGGGAGACCAGATACAGAAATACATACAAAGAGCAATGGTGAGCATCAGATCAATTGTTATTGAGAGTTTGGTGTGATGCTGGCTGAAAATGAGCAGGCATCTCTATGCTGGCTTTTTGGTTGTGTTTGGTAAAAGCTGTTTTTATCTTCCACTCTCTAGGTAATTTTTATTTTTCAGGTTTTTTTTTTTCTTTTTTTTTTTCCTTCTTTCTTTATTCCCCCAATACTGGTAATCATAAGCATTTGTGTCAGATAATTTCCATAAACTCTCAACATACCTGGAACTCGGATCAAATTTCCACAAAGCACATGCACTGTTGAAACAAATGAGGTTAGTTGATCTCAGATCATCCCCTTACCTTTCTGTGTTCTACCTCTGTAGTATTTTTCATTCTCAAATGTATCGATAATTAAGTCTGGAATACTTTAACTATATCCTTACTCTGAAAATACTTTACAAGGAGACTTGTGTTCTCATCTCTTTGCTACTGATGTCAATAGCGGAAGCACTAAAAGGTTAAATATCTAAGAAAGCAAAATATCTTAATAATTCAATTTTGTGTTAATTCAAAATTGGCATTAGCTCCATGGGTACAGGGGTATAAGGAACCTGGCTGTCCGAGATATGTCCCTGTATAAGACCAAGCGATACTATAAACTATTCTAGACTGATCTTAATTTCATCCTAAGCCTTTCTTCGTAGAAGTTTGAACAAGCATTTTCTTCCTCATAGAAAATACTGTCTAATCATCTCTGCAAACACTCTGTACCAAAGAGAAAGCCAATGAGTGAAGAGCAATTTTCCTGCAATCCCAGTACATTATCTGTTCCTCTGGTAGAACTGAAAACAGGAAACACGTAACTATAGCGATGCAAAACTGCAAAAGAAACCTTGGCAATACTTACTTATGTTAGTGGTTCTTATTGGTGCAGGAAACGATTCAGGAATGTCAGAAATATTAGTAGCAAGAAATAAACATTCTAGTTCTTTTACACCTTCTACTTTTCATTCCATCTTGTAATGTTTGGATGTGTTTTTTCTCCTTTTTTGTGCTTTTTCTTTGTGAAAATTTTATTCAGTCTGAAGAAAGAAAGAAAATAAATTATAGGAAACTGTTGAGATAATATGTCAAGTGCATTGTAAAGTGACAATGTCTAACACAAATTGAAAGTCTCTAATATGATATAAAAGCCTCAAGTATGTTATGCCATCTGCATCGTGCTTGCAGACATTTATCTTATTGGTCCTTGACTTTCAAAAGCATCCTGGAATTGAGCTCAAAACATTCTTTCTCTGTCTTTCCTTGTTGTTTTCCATTGAACAGTGAATTTTTTGGTATTTTATATATTCGGGATAGCTGATATTCTGAAAGCTCTGGGAGTCTAGAGATAGGAACCCTTTCCTTGGACTCCTTCATGCTATACCTGGGATGGTTACTATACCATAGATAATGGTATACATTAACCTGTATAGGATTAAGGTACGATGACAGTAAGAATTTTGAAAGCACGAGCAATTTCACATTATGAAGCTCAAGCATCTCAGGTTGTTTAGGCTGTGGACTTTGTAGCAGCCAGTCTGTGAAATAATCCTTCAAACATGCTAGCAACATCTATAATTAAAGAAATGTTAAAAACATTATGTAGTCCGTGGTGTGGTAATGTCGTGAGTGTAATTGGGTCAACAACAGTAACTCAGCAAGAGTTACTATGAGAAATAAAAGTGATAGCAGCATCCAAGCCTGCCCATTTTTAATGACATGATGATGGCTTCTTAGAATACAGTGAGGAGACCTCAAAGCTTAGTGCTATAGCTTGTGATGTTTTTTAACCCATTTTGTTTTCTTCTGCATATGTTTTAAAAACATAAACATTGTTTGAAAGCATAATCATGTTAGTAACTGCAGTGCTGTACACTTAGTGATTATTTCTAGATTTTGCCTGATTAAATTAGAGAACGTTGTTATTTTTTTAAATATGATCTGAACGCACTAATGCAAATCATGCATGGGATTGCCATACATGTTCTTTTTTTTTTATAATTGTCTGCAGTAGATGATGATGATATCATAGGACCACCTGTTTAAAATACATGAAAATTTTAGTGCTCTTTCACTCTAGCTTTTACCAACTTTATAAAATACTATGGTACCTAATTTTAATGCTCTTATGTAATAAAAACTTTATACTGGGCAACAACAATATCTCAAACAATTGTTTTTCTCATATGTGTACTAGTTTTAAAAACTATGAGCTTTAGGAAAAACTATTTTACTAAAAGATGTGGTTGAAAAAACATCGAAAAATCTTTGCTTTTGGAGTTGACACTTTAATACCACCACAGTATAAATTCTGTCACTCAGTTTGTGTGCAAAACCCAGAATGAAGTAAAAATTATACAATATCCAAGAACCACTTACCTGGATTCACGGTGATTGTTGACAGGTCATGTTGGTATTTTAATTTTAGAGACTGTATTTCAATCTTCGGAAATATTAAAAACACAAAGCAGTTGACACTGATAATTCTATTTCTTTGGCTTAAACAGATCATTTTCTATGATGATCTATCATTCTATGATGATTTTCCTCCATCTCCCAAACTATTTCCAGCTCGGTAAAGCTCATGTGAGTGATGGTGTCTAATATCATACAGTAATGTAGGAACATAAAGTTGCAACATTTTTTTTGTTGAGGTGTTTGTCTTGCAGTCTATATATTATTGTCTGATTGTTGCCCCAGGCAGCATTTTTCCCTTTTTACATTATTAATCTTTCCTTAAAAATATTATGAAATGTCAACTTTGAAGGTATAGAAGACAAATATTAAATTGGAAACTTAAATACTCATGAGTAAGATAGTGTTATGTGAGAACTTTTGATTAATTGCCAAATTCTGGAGAGGCATTTTTTTTCAGTGTGGGTGAATTGTTTTTAGTAGCACCAGTGAAGTAGATTTACACACCGATTTAAAGGATGATCACTACTAAAATGTCTGATGCAAGTAGTTGTTAGTTATTAGTGGTAAGAGGCAAATTTACTTTTTATTTGCTTAAACACAATGATGATCTTTAGATATACAGTCAGGGTATTTGTTTTGATATCAAATAAAGAATTCTTACATTCCTAATGGATAATTTCTATAATGTGTGGTGTTTGTATCAAGTCAAAGATCATTGTCTTGTTGGGGCTAAAAAAAAATACGTGCAGAAAAAGATGACTCTTGCCCCAAAGAGCTCACAGTTTAAAATATCTGAACTTTACGGAGTATGCTTAACATTGTATAAACAGAAGATAACATGAAGATAATGTATGGCTTAGAGTGCCATACAGTTTAAGAACTCTTCTCAATGTGATTGTAATGAAAAAGCTTTCCTTTAAAGGTAAGTCTCTGCAATGCAAACTTTGAAGTCCATTTACTCTTTAATGAAACCTTATCCCAGTATGTTACCATTTAAAAAATTGCCCCAAAGTGGAAAAGAATTTACACTTGAATCCACCAAAAAGTCAGTAAATCGATGCCTGTGTAAATCACTGTGTATAATCTGAGTTTTATATTTGCATAATGACTTAGTGGTGCATATTTGCTATGTAAATGTGGAGTGTGTAGAGGTGGTGTTAGCTCCAGGGAGAAACATTTTTGCTGTACTTGTCAATCGGTGTTCCTCTGTCCAAATATTTTTTTAATAGAAATGTTACTTGTAAAATCTACCTGATGGGAAACAAAGGTAAATAACCTTAATACAGGAATCGAATCCTACAAACTTTGCATTCTGGCTTAGGCATAATTGTAAGGGGGATATTAAAGTACTATAGGAGAAACTAAAAGGAGATTTGGAGTTTAATACCAATTAAAACATTAATTATCGATTGGGGAAAACCTTCGTGTGTGTTTACGAAAACAGATGCTACATGAATAGAAATGTAGGGAAAAAATAAGGCTATGTCTTTAAACTGACAGCCTTTCAATTGGTAAAACAAAAATAAGATTAAATTAATTGCACAAGGAAATGAACTTTGTATTGCAATATCACAAGCTATACCACATAAATTCATGTCCTGAGGGACTGCTAATAAGAACTTCTGTAGCTCATCATTTGGAAGTTACAGAAGAGCAAAAGCAACAATAACAATGCCTGGGTGTATTTGTAGCTTTGCGCTGAGTGTGACCCATGTATGTGCCACTGCTGAGAGAAACACTGCAGTGGCCTTCTGCCTTATGATTACAGCAATGGAGGGAATACCAAGACTAGAGAAATAGTTTAAAATATTGTTGCAAGATTAAATGGATATAGATTGGCCATGAACAACTGCAAAGTTGATACCATGAGAAAGTTTCTGATTAACTCTAGAGTAAATTTATTTCAAAAAATAAGAGTCCTGCACATACCTGTGATATCAATTTGTTGTTGTTGTATACTGTAGCTTTGTTTGCAGTACTTTCTTCTTGTATTATGTCCCAGGCCTGGTCCAGTGGGCCAGGTACTGCTTTTGAGGATAGAGGATTTTACTACAGGTAGTAGGAAGGCTGCACCTTGTTGCATCAAACTGTACTTTGTTTTGTAGCTTCTTTGGGCATGAAACCTGTACATGCGTGTGTGTACATCTTGCACAAGGATGTCTGGGGGAAATTCACCGGCAGCAATGAGATGAGATAAGAAAGGCAAGGGTCACGTCACAGCTCAGGAGTGAGGAGATGGACAGACAGGCCAAAGGGAGGTATTCTGGTCCAGGAGGCCTGCACACCACTGAGAACATTTTATATCCGAGTGGAGATGAACTCTTTCAGGTGTTTGTCACTGAGGTTGTTCTTCAGCACTGGATGTGGGGGTTTCTGGGACCTCTTAATAACCATGTGACGTCCATGGTGACTGCTGCTGGTTGGTGTGGGGGAGTTGTCCAGCTGAACAACGCTGGTCACGTAGCTGTATGGATGGATTGACTCAAACCAAATTGATAGCAATGTTATTTACATGCCTTAGTACTGAAACTCCTGTAGCTGCTGTATATCATGACAAATCTTTTTTGCTGGCCTGAATTTGCATTTTTCTTAAGTCTTTTTTTTTTTTTTTTTCTCCAAACTTCTAGCAGAATTAATAGTTTAGAGGCATGTGGTCTTGCAGTAGACTTTAGTTGTCTTTGAAAAATATAGACCAAGTTCCATACAGGGGAAATGAAAGAGCTGAAGATTACCTTCAGCTGCCCATAATTAAGTTTTGCCCATAATGTGTTTTCTCTGTCTCTGCAGGCCTCTTATCAGCCCATGTTTGTACTGAGCAATGTACAAACACCCCTTTTGTACATAGCCAGCTATATTTCTCCCAAATTAACTGATTTATTTATTCAGCAGCATCTAGCTTTAGATGCTTTTTCCTTAGCATCTTTTGGTGTTGTCATGAGCTTTGATATGCATTCCCGGTAATTTGATTGTAATTACTTCTGTCGTGCACGCATTTATCAGGTGCCTTGCATTTTAGTGAAATAGGTAAATTTAAAGGAGCACTGAGAATCACCAGTTTATTTGAAATGCATCAGGTATATTGTTTTCATGAGAGTCCAACCAATCTGTTCATCGTGGAAGTATCTCCCTTGGAAAGCGACAGCACCGCTTGCCAAGCAAAATGCGGCAGCGGTGCAGCTCATGCCCCTGAACTACCTTCAAATGAGCTTGCTAGAAAGAGAAATCAGAGGCACCTGCCTGCCCTGTGAAAATACCTCTGGGATCTTATTTTTCTGCAGATGAAGGTGATTTATGTACTTTGTAGAATGAAAAATGTACTGGACATGCTATGTGTAATGTTATTCATCAGTGAATCTGCAGGTAAAGCATTGCTGCCCTGCTGTAGGGCCGACCTCCAAGCCCCATGGCTGCATCTGAGAGCAGAGCTGTCGTGAACGCTTTCAGGCAATTTCATTTTCATGGAACCGCTAGAAATTACACTCTCTGATTCATCATGGGGAATACAAATACTACAATTACACAATTATCTGGCAATTTAAAAATTAAGCTTTTTAAATTTCAAGGAATTATACCCATAAGACACATTTAATCAGGCATGGCAATAGGCACCCCCCTAGGCTTTTGCCTCGTGTTAGCACTGCTCGCTGTAGCGTGTGCTTTGTTTTATGCTAGGGTCACATCTCTGCTGCCCTTCCAGTCAGCTCAAGATTACTATTGGCTGTGAATTGTTCTAATCAGTATCATTCTGAAAAAAATGATGTGCCTAAATGGTGTGTAGGCTGATCATCCACTGAGTATAGCTTTGTATATTGCTTCTGCAAACACGTTTGAACAACTGATCAGTGACTAGTGGTAGACCGTGCACAGACCTACCTCCTTCTCGTTCTGCAAAGACTCCTGTCTCATTTTTGATGCCCAGAGACAGGTTTAAATTACATTTTGAACTTGAAAAATGCAGTGGGAGAAATACTGACTGGGATCCATGCTTCATGCAAATACCACAGTTCTTATTTAATTGCAACCAATTCGCTCTTCCTTTTTTTTCCCCCATTGTTTTTATGCGTTCGCATTACAGGTTTTTAGGAAGTGCTCCCATACCAGTTTCCTCCTATAAATCTAATGGTACCATAAAAAAATAACCTCTGCCTTTTTCAGACATTAAAGCCATTAGTTCTGTGTTGCTCTCCTATTAGAGAGATGATTGTTTTTGAAGTCAGGTTGGGGAAAGGAAACTGCTCCTGCTACCTAGCTGCTGAAGCACCTTCTGAACCTGAAACTGAGAATTCAAAGGCACATTTTCCTTCAGGTATACTCCAGATTACACACAGGTTAGGTGTGCAGCAATATGAGGAGATATCATGTACCAAAATTAAATTCTTCTACACTTCTCATTTGGCCTAAACAATGCCAAAGTAACTAAGTACTGAACCAAATTACTAAGTATCTGTCATGTCAGATCCAAGATACAGCTTTGACATAGAAGCCAAAGATTTTCCTTGAACTATGAGCACGTAAATGGCATGCAACTGTAAGGGGCATAGCGCTAGATGAAGAACAGGGCACAAACTGCAGTCTGCAGGGTGATTAAATGTGACTGGTCATAAGGTATCTCTGTGTGCCTCATTTTTTACCTTTTAAAAAGAATATGGAGGAAAATCAAACCTTTTAGATCACTCTAAGTGTTCAGATCAGTTCAGAATATCTTGCTGTAGCTCTGTCAGATGTTGTGCACTCAGTGAACCACTTTGCCAAATGCTGCACCTCGTCTCTTGTAAGTCTAATGAGATCATAAAACATTGCTACTGGTTTGATCCTTTGATGGGCTTAGATCTGAAATAAAGCATTCAAAATATTTTGCACTTTATGTAAAATGGATGTGTTTATCAGGAGATTACAGAGAGGAACATCCTGCTTGGTCATGATATGTGTTTTGCTAACTTAAAAAGATGACTTACTGGTACATACAATTTACTGCTAATTTCAGTCAGAGAGGTTTCAAGCTATAGGAATAGTTGCAACAGACAAAGCCATTTTCTTTGTAAAAAGCCAGTGCACTTGTATTAGATTTTATTAAGGCACCTAAATTCTGCTGTTATACAGGAATATTTTTCTAAACTGGTCAATAGGTGGTACTGGAGCAAAGTGTAAGATGCTACATGTAATGATAGTAACTTGTGTTGCAAGATCATCTGAACGTGGGAAAATATGTTTTGACTCCTCTGGCAGATCCTGCTGCAAACTGTTAAAGGACAGTGGCACAGAAAATGTATAAATTTCCTAGGGTGGATTTAGATGATGATAAAACTAAACAAAACTGCAGGCTATTCAGAGCAAACTGTCTCCTAATCTTTTTCCCATTAGGTCTTTGTGGGCTGCTTTTGTGCAATGCTGCTGAAGTTTTAATTGACCGGAGGGGAAAAAAGCTTACTTGGTGGTGAGAGCATCCCCTTGTGGGACTACTGCAGCTGGACCCCAGGCTCCTTTCCAGCTGTTGTCATGGAGAAAGTCTCACATCACTTTTTTATCCTAGTGCTTCTCCCTTCATAGGAAAGGAGATGCAGCTCGAGGGCATTTAGGGTGGAGCATCGTCTCCTTGGTCCAGGCTTGCTCTTCTAGCGCACGTTTTGTTGTTGTTATTATTATTATTTAATTCACTGTTTTTTAAAGGGATTTGCATTATGTGCAGAGAGGCCTGAAATATTATAGTCAATGAAGGCTGTCCTAGTGATCTCAGGTGCTTGTGATTATTTAGAAAAAACAAGTTATATCTGGTGCTGACATCAGTGTGCTGAGTTGAGACATTTCACACATTAACTAGTAGGAGGAAGGTGCCTGAATTCTCTGACCTCTTGTTCGCCTACTTACATCCAAACTGCCCATCCTGAGTTTGGACACAAACCAGATTAAACACTCTGTGATTGCCTTGGAATTAGAGGAATCTGCATTTTGGCTGGCTTTGCTTATCAAACAGGAGTCACTGCAGATGTACCATTCAATTCCTAGATTGCTGAGCCAGAAGCTTGCCCCTGCATGCGTCTTGAGCTGTGCCACTGGAAGAGGACAGTGAAACTCTCAGTGATCCCACCCTCTCTCCTGCCACCCCCACCTGGGGAGCTTCAACAGAGAAATCCTCGTATCATGGATGGCTCATGGCCTGTATGTCAACTGAACTTTTTCCTGGGAACAGGTTCACCGAAACGAGGGTCACGCTGATCTTCAACTTGAGAGCATTTTCTAATGTAAGTAATGACTGCATTGATGCAAATTTTTTGACTAAAAGAAAGGCTCAGTGCTGTTGTGTAAGTGAGCCTAGCATCTCTTCCTCACTTTGCATCCCAGCTCACATTTAATAATGTCATAAATCACAAGAAGTTAGTGTTTTTCTACAAATATTTTGCCTTTATGATAAATCATGTTTGTTGGGCCATGGTAAATGTATTCTACTAGAGAAAGCAAGTGTGCATGCTATTTAAAATTCTGGAATATTAGAGTCACCATTAAGCAAAATACGATGAAACTGATAACTGATTTCCAACTTGCTATGAAGTAGTGAGAATAAGGAGTTATTTGATAAATCCAAACTGATGTAATCACTTGTTTCTTGCACAAAATGGTTATATGCAAGCTGACTTGCAAGTTATCAGTCTACCTAACACCAGGTTCTGAATTTCTATAATGTTTTCTTTTGTGCACCTTTGGATCATGTAGGAGCTATCAGAGACGCAACCCAGAGTCCATGGGTGAGCTCGGTACCAAGCCTTGTTTTGCTTAGGCTCAGGTACTTCTGCACAAAACAGCATTACCTGTTATCACAAGCCAATGGCAGGGGCTGCAGCCTCTCTGTTGTAAGTTTTGCCACATTAATGCAAGAAAATGCAGGTTTCAGCAGCTGTTTGAAAACCCCTGCTTAAATTTAATAACAGGGCTTTGTGATCTATGCACTGGACTATCTCATTAGCAAATGTAGCTTCTTTCCTTGCTCTTCAATCATCTATGGACCATTATCTGTTTTTCCAAATTGCACTGTTTTTTGGAACTGTTTGTTAAATCATTATCCCACAAAAATTGCGGCCTATGGGTGCATCTCCAAGAGGAGATCTATCAGAAATCACTAGCTCCAATCCAAGACACAGCAATCTTTCCCTTGCCTTCATTGACTACCTTTAGCTTTTTAAATAAGAGTCTAGTGAATGATGATGAGTAAGTTCTCTTGTACATGCCTTAATATACTTTTTGTCATGTAAATAGAGGGATTTGTAAAAGCCGAAGCACCTCAAACATTTACAGGAACATGTGAAAACACTGAAGAACAGACACCAGGCTATAAATACCAATGAAGCACTCAGCAAATGTGTTTGTGAAGACATCACCTCATTGTTCATGCAGTATTGAATTTCCCCATCGCTTGGTAAGTGCTACTAGCATCAAATAGTAAAGTACCATGACAAAAGCAAGATGCAGATGGCTGGCTGTTTAAGTCATTGCTTGATCTGAATGCCAATGGAATTGGATTTGATAATGCTCAGGGAGTGAAAGCCGTTGTATCCAACCCCCCGCCCCCTCGCCTGCCTTGTTCATCCAGTAGTACTTTACAGCACAGGTCAGTCTGTCGTCCCAGGTCACGTAATGACTGAAGCATTACATGTAATAGTAAGTGGTAAAATCTAAAGGCTGGACTGTGTCTTTTGCTGTCATATTGATGTAGCTCAATTGGTTTCAATGGGACTACTTAGGAGAGCAGCATCCTCTTAATTCGAGGAATCAATTCTGCACGTTACAACATGGGGAATGATTAGAAGAGCTCTATGGATATTTTGATATAATGGCAGATATTCTCCTGTTAGAAATCAAAGGCATTTCACAGAGATTAAAAGAACACTTGAAACTGTAGTTTAGTTGGACGTGTCATTCTTTCCCCATATTTCTGCTTTTGGATAATATGCTCTTCTCTTTTGATGCGTTGGCTAGTGTCTTCCTCCATGGGTGTTCTAAATTCACAGGCCTATTAGCTCACACAAGTCAGTCTGACCCTCATCTGCCCAGTGGGATCTCTGCTTTCACCCAGCTCTGTTTAACCCTTTCACACAACTAGCCTCTCAGGTGGCTTTTTCCTCACATGTCACATGCACTCATGCACGGTTTTCCTTGTTAACACAACAACATTAGAAAGGAACTAGAAGAGAAATAATGTGGTGACAGCATCGTCAATGCCATGTGGTGGAGTGATACTTTGATTTTAAGCAGATTAATGATGTCAGTCTGCATTTCTCCATCTAATGTTTAGTTTGAGCAAAATAATGATCAAATTCCTTTGAAAAGTGTATCTCTGAGTAATGTTATGAAAAAAAATCATTTAGTATATTTTGGTGTTGTTTTTTTCTGTTTGTTTTGCTATGTTATCACTTTGCTAAAGAAGCATATTAATTGTATTACCCAGATTCCTTTCATATTTATGAGCTCTAGGGGTGACTGGATCTCTGCCAACCTTGTGAAACTGATTTATGGAAAAAAACCTGATGCGGATATTGTCCAATGTGTGTTTCTTCCTTAAACCACCAAAATCTGTAGTTGCCTGTAAACTTTCTTGGCTCTTGAAACTTATCATTTCCACAGCTGCCAGGACACATATGATGAAACAGATGCACAAAATGAGGAAGGACTTGGCATAAACAAGCGAAGCGTACTGCTCCGTCACGGACAAATAAACACCGGATTTTCTAGAACTGTGCGACTGTGAGTAAAAACAGCACTAGACTCAATTCCTGACTGTATGTGGGAGAACAGTTGATGCTGTGATAGTGTGCACTGTCCAGATAGTCATTTAGGTCATGACAGTGAAAGGAAATGTTATACTTTTCTGGCAGAATTGTATTCTTTTAGACTTGTTGACAATTTCTTGCTTTATTTAAGTAGAATAAGATGAACCATAAAGCTACTCCAGACACCTTGATCTTGCTTGACAGTTCACGTTAAATCAATTGTAGTAGAGTTAAAAATAAAAATTATTAAACGGAATATTTTTGCTCCTAGGAAGATTAAAGCTAGTTAAAAAATATATGTATGCTGATGCTGCATTTACATACAAGTGCCTGAGATAAACATCTAATGTAAAATAAATTCCCCTTTACCTGCTTTTAGTGACCAGCGGATAGTACATTGACACTGCTGGGGGTTTGCTGCTCTGTTGCTCCTGTGATTTGTGTGTAGCTTTCAGGGAGAGTCGACATGCCTTATTTCATGTGAGCAGCATCTAAAAATCCAGATGCTGCAGAAATGTGACTGTGCATGGCCGGTGAGGATGCTCCCTAGGAGAAGCAAGAACCAGAGTCTGTGGGGCGCTCTCATCCTGCCAGTGGCACCAAAAGCTGGCAACAGCCGCAAGCAGCAGAGCCCTCCAGCGCTGTTTGCATGCGAAGCAGGCAAGCTGTTCCTCCCGCTCCGCACCCAGAGTGGAGAGGCCTCTGTTGGTAACTGAAGTGCATGGTTTTGAGTATGCATTAAGCCTGGTCAAAATTAAGGAATTCCCCGAGCCAATATTTGCAATCTGTGTAGATGGTGAGCCAAATTCTGCCTGGATGCTTAAAAGCTGTCGTGTAGTCCTGCATTTCTTGTGGGAATATAGACCGTTCCCCATGTCCTTTTCTGTCTCTCTGATCAGAGATTGAGATTTGGTCGTATAATTGAAACGGCGATGATTTGATTTAAGGCATACCGGCCATAAATGAGATTAGACAGTTTGTAATGCTTCCCATGTTCATTACGGCTTCTGTCATCACGATAATAGATACATGTTGTAGCATTTTCTCTTCCAATTACAAACTTTCATATAAAGATGAAGCATCAGTATTTTAATGCCTGCTTTTTATTCAGTCATACCACCATGGTATATTTGCTTGATCTTTTGAGTTTCTGATGCTTATTTTTCTTTTGGTTCATTAATCCTGTTTTTTCTGTACAGATTAATTTCTATACAGATTAATTATTAAGATGCTATTAACTATCAGACTATTCAGAAATAGAACATCAGAAAGATGAATACAGCACAGCTTTCTGTTAAATTTCTGTCTCCATCTCTGTCTTCTCTCATTTAGGTGGAAATAATTTTGCATCAAGTAGAACAGCCTGAACCTATGTTAGAAAGAGCAGTAAGGAGAGTCAGCATCCTAGGACTAAGGAATTGTCTTCTGGAGTCTGGAAGAATTGAGTTCAAGCAAACATCTCTAAAGGTTCCCATGTGCCAGACAGAGATGGGCAGTAACACAGACTGACTGTTTCAAATCACTAAACGGCACAGACTGCATCACGTGGCCAGGTGAGGATATACAGTGACAGACCTTTTTTCCTTTCAGATGTTGTCGTAGGCTCAAAGATGGTCAGCAGTAAAATAGAGGAAAAATCAGTGACTCACCAAGTCCCACAGATGTAATGGGTAACCTTCTTAGAAAGAATAAAAATATATTCCAAAAGTGATGATTTTATTCAATTAAAAGCTTAGCTGAAAGCAAGCTGAATCTGCTAAACACATTGGATATAGATTACGTTGCAAAAACGTATGAGTGAAGAGCCATGAATTGCACTGCCACTTATGAAAGTATTCATCATTCTCAGGCTGGTGCCAGAACATGTGGAATAGAGCAAGTTATTTCTGGTTTGCTTCCGCTGTCAAATTGGTGACAAGACCATTATCTCTAAGATTCTGTTGGAATAAGGACTGGGTATAACTTGATTAACCAAGACGGATACTGATAGCTGGGATAAAGTTCTTAAGAAGAAACTGACCCTGAGAGTAACAAAAGACAATAGATAATATTTGATGCAAGCTTGTGCAGAACGGAGTAGCAAACAGAGTGGAATAGCATCATCTAGGAACAGAGTCAAAGAAGCCCAGGTATGTTGTTACATGACTTACAAGTATTCACAGCTGTAGGGACTAAAAAACCAAAACATATTCTTACCCTAGTAACTGTTTCCCTTCTCTGTGCCTTTTTGCCTTTATGATTGTCCTGGTTTTGCTGGGATAGCATTAATTTTATTCCTAGCAGCTGGTACAGTACTGTGCTTTGGATTTTTGCATGAAAATAATGCTGATAACACACTGATGTTTTCATTGTTGCAGAACAGTGCTTCCACAGAGCCAAGGACTTTGCTTCTTGTGCTGCCCTGCCAGCGAGGAGGCTGGGGGTGCACCAGGAGCTGGGTGGGGACACAGGCAGAACAACTGGCCCCAGGATGTACCATACCACAGGGCATCATGCTGAACAATAAAACCGGGGGGAGTTGGTCATGGAGGCTGCTGTTTGCTCAGAGACTGGATGGCAGCAGTTGTCTGGTAGCAAGCAGTTGCATTGTGCATCGCTTGTTTTTTTTAATTTTATTCCTCTTATTATTATTGTTGTTATTTACTCAGTAAACTGTCCTTATCTCAGCCCACAAGTCCTCACATTTTACCTTTTTTTCTATTCTCTCCTCCATCCCACTGGGGAGCAAGCCAGAAGCTGCTGAAATAGGAAAAAACAAGCCAAAACACCCAAGTGTTGCACAACACAGTTGCTTACCACCAGCCAGTTGATGCCCAGCCAGTCCCTGAGCAATGGCAGCCCCCTTGGCAAACTCCCTCCGGTTTTATCACTGGGCATGACGTCATGTGGTGCAGGACCATCCCTTTGGTCAGCTGTCCCAACTGTGAAAAGTCTTAATGTGAGCACAGCTTTGTACCAACTAAAACAACAGCAAAATATTTAAAAGCAAAAGCAAAATGGAGTAATTAGGCTAAATACAGTTTGGTATTAGAGTAGTACTAGTAGTACTACTCTAGTAGAGCTTGGTACTAGAGTAGGAGCCTCATGTCCATAACCATACCTGACTTGAGTCCTCATATCTAGCCTTGGAGAGGACCTGAGGAGCTGACCTGAGTAAAATGGATGTGTCAGAAAAAAAATAATAAATAAATTTCAACTATTAATGACTAAACCAGAAAGAAGAAAATGTGGGCAGTCTTTGATTACTTGAAGTTTTGGAGTGCTTTTGTGTAGCCTGGTAGGACTTATGTTATAAATAACTGGCACACCAAGAAGAAAAATAAAGGGTGTGCGTGCGTGCGTGTGTGTGTGTTAAATGTTTTGACATTTCAAGGCCTGAAGACTCTGCTGTGGATAGATCTTCAAGAGAGATAATAAACTTAAATTTTCCTAATTAAATAAAACAAAATGTAATAAGGGATATGAGTATTGCAGCCCTTCCTGTGTGTAAGTTGGAGAATAAACCATTTTTGCTTTGGATGCCTAGCAAATGTATGCACTTCAATCATCTAGAAATAAATTCTTATTGCTGACCCTTCTGCTGGAATTAAGTGCTGACAGGAACTGTTGGTGTGTGTGTCTGGGGGTGTTTTTAGACCATGCTAACTATAGAGAGCGTACACTGTATGCATAACACATTACCTATATACTGGCGGACTAAGCATACAATACAGTCCAACTACAGCGTGCATAGCATGTAGTACATCACCTGTACACATGGTGCATGTAGAACAGTAACCATACAGAGTGTACATTCCATGAAGGCGGCAGCATTTGTAGAATATAGAGAGAGGAAGGGAAGGAATGAGGGAGGGAAGAACGGACAGACCTTAATTGTCAAAGATAGAGGAATTGTGTTTGTGGCTGTAAACCACCATCCGCATTCCTCTGAAATCACCATAAATCCAATCCCATTAAGCAGATCACAAGATACCCAAGTAAAGCAGTGACAGCAATACTGGCTTTATGTGGAAATTTTTAGCTTACACACAAAAAACTATTTATACAGCCGTCTTTGTAATAAAGACATCTTTCCCTTGAAAATATGAAGAGAAATGTTTATGTATGTGCTATCCCTGTGTATCTCCAGTAACTTGGTTTTGATATTGAGGAGTCACTTACCATGTAGTCACCTTTTTTGACAATATTCTTCTCTCAACTGGGCAAAATAATGCAGCGTGCAATGGTGATAGGTCTGCTATGGACGAACAGCATAAAAACAACAGAAGACAAACCTTGTTATCCATACTTATAGGTGTACTTGCAAGTTGCTGAAGCTCCCAGATGATAGAAGTGCCTGAGTGTCTGGTTGCACCTCCTAGACAATGAGCACACAGAGGAAAAAAAAAGTCATCTTGCCCTTTGTCTACGACTTTAGTTACTGCCACGACGTTCACACTTAGGTCTTAAGGTCACATTGCAAGCATCCCATGAGTTCTGGATCTCTATCTGAGGAAGGATCAGGGAAGAACTTTTGACTGCAGCCCTGAAGGATGAGTACGGACACTTACTTAAAATGGGTATGAACAAAGAACTCACCTGAACAGCCTCTGTACAAATGGATCACGCTGAATGAGACAAAGTCGCTCCACTATCCTGCTGCTTTCACCCCTTTCCCATCCGCTGGAGGACTGCAGAGAAAGGTAGCAGACTTACCCTTTGCAATGTTACCCCTTGCTTTAGCTTCCTGGCAAAACCAGATGGCAAGCTTTCCAAGGTCAAACAGTTTGCCTCCCTGGAAACTAGACATTTTTCTGCTCTGTGCAGCCACCTTTGATTAGCCCAAGAGGTCCTAGACAAGCAAAGTGCAAAGGAGTTACAGCAGGCATGGGGATGGAGAGGGCATCACCGCGTTCTTAACTACACTTGCTCACCAAGTGGCTGGATACAGCCTGGCCTGTGGCAATTTATCATGTTGCATGTGGTTACTCAGCTGAAGATATAAATTCCTGTAAGCCTTAAGATGTGAAGTCATAAAAAATGATGAAGTAGCAGAGAAAATAAGATTTACAAGACACACCTAAGGTGTAAATATGAATAAAATAACCCAAACACATATATAGTGAAATGCTGCCTTGCTCCACTTGCTTTAAATTCCCATACAGTGAAAAGGCTGGTTTACCATTCATTCTCAAAGCTGTATGAAAACTCACAACAATGAGTTGTTTGAATGGAATCACTGAAATTCTAACATGTTAGAACTGTTCAGGGCTGCTAGGAATGTCGATCAACGTTTTTGTTTGTTTTAGAATTGTCTTCCCTGTGGACACAAGTTTTGCGCTGGGAAGTTTTGCATACGTATTTGCATATGTATAGCTAAAGCCTGAGGTTTCTGCATGAGGTCAAGATTTGTTGCAGCCAGTGCATGCCTAGTCTATAAAATAAAGATCAGGCTTTTGAATTTGGCTGACGTAGGATGCCTCATGACTGGTCAGTTTTTCACCTTGTATCAAATTCAACAGCCTTGCTGAGTGAAAAATTCAAGACTTCACCACCCCAAAGCTGCTTCTAAATACCTTCAGGTGTGGTTGTCCTAATGTGCATAACACACCCAGAGCATCCTTACAGACAGTTGTTCCCTAGCCCTCACTTGCCCAAATGCTGTAGGTTTTAAAAAAAAATAAAAAAAAATCCCTATTAAGTATTTTTAGAGCTCATCTATATCATTTTGACAGAACTAGGTTAGAGAGCAGTAATAAGTGTGGCTACATCAGCGGCTGTTGGCAGGATGGTGGGGAGAGAGAGAGAGAGAGAGAGAGAGACAGAGAGAGAGAGAGAGAGAGAGAGAGAGACAGAGCATTCGGGCATGGAGGACAGTTGGGTGTGGAAAGAGAGCGATAGCTTCCTACCCTGCATTGACCACTGCAGCATTGGCCACTACATGCACAGGCTTGGAGTTGTGACCATCCTGTGCTATTCTTACTGAGGCGTTCAGCTCACCACCATTAGGGTAATCCATTGCTACAAGGGCTGAGAATATTTCGCTTTAGTACAGATTTTATCCATATGCACAATTTGTACCTGACTCCTGAGCCATCACCAGCAATGTAACAGTGGAGCAGCAGCTGGTAAAATTAACACTGACAAAAGGGAACAAAATCCAAGGCAAAGCTTATGTAGATATATTTACCTTATAGAGCTGCTCTGTGTTCCAGCTCTGGGATCTGTTGATATTGGGCGTTGTGACGCTGGCTCTAAATAACAATATTGCTGTGCTAACTCAACGTGCCTCGGAGTTGCTCTTGAAGTCTTGCTATTGTAGGCTCATTCGCAATACTGAGGTGCAGGCAGTATCTGCTTTCAACAGTTCTGCTGATTAATTCCTTGAAGTCCACAAACACACACACAAAAAAAACCCTGTAAATAAGTCAATTAATTCCCACCACATCACTCTTCTATTCCTTTTCACATTTTTCCTGTTGCAAAGTCCTCATCAAGGAGCACGACAAGTTATTTCACGTATGCAGTAACATGTTCTGAACGCGTACCAAAATAAAGTTACTGTTCCGTATATCGATGCTTCATAAATATTCATGCATCTCAGTAATATATTGGGACTGCAAATTAATTAGGAAAGGTAGCATGCAGTTACATTCAAGTGATAATCATAACAACTACTTGAAAAGTATTCATTATGTCTCACGCTAAAGAGGAGGTTGCCTTTACATATTTAAACCAAATGTTAACTTTAAAAGTTAAATATTTCAACTTTGCCACAGACTGCCTAGTCATTTGTAGAATGCACCCTTTTAAATGGTATGAAACGACACATCTAGCATCTGTGGGCTTCTTCCCTCTCAGTAAACCAGGACAGTACAGAGTAAATTACATCACCATGAGACAAGAACGTGTCCAAGAGGAGAAAAAAAAGAAAAAAAAAAGTATATTGATGCTTTGCTATCGATCGTTCTCGATGCTTAGAGGATGCTAGTTTGTTTAATGTGCCATTAGACAAAATAATTCTGTTCATATTGATAGATCCAAGCAAACAGCAGAGCAGAAGAGTTTGTCCAGCAGCTCAATGACTGCTAGGTTGTAATACATCTGACTGGGTCACTTCCCCCAGGAAAATTGCAAGTTTTTGGGGCAGTGTTTCTGCAGTCAAAAATACCAAGCCAAGATCATTAACAATGCAAAGGCCAGATGATGCTAGAATGTCTGCTTTCATTCACTTGCTTAGCGATTTATTCATAGAGACACACACAGAGGCTTAATTAGGGTTACCTAGAGGAGCTTGCCAAATTCACAAATGACTACTTGATACAAATTCCTTTATTAGCTCAGTTGTTGCATCTCCTGTGATTTTATTTCAAATATTTTCATTAAGTCTATTGATAGTAGCTTAATTCTTTCAGTTGACATTGCTGTGAAAATTACAACACTAACAGATGTCCTCAAAACTGATTGCATGCGCATAGAAGAAACATAATAATGTGAATGCTGATTCTGGGTGCTTGGAAGAGTGTATTCTTTCAGGAGAAACAGAATTAAGGTCTTCCTTATTCAGCCATGCTCCACTGAATAACTGATTGTTTTAAGCCTGTACCCCCACCCCCCCACCCCCTCTTTTCTAGGCTTTCTGATGGTGATGTGCTGATCTGCTCATTATTTCCAGCTGCTTAGGGCTACTTAACATTTTGTAGACAGTGCCAAAGATGTCTCTACCTTGAGACTTGGACTAGGCTGGCACTGCATAGAAAAATACCGGTTGCAAAGGCTGCTTACACATATTCACTTTTCAAAGCAATGGTCTCTAAATGTTAAGGTAAATATATGTTAGCAACTCAGCTCCCCATACCAAATACCTTGGGGCCTGCAGGTGTCAGTAAGTCTAGTCTGCACATGCCCCAGCTCCTGGATAGTGGCAGGTGTGTGCTCAGAGAGTATCATTCAAGTTTAGACTGAAAGAAAATGGCCGGTGTTTTCGAAAACATGCAGCAAAACCATGCCAAACCATAAACATTGGCAGGCCACTTCAAAAGCCCTTTCCTGATATCAGCCAGTACGCTGCCATCTATGTTATTCCATATATTGTATAACTACATTCTACAGTTATTCTGTGACACATACAAAGAAAAATAGCCGGACAAAATGCAAGCTGCAAGAGTTTTTGAACTTTTCCTAAGAGATGTTATGCAGGCTCAGCTATGAAACTAGATCACGCACGCAGACTCACCGGTGTGTTCAAAATACCAGGTCGAGGAAGAGATGACTGCTGAAGGCTGGCAGTTGTTAGAAGAAGAGATGTCTTGCTTTCACTGCTGCTGGGAAGCAAAGCTTTTGTTAGAGGCTTGGCATGGATCAATATGGAATCTATAGGACTAAAACACAATGCAAAGCACAGCATTTGAATGACTAGTCACTGCAGCGAGTGGAGAATCATCTGGACCATTTGGTCTGTCTATTTATTCCACTCTCACCCTGAGAAGTGTGGATAAATACATGGTCTTCAGCATATAAATCACCTCTATGGCCTTCAGTAGTCCGAAATGGATTTAACTAGTTCTGTCTTTATCTTTTCTGGAAATGTATCATTTTATCTTTTCACATTCTTTCACTGAAGATATTTTTTAGGAACCTCTTATTTGGGGATTATCCAATCCTGAGGCACAACAGCAGTAAATGAAAGATGCTCCCTCCCATAGCAACTAAATTCCACAGATTACCATATTGGTAATTTTTATTAGCATTTAAGTATTAAATTAACCACTAGAGTATGAGCCTAATAGACAAATCACATTAATGAGCACATACGCTGGCAAGATGTCAATGAAAGTTCAACTAAATTACTTTGCTTATTCATAGCTCCAGAAATTAGGGGCATAATTAATCCTCTGTCACAGTTCCTAGACTGCAAATATCAATAATGATTACACCAATATTTTACAGTAGGCTACAAATATATTTTTATAAAATTTTATAAAATGTTTAAAGTCTTTTTTTTTTCCCCCCTGGAAAACAACAGAACAGGCTTCTGATAAAGTCTTGTATTATGGTAGATTTTCCTATAATCTGTTCCTAGTACTACATAGATATTTAGAAATATAAAAAGTAAGCTTTCAAGAACTACCACCATCACTTTATCTGTGAATTTTTAAAGTTACTCTGTTCTTTTCTTTTACCATTGCATGTTTCCAATTGATTAGTGACCAACGCAGATTAAAAATGCACGGTCACTATTCTTAGAATTAGTAGCATTTTATTCTAAAACACTATGCAAAACAGCTGGTCATGTGGAGGGGAACGTTTCCCATGTCAGCAGGCACCTTGGAAGCTATGTGTTACCCAGTTACGGCTGTTAGCTTGTATTAGAGCTGCTTGTTCTATACACTACTACCAAATATGAGATGAGCTTCAGATCCAGATCTCTGACAAATCTCTTGGTAAACCGGCTCGAAGCTAGGAAGTTCTATGCATTTTGGAAGAACAACTTTTTGCTTAGTGGTCTGTGAGGTCACCCACCATCAGGATGTCTCCTGAGAGAAAAGTTGAGGGC
Organism: Anas platyrhynchos; assembly: GCF_047663525.1. Classification (NCBI taxonomy): domain Eukaryota; kingdom Metazoa; phylum Chordata; class Aves; order Anseriformes; family Anatidae; genus Anas; species Anas platyrhynchos. The sequence continues at coordinate 34,308,866 of NC_092593.1, read as the reverse complement.
ATTCGCTTGTTAAGACTTTTTATATTGGTAGAGGAAAATGGGAATAAATTATATTAGATAAAATGAAATCAGAGATATCACTGCAGTATAACCACAATACCCCAGATAGCAGTAAGTAGCTTCTTTGCCAATTAATTACTTCAAGACAACATTAACTTTAGCGAACACTAAAAATGCCTGTCGCCATAGCATGCAAATGTGAAACTTGCAGACAGCTCAGAAAGGAACACTAAAATAGCCAGACTGTTACCGTTCCCCTCATAATAAAGCAATGTCTTTTTATCCCTCGTATTTTTTCAAGTCTCATTTCTTTCCCTCATGCCAAATGACAGCTCCATAAAATAAATAAATAGAAATAATAATACTTGAACTGTTGTGCTGAAGTGTGGCTTCCAGTTTGATCATCTTCATTTTTATTAAAGATAGAATAAAAAGTTGACTATTTCTGGGTACATTCATTTTCTTTAATGAAAGAAGAGACAAAAATATGAATGGTTTGCAGATTAGAAATTCAAATCCAAACATATAAAAGTAATCCATCAACATTACTGTGTTGTGTTCATCCAGTTTAAAATGAGTATGGAGGAAATTATAAAAACCCAGGAATTTTAATAAAGGATTTAAGGACTAGGCATATAAGAGCAGAGGCAGGCAAAATGCAGATTTAAATAGAAAATGTAAGTGCAGTTGAAAAAATATGGGGACTACCTTGGGCCAACTTCTTTAGAAAAACACTGAAAAAATCAAACACAAAAGAACTGTATCATATAAAAAACTAACATGCTGAAATTTTAGAGAGGCAAAGACGAAAAATAGTTGCTCATGATAAAACAGCTCACAAAGGAAATTAAAAATAAATAAAACTATCCTGGAAGTCTGAAGTGCCAGTTTCATACAGTAATCACTATAGTAATCAAAAGGGGGAGGACAAATGGGAGAATACAGATTTAAAAAAAAAATTAAAATATCTTAAATATTTAACTTTGAATAGATGTTCACAATACCTGGACTTATGCACCACCAGACGTTTCCAAAGATTTTCAGATGTTCCACACACAAAAGAACTAAATGGTATTTTTGCTTTATCATATATTAATTCTAACTTGATCCAAGGGACTTAAGGAGCCACTGATCTGTCTGAATCTTAAGCAATGTAAGATAGTGATTATTCTACTTTATATCAGCAGCTTATACAGATTTGGCAGGGGAGTCTAAAAGACATGTTCAAACGTCTCCTTTTTTACATAGTAACTCTTCACAAAGCAAGTACTTTTTTCTTGAAGAAGCTAAAGCTACAAGCAAGAGCTGAGTACATTCCTGGTAAATGTATCATCTTTACAGATGTAAATCATCTTTACAGATGTACTTTACACCTCAAGCTGTACTCAAAATATACCTTTGGGTTTTAGTAAAGGGTTGGTATGCGAACTGTGATATCGCAAAGCTCTGGAAATCGTGCAAAAGATTGGCTTCAGTTACATCTCCTACGTTTTGACAAATGCCTAGCAAAAGTTCAGAATTAGTGCCTACTTACAAGTGAACGATCTTCTATCTTGCTCTCCTGTTCCAGTCTTAACTGCATTTTAACCTGCTGAAGCTGGAGCTCAGCTGGATCCTTCCTTAACCGTGGAGATGACGACTAAGCTTTCATCAGCACGGGAATGGGCCCACTCGTTGCATTTCCTCTGCACCATGTTCTCAGTACATTGAACGCGCTGACTGAATGCTCTAAAATAAAAGACAAAATGATTGATTGCATTAGCTGTCACACTTATTGGGATGTCCTTGCAATAGCAATAGCTTCACTTCTCCTGACCTGACCTGTCCTGCCTTACTCTTCTCCTTACAAAAATAACTAATCAGTTACACCCAACAACCACTTCTGTTGACTGAGCATGATTTTAAGTCTCTAGTACAGGTACTCAGGTACTTTTACCGTTGTGTTCACAGCTTTCACTGTTTTCATAAGAGGGTGTCCTAGCCCTCGTGATGGCTGGAAAGAATCATGCAAATATCATCTGAGCACCTAATTTGCAGAGTGGCTAAAAAAAAAAAAAAAAGGAAACAAACAAACTGATGGTAAGTTAACAAGTGATATATCCATCTGTATTTTTTCATTTAGATTATGTGAAGATAACAGTTCTGCCACCCAGGAAGCAGGTGGGACCTCTTCAGAGGGTCATGGGGGCAGGAACGATAGGCTTCACATTACACCTGTTCTTTATTCACAAACATCTGTAGCCAAAGCAGAGGGCAGCAAAACCTTGAAATTATAAGTGCGTTAATGAGGATATAATTACTATTAGCTTGCCTTGAATCCAAATATGAGCATACCAGCAACAGCACATACATGTTTTGCAATACCGTGACAACACACCCAAACACAACCCACAAGAATTTTTCCTGTGTGAGCAGTGCGACTGCCAAAGGTGCAGAAAGATGTACAGCTGCATAGAGGAGGCATGGGAAAAAAAAAAAAAAAAAAAAAAAAAAAAGCACAAAAAAAACAACAACAAAAAAAAAACAGCCATATGTGCCGAGCAACAGTATTTGCAAGGTAAAGATAATCACAAGGGCCTGCAGTTAGGCAAGACAGGCTATGAATATGCAATGAATGTCTGTCTTGTAAAGCTTCCTTCTAAAGTGTAAAACGGGCTCAATTTATTGGTCTCCTAAATACCACACAGCCACTTCATGTTCTCATGTGCATATACAAACTCAGTGGCAATGCTTCTAACATGCAATCACTGTCGGACCCACAATGTAATTCACCACCAATGTGCATGACCTCTAAGAAAGTGTATTCTGGATTCCTTTCCCTAGGCTCATCCTTATCTGCCTTTCATGGTGTTCAGGCTATTTTGGTAAGCTGCAACCAAGTGTGTGCTTCATGGGACTAGCACAGTGCTGAGAGCTACCCATCCAGATCTACCAAAAGTGGTCACGAGAGGAGAACTGCCACATCTGGAGCTGAGATCAGAGCAAGAAGTTTCACACCTAACCTACAGACCAAGAACAAGCACTTGTGACAACCTTCTACCCAGAGACATATTTCCTGAAATTACTGTGTTGGCTTCCCTGTTTGGTTATCTCATTTAACAAAGGAAGGAGAAGTCATTTTTTACACAGCTGAACTTTAACTGTAGGACTGAAAAGAAGTTCTGTAGGACTTCTTTTTTTTCCCCTCTGCATATTTGGCATACTGACAGACTTTAACCATTTCCCAACAGAAAAGAAGCCTGATAAGTATTGATTTAGGATTATTTTTGTATAGCTGTTAATTTTCTCTCGTTTAACTCTTTAGTTTTCTTTTGTGTATTTTGTATGTTTCTATTTATTTATATTGCTTTTCTCTATATTACAGAAAAAAGGAGGAGTTATATTGCACACTTCTAAATTATTTTTCTAGTGTATTGTCACAGGTCTAGGCAGGCTGAAAGCAGCAAATAACTGATAAAACACAGCGTCGGGGCAAATAATAAACTTTGACTCCTGGGAATAAAGTTTGTACTTGAACATAGCAATATTTCCTCCATACTGCTGCAATTATGATTTTGGTGATTCGTTTCAGGACTAATAGCGTTTACCTGACTCAGTGTGCCACTTTTCACTTTATACTTAAAAGTTAAATTCATTATTATGTGCTGTTGAGATGGCCAAACAGCTCTCATAATTTTAGTTAGTACAGAAATAAGCCACACAAATCTATGGAGTACCTTATCTGAAGACAAGTTTGTTGTTGGCTGATGGCAGAACAAGTTGTGGTAACGAGTGGCAATCACTGTAGCTTTTCTGAATATACAACGCGTATGTTTTGGATCTCAAAGCTATCAAGAAATCAAATTTTAGGTTCCTTTCTTTGCTGTGAAGATGATTAAGGGAAATGGTTGTTCCATCGGTAGGCTTGAGAATAAATTTCCTATAAAATATTCAGCTTGGCTGAAATTGAATTTCTTTCTTCTTTGTAATGTTGCATAAAATTTGAAAATGCCTGGTTATTTGGAGGTGATGTTGCTATGCAACCACTTCACCTCCCTTTCTAGCTTGTGAAGATGAGCAGGTAGTAATTCCTCTCTAAATGTTTTAACCAAACTTGCAAACAACTGAAAAAAAAAATGTAGAAAACTTTTGCTGATACTTTTACAGGTATGAAATTATTTCAGCTAATATTAAGAGTTAAAAATAAAAATCTGCGTGAAATACTTTCAAACTTTTTTCCAAAGAAGTGGCTTTTTCTCAAGCAGACTCATGAAAAAAATAATATGAAATCCAGTACATTTGTTTAACAACAACAACAAAAAAAGACAGAAACCAACCCAAAGAAAGTGAAAAGAGAGGACCTCTTCACATCAAATGTATACTCACATATATACATGCACTTCATATTACTAGAGAGAGATTCAAAGATCTCATTTTAGCAAAGGATCTATGTATGTGCTTATCAAGCTTTTTAATCAACCATAGCAAATGAAAGGTACGTTATAAATGAAATAAATGGAACACCATACAAAAACATCTCACAATAGTTTGGTACCAAGGCTTTATCTCGCTACTATAGCACAGGTAAAGAATATTAACCAAAGCCTGTATCCATTTTGTCTTGCAGCTTCAAGGACTGAAGAACAATGCCAGTGTCTTGTTGGACTTCAGACAGCCTTTGTTCTTCCCATATATTCCCAGTATCTGTATGGCATCTTTTTAGAATTTGAAAACTTCCCTTTTCAAGACTATATTGCGTACACACATCACGTGCTTCATTGCTGTGTTTTATTTTAACTAGCAGTAACACAATCCACAGCTGTAACTGCTTATTGGAACTCAGCCAGGTCACAACACCATGCCTTTCTAGCTCTCTGGCTCTACCTCTGCCCACACTAATCTCTGCATTGGGTTTCCTAACCTCAGCCCCCAGGTCTTTCACCCAAAATGCTGCAGTGCCCTCTCCATCACCTCTCATGCTGTCATCTTTGGAAGGATTGGAATAAGAGAAAAAAATAATATAAGTAAATGAGGAAATAAGAGACATTATTTTTTATGAAAGGTAGCCCAAATTATTTTAATGCAATGCACATGGTACATCTCCTATTCAAATCAATAAAAGTGACCTTAAGTCAGCTAGAATACAAATGAACAAGGATGTAAAATAACTCAGTTCCTTCTTTGTTATGGAAATACTCTGAACATGAAAAAAGTTTATCATAAACTGGCCTCTGCCCCTTGTGGGCATTGTTCTCTGGCTGCGCTCCGAGACGTCACCAGCTAAAATCAACTTTGCTGTGCTTGCTACTTATAACTCTATCTGCGGTCACAGGCAACTGTATGTGCATCTTTAAATATTACTACTTAGAACTCTAAATTATCCCAAAAAGCATTTCATACAGTAATCTGAAATTATTAGCTACTACAGACCTTACTCTGTTATCTCAGTTCCTCATCTAGATATAATTCTGCGCCAATGAAATAGTATTGCACAAATAAAGGACAAGCAAATAAAGTGAGTGTTGTTGTGGAACCCTACTGTAGACCACCCAGCCAGGACAACAAGACCAATGAACTATTCTTTAAAGAACTAAGAGATATCTCTAGATCAGACACCTTATGGTTTACTTCAGCTTGCCAGATGTGAACTGGGAATACCCCACAGCTGATACAGGCAGGTCCAGGAGATTCCTAAAAGGTCTTGATGATAATTTCTTGGTACAGGTACTGAGGGAGCTGAGTAGGAAAGGTGCCCTCCTAGACTTGTTGCTTGTAAACAAGAGTCTCATGAGTAAAACGGCAACTTGTGCCTATCTTGGCTACAGTAACCATGAAGCAGCTGAGTTGAAAATCTTTGGTGACAGGAAGAAAACTGCCAGCAGAACTTCAACCCTGGATACACAGAGAGCAGACTTCAAGGATGCTGAGGGAAATAGTTAGGAAGGCCCCCTGGGAAAATGCTTTTGAAGATATTGGGATCCCTCAGTGCTGGACAGTTTTTCAGGACACAGAAACAGGCAATTCCCAAACGTCAGAAGTCAAGCAGGTGGGACAGAAGGTTGGTTTGGCTGAACACAGTTCTTCCTCTAGAGCTGAGGCAGAAAGTGTATGGCCACTAGAAGTACAGCTCAGTAGGGAGACTTTATTACTCTCTACAACTACCTGAAAGGAACTCCTGGGGAGCAGGGGGTCAGCTTCTTCTCACAGATAACTAGCAACAGGACAAGAGGGAATGACCTCAAGCACTTGGACTATGCTCTTTCATATGGTCTGAATTCTGATTTTTTGGTAGACCTGGGTAAAGCCAGGTGTTGAACCTGATGATCCTTTGGGATCCCTTCCAACTCAGTAGATCCCGTTCTATGATTCTATGTGCAGGCTTTGCTGCTCCAGATGGCTGTATATAAGTCTACATGGCCCCTTGTGATCCATCCCAGGGTATTCAGAGTTGGCTGATATCATTGTGAGACCTCTTTCAATTATTTTTCAACAGTCTTGGGAACCTGGAGAGATCCCTAATGACTGGAAGATGGCAAGCATTGTTCTAATTTTCAAGAAGAGCAGGAAAGACAACCCTGGTAATTACAGGCTTGTCAGTCTCACTTTAGCATCTGGTAAAATTAAAGAGAATATTACGACTGACAATGCAGTCATTGGTCACAGCCCACACAGGTTCAGGATGGGCCAGTCCTATTTAACAATCTTAACTTCCTTTTATTACAAGGTCACCTACCTAGTTGACTAACAGAAGCCACTTGATGTAATCTTTTTGGATTTCAGCAAAGCTTTCAATATGGTTTCTCACACTACCCTCCTGGACAAAATGTCCAGCATACAGCTAGACAAATACATAATGTGATGGGTGAACAACCGGCTGATGGGTTGGGTTCAGACGGTTATAGGAAATAGGGTTACATCAGGCTGGTGGCCAGTCACGAGTGGGGTTTCCCAGGGCTTCAGTTCCCTTTAACATCTCCATAAATGACTTGGATGCAGGCCTTGAAGGTGTACTAAGGAAGGTTGCAGACGACACTAGTAGGAAGTTTTGATCCCTCAGCAGTAGAGAGTCCTTGCAAAGAAATCTTGACAAGTTAGAAGGCTAGGCAATCACCAGCTGCATGGGGTTCAACAAGAGCAAGTGATGGATTCTGCACCTGGGATTCAGATTGCCCACCTGGGATGGGGTTACCCTGGGCATACATACAGACTAATGATGAGAGGCTAGAGAGCAGCCCCGTGGCAAGGGATCCAGGGCTCCTGGTCAACAGCAAGCTGAATGTGCATCAGTAGTGTGCCTGGCAGCCAAAGTGGCTGACTGCACCCTGAGGTGCCTTAGGGCCAGCACTGCCAGCTGCCTGAGGGAAGGGAGGGTCGAGCTCTGCGCTGCTGCGGCCTCACCTCAAACGCTGCGTGAAGTTTCAGGCACCACAGCATAAAAAGGACAAACTACTAGATAGGTTCCAAAGGAGGGCTACAAAGATGACAAAGGGTCTACAGGACAAAATACGTGAGGAGTGGCTAAGGGGCTTGGTTTGTTCAGTCCAGAGCAGAGCAGGCTGAGGGGAGGCCTCATGGCGGCCTGCAGCTCCCTCACGAGGGGAGCGGAGGGGCAGGCGCTGAGCTCTGCTCTCTGGGGACAGCGACAGGACCCGAGGGAACAGCATGGAGCTGGGACAGGGGAGGGTCAGGATGGGGGTTAGGGAAAGGTTCTGCACCCAGAGAGTGGTCAGGCACTGGGACAGGCTCCTCAGAGATGTGGTCATAGCACTGAGTCTGCGGGAGTTCAAGAAGCATTTGGACAACACTTCCAGACAAAGGGCTTGGATTTGGGTCGTCTGGTGTGGAACTAGGAGTTGGATTCAATGATCCTTATGGGTCCATTCCCACTTGGGATATTCCAAGATTCTATAAATTCATGAACTGATGCTTGAGAACTAGTTGGATATTGTAGTCATGAGTGGACAAAATTTGAGAATATAGCTCCATATTTAGAGAGATTTAAAACTAAGTGTGAAATCCCTCATATACATATGTATCACAAAGGAACTAAATTACAGAGCACCATAATTTTTGTCTTCTCCATCCTGAAAACTTAAGTTATTTAAGTAATACCACTTGGTTATATTAAACTTTATTTTCCTTTATGTATACACCAACATGTCTAACTTATATGCCAATACTCTTCTTTTACCCAAAGTTTGAGATTGTGCCACTCTAGTTTATAGAATATACGTATTTTTTCTAATTCAACACATTATATTCTGCTTTACTCACTGTATGCTTGTTGGCTTCGTAAAGAATTCCTGAAGGCTTGCTACAAATGAACAGTAAAAATAATAACAAATAACAATGCTGAGACTGGAGAAGCTTTTCTGTCTAGCTTAATAATACAGGTTAAGCTTCATTTCTTTGTGGCCAAACAGATTATTTGTTGAAGTAGTTTAAAAAGGCTTTAATCTAATTTCTGCATGCCTGTTTAGCAGAGCATGGATCATCAGCTCAGTGCCTGGCTAAAAAGATTTCAGGAAAACACAGAATTCTGGTCTCTGGTATCTACTCAAACAAAAGGGTCAGGACTCATTACTATAAGTGATTATTATTCACAAAAATCTTAGTTTATGGGATACCTGCAGAAAGAAGGTGATGTTATTGCAGCTGGTTATTCCAACCCCATCTCACTGTAATGTTCTGTCAGACACTAATAAACTTAGATAAATATGTTTCCTGGAGTGCACACACCATAAACTAGGCTTTGTCATTGAGGATCTTCTTTCAAGTTTGTTTGCTGGAATAAAACTTGTGATAGGAGACTGGTATCAGGAACACTATGAACACTATTTGTGGTACTTTGAAGTTGTTACAGTCATTAATTGCTGTCTGTTAATGGTAATTTAATCCCATGTTGTGCAATGCAGCAACAACTATTTTGTAAAGGTTAATGAAGCCTTTAGGTGATTATGATCTTTACAAAATTCCCTAACCTTTGTAATATAGCTTGTTCCTCTAAAAAATTGCTATTGACAGTAAGTGTTTCACTAGGCAGGGAAAATCCCTACCTTTTAACTGCTGGGAACAGGGATTGAGGCAGTGAAAGAGAGAGCAGAGCAAAACACAGTGTTAGGCCTTTCGCAGTGTGCAAGCAGGAGAAGCATTCACAGAAAAACTTCATGAAAATGGATCAAAAGTTCTCTCAGATCATTGTTCCACTAAGATCTGCAGGTAGCATTTGAAAAAGAAATATGAAGTGGTGGTACATCTTGTGGATACAATTCAACAGTGTTATTGCAGGTCTCCCATGCATACACGCTTTCTGCATACATGTTGCCATAATAAACATACACATAAAGGGAAGGCTGGAGAAGCAAACTGGGAAGCATGCTCAAAAGCATTGTTAAACCTCCTATGGCCATTCCTCTCAGCTGTATGTTTTCTAAATGTAGAGATTTCCAAATTAGTAACCATGGAGAACATCACCAGTCTGGCTTGTTTTTTTCTAACCTTGCCCATATATTTTACTCCTTTTGATTCTTAAATAATGATATTTTCTTAAGTAGATTCTTACGCTGCTTATAGATTTGGACATAAGTTTGACTTAATGTGTTTCTCAGTGCATAGGATTAGTGCATACAGATTCAGACTAGATAAATACAGAGCATACTGCAATCCCTGTTGCACAGCACTGGTAGCATCTAACAAATACATAAGGACCAAGTGAGCAACATTCATAAGGAACACAGATAGCATTAAGTGGAGACTTTAAACCATTACTCTATATTTAAGAGTTTGTGGACCTTGGCACGGATCAGATACAACACATTTAATTTACTGACAACTTGTTTGTTATATATATACTGCCTAGGCACAGAGGCAGTATGCTGCCAAAGCTGCGCGTCTCTATGGCTACTAGTTTCAGATGCAGGATTTGCTGAGTTTTCAGGACCCAGAACAAGGGAGATGCTTGCAGAAACAGCAGTACACACCCTAGAGAAAACACATCCAACAGCCTTTTTTTTTTTTTTAAAGCATTAGTATAAAATAGCAAGCAGGCTGCACAAGTGGGAAAGGTGGTAGTATGCTATAACCTTTGTAACTGAGGAAGCAGATGGAAAATGTTAATAGCCTACACTATGCAGATTTTCTTGTGTCAACTTATTTTTCTCTAAATGCTGATGAACCAGAGCGAGCACCAGGAGGGAGCAGTCTTGAGTCCTATACCCTGGGACACACTGGTGGCTCAGCAGCTCTAGGGCTGGATGCTCAGTGCATACCTGAGCAATGGCCCATTCCCTTCATCATCAGCGGATGCAGACTCTGTAACCACCTTGCTTGTCATATATATTCTTTCACATAGGCAGTCAGTATTATGCAGAAAAGGAAGTGCCAAATCTCTAAGACCAGCAATTATTTCTTTTTCCAATTGTTCTTTGTTCATGAAAATTACATTTCTTAATAATAATGCAGCAAGATTTTACATCTTACATGATTTACACAAGTATCTATGACATAATCATAAGATTTATTTATGAACCAAACTGCCTGAAATGCAGATTCTGACTGTTGTTCCGGGTGTATGAAACTCCCATAAAATTTCTTTCACAAAACAGAATCCTGGCTAAAGAAGGGAGTAGTGAGTATGCTTTGGCTGCTTAACAGACACTATGTAAAGCAACTCTTGGCAATGCTCTCATTAATGTTGCCACCTTTGATACGTGCCAGACTGAATCCTCCTCAGCTAAGGAATTGCCTTTTTGTTGTCCCATATAAATCATCTCCTACCTTGCCTGTGTTAGAGAAGCTGCATAATTGAAGACCACTTTGTTAGAAGCAGCACTTAGAGCAGCTGTATTTAGAGGAGGAGGAAGGTGGCTGAGCCAGGAAAAAACTTGGTAAGACAGGAGCTCCACCTATTCCAAATTCTTTAATTTACAGCTGAGAAGCAGAAAGGGAGTGAAAGTTTTTTGAACACTTACCTCTGCTCACAAGGCAGAGAAACTCTGAGCTGCACAGGCAGCCCCTCAACCAATCACACACTGTGAAAAGGGTTGCAGATCCTACAGCCTTGGGCTCTCAGCAGGTTGCAGATGTTTTTCTGGGTAGATGATGGGTGAGCTGCAATAAACAAGATGTTCTCACTCTATGTGCTTTATACATCCACCAAACATTTTCAAATAGCATCAATTTTTATGGTCAAGACCATTTGCAAACATGGGGCATGTTTTAACAAAATCTATTGCATGCACATATTGTGACAGCTTATGCTGGTGGCCAAACCTTTCTAAGCTACATGATAAATGTGCACAGCTGAAAGCCTTAAAGCCTGCCACTTTTAAGTCTATTATTTTTGCCTAGCGTACTAATCCGCATCTAGAGATCTTAAGCAAAGCTTGGCTGGATCACATATATAACCCTTGATTTCCATCCTGCAATTGTTACATGACTGGCATCTTCTCTTTAGTGGGAGAGCAGAAATCATGGAGAACAACCGGTTTCTGAGGTCTGAAATATGCCAAGCCCTTGCAGTACAGACAAGTTGTTTGGCCAGCATCACCCACTGCTCCATCTTCTTTTCCTGACCCAGCATGAAGTGGTTCCACTCATGCATGTTTAAGATCAATCTTGAAAATTTCTTACTCTCATTTATGCTTTCCGTTTGCCCACTGAGAACCTGCTGATGCTTACTGAGCTCCTCTGGCCTCAGTGACCAGAGCCTTTGAAAGATGAGACTGCTCTGCTGAGGACCTTTTACCATTTAGTTTACTATTTATTTAGCATTCAGTAGAACAAGATTTGAACTCTTTAATATTGAGTAAGTTTGCTACTTATAAGTATTCCTTAAAACTCAATTCTACTAAGAAAACCAAAATCCGTTCTCAGAATGGTGAGAAACTAGGTGCTTTTACAGCTTGCTACTCCCCAGATTTTTCTTCCAGTTGCCTTCTGCCTTCTCTTACAATGATTTGTTTTCATCATTAAATATAACTAGTATTTTCTTTGGAGGGAGGAGTATTTTTCTTCTCTATGAGACAAGTTTGCAAAGAGAGTTAATATCTTTTGTTAAAGAAACTGATAGTTAGGACTAAAAAAAAAAGAAAAAAAAGAAAGAAAAAAAGAAGAGCAGGGATACAAGCTGGCAATAGCAACACTTTTGTTGTATGTACTTTTATAAAGGAAGCCTAAAACTTAAGTAGAGCCCTTGGAAATTACCACAAAGATGGATAAAAATATAAACAATATTTGATTCAAATAACATTTCCTATATGTGGACTGGCAATCAAGAAGCTTCTTAGACTATGGCTGTAAGTTCCCTTTTAAGGTAAAATAACCTGCTCAGCACTGATTGCCACTTCATGAAAACTAGAAATGTATTATGACACAAAATCCTATAATGGTATTTAGTACAAAAATAACATTTTCCATTTAGAAACGGAGTAGAAAATTTCAGAGACTTCACAATTTTCTATTATATATATAAAATGAAGTTGATACGTGAAACCAGTGAGATATGCAGCTGTACTACAGTAAGCTAACCAATCATACCAGGTAGTTAATTGATTTTAAAATAAGATGAATGAGTACCACGTCTAAGAAGCAAAGAACTTATTTCTTATTGCTGCATAAGATCTTTAATATCACCAGATCGAGACACTGTATGTGAAAGGCCAAGTTATCTCCTCTAGCAAGATCCAAATCCCTCTCAAAAAAAAAATAAAATAAATATATATATGTAAAAGTAACACAAAATCCCAATCAACATGGTGTACCAGAATAGCAGCTAAACCCATGGTTGTGTTCAGCTTACAACTGTCCCAAAAATTATTTCTGTGAGAACAGAGACTATAAGCAGAAGGTGGGCATAAACGAAGTGGGGGCTCAAATGCCATATTGCATGATCATAAACCACACAAGGAGATTTACATTGTCTATTTCAGCAGCACGATGCTGAAAATATCATTGCTACTTCTTCCTTTACCTTTATACCAGAAAATGTCAACATCAAAACCAGACCAATCAATCGACAGACAAACGTATGTCCTTTCTACATGACTGTAATCTTGATCTTTTGCTGCTGCTCTTGTTTCAAAGCCCCATGGGTTTTGGTTTGTTTGATCCACTCACGTATCAAGCAAAATGAAGTATCAAAGATCTTACCTCATCTGAGAAAGCAAGAGAATGAAAGAAGAATGTCCAATACATAACAGCCAATTAAAAAAAAAAAAAAAGAGGAATTGTGATAAAGCTGTATATGATGTGAAGATTTTGAAACTGTGTTGGCATGCCTGAATTTAGACAACATCATTTGCTGACACTATCATACCAATGATCCACTGCTAGGAACTATCAATTCATCATTGTTGGGCAAATAAATATTAATTTCTATCAATGGCCATGGATTTGCACCCACCTTTAATTTTGCAAAGAAACACTGGCCCTTCATTGCCATGGACAAAAGACAAAAACAAACAGAGCTGTTGAAAAAATGGTTTGAATACAGGTGAGTGAACATACAGCAAGAGAAAGTTGAAGAAAAAAAAATATATATATATATTATTTTTTAAGTTAGAAGCATTGTAGATAAACTGCAGGAACAAGAGAAATATGTGGTTTATAAAGCTGCACTTTAAATTTCTCTTATGCTATATTGCTGTCAGTCTCAGCCACCTTCCTTTCCAAGCCAGCCCTTTTACTTAGCAGGAATTGTATTGTGTGCTAAATTCAGCATCTTCTGGCTGAAAATAATTTCAGACTGAACATTATAGTAGAAGATTTTTCCCTCCTCCTCCACCCTATAGCTATTACAGTTCCAGCTTGTGTTAGCACTAAATGTGAGATCCAAAAATGGTTCAATAGGCACAGAGCAGACCTGTCACGGTTTAAGGCTATGTCTTACTCTCTGTTCAGGGGAGAAGATCTCTACTAGCTGTCTACTCTTTTCTATTTTTTATTATTTTAGGAATACCTTTTTTTGTTCACTGGTTAATCCTAGGTAATACCAGAGAAAGCTTTCTTATTTGGGCTTTGTTTTCTCTCAGTTTACATAGGACATTGAGTTCATTACATGAAAAGACACAGCTAAATGACAAATTACTGATGGCTTCTTTGCCCCTTTACCTTGAACTATGAACAATAAAAACAAGTGTTCTAGACCCAGAGAAATCTTGGAATAAACGTAATACTTCTACAAAGTCTTTTACATATTTTCTCAAGAGATTTTTTTTGTTGCTACTTTTTTTCAACAATTGGCTCAACTAAATACGCTTATTTTTATGGCAGAAAAACGGTCTTACTCATTTTTATTTTTTAACTTAAGTCAAATTTGCAATACAAAGAGCTCTAAATTGGTAGCAACGCTCAAGAGTTATTCACCCCTTTCTTTCTATTTCACTGTCTTTATGGAGTTGGTTAGCATTTCTTTTTGGCTATGTAATATAAAACACTAACATTAAGACCTTCAAAAGGTGATCCATACTGTTGTCATATACAATTACACAGCTCAGGAGTGATCAGCTTTCCAAAGCACTGAGGGAAGCAGCTTTCTTCTTTGTCTGGAGCCACTGATGTTCATATTGCTCTTTCTCCTGTCCTTGGTATCTTTCTATGACTCCACCATTGCCACCTCTGGGAGGATGATTTTATACTTTTATACTTCTTGCATCACACCCCAAACTTTGTTTTCCATTGCACACATTCTAGCAAGCCTCTTTCCAGCATGCCGGTCCTATTGCTAATACAATACTTATCCCTGCTTCCAGAAAATCAGTTCCACTGGGAATTTCAGTAAGGGATTGTTCTAATGCATACCAGTCCATTTCCCTCTCTGAATCCCTTATGCTTAAACTCCTGTCACAGTTTAAGAAGCATTTAGACTGTGCGTTTAGTCACATGGTCTAAAATTTTGGGTAGACCTGTCTGGTGCCAGGAGTTGGACTCAATGATCCTTATGGGTCTGTTCCAACTTGGGATATTCTATGATTCTATAGTTCCTATTTTCTTTCGTGATTTATTCTCCAAAAATTGATCAGATTTTGGATCGATTCTCAGGGCACGACAAATGCTTTCTAAATGTGCACTAACTTGACCTTCAAAAGGTTGTTGTTTTTTTTTTTTCCCATCACCGGCAGCATTACTCGTGTGCCACCAGAGCTGCACTGTTTGATGCTTCCCAGATGTCTAAATGTCCATTGTGCATGGTCTGCATTACAGAAAAAGATGAGAAAAAACAATTAACAATGGCCACGCTTAGTGGATGAGAAAGCTAGGGTTCGTTGAAATTAGAAGAAAGTCATTTATTAATCTTGAATCTCACAGACTGATTAATGGATTAAGTAAGATCATCCTAGAAGTGTTTGCACAAGATGATCACTGAGATCAGGCTCCTAGAGTCCCGATCCATTATTTAGTGCAAGCCATCTCTCAAGGCTCACATAACGTTTGTTTGTACCACTTTGGCTTCCTGATTTGTTTAGATTAGGGAATGACTCCCTAGACAAAACAGGCACCTGCTCCTGAACAGTCCAACTCATAAAAAAATAGTAATACAGGACATGAAATTCAGCCAGCATAAGGTCTGAATACCTATTACTGTGGAACTGGGGAGCACAAGATTTTAGGGTTTTCCTTAAAGGAAAAGATTTTATCACTCCAAACCCATTATGCAGAACAAAGTTCAGTTCACTCAGATCTGCTTGCTCCTGATGAATAGCGTGTAAGCAATAACACAAAGCTTTGCTATGTTATAGTCTACCCTAGAATTGTCAGGAAAAGAAAAAATAAGAAGTCAGCTAACACTGAAATGAATCAATAATAGCAGAAAGACAAGTGGCATGCATGTTTTTGTCTTAGAAAGATGCTATGGATGAACACAAAACCTGTTTTAATTGACATAATGCCAAGAACAGGCGCAACACCCACAGAGATGGGGGTCTGCAGCAATCCCCCCCAGTTACAGGCCAGCTCTTCTGTTCGGCACACCTCCATAAAAGATCAAAACCACAGGGTGAAAGGTAGCAGCAAGAAATTGGACTTTACATCTCAAAAACACATCGCTAACCAGGCACACCAGCCTGCCTTTCTCAAATGTCTTTGAAATGTTTGCCTGGAAGCCAGTAAAAAAAAAAAAAAAAAAAAAAAAAAATTCTAAGTTTCCCACAGCACATAAATTTTTACTTATTATTTTTTTCCCAAAAATGTTGTGTTTCAAAGTGGTATGTATAAAAGCCTTAGATCTGGGAATTTGACATTTTAATTTATGTTTAGAAATGTAAGATATTCAGGAAAATAATGAGATAAGTTCAGACCTGGAACAAAATCAAGGTGCAACTGACATGTAGCACAGAAGTCCAAAAAGTGCAGGTTTGCTGCAAGCTAGATCAAAAAGCAAATGGCAATTTTACACTGAGATCAGAACACAGGAGGCACAGTGAGTGATCATCAGGAGCACATCTCAATCCTGCTTTCATGGCCTCTCGTGACACTAGCAATATAAGCGACTTCAGAAAAAAGTAATGCATCATCCCTCTGGTACTGATTTCAGCCTAAACACCTGTATCACATTTCAAAGTAGCGCCAGTTTCTGAGGTGATGGGTGGAATCAGTGAATAACACTTGTCTGGTATGTGCTTGCACACTTCAGGAATCTCAACAGATTTTAATCCTTGCTGAAACGAAGGCATAGCTAGCCTTTAATTAACAGATTTTTAACTTACACTATTATTCTATAGAGGAAAAACAAGCAAACAAACAAAAACCTTCTTTTTGACCACACAATCTGTCTTTGCTCCTATTTTCAAAGTCCTACTCAATTCCTCATGAGAAAATTTGTATGGGATTTTGGAGCTGCATAGAGATGTCCCCCAGCTCCCCCCTCAGGAATGGAGATAGCAGCAAGCTGTCAGCCACGCAGTCCTCTCCTGTCACACACTACCAGTGCTGACCAGCTCATACCGTATTTTTTGTCACAATGCACTTCCTTAACCACTCATTTCCATGCTCCATATGTCCATACATTTTGCTCATGTGCCCATAATGCTCAGGTATAAAAACTGCATACATAAAACTATGATCTGATTTTTGCTAGACAGTATTTTGGCATTTCATCATTGCTGTACTAGCTCATGAAACCCACACCAATATTGTAAAAATAAATCACTTTGTCAGAAACAAACTCCTAGTGTGTACATATAAATACATAACCACTCCATAATTATTATCTGGGTTAACGATGTTTGTCAGCACTTGTACTGCAGCTACCATGCATAAAAAGGAATTTCTTGGACTGGAAAAGATGGGCAGAACATGCATCCCTGAGATGCAGGCTGTATTCTCTGCTATCCGAGAGTCCAAAAGGAAGCTGGGACAAACCACCTGAGTTTAACTCCTGTCCACACACCCCCGTCCCCCACTACGTGGACAGACAAATACTCCAACCAGCACAAATACATGCTAGATTTCAGTTTCAGTTTCCAAAGTGATAGACAATGCTGCATAAATTAGTATTCAAAACTGGTGGTAACAGGGATCGTTACCAGTACAACACCAAACACAAATTAGAGATGTTTCAAGAGAGAATCCACAGTTTCTAGCTCCCCTCCTGGTGAATCAACAAAGATAGAGCACAGCAAATAAGTTAGCTAAAAGCAAAGTACACTTCCAACTCACTGTCAAGACAATGTTGCCTGGATGAATGTTCCTCGCCCTACTAGATTTTCACCACCAATCAGTACTTCATCATTTTGTCAACATTTGAAACATTGTCATTTTAAATTATACTATAGTCACAAAGAAAGTACCTGATGTGTCCAAATGATGAACCACCAACTCCTGCCAAAAACAATAAAGCAGGAACACTTATTTTCTGCTGGGTAAACCACTTCATTTCTGCATTACAGAAGAGCTCTTTCAGAGCTGAAAAATAGCATACTACTGGCATAGAAACATTTGCAGTCCTGAAATTCTTTTCCCTCCCCTTGCTACGCTCTGCCTTGCTCAACTAGGTTTAAAAATGGGGCAGGAGAGGAAACAGCTGGAACTTTTAAGTCTTCCCCCCCCCCCCCCCCACTCCTTCCTAATCATTTGTGAGCATTGCACACGTACCTCAAAAGATTGTGTAGTGCCCTATCTGCAGAAATGTTACAGATTATACAGACTGCAGAAATAGGTCGGTGCTTGTCTCATCATTCTGCTGGACATTTGAGAGAGGCCTGGAACAGCAGCAGCCCATCAGCTCTTGGATGAAATACACAACACCTTAGAAATACACTCCGCACCAAGGATGCTTTAAAGTGAGCAATGGGCAAAGGCTGCAGGGCACATGCTTGAAGTGCAGGTAAAGAGCACGATTTTATCAAAGGGCATAAGATTTTAGAGGCATATTTTAGGGCTGGATTGGAAAAAAAGAAAAAAAAAAAAAGAAAAGAAACATTTAAATGTCCCTTTACATAAGAGCAAATTGAAATGAAATGCATGAAAACTTGCAAGTGCCAAAGGATTTTACAGGCATTGCTACCGGATTTTATTTCATCCAGGCGGCTTTCTTTATTGTCTGAACATGCAACATCACCCTGAATTATTTTAATTGCTTTTTAAAACACTGCGAAAGTGCTTCTTTTTATTTTTCATGCACTTTTAAGTCACCCTTCACCACACAGCTAGAGATTTCCCATGTGTTGCAAGCAGTTGTTAATTCCAAAGGCCTTTGCAGCCTGCATCAATGCTCATGAGCCTCATTCTACACCCAGATTCCTTGCTCAGTGCTGGATGCCTAAAAAAATCAAGCTACCTTCGTAGCTTGCTATTTCTACAGCATGTTTTGATGCTTAATGCATAGGTCGAAAGTTTCTTTCCTTGAGCACTGCCACAAGCTCACATCTTTCTTGGTGACCACCAGTTCAGATATTTGGACAAGTGTATTTCAAATGGAGGAAAGAAAGTGAGAAGAACCCTAACCGTAATTATAGGCAAAAGCCTAGAATTCAAGATTTTTAATCACAAGAAGCATGTTTCCACACAAAACTGGCTATCTGGATTTTGAACAAAGTTGCCTTTTTTTTTTTTTTTTTTTTTTTTTTTTTGTTATTTTATGCAATTACTACCCTCTGTGGCACTGTAACTTTAGCAGTGAATTTTGTACATGGTCTCTTCCAGCTAGGGCTGTTGAGCATATGATGATCTTTCTTCTCTGTATAAAAACCCAGTGCAAGTAACTTAGAAAATATCTCTGAAGCTGGTTGATAAAGGTCTCATTTTTACCATACACTTTTGAACATGCTGCATTCAGTCAGCATAGATACCACTAAGTACCATTGAGAAAATGTGAAAGCAAGCTATCTAGCAAGCCTGTGCTTGGATTTCAATGTGTTGTGATGTCTGTGAAGAGAGTCACGAAAAGCACTTTGTATTTCTGAATAGAAATTTAAGCCACTTAAAAATAATAAGCAATAATAAAATGAGTATTGTTTTTGGACATGCCAACAAAAATAGAGTATTTTTTTACATGCTTAGGCTCCCTTTTAAAAATTGTGGAGATTTTTTATGACCTTTTGGGACAGCTGAAAGATGATGACCATTTTAGGATTTAATTAGAAACATATTCAAGTAGTAATTTTCCACTTGACAAATGCTTTTGTATATTACCTATTAAACCAATTCTTAAACTAACTCTAAGTAGGTTTTCCTGATAGGCATATCAGTCCCTTACTAAGAAAATAAGACAATCCAAACAAAGCCCTTGCAAAACACCAGGTGTAAATATTTTCAGATGAAACACTAAGCAATAGCACTATGTCAATAGCCCTTCAGTTCCTAAAGGTTTTTTGTTTTTGTTTTTTTAATTTTATTTTATTTGTATAATCAGGAGGTAAGCTATACGAAAGAACCAGCTTACATAAAGCTGCTTGGGTGGAGCACTTCAGTAAAACCTTTGGCTCTTCAGTGGAAGGATTGTTGAACCTAATACAATTATTTGACCATAGCAATGTCAATTTCAGTCTCTGCACCCTTTGGCTAATACATGTCCCAATAATCATCTTTTCAACAGTATACTTAAGGTTCCTCTTAGGAAGGAATCCAGGCAGGCTGTTAATTTGGGTGAAACGTTAATGCTGTATTAGTGAGGACTGATACTCTAATGTATTTTTGGTAATTTTAAGTGAACTAGAAGTGTTTGCTTCTTTTTAGGAGGCTGAATCAATGTAAATTGGAGGAACAGTGACCTCATTTAGATGGATATTTATGCAGACAGCATTGTTAGTACTTCTTCTTAGGGAAACCTCATGCAAGATTTAAATAAATTTGACTACTACTTTGTAGGTTTTTCTCTGTTTCATGGGATGGAATGGGAGAGATGTACTTTTTTTCTTCCAGACCAAATTCCTCTTATTCAATATCTTGGAAGATGTTCTGATGGAAAAAAAAAAACCATCCTGCAAGAGCCTTTTGGTAAAGTCAAACTAGAGTCAAATGTCTATGAAAAAGCATTCCTACTTTTCACTGGCCTCACTGGAAAATAAGACCAAAGTGGCTATAAGTTTTCCAAAAGAGATAGTCAAAACTAATAGCCAAGAGTAACTGTTGATTTATGTTTTGTATTTGTTGTCTTTGGGAGCACGAATGATCACCTTCAGAGAAAAAAAGTAATATTGCCGCTGCTCAGAATTCATTATTTTTCTCTGCAGCATAAATAGGTGCAATTTTTCTTAAATGAATTTTTAAGAACTGTTAAGCAGAATTTTAACTTTCTCCCTCAAGCTGAATGCATAAATAAGGGTTTCCTGTGAAAAGATTCCATATATGTAAACAGACAGCAACCTAATAATAAGCATATCTGTGACTTCCTAAAGTTTGAATGCATTACCAAACTTTCTCTCTTATTTTTCATTTTCTAAATATAAAGGTTTTTTATATATAAAAAAGTAAAATATTAGGTTTTATGACTGATAATAATTACCATAGAGAACAACGTTTGATACAGAAGCCTAATTTGAGAAATTTCTGATGAGGTTTAAACAGTTCTCCGTTAACAGATTATTTTGCATTCAAATACAAATATGGTGTCACTTTCAACGCCACCAGAATTGATTGAAACTCAGCAGGAAGAAACAGAAATATCACAATACCTATTGGTTTGTTCAGGGAAAAAAAATAAATACTAAGTTCAGTATATATTTATAGTTAATAAACATACAGTCTTCTAGACCAGCACCTTAACTTTCCATGATCATTTACACTTTAAGGATAAAGACCTTCCAGTCAAACAATTGTATCAAGGGTAATACAAAGAAGCTAACCCTATATGGCACTTTGTAGTATCCATTCATCTTTTGCAAAAGTATAATTTCCAGACATTAGGTATGATAAGAAGAGATGGGACAGAAATTTGCACTTTGACTCCTCAAGCTGTTCTGGTGGTTTCATTATTTTTAAAAGATTAAATATTTCAGCCTAATATCTCATTAGAATTTGTCCATAAATCAAAATACATTGTGCGCCTCTCTGAAAAATTAGAGGCTCCTTCATCAACTCCCCTTTTTGTCAATGACAAACTATTCACATAATAGCAATCAAATTCGTTCTAGAGTTGTCATCTTGATAAATTAAATAAATTGAGTTGCTTCGGTCTATCAGTATAAAGACCTTTCTCTAGCTCTGAAATTATCAATGCAGGTCTTTTTTTCTTGGATCTTTTAACTCTCCCCCCCCCCCCACACACACACCCCCCAAATGTGGCTATCAAAGCAAGAATGAGCATTTCACTATCCAGCCAGTATCAGAGTATTAATATATGCAATGATTTTAGATTTTGCTGTGCCTCTTACATAGCGGAGAGGATGAATACTGCAACAGGCCTGGAAGGAAAATTCCAGGGTTCATAAATATTAAGCAGTATTAAAGCAGTACAGGAGAGCGCACAGTATTTCAAATTTAAGCCCCACTAGAATTTGCTCCATTTTTAGTGTCTTTCCCTACCCTTTCTCACTTTCTATGTTCACCTTAGTTTGTGTATCAGGGATCTGCATTACAAAATGCTTTGTCTGGCTTGCCAGGCAACTTATGCAGACTACTTTTGAGGGGGAGGGGAAGAAAGAAAAAAAATGAGCACAGTGAAATTTAAGTTTCAAATTCTAATTCAAGTAATGCCTGCCAGCTAGTCCATTAACATTTTCAAACTTGACAAGGTACTCCTGCTTTTACAGAGCACTAGGATTGATTTAACTCCGTAGACTGGACTGGTATTCACAATTCACTCAAATTCATTCTACAGGTACAACTGGCACGCTAGATTTAGTATCTTCAGATAAAAATGGAGAGCAAACGATTTTTATTGTTGCTATAACCATTATACCACTGCCATTTTTTTTATTACAGCCCCGTCTACTTAGCTGAGGAGCAGAGTTTATTGAGAAGAATAATGGGATTCTCGCTCATGACCGAGTGGACTTGCCTTTAAAGTGTTAATACATCTGTACAAAAGTAGTGTAAAATGGAAACATCTTTCATTTTTGTGTTCAGAAGGCCTTTAGAACCAAAAGACCATGGGTATTCACAAGCTATAAATATGAAAAGGTTTTAAAAGCCTCAGAAGTACCTACAGCCAGGTGGTTAGAGTAATTTGGGTTGGGCAGTCACCACTGGAGGGTCAGCAAAGCAGCACAATGCATTCATCCCATCCCCTTCTTAAACTGTAGGGCAAGTCCTTTCTTGCTATAAATTGTCACAAGGTGTTTACCAGCCATTAACTTAAAAGTGGCTCTAATTTCTCAGTGTGTAATTAGGGATGCTGACTAAACCTGATCAGGCATCATCCTGTCAGCTGTCTCATATTAGTGATGCTAGGCACCTCTCCCTCTCTCCCAGTCATGACAATTCATTAGTTCTGCTGTTGGAGAGCAGCTGTACCATTTGAGATGTAATTTATTCAGATTCCCTCAAAATTGTTGCTGAAACGTGGGAAGATAAGTGATTTGATGAGGTTATGTATTTACTGTCAGATAACATTATGGGTTGGATGTGTGGCTAGAAATGATAGGAGATTATGTTTTGTCAGAAATATTGCCCTTTTTAAGGCAAAAGATTAAGTTAGATGAGGTAAAGGACAAAATGCTTTAACACGTCAGGCATGTCTCACACTGTTATCCATTAAACACTCCCAAAAAATATCCTGTCAGGATCATGAAAGTTCTACCTTCGTCCCGGTTTACTGACATATGTTGTAAAGCATCTGGTTTAGTAATAAACACAAGCAAAACCATATTTGTTCAAAATAAGAAAATATACAATGTTCTGCTTGATTAGCAAGTGGGGCATGTGTGTGTGTGTGTAATGTGTGAATTTCAAACTAACTTAAATGCCAAGCCAGAAATGATGAATCAATAATGTCAGTATTTAACTTGTGCTCTGAGAAATAGCATCAACTTACCTCCTCTGAGTAGACCTGAAACAACTTTAACTTGTGGGTGTTTTTTTAACCCCAGCAGCAACACTCACATGGCAAGTTAAAGCCAGCTCAGTCAGAAAATTGGTTTTCCTAACCAGCTCATTTTCATGAATATTCAGTTTCCAAATTCAAATTAAAAATGTACCCAAGTAATAGACTTTGGGGGTCAGACCCTAAAGGTCCTTTGGCTGCTATTTTGTCTTTGACAGTAGCCAAGGGAGGGTGCCAGGAAGGAGGAGCACAAGAACAGGGTAAGCATACAGTCATACCTGCCAGGAAAAATCATTCAGCTTGCATCAGTCTGCAGCTAAGGAACTCCTAGAGCTTTAGGTGGTGTTTTTGCATTTAATGGCTCTCAGTCAATTCTTCTTCTGGGAAAATGACTGTTATTCATGTAATTTGCTTCATGAAAAAAATATATTTCATTGAAAGTTGCTTCTTTGTGTTCACTTTGAACTCTGGAAATATTTACGGTGGCCAACTTTGTTCCTGTACAAAGAAACAACATGGAACATGTCACACATGACAGACATCAGTAGAAATTCAATGTCGTTTATCAATGCGCTTGAGAGATTTTCAAATATATATTTCCCATGAAAAGTCAGAAGAGGTCTACCTTCCTCAGTTGCTGTCTCAGTGACATTTTCTACCTCTAGTAAACTATACGTTTAAGTACCATTTCAGATATTTGCTCAGATCTGAAATAAGGAATTATTCCAGATTATTTCTTGCATTTCTTTCATAGTATATACATTCTGACTTGCTTCTGATGCCTGTGATTAACTAACTCCAGATACTCAGTTGCTTACAATGGCAATTTTTCATATGGATTTGACTTAGACATTTCCCCAGCTTTAGCAACCAAATATTGGATGCTATCAGTGTACACATTGAGTACAGCAATATATTTTCCCAACCACAAAATGTCATCAACACTGACAACCCCGTCATGGTCTTAAATCCAATATCCTGTGGCCTCACTGACTTCTGCATTTTAATTTGCTATCCCAGTGCACAGTAATTTCTGGTTATCTGTGTCATAGTCTTAAGCACATCTCAAGATAAAATGTTGGCAGGTTGTCATGTTTGTTAAGAACAGGTGCTCTGACTATGGCTGTTTTTTTGTTGTTGTTGTTCTTGTTGTTGGTGTTTTTTGTTTTTTTTCCCCCTTTCTCTAGCTACACTTTGAAATTGGGTACTCTGCATGTGAAAGTAACCTCTGGCCATCCGCAACGTGTAGATCCTTTTATCCTCAATTTATACATACATGCACAAACATTAATTTTAATCAGGAAAAGCTAAGACGAAATACCAGTGAAGGAAGACTTGTTAGGCATGACATTTCATTTATAGATACAGCTGAGAAGATTAACGTCTGAGCCAGCAGCCTGTCCTTTACTACCTTCAGCTACCCAGAAATGAAACGTCACAGATGACAACTCATTCCTCACTGCTCCTGAGAAATTCTCGCTGCCATTTCATTCTGTCTCCCTGGTCTATCTACCTACACAATAATATCAATTAAACAACAATTCCAGAGAGTTCTAAAGAAGAAAACGTGCACAGCTGCTTTCAGGGCATGCACATATGTGTATTTTTTTTTCTGATTGATGTTTTACATGTATTTAATATGTGACTTACATGAAATAAGGTTAGTTCCTTGAGACTCTGCTTCTGGAAAAACTTCGTAACAAATGAACGTACCTATAAACAAATACACTTGGGCAGCAGGACAAGAGAAAGAGAAGAGAAGGAAAAATATAGGTGGAAGCCCAAGCAGATTTGTTTGCAGACACCAGTGCCAGAATGATTACTCTACAACTGAGTTAGGAACTAATCTGAGTCCCAGGTCCCTTTTATTCTCAAAGCTTTCTATTCACACTGTTTAACTTCTTACTATTAACATGGAGTACAAAAATAAACTTTCCAAAGGAAAAAAATGAATTATACATAACGTAGAACACATGGAAATGAAGAAAAAATCATTTTATTTTAATGTCTGTTTAAACAGGGTGATATCTTCTAATTTTTCAGGTGAATCTTTAACTGATCAAAACACATTGTGCAAATTCCCTAACACATAGCCATATCCTAACAGCTTGTATTCAAGCAACAGGTTAGAAGAAAAGCAAGCCTTAAGTAGATTTCCATGAGTCAAAATTAAAATAGACAAAGTAATGTAATAATGCACGTGACACAGAAAAGACAAAAATGTTTTTACCCATGAATGTAAATAGATGCATCACTATAGTTTTAGTACTGTATTATATTTACAATAACAACCTTTCTGTAAGTGCAGAATTCAAACAATTTTTACAAAAAAATAGTAAAAGGATATTTTGCATGTCCTAGATGATCCATGGGGATATCAGTAATTCTATACCAACACAGTGCTATCCCAGTAATCAGAGCATCTCCCTGGCTTCACAGGTGCATTGCACACACAGTAAGATTGGCAGGCAAAACAAATGTAATTATTCATATAGATGATTTGCATCACTTATGACACCTCTGAAATTCAGAGGTGCTGGTTATATTTGTTCAGGCCCTATTTGAAGGCACTGTCCAAAAGGCAGCAAGAAAATCTAGCATGTTCAAATATTACTCGTTAGCACAACACAGCAAAGAGTAAGGTGGCTACCCCTGCCTTCATCAAATGATATTTCATTTTATCTAAATATTTCACTAAACATTGTTCAGCTGCTTAGCACATGTTAGTAACATAAAACAACCTGACATCTCTTACATTTTTCATGAGGGTAGTTTCACATAACACTAGCTAGACTTAGGAAAGCATTATTATAGAAAAATCACTGGAGAATGAATTGTTTACAGCGACAATGGGTTTCTTGAGCTTTTCTGTCTGAGAAGATGCATTGGTTGTGATCACCAGGTATTTTAGCACAGAGCTTTTTCTTTCCCCACTCAAGTACATTCTTTCTGGAACTCCGAAATGTCAGGCAATTGGCAGATACACTTTACATTTGCCTCATTTCTTCCTACTGAAATTGTCTTTGCTAACAAAAGAGAAACTCAAAGCCAGTTTTTCCCACTAGGAGTATTTGTCATCTCTTCATGTTCATTGTGTTTGGAAAATTCAGGGTAAAGACTCTGACTGACACCCAGGTTGCTTTGCCATGAAAATCTCATAGCTTATTTGCGATGCCTATCATGCTGAGCAGAAAAACAGGTGCTTGTGCTGAAGTAGAGGGTGTGTGTGTACAGGAGTCAATGTCTCTCTATAGGAATTAGAGAGGAGACAAATGGTGATTCTAAGGGAGCACTACTGATGCTGGGAAACCATAAGACAACATTTTAAAGAAAATTAATTACTAATATTGTCCACTATTAAGTCTTCTACCATACTATTAACACAGCAAAAGCATGTGATGAAGTAATGCTTTTGAATATCCTATTTCTGCAGCAATTTTAGTATATAGACAACATTTAATTAATTTTCAGGGGACCTGATCTAGATGGACCAGCACATCTTCAAAAGTCAGACTAACACCAACAAGCTCTGATATTAGATAGCAGAAAGCTTTTTTTTTTTCCCCTCCCCTCTCCTTTTGAAGAAACACCTGGAAATTAAATGCAAAAAGCCAACTTTTTGGGTAGTTGTCTAAGTTGCGGGGGGATTTCCTGTCCACACATTTTTAGACATTGATAAATTTGTGGAGGGACTTATTTTCAGTTTTTAACTAAAATGAACTTCTGCTCTGCTGAAGAAAGACAAATACACACCAAATTTTATGCCTGTTAGATATTGAACTGTATTTACACACTCTAGGAAACACTTAAAATATTATTGGGAAAAAAAAATAAAGCCTTCTGCTCTGAAATTAGTGCCAGGCGATGTGCTGCTATTGCAGCTGACACCTTCCAAGCCTATCTTCATGTATTCCACTGCATAACCATGGGACCAATACCATGGTCTAAGGGTATCGGTCACAGTCACAATTCTATGCATCCAGTCTGAGTTATCACCATGCGTTAAGAAGAAGCTAAGATCATGCCTTTCTATGACATTATAACCTCAGCAACATATGAAATTTAGAGGCTGTGAAAGTCCTGAGGAATATTTACTGTTTTGGAAGAATAAATCAAGATTACACCAATTTTCTGCACACACATACCCCACCCCCTAACAGGCCTGTAACTGCTTCCATGCACTAAAAATTAATCTCAGGGCTTCAAGAACAGTCACTATGCCAAACACATTGAAAGAAATAGAAAACTTATAGAATGGGAAATTTACTATGATTTGAAGACCTTGCATCAAGACACCCCCATCAAAAAAAGGCAAATGCAATTATCTAAAACTGACTTCCATACTCACTTCCCAGTTCCATGGGATGTCATCTTTGCAACTCTGAGATTCCATTTTTGATCACACTGCAGACCATTTCCTTCCTCTCTCTCTCTCAAGCAAGCAATTAGTCACCATTTACTTCTACTATTTACTTCTAAAAGGGGAAAAGCTCACCTTCAACTTTTAAAAGTTACCCAGTTACAAACTGGCTTATTTCCACAGCTTCTTTCATGTAAGAATTGTAAAGAACTTCAATAAACAATTCTATTTAAAATGGCTAATCAAGACATCAGGTCTTGTAAGATGCAGATGTTCTTCTCATTCCTGCTGTAAACTTGCTGAGCAACTGCGGGGAAATTATTTCAGTTCATTGTGCTTTGGTTCCCTATTCATTAAACTGATAACAATAATTCCTTTCTCTGACCTTTTGTAACACTTGCTCTGAAGCCTATTGTAAATTTTACTGTGCACATACTGTCTCTTATTATGTATAAATTTTGTATTTATTAAAATAATAAATTGATTTCAGTTGTGACCTCAAACAACCACTATAGAAGAAATAACTAGTATACCGGCATTTCAGCTGGAAAAAATGATTATGCTATTTTTTCCTCCTAAAATACAATGCTTCAGCAGTGAAGTTAAGATGAACAATAACGCACATTTTCACTCCCTACTTTGTAATGCCACATCATTGTGCAGCTATCCAATATTAAATGGGGAAATCTCTCCCTGAATACAAGATATTACTTCTAGCAACCAAAGTAATATTGATTAACTCATACATCCTTTCTAAGCCCTTAAAATTTTATACGCTATGCAAGTTATTTTTAATACAATCCTGAATAAAGGGACTTGTGATATATGAATATCACCAAGCCTCTAAAACAAAGCCTGTAGTGAGTGAATATTAAATGTGGTCTACTATTACATCAGAATTGATATGCTTAAGAAAAATAATTAAAAAATGCCACAGGCAGAAGGACTGTCTACTTAATCCAGAGACAAAAATCAAAGGGAATATTAGAAATGAAAGTAAAATTTCCTATCTGTGCTTAGAGATGCACAGCACAATTTCAGTGGATGACAATATTCAAGGATAGGCTGTTAGAGACAATTTTTTGATGCCTTCCCTTTCTGATTATTTGGATGCTAATGGTAAGTACTAGTGTTTTCTAGGATCAGTCAAATTATTCTCAGAACAGATTTTCACCGTGGACAGTATTTGATATACATCAAGAAATGAACAAGGCTGATGGTATGCCCTAGATTAATCTGTTGTCTTTGGGCAATTAATTTTACTGTATTACAGACTCAGCATTACACAGAAGGCCGTGGGAATTTGCCACCATGTCCGTAGCTTTCCAATGGATTATATATTTGGCTTTGCACTACTGGAGAACAAAAAGATCATCTCAACAGAAGTCACGTCCTAATTTCACAAGTAATCAGGATTGGAGAAGTCACTGTTTCTGAAAGTAGTCTTCTTCCTACCCTATACTTTTAGGGTAAATAAGGAAATATTGTTTTTTCCCTCCCCCTCTTTCACATAAGATAGGCTAATTTCCCTCATTTCCTACAATGCTCCTGTTTGCACAATTGACTGAATTTAGGCTTCCTAGATATGAAAGGGTTTTTGAGCACATCCACAGCCATCAGAACATGAAAACAGCTTCAGTAAAATAATTTTTTGAATTTACTGTCTTTTTACTGTATGTTTTAATTTACTATAAATTAAAAAAAAAAAAAATTAGTTATTTTTTTTTAGTATTTTTTTTAATTAATAAATTTAATTAATTCACAGTAAATTAACATCTTTTTTTTTTAATAAGTAGAAATCTTTTCTATGATCTTTTTTTTGTTAAGGATAAAATAATAGATAAATATTTTAAAAAATAGACCAAAGGGACAGATAGGTTGCAGCGCTTGCTATGACAATGATGGCTTGTACCACACAATTTCTAAATGCAGGTTTCCAGTTTCATAGTGCTTTAAAACTTTGTTTTAAATTCTGCAAAACTGAAATTTCACTGAAAAGTTAACTATTTTTGTTGTAACCAGCCAGCTACTTTTGAAAAGGGAGAAAATGGATTTGAATTTATGAGCAATTTCTAATTCTCTGTGAGATAACACTTTTGCATCTCTAATATTTAATTTTGAAAAATAAGGTGTTTGGTTTTTTTTTTGCTATATGAGTATTTCAAAGTTTGTCTACAATCACATTGTAGCTTAGAAACCTATTAGAAAGGCTTAGTCTTTTTGATATTTTAGTATAATAAAGTTCATTAATTAGTAGTGAGTCACCTAGCTTTATGCGACTACTCAGTGTCTTCAGTACTGATCTCCAGCAGACTGCAGAGTAATAAAATTCATAAGCTGGAAAGATCTGCAAATTATCAAAACAAAAATATCAAGGACAGTTTTTCTATGGAGCTGAAAATATAAAACACAATATAAGGTTGTCTTGTGGAAAAAAATAATAAATACAAGCTAATTAATTTGAGATGAAAAATCATTATTCAAAGATGAGACGCTTGGGAACTAATATATCTGCTTACATCTATACATTTCTGTTATAAGTTACATAAATAATTGCAGTCCATATTACTGCTAGATCCCCTATGTCAGACAAAATGTAAAGATCATGCAAATTAGAAATTGCCCAGAGTAAAACAAATCTATATATTTAAAACCATGTTGCCACCTAGGGAAATGTCATGCAAGCATCTCTTTCTCCACAAATCCCACCCACCTTGACTACTCTTCTCTACCTGAAACGCTTTTTGTCTAATGAATTTCTAAGAGATAAAAACAACAACAACAACAAAAAGTCCACTGGATAAATTGTGAAGCATACATTTATATTCCAACTGATTAAGGGAAACATCCCTCTACCAACATTAAGGAGTAGCAAGTAAAAAGTTGAAGTAAACAGATCTTTCATTTAGGCTGGCTGCCATGGTAAATGCAAAGAGCTGGGAGACATGAGAATGGGCAGAAGAGGCCTCAGAATACATGAAAGAACTTCACCTTTCAAGTACAAACTCATGGAAGCCTTCAGGAAAAACACCACCACACACAGCCAAAGATGTAAATTAGTAGACAACTAAGCAAATCAGGGGGAAAAAAACTAGTACATTGGGAACAAAGTGGTCAGAGAGAAAAAGTCTCCTGAAAACAGTTTTTTGGCAGAAGGAAGATGTTATGAAAGCAAGCAAGAAAAGGTCTGATGTGGAGATTGACAGCTAATTAGACAAACTTGTAAATCGATGTGATGGCAAATAATGTTATTGTGATTTTACACCGTATTAATAAAGATTTCATTCTGTGGACAGAGCTAATTAAATGTCTTCCACTGAATGGTGTTGAGCCCAAATTTACCATATGTACAAGCCTGACACAGCCGAGAAAGACACAAACTGGAAGGAGTTCTGGGTAGGGGGAGTAGGGAGGAAAAAGAAAAAAAAAAGGCATTGTCAAGTACATGTGAAGAAACATTTTTACAACGAAATTAATGAGGGAGTTGGACAAGATGACTTCCCGATGTCCCTTCCCACCTCAACCATTCTTATTCCACAATTGTGCAATTGTTCAGATGGTTTAAGACACAAATAATGTAAATCACAGGTGAGACAGCCTATTTAACACACTAGAGAAACAGTATTTCACATAGGAGTAAAACAGACTGGGAAAAATGAAGATAATATTTGTATGAATTAATGCAATACAGATAAAGGACTGTGTATCAGTAAGGTTGGTTCCATTCTACAACTTGAGAGATATTCAATTTGACTGCCTGAAAACCAGACTCAGTTCAGAAATCTGTTCTTGCTGGAACATTTCTGAGAAAATCTATGAAGGTTTTTTTTTTTTGGGGGGGGGGGGGGGGGGGGGGGGGGAGGACTCTTATGAAGAAAACCCAGACAAAATTAGCAGAAAGCCAACATTGTTTTGCCAGGAAATACACATTTGACATGTAACCTCTGCTCATAACTGACTCCTATAACCACCGTGGTCTGATTATAATGCATACACTTTAAACCAGAAACATCTATCTCAGGAACTGACACGAGCACACAGTTGGGAATCACACTGAATTTTTCACAGCAAGTTTAATCGTTACTTTTACACCTTCTGTCTATACCCTGCCCCGTCTCTTTATATTGGGTGAGGAAAGGAATTAATCTGCTAAGGCAGCATTGTACACGCTGGAGGAAAACAAAAACATTCCCACACAGAAGCCGGTTTTGTTCCTAGTTTGCTTAGGGAAAGAATATCACAGCTTCTTGCATTTTGAGGAAAAGAGAGACAGAACAGAAGATAACTTCAGTATCTATTTGGATATTTGACATGCTTATTAAATATTTATCTTTTGGGGATCTTGCTGAGCAGGTTGTCTTGGCAATAGTCCCCTCATTTTCCTGTCTGCCCACTCTTCAGTTTCCAAAGATTTCTTTCTGAATTCTGCATTTTGTTTGTTTTAGCCATGGCTTCTTCCCTGTAAATAATCACGGTCACAAACATACTACGTATGCTGAAATACATACATGTTGATATACATAATTTTAAAAATATGCATATAGAATTTCAACTTGACAGTGCTCGGTATCATTTCTTTGGCTTAGAGATTTGGACCTGACCCCTGATTAATAAGGAAAGCCAATGATGATTTCAACTTAACGTGTAGTAATCTTTGCTCTGACAAGCTTAAGAAAACGCAGGTTTTCATAGTTCTTATGGAGTGCACTTAGCCAATTTAGCCGGCTAATGACCAAGTCATCTGTAAAGAGAGGGTCTTCAGGTAACATGGGTGGCATCAGTGCCTACATCTACATTCACTGAAGCTACCTTTGTTTAGCTAATACCAAACTGTTTCCAATAGAACTGCTTAGATTTTGCTGGACTGCACACAAATTTCCATGATCCATCCTGAGACATAAGAAAAACGTACGTGAAGCTAAAATGATACCAGATGACAATCTTATTTATAATGATGGCTGCAGCATTGTGTGCCAATATTAAGAAATTAATTTTTCACTCTATTTCCCTCCTGCAATTTTTTGAGATTTAACTGATCATTCCTCAGCTGTAATTTTGAGCTCCACTGAACTGTTGTGGCTGTTCCATTTAAATAAATAAATATTTTTTAAGAGTGTCAACTGAAGTCTTTCTGCTGCAGCTGAATGGTGCAACTCATTGTGTTCTTACCAGCATTCCTCAAATGGTGACTTAATATCTTTGTTGGGAAAAAGAAGGATATCAACACTAACCCTGTTTTTATTTTTTCCCTGATTAAAAAAAAAAACAAAAACAAACAAACAAACAAAAAAACAACACAGCAACAACGAAAAAACACACTAGTCATCATAGTGAACAGAAAACCAGGATGTATGCACATGTATATGTCTGTACGTATTATCTACACATCTGCGTGCATGCAAGACTTGTATCTTAGCTATTCATACTTCAAACAACATTCCTGTGTGAAAATAAATAATAACAAAATTTGGGAACAGAGAGAAGTGTCTAGTCTTTCTCTGCTATAACTGCTTTACACAGGTTGCCCATTTTTTCTAAAAGGTGGACAAACACAATTTTAAGGTTTCTGAGATTCTGTAATGTAGATAGCTACAAAAAGACAAGCCATATCATAAATCACCATTGTTTAGTAGTTTTCGTACCTCAATCTGTAATATTAGTTATTTGTGAAGAGGATGTTACTAGAGCCAACTCATACCAAATTGCTCATTTTAAAAATATCATTGCAAATGGATAATGCAATGATTAAAATGATGGTTGAAAAAAAAAAATCATTTCAAGCAGTAATTAATGAGTTTTTGCAATAAGAACCAAATAAATTACAATACTACTACTATGAATAGTAAAAGTAAAGAATTAAAGAAAGCACTATTTGGAATTGGAAAGCTCAAACCACTGGTTTTCTTCAGCACAGTCTCATTTCTTTTTGGTTTAAATCCTGTCCTGCCCCCACAGTAGACTGTAGGTTCTACCACACTGAATATGTCACCAAGGGTCACTAAGCAAGGACACAAACTGGTATACCTCACATGTTGGCAGCAGCTTGGAGCTGTCACACAGCAAGGAATGGAATTCTGTACTCCCTTCCTTGTGATGTACTGTAGAGATTTATGGATTGCAAAGCTGCACCAAGCTTCAGCCAAGTTCCCCCCACCCCCCCAACAGAAAAGCCCCAAAGTACTAACATATAGAATCCATCTACCATTGTTTAAAACAATAGTTTTAGATTAGGAAGAGCACCATAGGAAACAAAATAATAGCATGGGATACAATGAAATGATAGTAACAGAATGTGAGAGGTTTACAGAAATGTGAGGAATGTATACTAAGATAGATTAAAAAAAAATATGTTAGAGCAGCAAATAAATTAATTCCTCTGCGGAGCTGTACTAATTTCCAATGTGTCACCCCCTCTTTCCCCCCCTCTCCCCAAAAGTTATATTGTTCTGGGAGGCTGACAACATTTTAAACATACATGACATGTTCTAGCTGTTCTCAGCAGAAGAACTATTGCATCTTATATTCCTTCAACATTATAATTTAATTAGTGTGGAAGCTACGTACACAAGCTGCATTTATTAAAAAATATAAATCAAAGTGTCTGATGCAAGTTATTGATATTTTCATCTCAGTTTTTCTGTACTGGTCCTCATAAAAATAATTTTCGTTTTGACAGCCTGACTTCCAGGTTTTTATATCGTAGCTCTCAGTAGGACATGATCATGCATATACATGTTAACCTTTACATAAATTTTCTTTTAGCAAATGTATTTGATGCCAATTCATGCATGTGCATATTTTGAGGATTATATTTTAAAATTTCAATCATTTTGTCCATTTTCTTTAAAAGAAAGGGTTAGAGATTTTCCAGAAGGAAGATGAAGACATTCACTATTAAAGAATCTTAAATTACCAAACAAGTTATTCAAGTAAAACTATTAATACACCTCTCAGCATTAACCCACTTTGCTGCACACTCTCCACCAATGAGCTGCACACTTGCTTGAAAACCACATACATTTACATCTCACTAACCTCTAGCTATGATGCAAATTAGTTAAGTCACAGCATGATGCACAGCAGTTGATATACATACCACAGCATGGCAATATGTGCTGTGTATATACAAATGTACACAATAACACATGCACATAAGCTCAGAGATACTACACATATTCCCGCTGGTTGCCTGAAGATAGAGGTGCCTATACAGTTTTGTGCTCCTGAAGATGCCAGACCTGTTGTCCTGAACATTGAAGTCTTAGCTGGCCAACATAAACATTCCAGGGATTTAATATATACAATATTTTGAAGTAATTATAACATCTATCAAAGCAGTCCATATTCAGCTAGCTAACTATATTTGTCAAAGATATTTATGTATCACCAGCAGTACCTAGTCATTATAGTACCTAGTCATTATAGAGAAATGATTACAGGAAAGAATCTAAATCACCATTACAGCAATCTCAAAGTACAATATTGTAATTACAATTTGAATTTCAAATACAGAACACAGGCAGCAATGCATCTCTTTGGGACATAACTTTTGCTAGTCCTACTGCCTTCAGTTTTTATGTTTTCTATTAGAAAATGGTATTTTCCATTATTTTTTCTATTTCATTGACACTCTGCAAATGCATTTCTATAGACGTGATATACTACACTATGAATATATTTACATTTACTCTAAATATTTAAAGAGAAAAAGGCAGGATATAATAGCATAAAAGTTATTTCTAAGCTAATTCATGTTTGCATTTTATCTGCGCATTCCATGGCTGAAAAATTGGTGGAGAAATAAATCACCAATGCTCTCTGACCAAATCTACAGACTGTGTTGGTTTGCCTGAAATTTCTCAGATGATCCTTACCGATAAGAAGAAATAGGCCTAGTCTAACAGAAGACTACTACGTATAAGACTACAAGTCTACTATGAGTTTCAAAAAAGTCTTAAAGTCCTGCCTCATTCAAGTCAATTTACAAAGAGAGAATCCAGGTTATATGAGAGATCCGTAGGAAACTATTTAGCAAGTAAACAGTAGCTCCCTGGACAGAACTATACTAATTGTCCTCTTCTGGAAACGTTTTATCTTCTTTCTGCATTGCATAACTTGCATGCCATTGGCTCAAATGACAGATTAACAACTGGCATTAATTGGAGCACAAATTGCAAGGGCTTGATGAAATACAGAGACATACGTTCTTTATACCCCAACTCTGCAGACTGCAGGTTTTAATGTGCTGAGAATAGCGTTGCTCCTTCTCCGCCTGGATATTTAAGAAGATTGGTGGGAGCATTCTCTAAACAAGCGCAGGCGGATGGGGGCATATGGGTGATTTACACTCAGCAACTGAGCAACTGAAATAGGTATTTTTAACTTCTGAAGAACAGAAGAAAGGGCCTGAGGGCTTCCCTGTTCTGCCATCAATTCTTGGTTTTGGTGGGCTAAACTTCAGTTAAAATAGTAGGGGAAGTTTTGTACCTAAGCTCTTAACCAAGATAAATTTCAGACTCAGCTCTGAGGAAGGACCAGAGTCTTTTCTTCTTGAATTAAGATTTGTTTGAAATAAAGTGTGTTTATGTCCAGGAAAAATGAACGCTCAACTACAACAAAGAATGCTGCTTTAAAGAACAAAGCTGTTTTTCAGCACTGTTGATAATCTCATCTAGCCTCACCACTGTACAAAAGTAGCAAATACAATGATCAGATCAGTCCTCTGCAATCACAGCAGTAGCATTAAGTACCATCTTTAAAAGCTGGTTAGCAACTACTATCTTGCCTAGCTGGATTTCTTTTCCCACAAAACTTTATCAAAGGCATGCACTGGAATTTCAGTCTCCTGACAGGCAATCATGTAATGTCCCGATTATTTTTTTTTTTTTTCTCCACAGCCTGTTTGTTCTCAGTAAGAGAATAAAGCTGCTAAATAAAGAATGCATCTCAAACAGTTCAGTACTTATTCTTTGAGAAGTGAAACTCAAGATTAAACCGAGGCTCCCCATGTTGGCGAGCAAAGGAGGGCCACCATCCTGCCATTGAAACATCTACTTTAAGTTACAAACAGTTTTTCCAGCATGATGTCAACAATTTCAGGTGTTGAGAACACAGGTTTAAGTTAGAATTTCCTAAAGCTTGTAAGTTTTAAAATGAGGACATAAAGCCCGAGAATTGGTTTTCAGACCAAATTTCAGAGCATTCAAGCTATTGCTGCAGCAGACAATCCATCAAATCACAAGAGACTCTTCTCACTTCTGAATAGGAATATTTATCTAGGAAAAATGACTGTCAGTCCTCATGACAGGTTTATTATTCCAATTTCATTTTTCTCATGGCAACATATCAGGCTTTCTAATTAACAGACAAGCAAGCAATTCAATTTCTCCAGTTTAAGGCACACATGTTACTGAGATCTGTTCAAGGCTTCTAGGCATTCTCTGTTCTGCCAGTTCTCCCAAGTTTTTTCCATGAATTTAAGAAACTTCATTTCTCTCTTTTTTTTTTTTTATTTTTTTATTTTTTTCATGTTGAATGCATGCTACTGACTGTTCTCTGACTAGTTACGTTTACATTTTTCTCTCACCTCTTCAGAGGTAGTTTTTACTGCCCATAAACGGACAGATTCTTTTGCTGGTATTGTCTTATTTCTTGCTAGTTGAGCTCAGAGGATGCCTCATGATGGTATTCCCATATCTTCAAAAGTCTTTCCAGTCAGACTCAGTAGCTTTTAGTTAGAATTATGCAGTTACTGACAATACTGCTCACGCTTATTATTCCAACTATCCTTTTTTCAAAAGCTCCACATGCAAATATGGTGAAGGAAACAAAGCAATAATTTCCTCTTCATTAAAACCCAGGCAGCACATTCATTCCTGCACACTATTAGTAACCCAGTCAGGGCTTCAACAGGGAGGTAATAATTGCATAATGCATAGATGTCGAATCCTACATCTGTTTGATCTTCTACAAGTGTTCTGTAGTCAAACCATACCTGCAGCACATCTAAGAGCTGATACAAATTGCTCGTGCTTTGCATAACCACTGTACCTGTGTTCAGCTCACAGCATCAAGCACAGCGCAGCACACGTGTGCATGACCTTGGGTTTATTGGAGTTCAGCTATATGATGCACATCAGCATTTCTTTCTGGCATTCCCCAGTTACGTGAGCCTGAGCTTGCCATCATGGCCAGGCACTTCCCCTGCACTCTTTATATCACTAACTTGTGACATTAAGTTATACAAGTAACACTCTGCTGCTTGAAGAATAATTTTACTGCCTCACCCGCATTTTGTTTCCACACACCCCGATTCCCTTCAATTTTCCTGAATAACTTTCAATAAAATACTGGACACAGACAAACAACTGGGATGCATACATCAGAAATGGCACCTTTGATGTAATGACAGAAGTAATAAACTTCATTATTTTTCATTGCCTTAAGTACAAAGGATTAATCAAAGATTAAAATAAGCTTGCCAAACTACCAGTTGGACAAGATTAGATTTCCGATTTTATTATAAGGCTGTTTAAAAAGTAACATAACCTTTACCACTGTGGAACTCAAAAACAACTTGGTTCAAAAACCTCAGGCCAGTACATCAGACCGTAAGAGGTTTTGATGCATGTTTTCCTGCCTGGAATAGGATTTCTCAACTCCAAATTCTATTCTATATGATACAATAGCACATTAGTTCCCCCAAAATACACAAGTGCCTATTCAATTTTAGACAAACTATGGAAATACCATATTTTACAGCAAAATAGTGAAGATAGAGAACCACAGAATATCCTGAGTTGGAAGGGACCCAGAAGAATCATTGAGGTCAACTGCTGGGCCTCCACAGAGGAACACCCAAACATCAGACCATGTATCTGTCTATCTATATATAATATATGCAAAGTCTAATGTAGCTTTGGATACTGTATCAAGGAAAAATGTGTATCTTCTAAAAGTGTTTTTTTTTTATTATTATTATTTATTTACAAAAAATCACTTTTCGCTTAGTATGTCTATTATTTATGGCACTTCAAGTTAATACTCCTCCATCCCCCAAAACCAAAATTTATACTTTTCCCTAAAAGCCTAAAAAAAAAAAAGCCTAAAAAGTGTCAGTATTGCTCCTGACACTTTTTCTGAAAAGAACTAGCTTAATGACATCAAAAAGCTATTAAAGTTATATAAACACACTGTCCAAGATACTTGGGCTTCAGCAAAAATGCATATGCCTATTCACCCCTCCCTATCGCCTCAATTCCTAGGAGGAGTACCAGAAGGAATATAGATTCATCAAGGAAACTTCAGTCACTTAAATAAAGAGCCATGAAATCTCAGAAGGAACTGTTTAAAAAAAAAAAAGTTCTTGAAAAATAGACTTGCCACATGGGTGCAACTGATCCTGGGATCTAGCTCTCATTTGTGGTTCACATATGTAATTCTTACATACAAAAATGATCATTCTTCTCTGCTGAATAGTCCCTACAGTTCTCAAATTTCCTGTTACATTCTCTTTAAATGTTATTAACATAGAACAATTTTCTTTAAATATTTCAGTTGAAACATTTGTTTCCCTCAGCAGAAAGATATTTCTTAATTTATCATTTAGTAGGCATTTCATTTTGAGTATTTTTTCCTAATATTCCTGTTTAATGTCTTACAACCTTCACTATATTTTCATCTATTTACTACAGGATGTGCATCTCTACAATAATTCAGGAGGAAAAAAAAAGAAACAACCTCTCTTTAAAGCCCTTCTGGTGTAGTCTGTGAATTTTTCAGTTGTATGCAATCAACTTAACCAGTGATTTAGGAATTGCAATAAAGCAGGACACATTAAAAAACAAAATTGAAAGTGGTACTTAAAACTTAAAGGCAGTCACATTTATTGTTTCAGGCTTCAGAAAAGTTGTTTGTTCTTTCTGACTTCTACAACCCATTATCTTCTACCTACCACAGTGCCTTATTTAAGCTGTTTAACTCATCATTCCCACATCCAAATCTCTGACTTCACTCCCAGCCACTGGAGACTAGACCTGCATAACACCAAGTAAACCCTTGGTCAACCCTCTCTCCCATCAATACAAGCTCTCCATGAAATGCAAAGCCTCACCCGAAGAAGACTGACCACTACCCTGCCACCTCCTAATGTACCTAGTAGAGCTAACAACAGACACCCACCACAATTCTGATGCTCAGGGTTTCACAGTAAATGCAAGCTGTCCTCTAGAAATGTTGCCAGCAGTTTAGTTTTCATCTGAAAAGCCATGCATTATGAGATAGTACAGAGTGTGCATTTAAAAGCTCTCTTTCAAGAAAACTCTACCCTCCCTCAACAAGATTAACACATGC
The DNA here is from genome assembly GCF_047663525.1 of Anas platyrhynchos. NCBI lineage: Eukaryota > Metazoa > Chordata > Aves > Anseriformes > Anatidae > Anas > Anas platyrhynchos. Next base: position 34,268,757 of record NC_092593.1, on the reverse strand, counting down.
ACCTCTCAGTCATAAGTGGGGCAATTGCAGCCTCCTGACATTTTATATTCAAACAGCTCCCTGAAGAGAAAGATCATTGCATACTTTCCTGCTGAATTAGATGCATTTAAGCAGGTGGTGAATTGAACCTGCATATGCTACACTTAAAAAGGCTTCCGGAGGAAAAACTTGGTGTAAAGTGTCTGATATTCTGATTTTTTCCCATGCACACACAACTTCCTTTAATCTACCAAGCCATTACGCTCTTTTCATTGTAATATATTAAACTCACTTCATTTGAATTCACTACAAAGTTCCTGATAATTCACATTTCCTCCAAGACAGCTGTGTTACAGAACTACTGAATGGCCACCAACTGTTACCACCAAATCGTGCTCAATTCAAAGCAAAGAGTTAAAATCTCAGCACTTCGGTAGATGTGACACTTTCATCATAGTTAGCTTAGAAAAGCCACCATGTATTAGGTCACTCCATTACTCTCCTCTTAAACAGAGAAAAAATAAATAAATAAAACACACCTTCCTATTGCTGCCCTCAGGGTTGACCATCAGTTGGGTGCGATGTTGTCTAATTCTCTTTTGAACCTGCTGAACACATTTACTCTTAAGCACTTAGTTTTGGCCAGCACCAAGATCTGCAGTGAGCCAGACAGACTGTTGGTCTTGCTAGGTGTGCCACTTCTCACAGCAAGGGATTTTCTATTTATAGTTGTGCATATTGTTTGCTTTTGCTTTTCAATTAAAGAATGAAATACACCAACGCATACTGGGCTTGTACTTCACCTGCCCCTATACAGAGATACATTGCCACTAAAACATGATCTTGGGCCCTTCTGACCCACTTGTGCAACTGCAGTTCTATTGTAACAATGCCGAAAGGAAAGGTTGACCCAAAACACCGGAATAAATGTCCTTCCATTCAGAATCCAGACTGAGATATGAATTTTACAGCTACAGCCTACGAAAGAATTTGCATATCTGTGCAAATGGATGCCCCAAAACAGCTTGAAAACTCGTATTTTGAAGGTCAGTTACAAAGACACTGTAACATCTACTAAAAGGAAGTGTAATAAGATATTCAGCTGTAGAAACCAGCAGGGTAAAATGCAACAATATTGCATGTAATATTACAAATAACTTTATTATTTTGAGTGACATAAAAGACTATTTCTACCAAACATTTGTGAATTAATATTAAAGAAATGTTTTCATATACACAGGTACATTCCCCTAGAGAAAACCAGAAACTGCTGTAAGAATTAAGCCATTATATTCAATTTTCCCCACCTCAAATGAATATAAACAGGAAAACAATTAATTTGTTCCTTTTCCTTAAAAATATAGAACCAAGAAGGAAAGTTTACCATCCAGCAACTTTATACCTTGTCAAGAGAAAATAAGCTTTTTACAAGGGTTCCTTTTCAATGTTTATTTTAAAAGCCTCATTTTAAGCAGGCAGTATTTCAGAAGACAGAAAATGAGGCATTTTTACACAAAGACATATCATTTCCTCTTGTTGTTACGCACTAATATATTCTCCAGACTGTCAGACATGTAAAGCATACGTTGAAATTCTTAAAACTCTACAAGCCTTACTTATCTTTAAAATTCTTACAGATCCTTTTTTCTTAAGAGATGAAGACTGTAGAAACAGACACCAGAGACTAAGGACCAGCCAGTTTTCCAAATGAAACACTCACAAACTGTAAAAGCAAAGGGATGAAACAGTACCAAACTTCACTATGACACTGTTAAAACTCCCACATTCTTTAAGTAAGGACACAACTGGAGACACTGTCTAGACCAAACACCTCAGCCTACCACATCTGAAGAATGGAAAATGCATCCAGCAAAACAAAAATAGCCAAATAATGAAGTGGTGTTACTGATATTTTAAATATGGCATTTTTCAGCATATGTTTAGTTCCAGAATTATTTTAGATACTCAGCTTCAGTAATATATCTGCAGAAGATGCACCAAACTACAGATCATATTCTCTACTTACTGGGGAAGCCAAACACATATAGGAAGACGTGCTATGCTATGCTCATCTAAGGACGAGTTTCCTTTGGCTACCTACATGACAGTCATTAAAATAAACAATCATTAGAACATATGATTCTTGCCAAGTATTGACATGAGTTAACTACAGAATCGGCTTTAATTCTCTTCAACTTATAACAAGGATGCAATCCAATCATTTTAGCCAATTACTTTTATCTCCAAAAAATACTACATTACCAAATGTATTACACATTTGTATGAGTTGATACTTCTTAGAATTGGCTCTATTTGCCACTAATACCTACTTTACGGTTTTTGTATATTGCATATACTCTAAGTACTGCAAACATTTCCAAAAGCTGCATATATGCTGTAGGATCGAGTTACAGCCATAACTATGTAAATAACAACATACAGCACAGATTAATTAAAATTAAGAAAGAATTGCCAAATCAAATGTTGGAATATGGGCATGCTTGCCTGTTTGCACTCTTTGCACAGTTATGTACAGAAACCTCATGTCTGGAAATGTTGTGTGTCCTTTTTAGCCATAGCAAGGTTTGCTGCCAAACCAGTATGAAGCAGTTCCCTGCTTCAAATGGAACATTCACTTATATAAGATGTCTTTGCATTTTCTGAAGCAAAGCATTATAACAAAGTTTCATGTAACCAGTCAAAGTTTCCAAGGCAATCTCAGAAGCAATAACACAACCCTCAAATTCTGTCTTCCTGCGAATTGTCTTTAAGATGTAGAGATAAAGCACTCAACTTGTGCTGGTTTCAAAACAGCCATTGAGTTCAGGATGTCCCTCATCTGTTCATCAGTAAGACAAACTAGCAGATTTTATGAATGCTTCTACTCTATCTCTGTAGAAATGGAAAACAATACGTTTGATTCATTGCTAAAAGTTGAGGGAATACAGGCATAAATCATGACTTCAGAAGTGCAGATAATACTTTTAGGAAGCCACTCCAACAGCATTTTGGGCTACACTTGGTGTGATGTGTTATCAGTAAAGCCATGCAAGAGGGGCTTTGTTTGCTTCATCAGTATGACATCCAATATAACTGAAATAGCTTCTTTGATGCCTTGCTCCTTAATTTTCAGAGTGACTGAGGTCAGTATTGCCAATTTTTAGTACCTCATAGTAGAAAACATATATAGGGATTCTCACTATCATCTTAATCAAAAGCAGCTTCTGAAACTTTTCCTACAGATGTGGAAATTACAAAATTACAGATATATATATATTAAAAAAATGTTAAATTGCAGCACCTAAAAAAGTCAAAGGATTTGGGAGGGGAAGTAAAGGTAAGATCAAAATGTGAGTAAACTTGCACTTTGATAAGTCTGTGTCATGGTACTTTACTATTGACAGAATTAGGAAACAGGTGTGCATTCAAAGAGCCTGATGTAATATGTTGGGCATTACAGATTTCCAGGCTTTACCACACCCAATTCTAATATTAACACCCACTGGGGTTACCTCTGAGTACAGAACCTCATTATGGAGATTCTGAGTCATCACTTAAATAGAAGCCAGAAAAACACCGCTATTGTAATGGACACAACCAACAAATGGGTGAGTGGGACGGAGGACACCCCTTATTGTTACAAGCAGCAGCATTTTTCTTCATAACTACCGAGATATAGTTTAAAAAAGGTGTTTTCTGTTTTCTTTACTGACTGAAATTATCAGCAATTTTTGTGTAGCTATGGCAACTTTCACAAAGTGTGAAAAAGAAAAATGGAGAAAGCAGGAAAATTTACAGGGAGATTAGGAACCAAGAAAAAATGAAGTTATATTTATATATATTTTATTCAAAAATCAAGTACATTTCACCTTAACAATGATCCTCTCAAAAGGAAATTAACACTCTCATTGACATCCTATTTTTTAACCTACAGTTTTTATAACTGGAAACCTGTCCAGGAAAAATAACTCTATTTTCTACAGTAGGAGAGACAAAGAAGAGCTCCTACAAGAGATTTTTAACTGCTTACAAAACCAGGCTTTTCCTTCAGATTAATCCTATAATCAAACACAGTATGTATGCAGAAAATGTTGGAGTATTTACTTGCAGCTGAGTTGACTGAGAAAAGTGCTACTGTTAGGCACTCGCCTTATCTTGAGGAGCAAAAAATCTACTGGATGTGATGAAATCTGTTCCAACGTGTTGATAAAAACCCTGTGAAACTGCAAGATCAATAATGTGGCAGTGGTGTCACTTGTAAAAGTCATCAAGGGTAAAAGGTTCTTGGAAGCTGGATATGGGTGCACATGCTTTTTCCACCCTGGGAAGATAGTGAGTGTAGGAAGGGGTTAAAGTCACCTTGTCACCAGCAGAGAGACACAAGTGGCACTTAGTCGCTATGGAGGACTTAGACAGGTTCTTCATGTGCATCACTAGGTGTTGCAGCTGAGTCAGAGTTATTTGGTGGTCCATCCTCCCCACTACCACCACTGCTCATATCACATAGGGAGTGCTATTCCCAACAGCTTTATATCCTCCATTTCCGTGCTTGTAGAGGCCTCTAGGTGTAGGCAGATTATTTGGAGTTTGTGCTAGGAAGCTGCTCTGTATTTTATAGCTCTCAAGTAATTTAGTCAAAACATAAATCAAAAATATGCCACATTTTTTTCTAGTTTTGTGAACCAGTGGTGACGTTAAAGGAAACATTAATGGGATGTTCAGTGAGAACACTGACTGGTCACATTAAAAACTGGGGATCTAGCAAAAGAAGAAAATTATGAAAGCATATATAAGAAAGATGTGTTTAAAAGAAAAACACGAATAAGAAAAGTTGCATATAAGAACTAATGAAGCTTATTGGGGGAAAAGGCCAAATAACAGCGGACATTTAACATGAAGACTAGCTATAGTACACTTGTTTTACAGTAAAAAAGGATTGAGCAGAAGCCACAGATAGAATAGAGATCTCATTTGCCTATTAAAAAAAAATAAAATTGCTTTTTAACAAAGGGAAAAATTAGCATCCAATGTTAGACACTATGTCTCAGACCAGGGTCTGTCTTACCAAGGGAACACTATTGTGTTGGAAATCTTGTCTTGGAAATCTGTGATGCCAGACATTAACCTTAAGTGCCTAGTTTTTGTTTTAGTAGATGCTTCATATTTTCATTCCTCCTCTTGTGCTGGCAGATAACTGAGCCAGAAGAACTAAAACAATTTTTCCATCCTACTACCAGCTTGAGAGGTCACTGTCCACACGACTCCTTCCCACAAGGTCCAACAACGTGCAGCCCAGCTCTACGGTTCCCAGCATGGGCAGTGCACTGGTGTTTGCTACATCCTCAGTTGGGTGAGTGTAGGAGATACACAGTTGTGAAGCAGACAAACTGTTTTCAAACTAATCCCACAGCCTGGCTGTAATCAAATTCAATGTCATCCATGGATGGCCCAGCTATTTAATATTCTGTGATATGGAAAACAAATGGGCATGGTGCAGAGTTTATAACAAATAGGCCAGATCTGAAGACTTGCCAACACCTTTCAAGGCACAGAGGCTGTACTCAGGATGGCTAACCTGGAGCATAAAATCTTCATACAAGACATAGGAAACACATGCTGCTCTGAATCTGTGGGGATTTAAAACTATGTAATATCACACCCCAACTGACGTGAATGGTAACAGCAGCAACATCTGCAGTACCTGTAGTATTGCTTCATTTGGGTAGAATAAAAAAGGCTTGTATGCAAAACTGAAGGAGTTTACTGGGATAAATATTAGTGTATTGAATATCTAATGAATTAATAACTACCATTCATTTTTTTTCTAAAGTGAAGTAATTTTGTTGTTAAATGTAGAACAAAAATATAAGTGAAATCCACAACATATTAAATATTTTACAGCTGCAGTGCTTCTGGCTCTGCAGATCTTTCCATTTTTAAGGCACAATTAATATTCACATATATATTTTAAAGTACTGTGTCCATATTCAATAGTCATGCAATTAGCTCTTTTGATTGACTTCTGTCCTGGAATTGAACGAGCAATTTTATGTCTCAAGTCCCAGCTGATTCTCTGGGTGGTAAAAAAGCAAGGATTTTTTTTTCCTATTCATCTGAAAGCTTGGGAGATGACCTCATCTTAAGGGCATTTGGATTGTCCCACACTCTATAGTTTAACGGTACCCGCTGCACTGCACCTTGGCAGGGTCCACCAGAAGGGGGTTTCACTCATCTCTTTTCCTTTACTTTGACACCCAAGTATCAACAAACACCCAGCAAACACAGAATATTTGCAATGCTATTACAGTCACACCGAATGAGGGCTCCCGATTGAAAAAAGACAAAGGAATTGGTTCATGTTGAGATATACAGCCTGCTCTTTTCAAGCTATAGCTGCTTGGCACACATGGAGTCCTAGTGAACTACTCCAACCAACCTATGAGCAGGAATGTGCCATCCAAACAGATGGCTGCAACCACAGGCAGCCAAGAGACCACGGGTTTTTTCATGACATGTGGGTGTTGACAGCATTTCCAGACATAAATCCAAATGGCTGTCATTTCTGAGCTTCTTGTCTAAAGGGGATGTGTCAGTATTAGCCTACCTCTGAGACAGATCACCCGCCGCAATAGGAAATCTTCCCTTTATTTATAATTGGTTTACTCTGTGTAACAGTTGCAGATCTTTCTTTTCCTGAGTTCTTCTGTAGTTGGTTTTGTTTGCCTTTATCTACTGCTCACCTGTCAGGTAGAGGGACCTCAAGAATTAAAGTTTAGTTTGCATATGATTTTTGGAGGTTTTCTATTTAGCCCAATACATAGGGCTAATTACAACTGTCATAGAGGCAGGGGTATTAAAGAAGCTTTCTGGTTTTATACATGATTATACAAAAAAGAGACACATTTGTTCTACATCTGCAAACAAATGATTTCACATTTGGTGTGTCACTGCTCCATAATGTCAACATTGCATAAGGTGCTTATGATCAGGGAGATTCCTCATTTCAAACCAGCTGACAATGCAACGTTGCTATGTTGCTCTTAAAAGGACGATGCTGGTTTGTACAATATGAGCATGTGACCTGTCAAGATTTAGAAGAGCTGTCAAAATCACCTAGGTAAGGTTTAAGGCATATCCAGTCTACACGGAATACACAGACACTTCCCAGCAACCCTTAATTAAATAGAGTGGAGAAACAAGTTTTAAAAAAGGCTTATTTCAGCTAAATCTACATACCAATAGCTGTTCTGGCATTGTCCAATACAAACAAAAGTATTAAGATAATTAAAGATTGAATGGAAGGAACAGTAGAAGGCTGTCATTAGACTGCCTCAGTAACTAATACAGTTAGATAGCATTTGCAATAAATCAGTGACAGAATGCTTCCATCAGCTTTAATTTTCACTTTCTCTATTATTTCACATCAGCCTTAAAACAGCCTTTGTTTACACATTATGTGCTGTGGTCCAGTAAATTGCTACAGCATTCTGGATCCCAGACCTCAGACAAACCCTTGGTAGCTCCAGAGGAATGATATCAGTTTAATACCAATTAGTAGCAATGCCCATAGAAACTCTCAGACAATACAGATAGCTCCATCAAGTGAAATGAGCTTTCCTTGGATCCCAAGCCAATAGCAGCCTACAACGACGCATCTTATAAAGCTAACATGATTGATTAAATAAAGATGAAGACAATAATCTACACATTGCATTCTGATTTTGTTTTCAACAAAGGAAAGATGATTTAAAAATAAATGATTTCTCTCTGCTGGCTTCCTTCCTTCACATGGTAATGATAATATTTGATATCCAAATTAGGAGCCAGGAAGAGGTAGAGCCTTCTAAAGTCACTGAAATAAATAACCAGTAAAAGCAAAGAGGCTCCACAATGGTTTTCTTCTTTTACGCTCTGAATATCTTTCTAACACAATTGTCTAAAAGAATCAGCAATGACTTTAATATCATATAAAAGTAGCTGGGCTGCTAGGAAGATATCATGTAGCTCTTTCACCCTTTGCTCAGTTTCACATCGATGAAGTCTTTCACACCACTTGAAGACACCCAATGGCCGAGGTGCTTTGTGACACATAAGAGCACCATTGAAGCAGGGAGACGGCACTTTGGTATTTTCCTCTACCCCCAGGAGAGTTCATGAACACCTACATAATACCCATAGGATCATTTTTGAGTGGATAAAGGTATCCTGCTTACTTGCCAAGTTATCACTTCCAGAGCTTGTAAGTGTACTGTTGAGACAATCAATAATAAGAGGCCTCCTGGACTCTCCCTGGAGAACAAGTCACTCCACACCCAGCAGATGTTTCTGCCTACCAGAGGGACAAGGACTCCATGGACTCATTCCCTCTCCTTGAGGAGCCCACCCAAGTGCCAGGCTTCCTCCTCACAGCAACAGACAACACACTAACCTGCCTGGAGGCACCACAGTTTGAAGTGCTGTATTGCTCTCATAAGCTTGCAGGGGACAATTACATTTTCTCCTGTGGATTCTGGAAGGAGTGTGTATGGGCTGTAAATTTAACTTGAAAAAAGGAGCCTCTCTCACATAGATCATCTGCAGCTGCGCACGAGGTATTCATTTGAAATTCTCCCATAATTGTAAAGGGCCCCTTGAGAAGAACAAATAAGCCCTGCCATGTTTCCTAATCTTGCTACACTAGTTATACAGAGAAATGTTCACCCCTAATGATGACACAAAAGCTGCTGTAAGCTTTTCTTCTGCAACGCCGCTGCTTATATCAGCTATTATTCAGTTATTCCATCCTAACAGTGGAGAATCATTTTTGTGCTTTTCATTCTTCCTCCCAGAGGGCAACAGATGTAATAACTTATTCCCTGTCTGGCACATTAAGGCTTGAAAAATTAATGCGGTGCTGCTGAGATTTCCACTTCCAGCTTTACTCAGAGTGCAAAAGCTTTGAATTTCAGTGAAAAAATATTAAGTAATAAAAAGCTTATTTTAAGTTTGTTAATGCACTTGTCTATTTTAATGCATTTCCGAGTCTTCTGCAAAACAAGAATTCTGTTAACTAATCTTCCACAATTTCTTTTGCTTCTAAACTATTACTCTACCATTTAACCGGGACCTCTTCTATTTCACAATTATCATGTACTAACTAAAATTTAAACACTATTATCAACTATATATATACATTTTTTAAAGGTAACTTAAGAACATTGAACATAGATAAAACTCACTGGCAATACGTTTTATCAGGCAGCTCACAAAAACTCACATCACTCTGTAGCTTACTCAGTCACACATTACTCCACAGATGTTGGTTATGCTTTATACCCAGGCCTATTCATTCCTTCAAAAACATCTTCCAGTGACATGAATTTTGTAAAAGGGTATAGTAATTGAAACCAGATTTCACCCATTTTTTATTGGTTTTGCTCAAACTGCCCCTTGGGAAGCAGCATGAGAAACAAACAGTGCAGTTACTACTGTGAAGTTTGCCTGGGGTTTTGGTAACCGTGCCACAAGGCTTGCAGCATCAACTCAGAAACAGCCCAGTTTCAGATTTCATCACAGATGATGCAGAAGACATTGCAGAGTTATGCATTGTTATACTTCAGAGAAGCACATGAGGTGGGTTTCTGTATAAAAACATATTTCGCTTTTAATCAGCACTATGTAATCATTTATGTCATACATGTTCAACAGGCACATTTGCAAACTGGATACCTTTACAAATGATATATAAAAAAAACAACAACAAACAGTCCTATATCAGGTGATTATAGTGAAAGAAACAGGTAGAGTGCTAAACTGTGAGTTGAAGAAGGCTGGGAGGGCTGGGGAGAAGGGAACCAGAACTGGGAACTACTCTTCCAAACACAGTGCAGATTTTTTTTTTCTATCCCCACTGAGATCTTTACAGCTAAAGAAGTGAAACAACCCCTTGATGCAGACTTTATCTATACAGAAGTCAATTCTCAGTGTCAGAACTGTAACCCAAACGGACAGGGTAGAAAGCCTCAAATTAAATATATATATGTAGATTCAAAATGCATGCAGATTCAGCTTTGAGAAGAAAAAAAGGAATAAGAAGTCCCCAGCCATCTTCCCTAGCACTGAAGAATATTTGCTGCTTCATTTATTTCACACCTGTAAGCATGGGAATTGGCATTAACCAGACATCATGTCAGACTGCCCTCTTGCTCATAGATGAATGGATGTATGTTTCTTCTCCTCCTTCAATAGAAATCCTCAAGTAATTTCTCCTTTGTCTTCCAGGCAACTGGCTATGCCCCAGAGAGTGCTGACTATTAAAAAGCACAGACTTCATATTCCTAGTCTCCAGCAACACTTGTTCCCTTATTTCAGAAAAGAATCTCTTTTTTCCTCAAAAGCTGGCTCTGCTGATTCAGGTATCCTCATCTCAGATTTTGATCTACCAGCATCAGATATTCTTCTGTTCAGAGTGTGCCTCAGCAATCAGACAGTAAGAAACAAAGATGTTTCAAACAAGGCTAGTGGTTCCCCAGGAGACTAAAGGCAATTAATAACATGTTTTTCTGCAAGGAACAAAGCTAATGAACCCTGATTTTCTGTGTATCTGTGACATTCAGCTTCTTCTGTCTGCAAACAGTTAACCCAATGAGCTTCCTTGCCTTGTGCCTCCTGCCTTACCCAATTCCACCTGCACCTTACTGTGATGAACAACCAAGCATCTTGTTCCTAACAGGAACATCAGCAGGACCTCAGCTTTCTCTGGGCACCCTTATTTGGCCCATCACTTGCAGGATGGCTCACAGCATGGCTCGTCCAGAGCCACAGGGGTACTCAAGAATCACCAAACTGCTGCCAGGCAGAGTAAGTTATGTTCGCATCATCCACAAAAAGCCTATCAATGCACACACAGAATGAACAATTCCAATGAAAACCAGAGGCACTTCATAGCTATAGGACAGCAGTTCAACTGGAGTTTTCAGGTATGGCTGAAACATGCCAATAAATGTGGACATTATTACGAAGCACTAGACAAGAGAGCCACAAAGAGCAAGAACAAACAGGATGAGCACAAAAAAAAAAATCTTTGAAAACCAAGCAACCAAAAGAAGAATGAAATCTTTCAATGACTGAACTGTGACCCTGACTCAGTCATATGTATTTGTTGGGATCTGATGGGAACTACTGCAGTTGCGTCACTGACCATCATTATTTTTCCAATAGAGATGTGAAAACAGTAATCGTATTAATATCTGGATCATGATGGTTGAGTGCCACATTAACAATATTAAGGTTGAAGATGAACAGAAGTTGATTAGACTCACGCTAAACAGGCTAAGTCATTTGCTTCCTCTCAAGTCTGTGATTACACTGACATTACCATTCACCACCAAATGATCTGGGAGCACGCTTCAAGGAAGCCTCTGATCATAGTTATCCAGCTGCACAATGAACACATCCTGTGGGCTCTTTGGAAGTAATTTTTGAACATAGCATTTAGTCCTATTAGCAAAAAGTAAACGGGTAATTACTTCAACATTTTTAAGCCAACATCTGACCCAACCTACAATGCAACACCTTCACTGCTGGCCAAGATTTAGAACAAGCCATACAGATTAAAGTGTCTCATATATATAGAGCTGGTTAATGACTTCTACCTATGTCTATCTCTAGAAGATTAATTGGCCTGTACCTTGCCTTCATGTGCCATTGTCAACAGTTTCAAGGGGGAACTGAGTTAACTTTGCAAAATACTCTAAGAAAAACAAACAAACAAAAAAAATAATTTAGCAGGCAGCAACTCAGGGAAACAGAATAGCCTTCTAGCAAATGATGCCTACCTTCTGGTCAATGGCTTTTATAGATCATTGTGATTGCTGCCGCTTGTGAAGATGTCTGCATGAATTGCTTGTTGTTTTCTCCTCCCTCTTATTAATAAAACTAAATGCATGTAAAAAAAAAAAAAAAAAAAAGGAGCTTAACATCAGTAAGAACATGGTAGTGGCTAACTCAGACCCAGAATCAAAGAATTCCCCCCTTGTTTTGTTTTGTCTCCCCTCCTCCACCAGATAAAAAGCCATAAGGATATAAACCAACTGTACTAATTGTAGATGTTTAAAATAAGGCATAGAATTTCTGTGTAGGGCCTAGACTAAACATCTTCATTTTCAGTATTCCTCCCAGACATACTGCATTTATTAAACAGGACCATGGCTGCCCTGGGAACTTCTGTGGTCAATTAAAATTGAGTAAATAAACGTTAACATTCTAACCATTTACAACTTTGCTCTTAGTGCTTTAAGTACAAGAAAACTGGAACTGTATTTTTTTTTTTTTTTTTAGTGCATAAAATTTCTGGTGCGATTCCTTCACCGTGTAAGACCATGGTTTTTTATTTGCTGCACTTTTTAAGTTATCTATGTGAAATCTAGTTATTTACATTTCATTCTTCTTCTTTTAACCTGCTATTAAAAGGAAGATGTTCATGCCTTAGCTTTAAGCCAGCCGATCACAGGAGCAGCAAATCAATATGTTTCTTTGAGATGGTTGGAAATGCCATCAAAGGGAAAACAGTTTGTGTTTATTTCAGACTCTGAACTAGTTCTAAACTGAGGGGCAGAAGAAAGACACATTGAATGGCTTTGCTTAAAAGCAACTTAATGGCATAGGACTAACACCTGGACAAAGAATAAAAAAAAGTAAAAAGAAGGTGATAGAAAGACAACACAATTATTATTTACTTTATCTTGGTCACATCCTAGGTCGACCTCTATTTAGCGCAAAAATGTGCTGTTACAGTCATTGACTAGATGCTCCCTTATTTGTAGGAAATAAATGTTTACGAGAGGAAAGATTATTTAATTTTCAAGACCAAGAGTTCCTGCAAAGTAATTGTTTAAACAACTACAAAGCCAAGGAGAAATGTTTCACAGCAGCAGTGAAGTAAAAGCTCTGATTGAGGATTTACAAACCATGTGTGAAACTATTTCAGACAGTTCCTAATCAGTAGCTTAAAAATCAGCAGGCTTTCTGAATGTCACTGGTATCAAGGTGAACATCACACATACCACAAAGGATTTTTTTTTTTTAATTGGCAACACTTGAAATGAATATGAGAGATTTTCAGGAAGGTCCAGAAAAAGTGGAATGGATAGAACACCAACATTGTACTCATTGCAGATGTACCCTTCCACAAAATGTTTATTGAAACACTGGAAAGTTCGCAGAACATTTTGTTCTTACAGGAAAAGAAAAAAATAGCTTTTCAGAGTCAACCTGCTCCAAATTAGGAGAAAACAAGGCTTTAAAAATAGAGAGTGAAGCTAAGATGACACAAAGATGAGAAGAAAAAGTAGACTCAAGCAATTTATAGTGTTATGAGATCAGACTTGGTGTAAATTCATACAGCTCCTCTGTTTGTGACAGACGCCAAACAAGGCCTTTATTTCCCCCAAAAAAAGCATTTCCTTTTTTAACATGTATGTCAAACAGCAGTGATGAGTTACACAAGCTAGGAAACCCAGTGATGAAGTGCCTTAATAAACCTAAATCAAGCATGGCTCTCTCTGTTCAAAAACGTAGCAGTTACTAAAATACCAGGCTTGGCTGGAACATCAACATGAGTTCAACTGTTTGCATCAGTGATAACCCATGAAGGGCATCACGTCGTTCTACAGAGCAGGCACAGCAGGTGGCACAGACCCAGCCTGTCCTACATCAAAGCCACCAGCAGTTCAGCCCGGCCTCCAGAATACCTGTACAAAACAGGTTGGCTTCCAAAAAAAAAAAAAAACAAAAACAACTGCAGACTGCTTTTGAGGTTACACCAGCATTCCTTTAAGGACTTCTTACAATATTTAACTGCCATTTCAGCTGTGAGAGTAAGATGACAGCATTTTTTCTTCTCATTTTTTTTGTTCTCACTCCTTCAAAACATAATTAGAATACGTAAAACAAAAGATTCTCAACAATGCCCCTGGTTTTCCAATGCAAAATATGAAAATGTTACCTCAAATATCGAGATGGGAGTGACTCTTACTTAACGTATTTTAGAAGGGACTAAAGCAGTCTTTGAAAAGAATAAGTAGTTGTACATACAATCATCTGCAATGTACAGAGCATTAAAATATAATTTATGTTTATTAGACATTGTGAGGTGTGATAAATCATTGTTTTCATTTGTAGAGCAATATTAGTAGTGATTTAACTGAAGAAATACTTCCTCCTGGCCCATAGGAGTGAAAGGTTAATGGCATAATGAATTCCTACAAAACAAATAGTAGAGTTCCCCCCATCCTTCAGCCAGCAGGTGGTAAATTAGCAGGTAATAAAGTGTGTATGTAATCTGCATTCACAAGCCAATAAATAATATTCAGGGGCTAGTTTTACCTGCTCTAGTTGATAGTACATTACTGGCACTGGATAGCTCCATAGCATCTAGGAAAGGTGCAGAGAGCAAAAGCTAGCGGATTTTGCAGTAGCCTTTTAGCAGTGCTGTATGTCAGATATCATCAGAAAGGCATATCTAGAATATTATAGCAATGCTCATAAATTCCACACTGCACTGTAATAAAGTACTGCTTCTACATGTGGCAAATACACATTCCTGTGGTCCCTTCATCTTGTGACATTTACTCTGCTATCCTATTAATACTGGTGGCATTTCAATCGGGTAATGGAATAGCAGAGGAAAAAAAAAACTTAATATGCAGCACCAGTATAAAGGACAAAAAAAAAAAAAAAAAACTTCCTAAAATAACATGCTACTTCTCACTCTGAAAGTTGAGCATATTATCAAGGTATTTCTCTGAATGGGCATTAATTATCCATTCAAACTGCAAGACTTTTACGATGCCTTGATGGTCTCCAGTTACAAAAAAAAAAAAAAAATCTTTGCAATACAATTGAAATATTATTAAGTAGTACTTTGTTTTTTTTTTTTTTTTTTTTTTTAAAAAAAAAAAAAAAAACAGCTGTCACTATTTTTTATCCTAGACAGTCTCAGCTTTCCCTTTATATATACACACACACATATATAAAAGAGAGGAAAAAATCACATTTAAGCTCTTGTCATTATCCCAAATGCACATTTACATTTGAAATTTGATTAAAGAAAATCTGAACAGATCAAGAAACGTTATCTATCAGGCCTTGTGTATGCCTGTTTCCAGATTTCAGGAAAACATTGCATGAGTAAAACAAACAAAAAAATCCTACTTAGAGTACTTGAATGAGGGGATGAAAAACTACACCTTCTGAAGTTGCAGAACACTAGAAGAGCAAATAATGTCACCACGGTGCTAGCAATGCCATTAAATTGCTGTTCAGGTGAGAAAAATACACCACCCTGTGCCACAACGGCAGACAGACCAAGGAATACCATGCGTTAGCCTGTACCTTGTTCATTTTAACATGCTTTTGGTTGGATATTTTTCCATCATTCCTGTCTCAACTTTTTTTGTGAAGCAGTATGCACCCAAGAAACTCAGTGCTATTTTTTATTCTGGTCTTACAGTAGAATATATGTCTCATAGCTTCCATACCCACAACAGGGCAGATGCTGGAGTTGTGGCATAATGGCTTTTTAAAGAGGAGTCGCCACTTTTAAATAGGCAACATACGACTCATCACAGGAGCTCAGGGCTTTTATCTAGTGATGAAAGGGGCCAACATTCTGGAGTCCTGCTGGGGCACAGACTCGGTAACAGGCTTCACAAAACACTTTGCTTTTGTGTTCTCCTTTAAAAAAACTGCATAATTGTTACGTTCTGTATAAAAATAGCTAACTGTCGATTGCAAGTTTTCTGATTTTGAACTTTGACTTTTCCAACAGGGCCACACATTAAGTTTGGGCATATGCACGTCTGCAAGCATTTTACAGTGGCTAGAGCTACACACCCTTTTGCATTTAGCTAGTGGTTTTTAACACCTGTTTGAGACAGGTCTTTTGTTGTTCTGCTATTGAGTGGCTTCCACCTGTTTACAACAGTGGAAAAACATTTTGAAAAAACAAACAAACAAAAACACATCTCTTCATGATTTTTAGGGAATGTTTACTTATGAGAGTAGGCTTCAAAACAATTTTAAGACTCGTCTTAGCTATGGTATCTTGCAAATATGAAGATTATGCTTCTGTTAATCTGCATTTTGCATTTCTAAGACCAGACCCTCCTGCATAACCATACTATCCAGGCTGAAATCGTTTTGTTGGTAACAACCTGACTACGTAAAACCATGCCCACTGAAACTATGACCAACACCCCAAAATCTATCAGGGAACCTTTCAAATTAGCCCTGGGAGCTCAGGACAGAGCCACTCCAGCACTGGCTGGAAACCCTACCCTCAGACACACACCCTTGGTGGCTGGACAAGACACACACACACACCCCACTCCTTCATTCAGCCCCATCTGTTGCAGTCGCACAGTGCCCATGACCATGCCAGCTTCACCTGGTGCCAAAAAAAATGAGTTTGGATATGCAGTTTGTGAGCTAAAGCTCTTCTGTACCAAGTCCCTCCTCTGTAAGGCCACTGGCACACAAGTGCCAAACGCTGCTTTATACTTGATTGCACCTGCTGGTGTTCACTGCCAGGAGCAGAATACATGACGAGATGGAAGCAAAGACAGGAAACCATATTTATGCTCAGCAAGAGACTGTCTATACTCAAACTCTGTTAGGTCAGAGGTTGGACTCGATGACCTAGAGGTCTCTTCCAACCCAGAAATTCTGTGATTCTGTGAAACACAAAGCCAACAGAACAACACAGGCTATCAAACTCGCTGTTAAGCTAGACCACAGACTCAAAAGAGCCAGTTAAGGGCAATTCTCAGTTGATGATGACATTAGGAAAAAAAAAAAAAAAAACACACAACAGTGAAAGAGAAAGGGTTCACAGCAGTTCTGCATCTGCCTGAAGGACTACAAAGCACCTGCAAGCCTGTTACCCTTGTGTGTTCTCTGTTATGCTTACAGCTGAAGAATTAAGGATGTTCTTACATGTATAAGGTAAAACCAATTCAAATGCAAAAGTGCATTAAAACAAAACAAAGCAAAACCTCAATGGAAATTCCTTAGCCTGTCTTTCATTAGTCTGCATAGCTATTAATGCTCCACTCATCCTTTTAATGGGACATGTTAAAATAATTGGCTATTCCAGACCTCGTGAGCAGAAAATCATCGCTTTCCTTTCCTCATAAGGCAGGAGAGGACAAGTGTTTAGGGACTCTCTTCAAAACACAATTGGTGTTTATTGATATATATTTTCCCTGCGACTTCTTCCTTGTCTGACTTGCTGATTAGCTTCTGGCATTCATTCTTTTTCTCAGAGGCTATAAATCATAATAGATTATAATTAAATGTTAGCTCATTGTATTGTTTGTGTATCAAGTGCAGGTTTCTGTTACATTAGGAGCTGTATGCACACAATGAGAAACAAGCATTCCCATAAAGAGCTAACAGCCCTGTCTAGACAAGGCTCAGAAAGATGTCCCAGGTGCAGCTGATCATCTTATTTTTACCCTCCTGAGAGGGCAGAAAGGCTCAATAGAAAAAGATACTGCCTCTAGCTTGGCACTTAAGAGATAGAGAGTCCAGAAAATTCTACTCACATTTGCATAGGGAACAATACACAAGAACAGAATTAATTCACTCTAGACAAGCTAATCTTTTTCAGATACATTGATTGCAGTAATCACTAGTTTTTCCCAGTTCTTCCTCCCTCTCCCTTCTTGTCTGTTTGATTCTATTCCATAACCCAAAACAGGAGAATGACTGTTCTGGGTCATAGCAAGTGCTTACCTAGCCCTATACCTGTCTGCTCCGGCCTTGAACAAACACAGGCCGAGATGCTGCCTGCAGTATCCTAGCAGTGGTTACATACCTAGATCTTTCAGAGAGCTCTGAGTCTTCTGCATTGCATTTTTTCCACCTTAAACTTTTCAATCTAACTTAGACTTCAGATAAGTCTTTCGCAAGCAGTTTTCCACGTTTTTTTTTTTTTTTCCAGCACAGAGAAAACATACTATTTTGTTAACACTTTGTATTTAAAAAACAACAAGCCTTACAACCTTCTATTTTATTCTAGATGCCCATAATGTATTTTAAACGTTTGCATCTTGTCTGAAAGAGGGGCTATCTTATTCACAGATCAGGTGGCAAGAACACAGAGAGGCTGCAGAGCACATTACTCACCACTTTTCTCACCTAGGCCGTTTACAGAGCTCAAACCTCAACGCACAGGAACCCATCACGTTGCTCCCAGGAAAGAGCAGGGGCTTCCCTAGGCAGAGTTTATATACATGGAGACCCCACCAAGGCAGGGTGGTGAAACGGCTCCACCCAGGTTCAGGTGAAGCTGCTCAGGGTCTTGTTAAGGCACAATTGGCTCCTCCTGTTCCTCTCCCTCTCCTGGCTTTTGGCTATGTTTGAGAAGCTGTTTTTAACCTTTCAACCTCAGATACAGCCAACCTGTGTCTGAAACAGCTTTGATTGTGCCCTGGGGAAATTAGCCCAGGTGCACAGCTGTCCCAACAAGCTCTCCCCTCTGAGACCGAAGCTGCACTATTCTCCAGCTTGTCTCACATTACTCCTTTGGATCACAATCCCAACATGGTCTACCTGACCATATTCTCTGTACTCTATTCTCATTAAGAGAACTCAAAATTTATTCAATCTGGAATTCAGTTTGAAAACCCATTCCCAGGACCACATCTCATCTGAGTCAACTCAATGGAAATACTCAAAGAGATCTTACTGGTGTTACTAGGAATTGAATCAAGGATTTGATCTTTTAGCTGCTGAAACACCTATTGCAACTAGCAAATATAGCAGTTCCTGACAGCTCAGCCACGTTTAGGAAATTATTGATATTTATATCAATACTGTTTGTTTTTAAGCCAGCATCTCTGTCCTGCTGCTTTTAAGGAAGGCACATACTTAAATTTAAGGACAAGATGAAATATTTTCCTGAGTCATGCATATTACAAGCATACATGTCACTGAACATAAATTGTAACTGCTTTTAATTACACTAACTTGTAAATATATCTTTTACACTACATATCACACATGTTGAATTGCCAATAGCTCCTAACATTTTTCCACTTTCAGTATGCTGCTTATTTCATCAGCACAGGCTGTTCTGCTGTTTTTATTCTCCAAACCAGCCTGCCTTTATGATTCTGTTCATTTCACACCTGGCAACACAGAAAATGCAGAGGTAATAGAGAGGAAATCCTTTAGCAATCAGTAAAATGACCAGAACTGCAGTGGTGATGTGTGCTATTTTCTCAAGCAGCAATAAAAAGCATGCGAATTTTCAAGGGAGCTACAAGTCATTGTTTGCTACAGTGACATGCCAGCATATGCTCATGTTATCATTTAATAATACGGAAGATAGAACTCATCATGACCATCGGAGAGCAAAATAACAGGGAGGCAGGTGTTGTCATACAAAGTACCTCACTGTAAGATGCGTAACACATGCTCTGGCTGTTGATGTTGGAAGCAGATTTTATACAGAAATACATAAACACAGAAGATCCTGAACATGCATATGCATACAAATGCACATTCTCCTCTTAGAGTAGTGGAAAAACACTGTATATGCTTTTACCTGGAATATCATGGAAAGTTTAGATTCTGAAAAATAATTCCAGTCATGACTTTGCAGAATCTCATGTTTGGCTTCATGATGTTTGCTTAGTGGCAGTGTCTTCTACCTTAGTCTTCTCCAGTGATGACACATTCCTACCTGAGATTGGAAAGATAAATTGTATGCTTTCCACTGTGTATTAATAGGCCAGAGACTTAAAAATCCTACATCTGAAATAACACAAAAGTTTCAATGTTTTCACCTAAACAGTGACTTATGCAGTCATTTTTATTTACCAACAATAAATAAGCTACAGTAGGAACCATCTGTTATAACGAATCCAGATAAAACACAACTTCCTCATCAATGGATGCCAGAGGTGGGGAACCAGCAGTGAACCTCCCTGGGCTGAATTTCTGCAAGATGACTAGGAGGAAATACTGGAATGTACATCTGAAACTAGTGGTGGGAGAGAGGTCAGGGGTAGATAAAATCATAAGCTCTTGTCTCGTAAAAAGGAAATAATTCCCCCGGACTGATGATATGAAGATGAGCATCAACACAATAGGGCTTAGGTTGAAAACCTCATAAAAGACAGAGCAAAAGCAACCAAGACAGAAACTACCTCAAAACTATTTTACGTACTCCTAACCTTATTTCAGATTCATCTTCTGAACTTTTTTTTTTTTTTTTATAAATTCCTCTGCATGTTTCACCATTTAAATATGCTTCAAGAAATCACTGATAATTTTATATAGTTCACAGAAAATGTTGTCATTTTACTTACTTAACTTTCTTTCCTATTATTTCATTTACTGCTCCAATAAACATCAAAACTGCAATAAAACAGAAGCTCATCCACTAAAATATACACTACAGACTGGGTTCACAGTTTGTACAGGAAGCATCCTGGTAAAATAATATATAAAGAAAGAAATCAAACGCAGATTAGTTATTCAATAAGGCACAAATAATTAATACACATCTAATAAAACTAAACTTTATGCCAACTATATTTACATAAATATTTGATATATGCTTATTAAGTTTAGAACATATATTGTTTACACTTGACAATGTTAAATAAATTCATTCCTAAAATCTCCAAACTGTTCATATAACAGACACATGCAAGTATACAAAAATTTGGGGAGAAAATCTTGGTATTTAGTGGCAATTTGTAAATAATCAGTATCCCATTGTCTCCAGTAAAGGCTCTTGTTTCAAAATATAATTTATACAGAAAAAAAAAAAAAAGGAAAATTTCAACAACAACAAAAAATATATACTCTAATAAACTGAGGCCTTTTTTCAGGGAAGGGCAACACTGTAAAGGCCCTAGGGAAAACAGGAAACAAATGTCATCTTTCTTTTCATATAATTGTATACCCATGTGCTTTATATAATCAAAATGAATACTTCAATTTGCTACATATTTAGCTGGAGGAATAGAAGGCATATGGAAAAAAAGCCCCAGGGGCAAATGATCTCACTCACCTGGAAAACAATGTGCGTGTTAATAGAGTAATTTGTTAATTAAAGATTCTAAGATGCCCACCAAAGCCATTTATTTTTGAATTACCACTTCCTAGAGTTAAACAAGATCCTGGGTAAAATGTAATTAGAAACTCTATTTTTCCTCTGTCTCAGTTGTTTCTGAGTGCAATCAATTTGACAAGTATCCCAAGAGTTACCTCAGTAGCAGATGGTCCACACACTCACCCAATCAGCACTGTGCACCAAGAACAAAAAAGATAAAACAATTTCACGCCTGTCGCTAGAGCTCCAAGATACAGTGCTGTATTGAATTATCTTCAAATTAAGTTCCTTGCTTGCAATGGAACACAAAACAGGGACAACTGCTGAAGACAAATAAGTGCTCATTTATAAGACTCCAAGCACAGTGCATCTTTCTTGTTTTTCAGGAACACTTATAATATGGGTGGTATCTTTTCAGCTCTATAACTAATATAAGAACATGGCCATAAATATTTATCCAGAGGCATATTAATTCCCCTGATACCTTGAAATACTTCCCACTGCAGCCCATTAGAAAACTGATAGCTAGATTGAATCTCTCTCTTTTTTTTTGTTTTTTTTTGTTTTTTTTTTAAGGAAATAACAAATTGCCACACTTCACATTAAGAACCCTAATAATTCTGTTTTGTTCATTTTGAAAGGCACAAATTCAAATGACTAGCTTGCATTTACAGCGGTAATAAAAAATTGTTAGGTAAATAACCCACAGGCATGTGTTATTCAGGAAAGTCTTCATTTCCAAAGCTTTCAAGGGTGCTCTACAGGTCACTATGACAGGGGGAAGGAAGAATCAGGTTAGTAAGAAACACTGGCTCTTACTTCTGATGCTGCTGTTGGCTGTGCCCCCAGGTCCAACTCCTGTGTTACACTTGATTCAGGAACCCAAAGGATGAAAGAAATTCATATTGCAGTGGTATGGGACTGGAGGTTATTCTTAAAAGGCCACTCTCAGGTGCAAAATGCAGCAGAAAATAGGAGACAAATAGGGGACAGGACAGTGGTAAACTGCATGCTGCACGGTCTGGTTGCTCCTATTCTTTATGGAGGAATTTGGCCAAAACCATTGGCAGATGATGTTTGAATTATAAGTAATCACAGCAGAGCTTCATTTTGGCACGTTGCTAAGAGACATACTGAAGATTTCAAAAGCACCATTGTTTGCTCCCCAGAAAAACTAGGAAATTCCTAACAAAGGAAACTCACAGTATATATTGCAATTAGACTTAGGGATTTTTCAAAGAAATGCATCAGTGAAGAGCTATTCTTTAGGCCCTCAGCTTAGGTGGGGACTCTACACGGGGACTCTGTTACAGAAGGTGTTGGTCAGTGGTTCTTCACCACTTTCTTATATAGGGTTGTTCCCTCCTATTTTGCAGTTGGTTTTAAGAACATGATGTTCTCTTTGCATTAGTACTCACTTTGCCATCTATAGCTATATTAAAAAAAAAAAAAAAAAAAGCAATAAAACTTAGCTATATTTACTGGTTACATATGTAATTACATAAATACTTACATGTAGACACACAAAAACTAAATCTACCTCTTTAAAAAATTTTAAATCAAAATCATGGCGTGCATCTGAAAAATAGTTCTGCTGCAGTAAGCATTTACAAGCATAGCAATTAACATTGACATGAAAATTGCACAAGGACAGGAGGGTGAAACACTCTAAGCACAATGTATAAGACACAATATCCCATGAACACATATGGCAAATAATGCTATTCTGTATGCCAGATAATAGGTATTTCTGGGGAAAATAAAAAAAAAAAAAAGTGACAGAAACCTTAGCAATGCAGTAGCAAAATGTTTAACATATGGGATTTAGAGTTATATTCTGGCTACTATTGATGGATAGGCTTTATTTTTCTGTGTTGGCCGTTGTATCTTTAAAGCTTGGCAAGTCCAATGTTCCCTCCCTCTTTCTGTAGTACTTTTGGCATCTGGCTTGATTTCAGCAATTGGGAACTTTTAGTATTGGTCCACGGTGTAGCTCTGAGAAGTATATTTATTCTACAGAGAAGAGCATTCTTTTTCCTAACTTCCCTGGATATTTTGTTGTACCTTTCTTGACTTAAAAGAAAAATAAAACAATAAATAAAACTCTGACCACAACCAAACTTGATTTTTCTCCCCCAACAGCTCGATATGGAAATGATCCCAGAATCCCCCAAACCCACCAGCTTCTCTATATCAAAATCCCACCAATCCACCTACTTTTCTATATCAAAATAATAAAATTCTTTCCCCTCTTTTGTTTTAATCCCCGTTTTGTTTCAGACTACGCCCAACCACCTACATGTAGGTAAATAGAAGCTTTTCACCTGTCAAGCTCGCATCAAGAGTAAAAAGAAAACCCCAAACAAATCAAAAGTTTGGCTTCCAGAGAATGCTCCAAGATCTCATTATTGCTCATTTGAGGAAAGAAAGGGGGAAAAAAAAAAAAAAAAAAAAAAAAAAAAAAAAAAAAAAAAAGAGAGATTGATTTCTATTCTTAATCAATACTGTTGTTAGAAATATATTCTAAGGAGATTCTTTGTCCTATTTTTATGAACATTTTGAACATTTCCTATGCTCCTAATTATAATAATTTCTATTAGCCTACACGCCATATCTTGTTTTTATACAGATTTCTCTCTCTGATACAACAAATTTCCATATCTGTCTTATCTTTTTGTTGTTTTGTTTTCAGTGCAATCGTGCATCAATACTGTGTTCCATGTATTCACCCTGGTGAGTACACATGGAACCTTTTTGAACCTGGAAAATTTTTCCAAAGTCTGCTCAGGCCACAGAAAATATATTTAGTGCATATCAAAATAACACAATGAAGGATTCTGAGCTTCTCTCCATCTACTTTTGCACACCCTTCCCATTGGTTTGAGAGTCTATTGTATTAGTTACAGTTTCTTTAGTTGTTTTTTACAACTGACTAGATATACTTTTAGCTAACTGCTACTACAACTGGAGGACTGGATGAGGGGATGAAGCAAATGACAGCACAAACACTTCAAAGCAGTAAGAGGGTACAAGGAACCGCAGGATAAATGCCTATCATGTGTCAGCTACTTGCTGCTGGCTCCTCTCAGGGAACCAACAGCTTGGAGTAGTACATTGGGGCAATGGCAAGGAATATGTTAAATACAATTTTCAGTCTTAGCTTACACTCTAAGGTCAGGCTGATTCAGTGCTTTGGGATGGTAACTATTGAAAGATTCATCTTGCATTGTTCCAAATCATATCTCAAGCAATCAATTTGATTATTATTTCAGAAATATATTACTATATATGCTTAATTCAAATGTGAGCAATTACTGAGTATTGAAAAAAATCAAATTAACTTTGCACTTTATTTTGTGACCCACCAGTGTTCCACAGCCAGAGTCACTGGTTAACTGATAAATGGTGCATCATTTACTGTGTACGCGGTCTTGAAAAAACGTGTTCCTTTTTGTTCAAAAATATACTAATCTGAATTTATTTTTGTCTCTCTCTCCTCCTATCAGGGATAAATAATACTAAATTTACTAAAAGAGCCAAAAATGAAAAAGTAGCTTGCTAATTGCCTTGAATTATCTAAATACTACTCACCAAAAATAATTACTTAGCATAGTAAGACTATGTAAATTAACTGACACATCCTTTTATTAATCTTATTTCTTGAGTTATACAAGAGAATTCATAAAGAAATAAAAAAAAAAAAAAGAAGGAATGTTTTTTCCAGTTAAACTTATATAGTTTATCCCAAATTACGGTTAAATCTAGTGGTTGTAATTGCTTTCTGTTTTTTCTCTTTCTGTTTTGGATCCCCATTTATTCTAATAAGTATTAGAAACACTATCAGATCTATCAGTCTTATTTTGCCACTACACTTTTCTTTGTAGGTCAGCATTTGATCTGTAGGGTCTATAGTAAGATACATCAGTCAAGAACAACCAACGTAATAGTTTCCCCATCCTGCTCCACTTAAGTCTCTAGTACAACACATATAAACTGTTTAAATATATTTTGTCCATATCTGGGGTTATCAGATAGTGATGTGAGTAGTGATGAAGTGAGAATGCAAATTTGCTGCTTTTGTCGCTCAGCAAAGACCTTGTGGAAGTCCTTGTATTTCAGGTATTGTTTTGGGAATAAAACTACCATCTGCTGTATTATTTCCACCCTAAAATTGCCAGTTCATGCCAAGGTAAATTAAGTTCTTATTATTTTGCATTACCATCAGTGTCTTCTCCTGCTGCAGACTGGGATCTCTCCCTTCACAAAGTAGTTACAATTTTGCAGTAATGTGGAGTTGATCAAAACTGTGATGTTATGGAAAGGGTTATTGGAAAATAAAAGATTGGAGAGGCTCTCTAATGTTTATACAGATATCCTGTCACTTCGCTAGGTGAGGAACAAAGAGGAAATTGCTGTAGGAAATGGAAGGGAGATAGAGTTAATGAATTTTCTAGCAACTTGAACATTTCCTTGATAAGGAACCATGGGGCCCTTTGCTGCAAAGGTCTGCAAAGAATTCAGTTCCATACTGCCAGTTCAGCAATCTTTGTCTCAGATGTTTGCGTTGCAAAGTAATATTTGCAAGTTCAGGCAAAAGTCTAATTGTAGCTTTACAGTACAATGACAAGCCTGAATAAAATTACCTCTTCGAGAAAACTCATGCATGTTCAATCTAAAATAAAAAGGAGAATACATTACATCTAAGATGTATTGGTTAATTCCAATTTCTTTGCCTAAGCTTTTTATCAATGGGAAACACACCTAGCATTAAATAACTTTTATTTCTCCATATAAATATTTTCAAAGGAAAATCTGACTGAAAAACATAGAGCAGGCTACGGGAGAAAACTTTGCCTATGAACAGAAATACTTTGGAATACGTTTTATGGCTACAAACAAACTTTATATTCTTACGGCTGCTGGCAGTCTGTAAATAATGGCTGGCAAATTGATAAAATAATCTCATGGGACCAGAAGATGTTCTTAATGCTGAACCGAAGTCCAGAACAGACCTGCCACTGTAACTGAACTGTATCTTAAATTACCTGGAGTAATTGAAGTGTTTTGATGATTTTTGGCCCCTTTATCTATTTGATAGAATACAATGTAACACTACAATTGTAGATAAAAGTAGTAATTCCCTTGCCATCTACAAGTGAAAATGTTTCATTAGCTGTGGTGAATAAATAGCATAATTGTGATTTATTAAAAACAAATCAATCCTTGATGAAATCTATACAGATTAGAAAATGTCAGTTGTCAAAAAGGAATATAAAGTGCATTATAAGAAGAGCATAAATAGAAATGAGCTCTACTCTAACAACAAACCCAAGGAAGACAAGATCAAATTCCTGATCACTAGAGAAAGAATGAAAATTTCCTTTACAAAATAAATAAATAAATAAATAGATAGATAAATAGATAAATAAATAAATAAATAAATAAGGAAAGTAGACATCAGCTGCCAAGCCTGAGGCTTTCAGTGGCTGAAACCACCGGCTGTGGCAGGGCGCCTGCTGTTACCTCAGCGAGCATGGTGAAATCTGCAAGAATTTATTACACTAAACTCATTTAATTTGTAGGCTTTAAAAGGAAAAAATAACACTAATACTGAAGAGAAATTAAAACGCATGCAGTGAGATTGTGGCATTCCATCCCAATAAATACCTTATTGCCATTTCCAGTCACAGGCCACCCTGTGCCGCTACAGAGTTCACTAGGCCTCAGGACAGAGGCCTGTCAGTTGTGCTTGGTCTGAACCCATCCTGGCCTTCCTGGGTCTTTATTTTGCTGTAAAAGCATTTTTTTTAATTATTTTTTAACAGCCAGATGGATATACCTTGTATATTCATCTTCTGTGTGTTGTTGTTGTGTGAGGAATGACGCGGCGCTGTGAAACACAGGCCTCCGCGGCAGGCAGCGGCCTGCAACAGGGACACAGGCTGAGGGCGCTGGGCAAGGTCAGACTGAGCGTCTCCTGAGGGAGACCTTCAGAACAGAACCTCTTCTAGGGCTTAAAAAAAATAAACAAAGTATCCAGCATTATTATTATTTTTTTTAAAGTATCCAACATCAAACATTCCATAGACAGTAAATTTGAAGGCCACATGGACTTGCAGACCAGTGTAGAAAAAATTAGGTATAAAACATGTTAGCACACATCTAAAAAGGACCCCAGCTTGGCCAAGTGTGAGGAGGAAGGAAGGATTAACACCGACTTCATATTGCTCCTGGCAAAGGGCAGGGGACGGCAGCACAAAGCACATGTATAATGACTTTAGCTGTATCGTTATTGCTTAGATTTTCTCCAATGGTGTCCTTTTCCTTATTCTTTGTATTTTTTCTTTTTTGGTAATCATTAAACATGGATTAATAATAATAATAATATGAATAAGATTTCAATCATCATAACCCTAAATTTTGAGTTTCACATATGAAGTGCATCGCCTTTTCTCCCCCCCCCCCCCCCATAACAAGACTGCAAGTGTAACAAAGTGCTTTTTAAAGCACATTACAAGAAGCAGCTTAGTCCCTGTATGAGGGTATCTTCACCAAATTCACACTGGTTCTGTCTGACTCTTTGAATCACCACCACCTTTAATGGGTGTCCCATACCGAAGCTGAACTACTGCTGCTTTTTATGGTGGCAACTGGCACAGAGGTAGTCTGGATCATTGATTTTCTACAACTGAATTACAAGCTTCTGATCAATACCTTCCATTTCATCAATTAGATGAAATCTTGAGTGCACACAGGTGTTTTATAAATATCCAAGGACTCATGGCTTTATTCTTCTTGATCTCAGAGTGACTAGAACCAAGGCTTCAAGGCTTTAAACCACCAGAGGGGGATGTCTTGAGATTATTATTACTTATTTCATATGAAAATCTGCAAATATACTCACTACATGAAAACCTGACATAGATCCTTCCAGTGCTTGCAATGATGCCACTTAGGAACAAGTTAGCCCTCCTTTTTTGACATGTATTTTGGTATCTTTGTTTGTACCTCACATTCTGTGTCTTGTAAATTGCCTTTACATATAGCCACCTGCTATTCTTTTGCTTCACAATTTCACAAATGACTGTTGTACTAGTGATAAAAGGTGAAGGATAGTACAAGTAGAGTTGTACTATCTTTAGTACTATCTGTACTGTTCTTAATTTGGAAAATAACCTGGGATTTGAATGCCAGGCACCAAATCTGGACCTGAGTTGCTGAGAGGTTGTTGTAACAGGTCCTAATGGAGATAAGGAGCTACCTCTCTGACAAGCCTTGCACCCTGTAAGTCCAACTCCTCTTTGGGCTAATTTTTTTAGCAGAGTGCCGCTACTGAAATCACTAGGATCTAACTGTTTTTCATGCAAGTTGGAAGGTTAGCCATGGCTACATCTACCTGATTTCTGAAAGCCCCTAAAGATGAATGCTCTGCCCCCTCTCTGAACAACCTCTCCTACTACTGTCTGAAATTATTGTATTTTATGCATGCATATTAATATGCATGCAAAGCTTCAAGTGCTTTTTCACCATAGAAATTGTCATTGAACCTCTATAAAAATGTTCAGACTTTATTCCCATCATTTCTGGGCAACTGCTAAAAAATATTATATAATTTTAAATATTTTTAAAATGAAATACATATTTTTAATAAATAAAAATATTTAAAATATTTTTATATTTTATATTGATAACAATTTTCAAAAATTGATTTTGTACTCCTCCATGCATGTCTAACTAAGGCTTTCAGTTTTAGCTCATGCTGTTGAGGAATGGTACTTTGCATTATTCAACAATGATTTCACATCATACCAGAGATAAAGCCAATATCGGGGATAGCTGACTTTTCTCGCATGTTTGGGGATGTTTGTGTTGATGAACACTCACTGATTCATTAATATTAATCAGCTGATACTTAACTTTAAGAAATATATATGAAATACTTACTAAGTATAATAATATGTTGCAGATATATATTCCATTATATTCATATATATATATAACACATTCCAGAATCCATCAGAATGATTTTATCAGTGACAAATTTCATGGTTAAAACCAGCTTTAGTTGCAGTGCATTACTACTCACCTTGCAATATATTTTATATTGTACCTGACTTTTCAACCAACAAAGAAGAAAAAGTCTTAATAGCAAATTACTCTATTCAAATATTGTAGAAGGTGGGACATAAACATAACTGCATGAAATCAGTCATCCTGTTTAGCTTGTTATTTTTCATAATTGGAAAATGAAATACTACTCTACTCTGAATGCTATTATACTAGGAAATAAGTCAGGCATGTAAATGGAATTTGTTTTATAGGTATTTAAAATAAATATTCTTTTGAGGCAGTTATGCTTTCTTTAGCTGAACTTTTTAGTAATTTGTAGAGGTGTTTATGATGATGTTGATTGAAATGAATGCAAAATTTTGTATCTAAATATAAACACACACATATTTTATTTCACTTAATATTCCATTATGGCCACAGCAGTCGAGTAGGAGATAAGCCCCTGTCATAGAGGTCAACAGATTTCATAAACGGAAGTGTCAGTAATTTACTTAACGGTCTTGATGGACATGCAGACCATATGACATTTACTACAGATGCCTATCACTTGATTTATTCACTGGGATTTGCACCAAAATCCAAAAGCAACTGTGCTAGGTTCATGGGACCATTTATGAAGGAAATTGCTACTTATAGAGAGCAGAATTATTAGTGCAACCTGAAGTAGCTATGAGGAAACACAGGAAATGTTTCATAAAATGTTCTTTGTTCTTACGTAAGGCATACTACCTGAATTCACTTGGTACAGAGATTTGTTGGACTTGAACCATGCACAGGTCTTTGGCATGCAACAAATATGATTTCTGGGCATTATTTCAACTGTGAGATTTTTATCTTTATCCCATTACAGTTTTTGTCTCTGTACTATGAAATTCACAACATGATGCTGAATTTAAGTTATTTAGTTGAAGTTATGCTCCTGGCTACATATTTTTTAATGACATGGGATTTTGCCTCATAAACTGCTATGATCAACTGTTGTTTTCCTAATGGTTTCTCTGCTGCAACACCAGGATGCACACATGGAAGGATTGCACATTATTGAAAGAGGATATTTACGTGAGGGGAAAGAAAACAACAAAACTTCTAAAAGTTAAAAAAAAGCAACGCATGAACAGCAGGTTACTGTAGAGATATGACTCTGAAGTACATGAAGCCTAAATTCAGACAAGCATCAGCAAGGATCTTCAAAATGAAGTGCAACTAAGAGATGCTGAGAGAAATGAGAATACCAACTCAGTTCATATTTTCAGTGCTACTTCATGGCAACACACCCAAGAAAAACCGGTCACTCAACTCTCTGCTCCTATTAGCATTCATTAGTTAAAGACCCTGTACTTGAAATGTGCTTGCAGATACCACATCATTTCTGGAGCTCACATTTTAAGCCATGGACATCTGAATAACAGGCAATGTGGATAACTAATAGGGGTAGGATCTACCCTCTGGTAAGGAATGCTTCCAGCTAGCACATTCTCTGTTTGTAATTGAAAAGCCATTGATTAAAATGTTAAAAAATGAAAATGTTTGCTTATAGTTTCTTGCAGATCAGAATTAAATTTGACTACAGCTACGACTATGGTAATGTTTTTTAAACCTCCAAAAAAGAATTAAAGTTGCTGGAAGGGAAAACATTAATCACAAGAGAGCAAACCAGATGATGAGTAAAAATGCAATAGGCATGAAAAGCCTGTTCAGATCTCTTCAGCTATGCATCATGCACAAGCTGACAAGAAGCTATGCATTTACACATGGCTAGATATTTCTTGTCTTTTGTTGAGGTGCGTGTTAAGTTTTTTTTTCTACCTCTTCTGGATAAAGCTTATTTCCAAATACCTAGCTTTTAAATATTGCACATAGTTTAGAAGTGACATCAAAACATGTCACTCAAACATACTACTTTTTATTTAGAAGCTTTGTTTTATGTACCATTCCTATGGCAACTGTGTGTACTCCCTCCCATGACACAGCACCCACCTAGAACATCAAGATAAAGTGAAATTATGCATTGCATAATTGAACAAAATTTCACATTCTTTCAATATGACCTGACAGCAATGTATCTACACTTTTGCTGTGGCTTATGCTGTCATTTTTCAATCTGAAAGAAATTTCTACACAGCGATGACCTGCTGTAGATGGGTAGAAAATCACTGGTCATCATTGTCACTGTAAAAAGAAAGATTTCTTCAAAATTGTGCATTTCAAAAATGCACAATTACTTTCTGATTTTGAAGTAGGCTAAGCAGAAATTTGAAAAAAAAAATATCACCGTGTGACAGCAAAATAGTAACTGGCACTTGGTAAGCTCAGATCTATTTGATACGGATACTGCCTGTTTAGCAGTGAAATCACACATTACTGGATCTCTTGTCTGTCTGTCCTCTCCTATAATGCACCTACAAAATCAAGGCTGAAAATGAGCTGTGGGCATCTGAAGTCAGTATTCTATGACTTCGAGCAGCCGTAAACTTACCGATAAATAGATCAAGATTCGTTATATACATACATTATTTTTTTTTTTTAATTACTGGCTGGACATGTGATACTGTTTTCACTCCAGCTCTTTGTTGTTGTTGTCGTTGTTGTTTGTTTGTTTGCTTGTTTTGTTTGAGTGGGGGGTATTTTTCCTGGTAAAAAGCAAATTATATAACTGAATACCTATATTTTATATATTTATTTTATATATTTTTATATATGCTATTTTACATATGTATATAATTTATATAAATATTTATTTTATATGTGTGTATATATTTATATTATATACAATTGAATGGCTATATATTCTGCACTTTATAAAGTTGTGGGCATTTTAGCTGCATCTTGAATATAAATTTAAGTGTTCCTCAGAGAGTTACAGAGCACTGGCTCTTGCTTGATCACAAGGGTCAGAATACTGCCTGGCACAGACCTAGCTTAAACCAATTCACATTTTCCCAAGCGATTACCAGGCACAGTTTTGCATTTTGGACAAGCTGAAGACCATATCCCCCCTGTTCACATGCAGTAACTTTTCCTGGGACAGTACCAGAGCCAACTGACATAGATGTGCATAGCATTGTGTCAGCTGTTTGCAGTGCCCAGAAGCATTTTCAAACTCATTTAATTTATTATATTCTACCAAAAGGAAACAACTTTCACACAAATTCTGCTAGTCTATTAACTGTAAGGCAGTCTCATTCTCTTTTTTTTTCTTTTTTCTTTTTTTCTTTTCATTTTTCCTTATTTCCTTGCAAAGTAGAAATTGGGGTTCAACAGACAACTAGCCATATTTTGAAATTGCTAAGCAAGCCTGGACTTGATTTTGTAATTTGTTTTCTTAAGAAAATACACATACCTATCCCTATGGGCACAGGTATCTATTGTTGTTTGATTTTACTCTTCTTTCCAGGTTGTTTTCCCATAGAAGTTTTTCTCATCACATTTAGAAGAAAAGAGTGCTTACTTTAAGATATGGTGAGATAGCCATGTACAGAAAGAGTTATTTACTCTTAGAGAGAGTGGATTGAGCTCTTGCTTTAGAATACTGTAAAAAAAATGGTCTTAAATGTCTTCACAATACATATTAGTTCAAAACCAAGCACCTTCTATAAGTGCATAGTCAAAATGCTGGTTGAATTATTTAAACACTAGCTAAAACACTAGAGAAATAAATGGTCCTGTATCATTCTTCAAGCCTTGTGAAATGAGAAGAGCTTTTTCATGCAGATCATTCCCCTTTTATGCATTTTATTACTCAAACTGAGCAGAGGCTAAGATCCAGGGTCTGAAAATTTGATTTAAAGTTAGATTATCGGCACTGGTGAGCATAATCACTGAAAACCTCCACAATGTTTATGAAACTTGGCAAGTGTTTATGGTCTAATTAGAATCTGGGACCAAACTCAATTCTACAGTATTCTTCTATATTTCTGTCCTTGCTGGGTGGCAGAACATCTTGTGGAACTGCTCACAAGATGCCCAAGAATCTACACGTGCTGCTGCAGAATGTCTCCCAGTTGCCACAATAAAAAGGTTTATTTTCCTAATTTCTTTACCTTTCCCTGATCAAAACAGTTACGTAATGTTACTGTGGATTGTGAGCTTATTATAGCCAATAATGAAATAACCCAAAGAAAGCCTAAATATTTCTATAACCATTTTAACTTACTTGAGGTCCTCTTTTAGCAGGTGTTCTATTAGAATTCACAATTTTACATTGCTCTTCCTTTTCCTAACATAATAAAAAATAAAAAAAATAAAATAAAAAAATTATCAATAGCGTGGAGAAAACAAATAAGAAATTCTGATTAAATGCACCTAATATTGGTTTTGAATGCTCAGTTTACAATTAGTTCAGATTTTTTTATGACGTAAATATTTTTTTACATCAAAAATCAATGTATTAACATCAAAAATATTATCTCTCCTTTTCTAGCTGAAAATGTCATAAACTTAGAAGCTAATAAAATACATTTCATCTTCTCATGTACTATTTGAGAAGATAAGTGTACGCACTATATTAGAAAGTAATTGCAATTGCTTTGGTCTCCTAAAGGAAGCAGAGTGAAATTATTTCTGTCCTAATTTACATACCATGTTTGTGACTGAGATGAAAATCACATCAATGACCTCTCATGTCTGTCTTCATGTACATGTGCTCCCACTCCTCACAGTATAACAACAGTTTCAGGATCCTGCATGTGTTGTAGAATGAATATCCACTACTGTCTGGCAGTAACAAAAAGGCCTTCCTAACCCCAAAAATGCAGCTAAATGTCTATATGCCTCACGTGTACGACAACAGCAAGCAGGATTTTTTTTGTTGTTGTTTATTTTCCTTGGCCTTTTGCAATGGAAAATGAATCCCCATGAAGGGAGGTGTATTTTTTTTTTCATCATCCTTTTTGACAGCTGAGGTACCAGTAGCTTTAAAACACACTTCTGTCAAGGAGCATCAGAAGACCCGAAAGTTAGGAGGAAATGAGAACTGAGTTTAGCTTAGCATGCTAGAACTCCAAGGAAATGGCTCAGTTCATGAGACTGATAAGCAGTGTGATAGATTTGTGGAAAGAGAAAATTCAAAACATTTTTATGTAGACTCAGAAAGAGCATTCAGAGCCTTTAAATGGCTTTGGAAATTCCCCAAGATCCACAAAGCTGTCAAACATCAGCCTAGTTGAAAAGTTTGCCTGTGAAAATGAATTATCCAAATCCAAAATCCAGACCTTGGCTTGAGATTTCTGAGCTAAATAATTCTTCATAGAACCAAAATCTTATTGACACGGAATAGTTCAAGCTACAGATACACTCAGAGCAGCTCCACCAGATATAGATGGTGTAAGTGAGCATACAAAAATGGATTATTTCAGGTCAAACCAGTGCCTACTTATTAATACTTCCATAAATCTAGAAAAGCAAAAGACCCCTATTCTAGTTACATATTTGTTATCATATAAGAGAGTCACACATTACTTGCTATTGAGTCTTTCATTATTCACTTGTAAGCAGGAAGAAAATTCCATCTTCCATTTTTATCGAAAAACATACGAAAACTAGACAGTTGACTGAAGTAGCTAATGCTCAGAGGGCATAAACAATTTGCAACATCTTGCTGTAAAGGCCTCCTTTCCATTCTGCATCATTTTGCCTGCCTCTGCAACACACCCACTGACATCTCCTTACCCTGATTTCCCTCGATGGTACTGACACCCAGTGGGTGCCTCCTCTGCTCTCGAATCTCAAAAGCCACTCTCCATACCACCCACTCTGCCACCTAAACCCACTTAGTGACCCATCACCACACCGAGCAGGCCCAGACTCTTTTCCACCTAACATCCCAGTTCAGACATCTACCATCCCAAAAACAAGTTTTGCCTCCCTACAAATTTAGATTTAGTCCATAACAATAAACTTCATCCTTACTGCTTACCTGTAACAGCACTAGAGCCAGTCTTGAAGACTATCAAAGAATATTTGGTACTGTGAGTACCTGGCATTTTGGCTTCAGTGTGTGTGTGTGTGTGTGTGGGAGGATTAAAAATGATTTACTTTGCATATTGTTCAAATGGTCTTTTTTTTTTTTATTATTTTCTCTGCTTTTAAACTGTAATGACTTTATTTGTTTATGAAAGTGTGCCCTGCATGTCTAGTACTGTTTTATAATAGCTGGATTTGGATCCAGACTCTTATTTCTATCCTAGACATCATTAAACAATTTATTTTCCGTGATAGGGGAGAGCTCTTGGGCAAGAGTTCTCCATTAGCATGAATTATTAACGATATGTATATACATGCATTATGGATTTAAAAGATGAAAAGACAGCTTGCCAGTTATTCTATGGAGCTTTCTCCGTCTGCAAGGCCACTGGATTTCAGACAGCTGTCTGTGCTGAGTTGTCACAGACAAGGAATCTCCCTGATGACCACACGGATTTTGTTTTCCTGTTGCTAAAATTAAATAAAATATTCCAGAAAAAAAAAAAAAAAAACTCTGGTTGGTAATATCTGCTTAATCTTCCCCTTCTTCTTCCTGTTGTAAGGTTATGTTGCAAAATAGCTGATAGCTCAACAAATATTCTGGGGAGAGGTCACAGCACTGTCATCAAAATACATAGACTTTAATTTTAAAATAACTTACAAGAAGGATATTTTTGTAACCACAGCATTTGAGCAAATTGTGTCATTTTTAGATACTCCTGCTGACGCATCTGCTTGTGATGTGTCAAATCACATCTATCAGCTATGTTAAGCTACATAACCCTGCGTGATAATGAAAAATGATGGAAAGAAGCAGCTTTGATACAGTACATCACACTGTGACACAGCAGTGGAAAGTCTAAAACATTTAAATCTCAAATAAAACCTCTTAGATGTGCAGCTGCAGATAGTCTCCACTCATGTTTCTACACAGCTTTGCTCTCTGTGAAAAACATTCTGATAGGTGTTTGCTACTTAAACCTTTCCAGGTAATTAGTTCCCTTGGCACTTCAGGATTCATCCATCCCGCTGCTCAGGATAATGCCACACAGTCCAGTGTCAGAAAAAAAACATCTTTTGGTATCCAGGGGTTAAAAAACAAAAATACTCCTGAGGAGAACTGCATAAAAGGATGAAGGGAGGTTTCTAGAGATTAATTATCACTACTCTCAGTAGGCCCAGGAAGAGTTGATTAAAGCTCTAAAGCTCTTTGTTCCTATCTTTAAAAACCTTTACAACTGGACCCCTTTATGCCTGGCCCTCCTTGTATATCTTTGTGTTGCCGTCTGCCTCTATGAACATTGCCAGGGTCAATACTATGATTTTTTTTTTTTTTCTCTCCAGAAGTACCTGCATCTTTTCCTCTAGGGAACATTTCACAAACCACTTTCAATTGTCCTTCAAGGGTAGTGATTGACATGGATAGTTCTCCAACAGGTTCCTTTGCCCCTGCTTCTGGGTAAACTGGTGGTGGCAGATGAAAACACCTTCCCTTTTATTTCTTCTGCT
The DNA here is from genome assembly GCF_047663525.1 of Anas platyrhynchos. Classification (NCBI taxonomy): domain Eukaryota; kingdom Metazoa; phylum Chordata; class Aves; order Anseriformes; family Anatidae; genus Anas; species Anas platyrhynchos. The sequence continues at coordinate 34,232,129 of NC_092593.1, read as the reverse complement.
TCTAGAAGATAACCTGTTAGAAGGAGAGAACAACATGTAGCTGTGGGCTTTGGCAGAGAGCAATGTGCTTGCTTTGCACACTGAAAACTCTTTCTACTGAATAATTTCTCCAGAGAGAAGAGGGTCTTTACTTAGAGCAAATTGTATGCAAATCTCCTCTCACTATCCTGTCTTTTTTTGACAGTGATGGATTGACAGACCAACTACCAAAAGGCATACTAAGGAAATCAGCACTGCTAATTTAAGGGGCAGTGGGGGGAAGACACAAAATACAGTTAAGAAGTAAAAAAAAGTCACATAAAATAGCTTGAAAAAACTTTCCTATAACCTAGAGTGAAAAATATGTTTATTATAACCCCCTTTTTCTTATTATTGCTTTTTGTCACTTTCCCTCCCTTCAATAGTTGCTTCTGTTCTCCTATGTACATTTCAAACAAGTCACTCTTACCATTACTTAATTACAGGTGCAAAATTGCATCCAGAAAAGAAAAATACTGAACCAGTTTTTCATGCCACAACACACATGCACACTTGTACGTGTGATTGTCCCCTCTTTGTTTCAATACATACAAGAAGGTTTTGAGTGAAATTACCCAGGTCATTATCCTGAATTGCATTTCAAGTAGTTTTGGACCTGAATTGGCCTTCACTTTTTCTACGTTCACAGTAATGCAAATACTCTAATTTAAATAGGTTTCTGCTTGACTACAATACAACTATGAAGTGTATGACACATGACTGCCATGGAAATGCAAGACATTTCTTTAGAAAATGCTTGGTTTGGAGTGTGCAATACTTACGTGCTGTTTCTCGTCCATGAGGAAGGTACACAGGTACTATCTACAATTCATGAAAAAAATCCATTTACAAAAGTACTTTCCTGTTTGCTGTTTCTTTTGAGTCATAACCAAAACAAGCTTAGAAATCTCATTCATAGCAAACAGAAACACCACTGCTGATTTAACAGTAACCTTCTTTAATTCACATACATAATATCATACCCATTGTGGAATCACATTTGAAACTTACTTACTTATAGTTTTTTTCTACATGGATTTGCACGTTTGATCTTATCCCAGCAAAAATAAAGACCACTGATACATTATTTTACCTCAGTATTTTACTCCTGCTTATGAAAACCTTCTAAAGGAGCCTGTACAGGTAGAAAACCCAGAGTCTTCATAAACTGTGTTTTCTTCTTTGGTATCAGAATAGAAGGTGCATATATATGTGTTTCAAAACATTGATGACATATAATAGAAATTTTAAAGATAACTTTATGGCCATTAATTACAAAAAACATCCTTACAACAAAGAAGGTAAATGAATAACTTAAAATAGATTAAAAATTCTTATTCTGTTACTGAGTTGTGCTTTTTGTAATACCCTATGAAATTATTATTCAACTGAAAGCAGTAAATATTGGAGCATTTTAATAAATAAAGAGACCAAACATCCCAGATCAAAATAAATCCTGAGTAATATTAATGGCAAAGCTTCCTTAGACTTCATTGGTTTCAGAATTTCACCAACAGGGCAAAATTCAGGCTCAGGAGGGTAGAAATTCTTCTGGATGTATATAAAATCCATAAAATAAAATGAAAAATAATAATAAAAATAAAAACAAAAAAGAAGAAGAAGCTTGAAGCAAAAATAGGGAGTCATATAATTCTCACAGTCGGTATACTAACTTTTGCAAAAAAATAAATAGTAAACAAAAAAAGAAGAAAGTTTAGTTCTTATTCATAAACATACACATTCCAAGAAACACTGAGAATCTTACTCAGAGACAAACAGAAAAATATAAAACTTTATAGAGTTCCTGAAGTAAAGAGGAGAGGGAAGAACATAAAACAATATACAAGATCATAACTACCGTAAACATTAAAACAAAGCAATCTACAAAATCACGTACATCTTAGTAAGCCATGTAAATTTAAAAATATCAAATGATTTCTACACGGTAAAAATGCCCTTATTTTGAAGAAAAAGAGTTAACATATCTTTATAGAATTTTACAGTAGGCCGGCATATTGCATAAATATGTACACTGCTGGGTACATCAAGTCTTTAGGCAATGTACAGTAATAGAAATCAGAAAATGAATGTATGGAGTTTAAATGTGTAAACTATGAGCACCATGTTAAAATACCCAATAGATTAAATTTTGTCACCTTAGTTACAGACAAATAACTGTCTTAAAAATACATTCGTCTGGTCACAATGTATTGCCTTCATCCAAGAAAGTTAACAAAATATTTAACATTGCAACAATGGCAATTTTTAGTTGGCACAAATCAATGAAATTCCAGTGAAGCCAGGAGCTGTACATCGATTTACACGAATTCCGAATTTATAACAAATATACTTAAAAACTGAATTTTAAATGCAGGGTATCAACTGAACATTATTATAATTTGAAACACATTTTGAGAAAAAAGCACAATTATGGAAAATAAACTCAAGAGAAAAATTATAGCCATGTTGTAAACTATATATTGTATAAGGAGCATATTATCCCATACAGCACATATTAAAGAAAAATGAATGTTTAAAGCAGCCTGAAGACCACGTCTAAATTAGTTTTCTTAAGTGTAAAATGTTCACGGACCAATAAGTTAACATTGCAAGTAAAGACAACAAATTGCTTCATAATGATATCATTATTGTTTGATTACAACAAATGATAAAAGCAATCATTCTTACTCAATAACATTGTGGAAAAGGTATTTCTTTTACTAACATTTATCATCAGCGGTTCTATGTACATGAATACTCATCACTCACTTCTGTAGAATCTTAAACCTTTTTCTTTCTCCCAAGCAGTTAAAAGCCTGCATATTTTCTAGTTTGAAAATGAAACCAACTGAACAATTTGATTCTTTTGCTCTTCATAGGTATTGGCATCATTAGAAACATTCTGTGTACTTACAGACAAGACAAAAGTGTCTGATTACTCCAGATTACCCATAACAATAAGAGACAATGATGATTCTTAATGCCTGAAAGATCCTATAGGACATTAGTCTATGGCTCATGTTACCTGAAAAATGGTATGGCTCCAAGAAGGTCATAGTCTGGGCAGACTGCAACTTTCCAAGGACAAAGATACACTTCTCATCTCAGCGGAACAGATTAACTTCTCAATCATTTCTCTGCAGAGCTGTTCTGCGAAATCACTTAACAAAATCTATAACCTAATTTAGGGTCATCATTGCAGTCTGAAGATTTAATTCCTGCGATTCAGATGGATTAAAGGAATAGTATCACTTTTACTGTTTACATTAGGAACACAATCCAGTAATTCTATAAACTGGCAAACTGGTCAGGAACATAGACACAAAAGAACTCCTAGATTTGTGAAAACTGGAAAATTCCAAAGTAAATTAATTAAGCAAGTTTGGAGGAATTTATTTAGAACGATAAAATTCAATTATTTAGCATTTGAAATAATGTTTACTTACAAATTCGACTGTCAAGTCATAGAATAAAAATACACATTTGATCTAAAATACCAGATAAAGTCTGAAAAAGAACTACCTTTATATAAATTACTAAAAGTTATATACTTAATAATAAAACAGAAACTCAAATGAATATTTTATTATGTCATTTAATTTAGCGTGGTCAATTTTAAACTTATCTTGTGATTTATTTTTATATTGTTTTTACTCTTACATATGAAGTCACATATACAAACAGTTCTAGCACTAAAGGCAATACCATGTTAGAAAATTACTACATTTGATGGTTATTAGTCTTTTATTCTCAGTAGTTTATACACTATTGAAAAGCAATTACAGTAGATAAATAATTGTGCAATGTTGTAAAATTGTTTAACAACTTAAAATAGAATTAATTTAATTTAAATTGTAGAAAAAAATGTAAAATCCAAAGTTGTTTGAACATATTTAAAAAATAAAAATACTTCTTAAGTAATAGATGGGATTTTTTCAATGAACATTACAGCTGAAAATTTGAAATTTGTCAGTCTCCTGCTAGATAAAAATGTATGGATATGGATCATGTATAACCACAATTGTCCTATTATTTATTTTTTTCAAGTGTATAGTATTAGACCATTTTCTTTGACAAGACATTGGGTCCAGGGGAAGGAACATGTATGCTGACTCCTGCCGAGGAGCGCAGAAATACAAAAGCCAGCACAAGTCAGCTAAGGTAGGAGGCTGAGTGGCAAGCACACACCTTCAGGTTTCAAATATAGGTTCCAGTGTTTGAGCAACATGGCTTACACACAGGCGTGGGACACCTGCCTGCTACAGGAGGTAGTGGAGACATACAGATTGAGCAGGCATACTCTTGAAATAAAGAAGCAGGATAAAGTCACTTAAAACACGTTTTACACGTACCAGATAAATAGAAATGGGCATTCACTTGAAATTACAAGCTAGAGAAAATATACCCTTTTTATGCCATTATACGGATAGATGCTCAACAACGTCCTGCTCTGTGCCAGTCTCAGGCAGGGGTTATGAGAAGCAGCCCATGACCAAACCGTTCATCTACTCTTTCTCATCAACTTTTTATAATGTAGTTTAGCCCTTTGTAATGACATGACAAGGAAAGCTCACATCCATTGAGTATCCAACACAGTTGAAAAGATGTTGTTTGCTACAGTTTTAACACAATATTATACTAAGACTTGCAATATTGATATAGGTAAGTTCTAATGCTATAGGTACAGAAAATAATAACCAGCTACATATCTTTCAGGATATAATATTACTTTTCAAATGGATAATGTATGTAACTATTAATATGCAATGTATATTACTAATCTTCCAAAATTACTATTCCTTCAGTTCAACTGTATATAACTCTATTATCTTATATAAAAAAAGTGAAAAGAAGTAATTAATTTGAAAGCTAGCCCCTACCTTTTATTATGGAGGATCTACTTCTAGCACTAAAGGTCATGGTGCAAATTCTTAGTTTCACTCATGTGTCTAGACTTCATTTTAACTCACAGCGCTGGCTTTGCTTCACTTCTGGTTTTACTTTAGGCCATCACAGGTGTGGGCCTGATATATCTTGAATTAAAGCAAATAAGAAGATTTCACTGGCTGAAGTCAGGTGAGGTTCAACAGCAATAAAAAGGTTGCAGAGGTAGGGAGAAGTCTCTGAAATACAGTTAGAAATAATGGCAGTATGGTATTACTATTTCTAGACTATGTGATTTATCTATTTCTAATACCAAAATGCTGCAGGTAATAGGGGAGTGAAATGAGGTAAGAATCTGAATCACACCCTGGTGGGACTCCAAGTTCCCCATGGGAAGTTCCACTTGACCTCCCTTGCATGCTCATACATTCTTTCTAGTTTTCACATGTTGCACAAGCAGCAAGGAGCTTCACTCTGACAGAGCTGTCCCCCACTGAGGTAAACATAAGATGTGTGTAATCAGAGAAAGCCTGGAAATATGAGGCTGACTCTACTGATCAGGGACCCACCTTAAGGTGCTCCCTATCTAACGGGGGACAGAGAGCAGGCTTCCTGTGCAGTGAAGTTATGCTGCCTACCACAAAGACGACCACTGCATTTGAACTCAGTCAGACTAAGTCTAAACATGGGTTTCACAGAGAAAAACGGGCAGGGCTGCCTCTAAGCATGTGCTTGTGTGGATGTGCAAAAAGTAGATATGAAAAATGGAAATCTGCTGAAGGCTTGATGGAAATAAGGCCCCCCTACGCTGTACATTTTCACCATAAGGAATATTCCCCTGTAAGGCAAACCGCTGTTGATCTATTCTTTTTTTTTTTTCTACGACTGATGTTATTTTTGTTACATAGTCTTTTTGTGGTTTAGTAGAAAAGGGATTAGCTCAAACAGTCAGCAGTTTGTGCACATACTACAAGAAGGCAAAATTTGTCACAGTGACATCAAACTGCTAACACAAACAGATCTGTTACCCTTTCTCTCTTGCTCAGTTAGACAGCTGCCCTCAAGGTATTAGCCTCTGAGCCTCCGTGATAAATCACTGAAGTATAGGAAACCTGATTATCCCAGCACAGCAGGGGTAGAGAATGTTATTCAAATGCAGAACATGGAGCAATGACATCCAGGAGGCTTATAATGAAAGATTTTTGATATACTTAAGTAGTTAACAAAAATTTATTGCAAGAGATAGTTTGTCACTAGATTTACAGTTTCAGAGAACATAGTACAAAACATAGTGCATCAGCTTTGTCTAAACATTAAATAGGTGCAAATACACAAGGATAAAAAAACAGAAAGTGAATACTTTACAACAGAAGTTATAGAACTATAAATATATTATATACATTATACATATTCTAAGACATGAGCTTCACTTATATATATATAGTTCATATTAGTATCAGACTATTCAGTGCTTTATAGTATAGGTCTGAACTTTACATGGATGTTTGCATCATTATACTTACAGTAAATGCTTCCCAACGACAGAGGAATTTCAACCAGTTTATTTCACAGAACCATTCTGCAAAGCTGAGGGCTTGACAGGAACCACGAGTCTGTTTATCTGAAGGCTCCTTTCCCCCCAAGAACCTGTCCTAGAAGAGGGGCTGCAGTGGAAGGACAGCTGGATGTGGGGACAGCAGGGAGGGGAACACGGCGTGCGGCAGCGGTGAGAACGCCAGCTGGGTCGGGTGCAGGACTGAGGGCGGCACCAGCGGCAAATGCGGTGGAGCGACAAAAGCCGCGTGGCCTCCTGGACAAAGCCGAGGTCCTACGGGCAGATGAGGTAAAGGCGCTCTGGACAGAGCCGGGACCTGTGAGAGGAACTGCTGGTGGGGCTGGAGGACCTTAAACGTACTGGCGGCAGCGGCGGCGGCCGCGTGCTGCTGCAGGACAGTGTGATGGATGGTGGTAACGGAGGTAGAACACAGTGGTGGCTGCAGCGGGAGGGGCTGCAATGGAGAGCTGGGGGGCTGGATGGCTGGGGGAGGAAAGGTAAACTTCACTTTGTTGGCCAGCATGTTTTGCTGCACAAGCTGCTGATATGCCTCGGACGGGAGGTCTTTGAATTTTTCATGGTTATCTGGAGGGAATATCAACGTCTGGTCAGGCAGGGTGAAGGGGGCTATTAACTGCTCGGTAGTTAAAAAGGTGTGACTGTTTATATGTGCTTCTTTGAATGGCAAAGGTGGTGGGCTGTCAAACATGCCAGAATTACACTGTACCCATTCATTGCTCACCTCATTTATCTTCTCACGTGGCAGAGACTCGGCCAATTCATAATGGCAAACATATGATTTAGGAGGAGCTTGTTCCAAAGGTCTAGTGGGGGGTGGAGCTTTATAATGAGCTTGATTTTCATGACTGTTTACATTTTCATTTTTCTTTTCGTCCTCCAGAATGTCCTGTGTGTTTGCAGATGCAGGGGCACCACACTCAGCAGCAGAAGCAGCAGTATGTGTGACAACTTCTGCAGATGCACCTGGAGTGCTCTCCAGTGCCACGCAATCTGTCAGCTTGTCTTTTTCCAACAAATGTGAACTATCCATTTGTAGGGCTGACTTGTTTTCCTCCAGTTGCATTGTTTCATCTGTAACTTTTGCATGATCAGCTTTGGGATCCACATTAGTTTCCTCCATGTTGTCTCGAGTCAAGAATTCTCCCAAAACATTTAATGCAGAATTTGCAGAGTTTTCTTTAGAAGGCCTGGAGGTCTCGCTTGTTGTATTCCTGTCAATGCATACATGATTTATTCTAGTTTTCCTCCTCCTGTGTTTACATTTTTCTTTGTGATGCATACCTGAAGTGCTTGTTTGCCTTACATATTCTTCTTCTAGAAATGTCTGTCTGTATGAGCTTTCATCTGAAGAACAGGAATAGGTATGCTGTCTCCGCTTCCTGTGGGATTTTTCTGGTTCATCTGTTAGGAAGTTGTAACCTCTCTTTACGGAGTGATTTTGACTCACACTCTTTTCCTCACTGCAGGGACCTAAACATTTATGCTCTGGGCTACAGATTGATCTCCTGACTTTCCAACTACAGCACATTTTAGAGCACATGCAGTTGTGCCTCCTAGAAGTTTGAGACAGATGCATTAATTGTCTCCGAGAGCTTGCTTTTCTCTTCCTGTGCAGTAGTCTACAACAACTGCGTTGCTCCCTAGTTTTTGCATTCCGAATGTCACATGAGCCTCTGTCCCCATGTATGTGATCTGATGTAGACATGCTTCTTTTATGACCATTGTCAAGGCCAGCTTTTTGATGTGACTGCTGTACCTCATCCATAGCTAACCAGATATTCCCTGCATCATATCTACACTTCTCTGGGTTATTTTGGAGGTGCGGATATTTATTTTCATCTCTGTGACTAATTTCCTTTTCAGTCACAGAGGAAATCTCCATTTCTACAAATGTTGCTTCTCCGGAAGGATGATGATGATGACAATGACATAATTTTCTTCTCCTTTTTCGTTTTCTACTTTTGTGAAGCCATTTTTCATGACTTTCTTTGATCCGAACTTTGTTATATTTCTCATCTATCACAGTGTTTTGTCTTAAGTGGTTTCTTGAAATGTGATACTTATCTAATTTTCTAATCCTGAATGACTCACCCAAGGACACTTTATTCTGAAATTTTGCAAGATCACAATTTCTGACGTGGGAAACATCACTTATAAGGGGTATTGTGTAGTCACACACATTTTTATCTACTTCTGTTTCATGATCACCACACTCTGAAGTAGGTTTATTTGTAAAATCTGAAACTGAGCTATGGTTGGATTCAGTTGTGAGTTGTAAATGAGGTAAGCTTGGCTGATGCTTGGGCTTTTCTTGGTTGTCACTCGCTTTTGACAACTTGAAGTCAAAATATAAAGGATTACAGCTATAAGAAATTGACGGATCTGTACTTGTGTAAATTAACATTTCTGATGGCCACTGAAGAATATTTGTTCCATGTTTGCTAAGAACTGGAACAAATGGTTCACAAGATCGCTTGCGTGTGTCCAGTTTGCTTTGGGGAGCTCTATTACAATCTTCAGAATGTGATGGAACTAATGGATCTGCCTCCAGATTCTTTACTTCAGTTTCAACTGTGACTGAATCACTGTTCCCATCTTTACCATTTTCCTCTACAATGTTCTGAAGGGATAGACAATCCTCCACCACAGGCTGAGCGACGGTCCCATTTCCCGGCAGTTCACAACTGCTGCAGCCCAGGGGTAGGTTATGAGTACCGTCCACAACTGTGGACAGTGTTTGACTTGGTACATCTGCTGTATTTCCATCAGTATTGCAGCCATCCATGTCAGAAGACACTAGTTGCTTTGAATGGGAAACAGCAGGAATTAATACAGGACTCTCTAGCTCTCTACTTTCTTCACTAGCCAGCTCTTTTGAATCCTGAGTTTCGGGAGCTTCTGCTGTGTCAGTGCATTTTTCCACCACTGGGTGGAAACAGCTATTTTTCTCCTCAGGGCACAGGACTATTTCTGCTGCTGATGGAGACTGAAGATTACAGACTCCTGGAACAAACCTACTTCTTCTGCTAAATCCATGTTCTGTGGATGTTTCATCATTATATTCATAGAAAACGGCAGCTGAAGACTCCAGTTTGACTGCTGCTTTCTTAGGAAAAGCAAAAGAGAACCCAACTCGTTGTCCTTGAGCTCCTTGAACTTGATCTCCAAATTTGTTGGTGTCAGATTTATTACTGCATGCATTTTCAGGAGTGGAAGAAATAACTGCAGTAGCATCTTTGCAGTTCTGCACATCGTTTATTAATGTACAGCTGAAATCCTGTTTGTTGGAAGAATCTATGGCAGCATTTTGTGGGATATCATTGGAATTATCTCGCACAGTCACTGTAGTGGATTTGAACATGGGGCCACTTCCAGGAGCACTAGGAAGATAAACAAAACTCAGAGTAAGCACCATTCAGAGAAATGCAAACATAAACATGGTGTTACATTGGTATCTAAAAGATTTTTAACCAAAGAGGAAGAATCTATGGACATACAGATTTAGAATGTGGGGAAAAAAAATACAAAAAAAAAAGATTGTATTTTATAATAAGATTTGTATAAGAAATCAGAGTAAATATTGTGTCCACAGTTCCTTCATGTGAGGTTATCAAAGGGCTACTGTTCTTATAAAGTAGCTCACTTTTCCTAGACGTACTGGCTGGCCTAATAAAAGACTGTATATTTCCCTAGAAATCTTGCTTCTCCTCCCAGTAGGACATCACAGTTACAATACTATTACTACAAATAGCAGAGCTTTTAAATTCCTTTGTGCTTCAAAATATATTAAAACAGAGAGCACCTCATAGATCACTTCCCTCTTAGTCATGATCCTAGTGACTGCTTCTCCACCCACAGGCAATCACCCAGCAGTTTCTTTCCTATTTGTGTTCACAGACCTGTCGCAATCTCAGCAATTTCTTTCATGGAAAAATAATATCAGGGAAAGTGTTTCAGCTGACAGTGGTGCAATAAGTGATTCATCCCTCTTGAGAAAAAATTTATCACTGTCTACTTCTGTTCTTCATCTCATGTCCTCTTCCCATCTGTTCTATTTGACTTAATAGGAAGCAAAGAGAAGAGCAAAAAGTGCTTAAGCTGCCAGTTTTCTGGGATCCACAGGAACTGTTCAACACAAGGAGAAATGGACCTACATTACAACATTTTTATATATATTTTTTTTTCTTTTAAACAAATTGTTCTGTTTTACAGTGCAGAGCAACATATATACATACACACACACAAAAAAAAACCACCACCACCAACAAAAAACTTTCTCTAACAAAATAAAATGGTGATTTCTTCATAGTGATTTGGTTTGGAAGGGACCTTAAAGACCATCTACTTCCAACCCCCCCACCAGGGGCAAAAACACATCCCACCAGCTCAGGCTCCTCACAAAGCCCCATCCAGCCTGGCCTTGAGCACTTCCAGGGATGGGGCATCCACAACTTCTCTGGGCAGCCTGCACCAGTGCCTCACTACTCTCATAATAAAGGATTTCTTCCTAATATCTAATCTAAATCTTTTAGTTTAAAACCATTAGTCCTTGTCCTATCACTACATTCCCTGACAAAGGGTCCCTCTCCTGCTTTCTTGTAGGCCCCCTTTAGATACTCTTGTACAGAATCAACCTAGAAAAATCTAGTTAAAACAAATTCTGTGCGTCTGTTTATATCATACCTCTAAGGACACAAAATAGTAGCATACAGCAATTATTAATAAAAAAAAGCTCAGAGAAATTCGCCTTCAGACGACACTGAGAAGAAATTCTCCTTAAGACGACATTGAAAACAATAACAAAGAAGAAGCCCCACAAAATCTGTGCTTCACTAACATGGAAAAGGGGGAGCAATGAGTTTCTTTTTTCCTTTTTCTTCTTTAATATGCCAAATTCATATTTTGAGCATGCTTAAGGGGAACAATATCTAAAGCTGAGAACAAAAAAATGGTGGTCCTCAAGTATTAATTTGAAAATTTAAAATACTGATGAAAGAAAAAGAGTTTCTATGTGACCTACCATAAAAAAATTAATAAAATAAAATAAATTAGATGAGACACTGCTCATGTCAAACAGACTTCAGAACTTTCATGTCATGTCCACCTGCTTAGACTCCGCGAACTCTGTTAGCGTGCTGCCCACCATACAAACAAATAGAGGAAGAGACTATCACTGAACAAGAACTACAAGTCATATGATTCGACTTCTCTGTTAGTTCATCTGCTGAAATGAAGCCTGGGTGAAAAAAAAAACATTTGCATTTCAGCATTTGTTTTTTCCCCCCAAGATTCCATGGTGAAAGGTCAAGTTGGAACATATATTTCCAGTATCATAAATGTGTCATATTTAAGTAAGAATAGAGTCACAGCCAGCAATCTTAATTTCAATAGTATGTCTAGATTCAGTAGCAAAATGTATGATTAGCAAGGAGTCGCTTTTGCAGTGAGAAGTAAACATTCCATTGAGCTAAGGAAAAGAAGCACTTACCTTTCAATATAAAAAATAATCCAGTTATTGAGATTTAAGAATAGATTTCTGGATGCTTTCCCAGGCAAGCAGTTTGAAAACTAAATCACAGAGATCTGTTATATCCTAGAACAACACTGTATTCCTCACCTCATCAATGGAGTAGTGTCAGCCTTCAAATGCATGACCTAGTTCACTAAGCTTTCAACCAATGTGCCTGGTTTTATGAAAAATATATGAAACATCTTTTTTTAAACTAAAAATACATGTCATTCTAGCTCCACTGGAAAAGCAATGTTAAACATTCATTTTTTCACATAGTGTGAATCAAATTACCGTACACATACTGCTTCTGAAATGCCATAAAAATGAGTGTGCTGGGCTCCAGCTGAGGGATTCCAACAGATTTGTGTCCCAGAGCATCAGCAAATAGGTGAAGGATTATTTTAAGGTATTCTTTGTGTTTCAGCAGCCATGTACTTACCACGTTGTCTCTTTCCTTAGCTCAGCTAACTTGTGCAAACGTTGAAGGGCTTTTTCCTGTTTCCTTTCATCTTTTCTTGACTTCGATGCTACATTTCGAGCAAACTCCCTCTGCTTCAGTTCCTTGAGTCTCTGTAATAAATAGTCAAATACACATAAAAACAACCCCAGGAATGATTAACATTTATAATGATAGTTATATTCTAGTAAGCATTCGTACTGAGATTGATTTTCCAACCTAACGAAAGTGATCCATTCAATATATTTCAAATTTACATTTCAAATGAATAACCAAAATACATGGAGATGCTAAAAAGAGGTTATCTGGTACAGAGATAACCTAGATAATTTTACTGTAATTTCTGTGATTAACATAGACCAGCTTCAGTAGAGCTAGACACTGTTCACCCAGCATCATTTTGACCCCTTTACTCTTACTACTGAAAGTGATCAGGACGTCTTGGTATTAAGAGTGCTAAAGCTAACTGGATTTCATTCAGGCTGTCAGTAGGGTCTCACTCCAAGCAGTGCCTTTTTCAGTTTGCTTTCACTAAATATTTTTATCCCTACATCTTTCTTCCAATGAATCCGACAATAAAATTCCCACCGGTAGCAAGCATGTAACAATTAGAATAGTGAATAGGGAGAACTGTGTTAAAGGAATCTTTACACAATGTTGGATGCCAAAGGTGCATTTTATGCCTATGTGGAGTATTGTGGACACAAGCAGTTCTCCTTTTGCACCAACACTGGCAGGTAAATATCATTTTATAGCTCTGAGCCTCTCATCAGACTAATCAAGTCATCATTTGTTCAGCATATACAAGTTGTGGTACAGAAGAACCGTTTACAATTTTTAAGCAATTAAATTATTCTGCTTGATTGTAACGAGCAGGTTTCAATGTGTAAGACAGATGAGTCTGGCAGGAGTTTCATTTGCACAGCCTTTGTGTTGGACTGTCTGCTTGTCTCTTCTGGAACTATTTGTTCTGAGTTTCCCTTCTGTCACATGCCCTGTCAAATAAATGCCCCCTTTTCCAGTTCAGAAGGGCGATGAGCATAATTGTTCTAGGCATAATAGGAACTAGTTATACAACACTATTTTTTTTTTTCTTACAGCTAATACCTCTGTCTTTTGTATGAATGGCTTTAACAATCTGTAAGAATTATAACTAGAGGAGATCTGAGGCCTTTATTCACCAAATACGTACATATAAGTGGAACTTTTCTTGGTTACAGCAGACAGAATATGTGCCTGGCACAAGCTGGTTTGAGGCCTGATTAGGCAGTTTCCAAAAATATTATTTCCTGTATATAAAAGGTTACCTAAGTACAAAACTGTGTCTCCATTCTTGAATGCTATAGTTATTTTCCATTTGTTTTTATAAAGCCATCTGCTAAATTATCATCACCTGTATTTCCTTACTGACCTTATCCATGCTAGTGATAACAAGCAGTGCACTGTGTTTGTATTCTGTCAGGTTTTGCTTGTATTATGCAAATGAAAATAAGATATTACCCAGTTATCCGTAAATGTCACTAGTCCACGCATTCTGAGCACCACGAGGCCCCCAGTCAAAAATTGTTCAAAGTAAATGGGAACAAGTAAAAAAAGCGCGCCTTACTCTTAAAAAGCATCTTTTTCTTAAAATGTTTGTCTTTCCATAAGGCAGGACTATTCACTAATGTGAACTTCAACGATTAGTTTAATTCCTGTTATTTTTGTTTACTTCCGCGGATCAGTAAGCAAATAATTAGCAGGCAGTCATACAGTATTTAAACGTGATTCCTTCATATACTGTCCTCTGCCTATGAACCAGCTCAAAATGTGCAAGTCCTGGCAAGTACAGAGTTCAACAGTTCACAATGAATAATTAAATTAGATCTCTCCAAAAGGACTAAATGCCTTCATATCTATCATGATGCACGGCACAGCAAGAGCACTCATTTTGGTACCAACCCACCAAAAGTCTGAGCCTGCCTCCTGGTCTTGCCTTGGGGTCCTGCAACAAGGCTTGCTTGCACGTGGGCACGAGCTGGATTCCTGTAACAAGTCTAACTGCAAAACTGTGCCTGGAGCACAGTTTTTCCATCTCCTTCTACCAAACCCAGCCGGGAGTTGATGCACAGCCATTTAATCAAGTCCATCTGAGTCCAGAGGAAAAGGAAGACTTCATGAGCTCCTATGTATGAGACGATGAAACCAAACATGGGAACACCACGTGAAGTGCAAAACCCTGTGCACTTGTGCGTGGATGAAACCACATGAGGTGCAAGCCCAGGTGATCCTGCAGAGGAATCCAGCTTGGGTGTCTGCAGATGCACAGTGGAAGATACCCACATAAAACTGCCGAAACCCTGAGTTTGGTTGTCCAAAGGGACACCATTTCTGTTTACTTCACCCATGTCTCCATTTCCCAATCTATCACAAGGCAGGTTTTTTTTCAGTATTCCACCCTTCAAAAAGCTTGTACCAAGTTCCCTAATTCTTTCCTGCATTATAAAAGGAACAACAAACAGAGATCCTGCTGCAGGAGTCAAGTGCCTGAAGACCTCTGCGGATCAAAGCCTGGAAGCCTGTCTAAAGCAAGACACATTAATGCATTAAGTGCACTTCTTATTACAAGCCTTCTGACACCCTGCAAAGTGTTTTAGTTTTTTTTCTTCTCTCTTTTTTTTTTTTTTTAACTGAAGATTTAAGCACTTGCAGCAGCACTTCAAAAGTAATAGGTTTTTACAACATAGAGAAGACATTAATTTAAAAAAAAATATATGCTCAGGACAGTGAAAGCATGTTAAGGCTGAAAAGTGAAATACAATGTAGCTGAACACTATGATAACAAGTGATAAGATGAGGAAACAGAAAACAAAACCAGCCTCAAATAAAACACCTGAAACCTGTAATTCTACATTATCAGAACTGACTCCAAAGAAGGGGAAATCATACCATTCATCAAGACTGATATATGGTCTCTCAGTAGCCTCAATATCCCCCACAAAAAGCAGACATTCTGCCCACACCAAAAACCATCAGCAAGTGACTGCTTATTCAGAGAGGCTTTGACAACCTGCCCCTGCGAAGCTTAGCTCACCAGGCTAGGAACAACTTTAATAGGGCCAAGAACCCATGGGAACAATTTTTCTAATAGCAGGAGTCAGGGGATTTCAGGACAGTGCAGTTCAGATATGATTATGCTAATTTGCTTTTGACCTTAGATTAACAATTAAATTATGTGGACTTTTACGAGGCTGAAAATATGTAGACCATAAATTCATTTTCTGATCAATGGAAGTATAAATTGCAGAATTTAACAGCCATGACATCAAATTTTGCTTCCTTATTGTCTTTTTATTTTATATAAAATCAGGAAAAATGACCTCATGGCCAGCAGCCATTGAATCAACTCTCTAGCATTTATCCTATTGTTAGCTCCCTCCTCCCCTTCAAACAACTTTCCCCATAACATGGGGACTATGTATTGGTTACTCAGCATGCCGTGGAAGGGGTACAAAAGTGGCATTTGGATTTATTTAAAATAAATGAAATATTTTTCCTTTTCAATCTGTGTACATTATACAACATTTTTAATTGTTAATAATTTTTTAGCTTGTATTCATTAAAAAAAAATCTGATTGCAGGTCAATGCAAGGATTAAATAAGGGCATTTCTTAGCTCCTTGTGATTATTCTAGAAGCTGCACATATTCCCCTTTCTCTGTATAGTACATGACTGCTCTCCAAATACTCCCTGTTAACAGAGATGACTTATTATTTCTTTATACGAATTATGGTATGACAAAGAGTGACAATGTACTCATTAGATTAGCACTTGTCACACCAAACCAGATTAGTATCCTTTTGCGAAAAGGGTTGAGTTTAATCTATTACAAATAATACCTGAATAGATCAAAGCTCTTCTAACACCTGTAAACACTCAACTGAGGAATGAAACCTGCATTTAAAACACAAGAAACTGCTTTTCAAGCTGTAAAATAGACCAGTCTTCATTCTGCCTTTGGTGGTGGTTTGTGTGGGCACATTTTGCTGTTCTGCAAGTGGAGACACCTTCACTTTACACAGCAGGACAGATTAGCATCTCTTTACTTGTGTTGCTGTCTGTAATTCTACATACTCTTCATGACCATCTCTCATATTGGTAAAAAGAAGAATATCTCCTCTTGGAAAGATTACAGGAACAGTTATAGCTCCCACAAACTACAAAACACAAGAGCTTACGCTACTAGTGCCACAAGCCTTCCCTGGCGGAAGTTAAACAAGGCGAGTTATTTCAACAGAAAGGAGAAACCTCAAGGTTCTGCAATGAAATGGGTAATCCAACCACTGCAATAAGAAGACTAAGGAAGAAATTAAAAGACAATTTGTTTTCATTCTACCAGCATAAAATTAATTGCTATAATATGTTCCTGAAACAGAAGAGGAACAAGGGAGAATTTTAACAGCAGTCTACAGCTATTTGGAGGGGAGTTACAAAGCAGATGAAGACACTTCGTAATAATTGCTAGGAAGACCTCCTTGCCAGAAAAACCAAACCAAACCAAAAAGGCATGTTTTCTCATGATCCTGTGCTGGTGAACAGTTGGTGAACAATCAATTCCTTCTAACCTATGTTTTCATGGTTTCTATCTTCCTATGCAGAGAGATACCTCATTTTCTCTCTCTATAGATGTATGAACCACAGTTGCCACTTGGTTTTTCAGAGGCCTTTAATAAATCCCATTGGTCTATTGCTGGCTTATGAATAACTCAGTTTGCTGCAAGTTAGATGCTAGTTCTAATTGTCTCTGCCTATGGCTGTATGTACCTCCCCCTTAGGCTGCAAAATTTAAACCCTGTCTTAAAAATTAGGAGCTCCACGAATTCACAACAGAACCACATTTTATACAGTCAAATATTAAGTCTTCCATATGACAACGAACATTCATATTGTGAATAATCCCTTTCCTCTTCTACTTCTGCCACAAATTGCAGCCATATCCTCCTGACAGTCTTTTAATAGTAGAAGAAATCTAAAACATGCTAATATAGATATATGTAGGATTTTAAAATAACAAGTCCTTGGAGTCCACAATATTGCTGCTTCTGCCGGGGAAGAGAAAGAGAAGATTACAGAGGAAAAGGGGGTAGAAATGGCAGGAATGGTTCTTCCTAACAGCCATATAATTAAAGCACTCAAGTAGCACTAAATAGCAAGCCCCAAGGAAGTTACCGACCTTAGTTATTCTGTCAGTCCAGTTTTTTGAGTAAGAGTGGATTAACTTGTCCTTCACTACTGATGTTCTGATGCTAGCATAACCTATATGTTACTGAGAGAACAGGTTTTTGATTATAAATAACATTTTATATTCTTTCTGATTGGTGTATTTTTATTAACTTTAAATGCACCTGATGTAATGTAAATTTACATAGATGTGACTTGCTTCTCAGTACACTGAATCAACACACAGTGATCCTGTTTGTTGTGGAGTGTGCAGAAAAGAATTGTTGAACTAGCTCTTTCATTCAGATCCTACAAACATAATATATATTAAATATTATTTATACGTATTACTATACAACTGAAAATTCACATTGGCCTTTCTACATTTGTACATCTATTCTTTTACTGAAAGGAACTGCTAGACTTTAATGCAGAGAATAGAAATAAATTGAATAAAACTGAAGTTATTTTAACATGAAATATATTTAGGCTTTGAGACTAATTCATACTCACCTACAAAGCATCTTTCTTGCATTCAGTTAGATTTTCCTATGTAAGTTCATGGGAGAAAATAAATTAAATGAGCTTAAAATGAAAACCAAAACCAAATGAAAATGTAACTGTTTTCAAAACCATGAGGAAAATCCAAACAATCGATATTTTGTGCCCTTGCACGTTCAATATACATGAAAGCTAGTTATCTTTCATGAAGATCTTACTTATTGCTCTTGGTTAGGTAACTGTAAAAGATAAACCATGGAGCAATAGAAGGAAAAAAAATAATCATTTTGTCCTTGCTCTCTACTCTTTTTAACGCTTTTCCTTTAGAAATTATCAGCAAGAACCAAACGCACACTTCATTAGTACATGATTAATGCCTTTCCAGCATAGTAAGTCTCATGCTTAATTTGACATCATTCTGGTGCCTGTGTGTCTTCTGCTCCCTTACAGTGCTCCCTCCTGCAAGATTCAGATAGCATTCTGGCTCACGCTAGAACAGGGCTCCGAGACTTTGACAAATAACAGGCTCTGGACTCTAAAGTACAACTTTTGTTGCTTTTGTTTCTGAGATAACTGTGTTTTCCAACGTTGACTAAATGGCCCCAGTGTTGCCATTGCACAAAAACATTGTTAGAAACGTGCAGAATTGCTGAGTGCTGCACGCCGAATATTTCACCATGATCGTTAGGAACCATGTCTATAAGAACAGCCTGCTCTTATTGCAAGCTTTAGGATATTTTTTGTTAGTTTCAGCAAAAATCACCAGAATACCTCATAAATATTAAGCCTAAGACCAAAGAAAGCATCATAAAACCACAGAATTAGCATCTTGCCTATCAAATTAATGTTACAAGATAATGAAAAGAACATAAAGCTGATGCACGTTTGTACATCTGGAAAGTGATTGCATATGCTAGTCCATAATTTAAAAGTATTTATTTTAATGACTCTAGGCCCAGTTCTGCTTCTCCTGAAGTCAATAGTGAAACTCCTGCTGAGCTCAGGGAGAGCAGCCTTTAAATTCTGCATGGTGATTTTCAGCAATGCTTAAGGGAGCTTCTTCAGTCACCAAAATTAAAGAGAAGGTAGGTGCACATCACTTCTTTTTTTAAGGACCACTTGACCTATACACCCACTTCTGCACCATTTAGGACTCTAATTAAAAACCAACAACGTAAGTAAAGTGTTAAGTCCTGTTAAGAAATGGTTACATCTAGCACTGCTAGGGAAAAGGGCAGTGCTGTAGAGAAAGGGCTCGACATGCAGGCTGCTCTGAGCGCGGGGCTGCCCTCGGACACAACAGCTCGTCTTTGCTTCTGCCTGACAGCTGGAGTGACATCCTGAACCACACGCGTTGCTTCACACAGCACGTCTCACTTTCTAGCCCCACACCACTACCCAGCACCTCCTTTTCGCTCCAGCAGGGTAATATAAGTATCCATGCTAATCTTTCTCAGCATATATTAATATCTTCAGGCTTGACAGTTCTGCTGCAGCCCAAATATTGATTCAGCAAGGCGCTGCCTCCTGATATTTTCAGGCAGACACTGGTACAAAACGTGTTCAATGTTGAGGACTGCTCTGTTCTCTGGCCATTTACAACTCCCCACATGTAAAAAACAGGAGCTCTACAACATCCCATTTAAACTCCATCTGTAAAGCTTTAAGCTTTTGGAAATCTCTCGTCTTTGAACACCATTCATGTTCTAAAAATCATTTCACAGGAGCTATGGCTTCCTCGCACAGAGCTCCCCTTAGAGAAAGGTCACCTCTGCCTCTTTGAAAAGGAAATATTGGATTTCCCTTTAAAATCGCTTTCTAGGCAGTGATGATAAGGCTACAAAACGGATGGCTCCATGCAACGTAAAGGTGTTGATGGCTCAGCCTTTAAAGCTGTCTTGCTCATTTTGGAGATCCTTCTGCTGCCTATACACGAATAACTTACTTGGCAGTTCTGAGTTGAAACTTCACCCAAGAATTCTTCACTCCAGCGAACTCCACCGCCTATCAGTGGCTCCTGCTATTAACCACCTTTGTACCTTGGACAAAATGATTCCCCCTGTGTCCAGCACTGAAGCTCTCTGTCTCTTGTAGGCTCATGCTGCTGTTCTGATTCTTTCTCCTTCCTTACACAATACCCTTTCTAAAAGTACATTAAAAATTGCAAGCAGAAATGTTGAGATTCTGCTTTCAGCCTCTTTGGTCAAAATGGTCGGTGACATTTTAGGAAAGATTGCCACTGAGACTGAAGTGAACCTACCACATCTTAAATCTTTCCAGTCTTTACATGTGCACAATGACTGAAAATGAGGAAGTCATATTTACAGCCAGCTCCTTTAAAAGATAGTTCCTCTAATCCTTGAAGGATACCCTAATAACAGTGATGGGCTGAAGTAGATACATGAATTCCCTCAAAGTGAGCTCTTTATTTTAATTCGCCCTGTCAGAGCTAAAACACAATAACTTTCTCATACTGGTTTTGCATTGGATCACTGAGCCATTCAAAGCCTCTGTGCACAAATTGCTTCTCATCAGCAGGATGCGGTCCTTGCCAGAAATTATCCCAAGACCATGACAAGCTTCTTCAAAGAACATATAAATTTGAGCAATGAAAACAGAGGAGAACAGGTCTTTGCAAATTTGACGCATCTCACAGCCACAGGTAACTGGTACCGACCAAATTTAAGTTACCCTTAAGACAACTGTTAATAGCATTCATTCAGATTCCTCTAAGAGAAATACAAGATTAAAGAAAAAATATTAGACACAAAGACTGCATCTAATGTAATTGAGCTTATGCTTTCCTTTTCAACTGTCTAAATGAAATGTGTTGTAACATAACTTTGATAGCATACCAGTGACGTGGCTGTAAATAGTAGATATTGGTAGCAAGTGGTTATGAGAGCACCGCCTGGTTACAAGAGCACACATCTGTATTTATGTGTGTCTTCTAGTGCATCACTGAGTGAAATATTAATAACTGCAGAGCTAGGATGTATCTGTCACTACCTCATGCTTAAGTATTACTGAAGTTATCAGTAAATCACAGCCTAGAGGCTGCTGAAGGAAAACAGCACTATAATAGAGGGCCCCAAAAGTACAAGCACAAGATCAGAGCAGAGGCCTTGAAAGTGCAAGCACAGGATGACACCAGAGTCCCAGGGCTATAAACAACTTGCCAGTGCTCAACTACTGCTTGCTAAAGGAATGCGGCTTCAGAATATGGGTAAAACTGGGTTTAGGGATAAAAAGAGAGTGACAAAGTATCCAACATATGTAAAACAATCTCTATATATCAAAGCTGACTAATACACAATTATGAGCCACTGAAGACAAAACAAATAAACAGAGCAAGTATCTCTGTAAACACACAAAAATGATCCCCCAACAAAATTCAGGGTGCGGAGACACAAGCCATTCACTTCACCCTCTTCCTGGCTAAAAGGAGGAAGAAACCCCCAATGTCATCAGCATACCCCACATGAAGAACTCACAATGCTGACAGCATGTAATGACGCTTCCCGTTATACTTCAGGAGCACTGGAGAAGGACTGTAACACTGCAAAGTTTGTGTGTATCCGTGTCATTACTGGCAATGAGCTGTTCTAATTGGATAATTTGGACTGTAAGTGCCAGTATCATTGCAATTGGCCTAATAATAATTCCTTCATTAGGCTAATACTTGAGCTAAACTAACAACAAACCCTTGGCTTTGCACGGAGGATGCGTTTCTTCCTCCCACGTACTGGCAGAAGGTGTTTGGTTGGGGTCCCCCCCTCGAGGACTGGCTGCTATCAGCAAGGATGAGCAAGGGGCAGGACTGAGAGCCAGCACAGCAGGTCGAGCTTGCTGGGTTAGTGTATCCAGAAGCAAAGCAGGGCAATGTTCCCTCACCTAAATCGGATATCAACCTTCCAGGAGATAATTTGCTCTTGATTAAGAAGCACTAGGAAATTAATAAAAACAATAATTAGCTAATGAAGCGCAGCTCTTTACTGAAAGGAAATGTACCCAAATCTCAGTCCGCATTCTTAAAGGCAGAAGGCAATTTCTAGAGAAAGAGGGTGATACTTTTTATTATTATTATTATTTTATTAACCTTTTCATTCCTCTAACCACAGTCAGGATAGAAATACATCCACTCTCACTATACAGGTTCTGATTAGCAGGTGAGCATCACACTAGGAATAAAGCACTAAGCAGCGTCTACGGCCCTCAACTATGAAATCTGCACTGCTACATGTTCAAGCTTTGAAGAAAAGAAGAAAAAGAAACACAAAGGAAGATATCTGTCTGACATAAAAAACGTGTGCAATTAACCAGGTGGACCTTCTGTATATCTCAGCAGAAGACAGATTTAAAGTGTCTAAACTCAGTGTGAAGGCATTTCTGGATAAAACACTGCCACAGAAAATGGAAAATGAGCAGAAGCTTTATCATTTCAAGGTCAACATTATGATATGTATAGGGGAAGTAAAAAAAATAAAAATAAAAAAGTGCTTTGTGCTCTTTCCCCCCAGTAAACAAAAACAACACACAAGCAAGCAAAAGTACTTTTCAACTAAGAACTGTCAGTGATAGCTATGAAAACCTTGTCTGTTCTTCTTAAAAGATCAGAAAAAATAATCTTATTCTGAGAACTCTCCCAGGTCTGCAAACAAACCTCTTACCATGCTCAAGCACTACACTTGCATTACTACAGCGCTCTGCAGACTATTTCTGCAGCAGTCTTACACTCAGGAGTCAAAACAAGTATCTCCAGTGATATTTAATTTAGCTCTTCTCACCTAGTGGTGAATTGTGATATTTTTTTCTGTTTTTTCTAGGGGCATTTTTAATGAAGCACAGAGGAGAACATTTCCACAAATTTGGTGTCAAATTTCTTTATGTATTTCTTCTCCAATGGAGAAGAGGATGAAAAACAAAACAAAACAAAACAAAACAAAACACAACCTTCTCTATTCAAAACAGAGAAGCAAATCATGACATTTCCTTCTATTCCGGCAAAGATCTGGCTTCTTTCTGCTCAAGGTATCTCCCATGGAAAAATAAATACTTCAGATACCTGCCCTCTGTTTTCACAATATCCCTTAAATAGGCTGGTCTTAAAACACTATTTCTGTCTTAAGGTCCTCATGTTACCACTCCAAGATTTCTTAGCAGTAAGCTGTTGTGCCCTCTGGGTTGGGACAGGAAAAGATCTGTGAAATGCTTGCTTCTCCCTGCCACATCCTCTCCTTTTTTCCTTTTTTTTTTTTTTTTTTTTTTGATGAATTGCCACAGAAGATGTTTAGAGAAGGTTAGAAGAGCAGAAATTTACACAAGTGATACTTTCTTCCTTCTGCACATCTCTAGGATTTATTGTTGAAATTCTCCTAATAGCAGCAAAGTGACTCATCCTTTATTAAAGTCTTGAAACAGTTCATCAAATTGTCATCCCCAAAACTATTTCTTGCTTGTTTGCGTAGGATGCAACTACGTAAGTCACAAAAAGACTTAGAAAGGCTATGAAAAATTCAGTTTCATTTTAATAAGTTGGTTGTAACAGTGCTTTCCATTCTCATCAAATCTTATTTGCGTGTAGCACTTTACAGGGGACAAATTGAATGCAGGTATGCTTTGAATTAACATCTCATTGCTAGGATTTTAGCACTTTTTTAACCTACAAATTAAGAAGGATAATCAAATCCTTGGTGAGAAAAGTGCAAATGACCACCTTCATGGAAGAAAATAATCTTTTATACTGATAGCTGTCCAAAACTTGTACAAATAATTGCATGGAAAAATGGAAACTAGATACAAAATATAAGGGCCACATAAGTATTTTGCACCATTCTTAGTATCGCTTGAATTAAAATATTAATATTTTGTAGTGTTAAAACTTCAAGCTATGATGCACTTTTGGTGTGATGGGTAAAGTTTGGTGAAGTCTAAGAACAAAATCACTGAGCACTGAAGTTTGGATTCTTGGCTTTTGTGAATGGCTTTCTGCCAGAAATTCAAAGCCCTCACCAATACATCATGTATACACAGCTGTACAAGCTACAAGCAAAAGGTGGGTCTATTCATCAAATCCACGTGCATTTAAGGAATCAAAGTCCCCAGTACTTCTCACCAATGAAAGCTGATTCGTATTTTTCAAAATGCAATAAATAGTTCTGGCAAGATTACGCACAGACTTACACCCTTAGTTCAACTAAGTGTTGAGTTGCCAACTGCTCTGTGCAGACAGCTGCTGCAGTTTGGAGGCGATCTGTTCTTTGAGATGCCTGTGCAGGACTCCGACAGTGACACTGGCAATTACATCTCCAGCAGAAACAGCTCTGCAAGCCACTGAAGTGACGGCATAGAGAGATGGGATGCTGGAGGTAAGGCTGAGCCAAGAGCCCGTCCAGCTTTGTTGTGCTGTGTAACCTCACAGCCTTTGACCTGAACAGACACTAAATTCCTAAAAAATATAGGACCGACATCGCTAAACAAGAAGATACATTAGCACAACTTAGGCTTGCTTTCCTTTTGAACAGCTGTTGCAGAACAAATCTCATGTGCCTACAAAGAGTACATGTCACTTTGATAATGCAAACTTTCCCTTCTGCCTGTGGCAGTATCACAAGGAATAAGTCATTCTGTTTGAAATTCCTCCTGACCCTCAAGTCACCAGCTGGTGCCCTATATGCGGCACACCTGCAATCTGTACCTGATTTATGTCTAGTGCCAGTGGAAGTATTGCCTTTTCTTCTGTCATTCTGGAGAACTCCTCCAGCCCTCGACACATCAGCATTTACCAGGCTCACGTTCTTCTGGTCCGCTCTGCTCCCACTCATACTTCCCACCTCTTCTAGCAATTGTTGCCACAGAAAGTGCAATTACTGCCTTTTATGTGATTAATTTCTTCTAACTCGAAAGAGTGGCCTTTAGAAAGAATACAGAAGGATGTATGAATCCTTTCGTCTTACACTCTCCCAGTCCCAACTATGTTTAGCTCCAGATATTTCCTGAGCTTTTTCCAATTTCAGTAATCACCAGCAAAAATCTTCAATTCCTTGTCCATGCTTCCCCTCAAACCACTCACTTTTCAGTTCTTACTGTATACTTTGACAAGGGTTTCCTTTGTATGCTTTTATTCAGTGCAAATGGAGCCATCTTTTTTTCTCTATTTTGAAGCTGGTTGCATTAATTTCATTTAATGGCCAAAGGTCTTATAGGAAAAATAGCAGCAAGCCAGTCTCCTCAGTGAGCCTCTTTCTTTAATGTTAAGCAGAACTGTACTCTACACAGTGTGAGTCTGTAGTGCTAGTATTCCTCTTTCCTGTCCTTTAGCAGGTAGGTTGCCATCCCAAGATGGTCCCTTTTTCCATGGCAGCTCAGTTCCTTAAAAGATTTTCATTTATCTAGCAAAACAGATTTGGAAACTCACATACAGTAAAAGAGCAATCACACCTATTTATGTTTATTAATACTTTCAATGGTTTTTAAATGCTTGGAAAGCAAGATTTCCCTTTACTTAATGACTCTTCCCCAAAAGAGCCTAGGTGTACACTAAAGTGTAGACCTTATTATAGCTTCCAGTAACTGCCTATCATCAAGTCTTCAAGCACCAAATAGAAATTTTAAGTATGTTAGATATCGCCATCAATAATTTAGCTACATGATCCACAAGGACTTCCAGAACTAAATGCCATTTGATTCTAGTGATTCCTCAGTTTTCATGTATTTGAAGTATGAAGTCTTCCAGTGCTTCTTTGGCTGCTGGCAAGACCTCTGTTGAATTCCTCCCAACCTACACCTTCTTCTTCAAACAGAAGACCTACACAGTGTGAGAATCTTTTGAGTTTTTTTTTGTTTTGTTTGTTTTTTTTTTTTATAATGAACGTTGATGAGAAATTATTAGTTCTTAAAAGTGACTGGTTAGGCAAAAAACTGTGTTGGGGGAGGCAGAAAATCCCCATCACCTCTCCATCCACCAGCAGCAAATCAATGGCCAATGCAGTGTAAAATTTAGGAGAGACAAAGTCACATTACTTCATATGCCTTTTCACAGTTAAATGATTTGATCCTTCCTTTTCTTTTGCAATGCCTCTCTGAAGTGGGTTTATGATGGAAACATCTTATGTTTTCTCACTCTTAATTATCATGGTAATGGGAGAACATGAGGTGACATTTTTTCTAAGAACTGTTCTTTCTAATCCCCAGGGAAGTCAAGAGTTTGTACTTAGTTTACCAGGCTCAGTCCAACTGGAACATGAAAATACAACTCCATTTCTTATTACAAATTTTGACAGTTTTGCCTTTCGCCCTTGAGGATTCTGAACATAGTGAAACAATTAATTACACCATCTTAACAGAGGTTATTATACTTTAGAGTCAATGACTTGGAAACAGCTTAGAGGTCTCTCCCATTTACTGTGTGCTCCCCATGCTATTGAAGCTTCACCATTTTCAAAGTCAGAGGGAGAAATACTATGGTAAAAAATGTAGTATTTTTGCTTAGCCCAAACTTATCTTTCCTATATCAATTAATTCTACAGTGTAAGAATGTCTTTTGATTTAATTTTCAGGTGCTGGAGCTGAGGAGTACACCTGTATCACTCCATTCATCAATGAAATGCAACCACCGTTCACTCAGCCCATGGCAGCTGCTTGACAGCGCACACCAATTACACCTACCGGCGAGGATGGGAAGGAAAGAAGGCACTATAATCAGCTGAAGCTACAGGGGGGACTCGTGTAACAGAATCTAATTACCTGCCTGGATTTTGGCCAGGGCTCTACCAGAGATACTATCCTTGCTCCTAAGTAAGCAGCCTTGGAACTTCAATTATCGCAGTGGTCAAGGTCTCGGTTTTATATCTTGAAGGCAGCAACTCCAGCAACACAATTATATTGCTCCAGTACTGACTCAAAGGAGAAAGTGCCACCCGCTGAGGTACCATCACATCCTATAGCACATAAATGTTAATTAGCGGTCCTAGTTTTTCTTATAATTATGAGATGCTCTAAACCTGCACAGTGTGAGATTTGATGAGATGAGAGCACTGGGTGGTATAGCTAATAAATCAGTTTACTGTACAACCTCATTTCTTTAATGAATAGCAAATACCTGAGCCATAGTAAAGCAAGAGCCCCAGGCATACACTTGCAAACTGAAACACTGGATTTAATTTTTGCATTGTCTCCGGATGAGGGACTTACCACTGGTCATTAGAGAACATGCTCCTGTCAGGGGACAGCGCTAAGTGTAAACCTTGATGTAAGAATTTAAAAAAAGAAAAAAGGAAGAAAGAAAAAATAAGTGGCAAGGCCATTATGGGAAAATAACCCAGCAGAGGTACAGTTTTCATAAGAGAATAACTTTTAAAAGCTGACAAGAGCTGTCAAGGTGTCAGGACAGGTGAAGAGCCAGCACAATTAACATACACTAGGCTTCAGTCTACTGTGGGGGGAAAAAAAACATGATTTGTTTTGGACAATTACAAGTTAATAAATGGAAGTGTCAGTTCTGTAGTTTTTTCTAGAGCACCCATTAAAGCCTACTAAAGGCCAAAACCTTTCACAGTTTCTGTCATGGTAGGCAACACACCACCATTATTTTATATTCCAAGCAATTTTATTGTCAATGACAGTAGTTACAAATGCTCAAGAAAATATTTCCCTTAGCAGTGTACCAGGCAGTTTACTTGGCAGAAGTCATCTGTGCTCACAGATTTTTATTATGAACACTGTATTTTTTCCCCACACAAAGCACACACAGACAAATGAGTATTTGAAGTGAAGTGCTCTGTAGGGCATGCCATACCACTTTATATCCTCCAGCAACGCACAAAACCTACTCGGGGAGTGAAAGGCACCCAACCCAGAGCAACCACCACTGCAGAGAGCGAAGCAGGCTTCTGCACGCCCACCACCACTTCCCACAGGACACGAGCTCTTCCTCCTGCGAGCACAAGGGCAGGCAGGGCACCACACCACTCACTGAGCTCACAGGCTGCCCTGGCCCTCCCCAGCCCCTGTTCAACTCCAATCTCGCACAGAGCCATGATCTTGTTTGTGGGAGGCTCGGCCCAAGAGTTAAGCCAGCTCACTAACATGGTTCCACAGAACCAAATTAACAACCACATTTGCTTCATCCAGAGCAAACGCTAGACCAAGAAAAGATATAAAAGCGTGCCATAGATCAAGTATCTCCACTCAGATGGCAACTCAAGGGATTTGCAAAGGATTCAGACCTCTCCATGAATACCCATAGAGGAAGCCCCTGCGTAGAGGTGAATCCACAGTGCACGATGCACCGGTAGTGAAGCATTGCTCAAAGGGACATAAACCTTGGATTTATCTTAAATCCTTACAGACAGAAGAAAAAAGCTTCCCAACCCCACACTTTGCAATACACAATCTTTTCTCCTCACAATTGCTGAAGGAAAATGATTTGACATGATTTTTGCCTTGTTGATCTTCCTGTTAATCAAGTCAGAAAGATGAGTCATTAGCTATTTCATCATCCTTTTGTTCACAGTCAGACAGGTGTGCAGATCCAAAGTAAAATACTAGAGCAGTGTTTGAAAAGAAAATCTGCTACCCACAGAGTAATTTGGAAAAGACTATCTATTATTTAAGATGTTATCCACCGTTATTTAAGTAAAATAACCCCCCACCTTATCATCAAAAATGAAATTATTCTCACCTACCATTTTAAGGCTGCCCAGCTGTCACCACTGCAAATTCTATTTTTCAGTTATGAGAGCTCTGCTTGGGCAGCCAGCCACTCCTCCTCACTGTGAGGAAGTATTTTTGATTACATTTAAAACAAATAAATCCTAAAACAGCCTTGGGAATAGCATATGCCTTGCAGGAATGTTGGCATAGGGTAGATGGACATCTGCTTCAGTCCTGACCTACTTCTAAGCATCTGAACAGAAAAACCTCCTTGTAAATAATCCCCGTGGAGTACTGCTTTAGTTGTTAATCTCCCAGTGATTTTGTGGGCATCCCAAAACTTTCTTTGCTCTTCCAGCTAGGAGTTGAACTTGGTCACGTTGTGTCTAGCCATCTGAACTCAAACATGTCAGCAGAGTCGGCCCCAAGGAGTAACTCAGACTAGAGCTTTCACCATGCAAAGCAAACAAAGTATTCACCAAAAGTGTTATTGCCTTTGAGGGCTAAGCAGCTTAGGAGTGAGTTTATAATGCTCACAGTTAGACTACAGCAATATAAACTAAATGATACTTTTAATATATTTGGCATTACAAAATGAATACTTTTTTACCAACCTTACAAAGCAGGCTGGTGTCAGGAAAACATACTAATTGCAGTATTCCTTAGAAATTCAGATCATGTTAACTATGGGTAAGAATGAGGGAAGAAAATGAAGTGATCTACATTGGTTGCATGTGTCATCCTCGTGTCCAAAGAAAGGAAATCAGAAAGATTCATTAAGCAAGAAATGAGCCTTGAGATGGCAGAAAAGTCTCCTGGTGGGCAGAGAAGTGGCACTGCAGAGACAAGGCAGAGGGAGAGGTGGCCACAGCAGCCTACATCTTAAAAAAAAAAAAAAAAAAAAAAAAAAAAGACAAAAAAGAGAACCATTCGTGTTACTTTAATGCTTGCTTAGCAGAAGAGAACAAAAAGAGCTAAGGATGAGTTTGATAAACATCGTTTTAATGCTTCATTTACATTTTCTGATTTGTTCTATTTCCTTAATTCCATTTTCATACAAACACCCCCTCCCTTTTTTTGTCATACCTAGCAGCAGCCCTGCCTCATACAGCACCTTTTGTCTATGAGACAGAGACTATTGACAACCTTAAGTATACTTTAAAAAGTGCCCTGCTCTTAGAACACTTTCTGCAGCTGGTGTCCAGCTGGACAGCAGAGAGACACCAAGAATAGCAAAGGAAGAACATGCACAGAGGTGGTGAAGGCAAGAGCTGACCCTAACAGGGTAATAAATGTCTAATAAGCATGATCTTGTTTTTGGGAGGCTCGGCCCAGGAGTTAAGCCAGCTCACAAACATGTTTCCACAGGTTTCCACAGAACCAAACCTGTTTCCACAGAACCAAATTAACAACCACATTTGCTTCATCCAGAGCAAACGCTAGACCAAGAAAAGATATAAAAGCGTGCCATAGATCAGACACCTCCATTCGGATGGCAACTCAAGCGATTTGCAAAGGATTCAAACCTCTCCATGCATACCCGTAGAGGAAGCCCTCATGTCTAAAAAAATGTAACTAATAAAATAATGATGTCAACTGGGGCTGTTGCAACCCATCTCTTCCATGTTCTTGTTTAGAGTCTCAGGCTTGGTTTCCTCTCCTTCACAACAATAAATCTGTAGACAGACAATCTACGTGTGGTTAATAGGTGACATAAAACTATGAGATCCTGTGTGTACCAGGTATAAACAAAACATGCAGTTGCCAGTGCAAGCAAGCATTTAAAAGCATAAAAAAATATACAAAAAATAAAAAGTGGTTCACACACACACAAAATCATCATTAAAGAAGGTGAGTTTTTTCATTTAAAAGATTTTTGTCATTTTCTTCACTTTCAGTGACTGAAAAGGGAATATGGGTTACATGTTCAGAGCAAACTTTTTGCATGAACTCTTGGTAGCATTAGCATATAAAGATGACAGCAGAGAGCTGTACTAGAGAAGCTGGGCATATAAAAGAAGCAGCATTAATCATGAATGAGCTTGAATTAGTATTATTTATTATTTATATTATGGTGTGCCTTGGGTTTCAGTCAGTTCTAATTTAAGAAAAGATGCAACATGCTGTTGTTTCTCCTTCAAGGAAAGAGAAGGATGCCTAGAAGCGAGAGACAGTCACAAAGACTGGCTGTATTTATTTTGTCTTTTGCACACTGAATGTCTTAAAAAGAAATAAATAAAAATCATTCACCCGAGACATCAACACTTTCAGTCACTCAATGTTGAACCACAACTCCTTCTGCCACATATGAAAACTTTGGAAGAAAATGAAAGGTTCTTTACAGAATAATTGAGGTTTGTCACAAGGATGCTTGTCATGAACAACCATAGATGAAAGCACAGTGAGAAACTAGGGGATATTACTCAAATAACAGCATATGGTATCCTTGAAATGAAGGAAAAGGCTAGGCAGAATAGAAACAGGACTGACGGGAAGGGCACATTTCTGATTTTCCTTTCCACCAACTCTTGAAATCTTCTTAAAATAGGGCTGTGGTTTGTCTGCCAATGAAGTTCAAAATCAACAATAGTCCTGCTCGCTTAATCTATCCTTTTTGGTGCCCATGGAGCCCTTATTTTAATTTTTCCATTTGTTGCATGAGGATGAGGAAAGTTCAACTTAGTAAATCACTCAGATCTTTACTGGACAGTGAAAGTTGCAGTGTTAATTAAAAAATAAAAAAGTTAAAGCAAAATCAATTAACCACTGAAGCTCAAAACCAATAAGCCAACAACAAATACATGGAAAAGGCTCTGCAGTGGAGTTGTTCCAAGACAGCATTGCCTGCACATTAAAAAAATAAAAAATAAAAAAAAATCTAGGTACCCGGGACCTATTTTAGCTTTTGTTGATTGAGACTAAAATGGTTTTGGAAACTGAAGACATTCTCTATAAGCTGCTACTGATCCATAATTAAAATATTAATAATTACTGTAAATATAATTTCTAGAATAGCATTAGTCTAAAAGAAAAAAAAAAGTCTAAAGAAACTACATGGATGGTTGTCTGTGATCAAGGCCTACAACTTTTCCTAAGATTTACCTTCAGCTAAACACTGTCCCTGTAGAGGTCCCAATGTCCTACTGCACACAGGCTGCAGACTGAGCAGGATTCATTACCTGAGGTTAAATCAAGCATCACTTCTATATATGTTGCTTGTCTAGTCACATCTCCTCCCAAAACGCAAAGCTGATTGCAATGTTATGTTCCACCAATGGGTCAGAACCAAGACTTAAAAAAGAACAAGCTCTTTCTGAAACGAATGAAGTATTGATTTTGCATGGATCAGCAAAGAATGCAATAATTACCTTAAGATTTACTGTGGCTTGCACTGAAAAGGTTGCTCAGTTCTTCCCAATGAACTCCCACGTGTAAAACAGCATGCATGTGCTGCAGGGCATAAAAAATAATTCTAGCAGAGCTCCTACGGGAAAAAAAATCTGGAAACATTTGGGGGGGGGGGGGGATGGGGCAGCAAATAGGAAACCATAAGGTGGCTTGTGCAGCATCAGGCATGGAGCTATTCACATGCACCACTTAGTTGTTTCAGCAAATTAAATCATGTTAATTTCACAAAAATGAGTCACCTTGAGAGGTCAGAATTTAATACATTACTAGCAATGTATGTCTGCCTTTCATTTAAGAATGCTTAAAACTTCATTGCAAATAACATTTTCCTATGTGATCGCTCTCAGCCGAAAAGCATGGAGTAAAAAAACTCTTCTCATGTTATTCGTTACCTACACTTAATCTATATTCTACTCGATTACTTTTAGGACAGCAATCGAACTGCCTTTGAAATTTGTGAAAATTACAGAAAATATATTTAGTTGATTGGTTTGAACTTTGAGCCATAATAACGCTTGAATTAACTTTGGGAGATTGATTCTGTTAAAGAGTGAATGACGACAAAAAATAGAATATTTTTCTTCCAGATAATTGCTTAGCTGATCTATAGCCTAGCAACAAAGCATGTGATAGGTAAACGCTCATTTGATCTCAAAGACGGTATAACTCAAGTTTTTAATCATTTCTTCCCAACAAAACACCTAATGCCAAAATATGTATTACAATATATAGGATGCTTCAGGAATCACGTATGGGAACACTTTATTTTTTCCCACTTCCAAAGCCTAATTATTATCTCCATTCTTATCTCAGTGTTGAATAGCAGTTAAGTATTTTCTTTTGTAACAGCTTTGGCCAAACAGCAGAAACCTTATGCTGATACAGTAAAGCTTAGTTTAAAATTAGCCATAAGTTCAGCCAATTTACACACATAAATTTTCATGAACTTATTTAGAAAGATAAAGATCAACTGAAATTTTTGAGTACAATTAAAAAAAAAAAAAAAACGAACCACACAACAGCAGAAATGCATGCTGGGGAGATAAACGTGCAGGGTATACTAAGTAAATCGTGTTTCTTTATTCCTCACTCTTTGGGGTGGGGCTGTGGTTTCTTTTTAATAGCCTATGCTCACAGTGCATAGTTTTCAGTTTATGATTATCAAAACAAACAAACAAACAAACAAAAAAACATTCAAAAGGCACTTTCTGATGGAAACTGAAGCATGTTCAGAAGGGCCTATCAGGATATTCAATAGTTATCTGAGTGACGTGCTAATGCAGACACAACTGTTGATTACTCTAGTGCAATGTGTTGCTGAATGAAATTTGTACTAATTTTGCATGGCAATGTACTGTCAGTGATTTAACAGGTTATGAGACTGACCACAATATTGAAAAGGATAAAGAAGAGAAGGATGCAGTAATTCAAGACAGGAAAAAACAGAAGAAAAAAAAGACTGTAAATACCAAGTTTCTATGCTCAGAAGGGGTTGCACTTGAGTTAGGCTACTCCCATATTAAAGAATGGGCTCCTTGTGGAGCCAGAAGTGCCAGCATATGGCATTAATATTCTGTTTGCAGACGATCCAAGGGATCAGACAGGGTATATGCTTTTCTACAGTAATTATGTTTGTTCTAAAAACACCTCTTCAGGAAAAATAAGTCAATTAGATAATCAAATATTATTACAGAACAGAATCTCCTAAACTCGAAAGAAAAGAAAAAAGTTATGCAGTATCTTTCCAGTTATAATTGCCAAAACAGGAATGTAGCTACATGTTTTCTTTGGTAATGAAGAAACAGAATGCTAGTTAGTAACAAAACTGAATTCTGTGGTATTAATATCTTAGTCAGGATGCCCTAATCTAAAGTGGCAGTTCAAGTTTGGAACTAAGGAGTGCCTAATTACTCCGTAACACTGATACCCATTAAGAAGCCAATTTCTGGAATTAAAATTTACAGGCAAAATAAAAACTGGAAGGAAAAGAAAACAGCTTTTTCTTTCTTTCATTCATGAAACAATGTAGGAAGTTTGTCCCTGAATACGTTCAAATATTCATCAATAAAAAACAGAAATGAACTGTTTGATTTTCAATTATCCTCTTCCCTCCCTGTCACCATCCAGCTGCTGCATTGCCCCAGGCACTCGGGTGCCAGAGGCAGAGCTTCAGGTGCCTTTACAGCACAGCAGCAGACTGAAGGAGGCAGGGCTAATGCCAGAAGAAGCACTCTTGTTAGACCATCATCTGTAAAGAGACTCCCACCTGGAAATTCCTCTCCAGCATTATGCTGTGGATACATTCTTTATGTTTCAATAGAGCAGAGATCCCCCGTTCTGTTTCTGTTTTGATAGAGGAGGGGTTGTTTTGTGGTTGTATGTGGGCTACAAATATATATACATATATATATACATATATATATATATCCAAAGGAACACATGCGGCTGGAACGTTTGGTGGTGTCCCTTTAATATTTAAAAAGGATGAAAAGATGAACATTTTTTCCTAAGGGAAAAAATTAAATATAGGAAGAGGCAAAATTACATTCGGTGACAGGGACAACAGTATTCAAACAAAATTATCTGGATCCTACTCTACGCCTGCTTCACTTTCAGAAGCTAAGATTGCCCATAAGGGCACACAGAAATATTGTTTTCTTCTGAGAAACAAGGTGGAGTAAAGGGAGGAATAGAAAATTTCTCCATTCCTGAAAGTTTGGCTGCAAGAATCCTGACTCTGATATCGAGAGTGAGAGGTCATCAAGTGTAAAGCAGAGAAAGCACACTGAAATGTACCGCAAAAAGGTATTTTCCCTCACAGGGAAAGGAAAAGATAATGCTCTGAGTGCTTCCCACCCCTGCTTTCTATAAGCTACACCCAACCACATGCACAGGATTACGTTAAAAAGACAGGGATCTCCTGGAAAGAGTCCAGTGGAGGGCCACAAAGATGATATGGGGCCTGGAGCATCTTCCCTATGAGGAAAGGCTGAGAGACATGGGGCTGTGCAGCCTGGAGAAAAGAAGACTGAGAGGGGATCTCCTCAATGTGTATAAATACCTGAGGGGTGGGAGAGGGAGGGATTTGGCCAACCTCTTTTCAGTGGTTTGCAGGGACAGGACAAGGGGCAATGGCCACAAGATAGAGCCCAGGAAGTCCCGCACCAACACGCGAAAGAACTTCTTCATGGTGGGGGTGACGGAGCACTGGGACAGGCTGTCCAGGGAGGTTGTGGGGTCTCCTTCTCCGGAGATATTTAAGGCCCACCTGGACGCCTACCTGGGCAGCCTGCTTTAAGGAACCTGCTTTGGCAGGGGGTTGGACCTAATGATCTTTCGAGGTCCTTTCCAACCCCTTCAATGCTGTGATTCTGTGACTTTACCCATGAGGGCACGCAGCAGCCATCACCACAAGCTCATTGTTGCTGTCTGTCCCACCAGCCCTGCAGCAGGGGAGCTTTGCCCCCTCAGCCCCAAAGGATCCAGTGGTTTTGACACCAAGATAACCGTGTGGGCATTCTTCTCATCCATGCCTAGCCTCGATGGCGCTTAAAGAAGGAATTTATTTCATCACTCTCGGGGGCTGTGATGGCTGTAATTGCTCACCACGGCCTTCTTGTCCACTCTGTCATCTTAAACATCCCGTTCTGGCCGGCTCAGTGTGCACTGAGGTCCAGGAAAACACAACACTGTTGCCAGCAGCACTGAGTTATGTCACATATCACATACATACATCATGCTCATTTTGCTTATGAAGCAACTCTTGTGGAACTTTTTTGAAGTCTTAAGGTTTTGTTCTGAACTAGCATAAACTTTTTTTTTTTTTTTTTAATATACTGCTCTAGAAGATGACACATTTTTGAGAATTGTTGTTTCTACACCTCCAAGATGGCATGCCACGTGTTGCCTTAGTGATTCAAATAGCTGTAGCAGGATTCGACTTGCAAAAAGCAGCCCGGGAAAAGCAACACAAAATACTGCTGGCTCCTGGTAAATAGTGCACGTCTTTCACTTCTGCAGCTGTGGGACTGAGCTACTACAATCCTTGTTCTCACCTATTTAAATTCTATTCTTCCATCCCAACATAAAATGATGCAAATGCAGAGCAACTAAGGGGCAGAAAATCCCTACTTCTGTCATGCATTTCTGTTGTTTTGAAGTTACAGAGAATAAAGAGCAGCGAGGTGTGTTAAGATCAAGTTTCAACAGAACACAGCTACCACTGACAATCACCCAGATTTCCTGAGGTACCATGAGCACATCCTGGGAACTAAGTCCTTCTTTTAAGCAGCTTTTCTCAGGGATTCCCTATCTGGCCATCCATGAGGTTTCCATAGCACTGAAGAGGGCTACACGAATTGCATAGGCTTCCTTGACAGATATAACGTAAACCTTGAGGATCACAAAACTAATATGCTGCTTAAAGAAAGGCACTTGAAAACTTTTTCAGGTGTTTACTAACAAAACACAGACATTTTGTGAACAACAACTGGCAAAATACAAAATGTACAGTGGCAAGTAGAAGGGATGGGATATATACGTTTCCTTTTTATTTAATTTTATTTTTGTAATGATGTAATGATGGCTGCAATGATAACTGCATTGATTTGTGGCTTTGTTTTTAAATTACAGTCAGAAAACTGGCATCATCCAATTATCTTTGCTGAGAATACTGGAATCTGCAAGTGTGCTACCTGCTATACAGCTGTTACTTTATACCTTACATGTTTCCATCCTTCATCCTTCCTGTAGGAGGTGTACATTTAGAAAAATTACTGTATTATCACTATTTTCATGCCTTATCACATCTTTCCACTTAAGATTTTCTTTTTCTTCACCTATATTCATTGAAATGTTTATCCAAAGACACCAGGATGATCAAAGGTCATATTCCTGATGGGCTACAGATCAGTATTTGCTGACCTATTTGGCATTAATCTCTTAAAATGCACAAAAAAGAAAAACATGTAGAGAGAGGAGAAAAATGTAGACAGGAGAAAACTGTGGCCGAAACAGGGAAAAAGGACATCTACTAATTTAGTCTTCCTCTATAATTTGTGCTTTAGTACCTCCATACGATTTTAAATACATTTTTAGAGCAGGGAGATCATTTTCATCAAGGGAGACAGCATTTGCAAAATGACCTCTGATTTTGTGGGGAAAGTTTCCTACTTACAATTTACTTAATTGATTGTATTTGCATATCTGGATGCAAATACATTAGGGCTCTTACTTTTATTTTTCACCACAGCTATTCTGATATTTAGAAAAGCCGTCCTGGGAGAGGAAAAAACAACAAGCTCAGGTGTGCTGCTGTGATATTGGGTGATTAATCAGAAGGTCTGGGATGGAGAGGAAGACTTTCAAATTCAAGAATAAAACCACTTCATTCTCACAGCAACAAGTCTCTTGAGGAATGACTGATGCAGGAGACCCAGCTGTGTGATCCAGCCTTCTTCACTGACAAGACAAAACAACTCTCTGCCTCTGAAAGGCTACGAGATGAAGGTCATTCACAGCTTTAGACTTGATGCTCTGCCACGTTCATCAAAATCACAGCATTTCTAGGAACACAGGCAGGATTTTTTCCCCTACCCTGCATGAACACAGCACTTCAGAGAGCTCTTTGTATGTTTCCAAATACTTCAGAAACTCTGCATAGTCACATAGATCTTTGAGTCTCAAAAACAGGTCTCAAAAGCTGCAGTCCATGATTTTAGACCATCATCATCAAACAGTAATTCTGTCATTAAGGAATCATAGCAGTTCAGCCTTAGTTACATTTCTGTCTGAATTGGGCTCAAAACACATTTAGTTTTAAAGATACCTGCACTCAATTTTGTTTTCCTTCTTTATGTCTAGGTTTTCAAAGCAAATAAAAGAGTTCATTTGTCTCCATTACCACTGACCTGACCTTGCAAGTTACTTTTCCAGGATTCTTAAAGGCTACAGATATTACTCTACAAACCATATTGTCTAAACTAAGAACAAGAAAGCACTAATAGAGGCAGGGGGAGACCCTGATACCTTGGTCTGAACTCTTTCAGGTTCTAGGAAATAAAATTAGTTTTGCCCTTTCCTTTCTTTTTGGACTACATATAATCCAAAAGCAGGGTTTCAGAAGCTAGATGAGACAATAAATCAAAACACAACCAATCCTTGACAGCATAGGGTCCCTCATCCAAAGGGGGGGAAATCACATAATTATAAAATCTTGTATTTTAAGCCTGGAAATTTACTGTGCTAGCAATCTTTGAATTGAAAATAGAACATGTACAATAACACTGAGGTACAGAAGCTGTAATGAAAAT
This sequence comes from Anas platyrhynchos, assembly GCF_047663525.1. Lineage (NCBI taxonomy): Eukaryota > Metazoa > Chordata > Aves > Anseriformes > Anatidae > Anas > Anas platyrhynchos. Next base: position 34,193,610 of record NC_092593.1, on the reverse strand, counting down.
TTTCTCTGAGAAAGCATCCCATAGCTTAAGACTGTGTGATAACAGAACGCTCAATTAGGATTACATAAGGCTTTTCAGTAGAGCTGGGATGAACTCAGGTTTGGGCAGAAGTTTTTCATCTGCGTTATCACTGGAAAGACACTGTCAGGTGCTTGGAACCAAGTGAAACCTAACTAGCTGCATATGCTTATGACTGTTCTGAGATCACAGGAAACTTTCTACAAATGCTTCCCCTTACCTGCCCATTATTAGGAGAAAAGTGGGATTGAATGGAGAAAGTTGGAGAAAAATATGAAGCAAAATCCATGGACAGGTCAGTTGTTCATTCCCCTCCACTAAAAACTGCCACAGAAAATATTCCAGAAGAACTAAATTTTACCTAACATTTTAATCTCAGGAATTGATGGTCTCATTTTCCAGTAGTATTACAGAACATGTTCACTTAGTTGCAACAAGCATCCATACAACTTGTTCTACTGGAGAACTGGAAACTTTTGTCTGATTTCCCACCAAGGAGATTAGAGTTGTGGTTGTCTTATGTAGGAAGAGGATGGCTTCTTGGGTTTCACCAGCTACATCCACAAAGATACAAACAAACACAGACACCAAGGCCCCTACCCAAAAGGTGCAGAGGCAGGATCTGCTGCACTCCAAATGCTGGTGTGGTGCCCAGCATCTCCTGTCTAAAGTGATTAAAAAGGAGAAGTAGCTGTGTGAACCACTGAAAACAAGTCTCGTGCCTGACCTTGCTTTCAAAATCCATTTTTCATCAGTACTGAATAGAGAGAGGAGCAATTACTGCAGCCTTCAGGTTCTCATTATTTGAAAGTGCTTCAGAGCACTTTAAACATTTCTAAGAAAGTTCAAGTGGGGAAAATTCTGCCCATCACTTTATTCCCTTGCCCTCTATCAGTGAGGTGGTGCTGTGTGACAATGCCTGAAGAATCAGTTCTAGCTGTATTTCGACTACAAATTCTTACGACTCACAATAAGTATCTATAGGACGCAAGGAAGCTACCTGCTAATTTCTCACCTAATACAGCTTTCTCTCCAGCTTCTCATACACTGCTATTGTTGATGAGGTCTACAGCTCCATAGCTCTCAACACTAAATTGAAAAATCACAAAATGTAAAGCTGATAGCATCTGCCCTCAACCTGAAGGGAACTACAGGACAAAAGAAGATTCAATTAGAATGAAAAGCAATCGATCTTGATCAAGAACCCTATGACTTCACCAGATAAAACAAAGATAAAGGATAATAACCAGCTAATTGGACTGAGTAGAAAGTTTCTGTATGGTTAGATCATTATGTATTTTTTTGGTGAAGTCAATGAATTGCATTTTCCTCTAAATAATACAGTTTTGACCCTCTGGAGACTATGAGGTTGCACTGGTATGCCATTGCCGTATGAGACAGGTGTGTTGCCTCTCTCACTATGTTATAAAAGCAGGATATGGAACTTGGAGGTGCGGTGATAAAACATGGCGGTAAAACTGTAAATACCAGTGTTTAAAAGCTTACACTTACCTTATTGTGAACTGAGCCAGAAACTTTTCATTACCTTGGTTTTCTATATGCAGTGCATTTAAGTAAAATTGTGGCCCATTTCACACACATGCAGTTGTGAAAAGAAAGTTTACCAAAGACTATGTCAAGCTTCCTACTCACACCTGTTGCGACACAAATGCTTCCTTGCAATCTCTTAAATACACCACAGCATTTACTGATATGCAAAATTAAACTGATGACAAGTGAATTCTACATTTACATTTTCATCATTCCTTGTACCTTTTTACCATATAACTGTTCGCATTTCCCTTAGAGCATTCCCCATTCCTTACAGATCAGAATTTTTGGCTGTAAAATCTTTATGTTATGACGTGTTTCTAAGAAAAGTGCCTATTTTTGCTTCCCAGAATCTGAAATTTGACAACTGTGATTTTCAAGCCAACCCAAAGGACATGGAAACCAAAAATGTCAACACTCGTGCTGGAACCCAGTTTAAGTAGTGAGCAGATTCCTCTTACCTGTTTGTGAGCATGATCGTAAGAGTTAATGTGATTGTCAAACTCCTGATGTTTATAGTACTGCTTGTCACAGAGTTCACAGTAGAAGTTGGCTTTAAGATCTTCCAGGGCTTTTGCTATCGTGTTTTTCTTTTCAGCATAATCCTGGAAGGGGGTGGGAAAAAGGAATTTTAGTATTTTCCTTTGATACTGCGAATGGATTTTGTGCTCTGCAGTTAATCATATTTGTAAACATTTACACACCTCCATAACTAAAAGCCTTCACATATTTGCTGTGTTACACTGCACATATTTACTGTATCTGCTGAGAGGCTCAGGATTTGCACACTTCAATTTGCTATACAGTTGCCAGCTCCCCTTAGGGGCTCTGTCAGACGTTAGGCTACAGATGGATTTCCTCAGGTCCTTTCCAAATACAAATATTTATCATGTTGAAGGTTATTTTCCAGTTAATTTCTACCAAAGATTCAGTGCCCAGATGATCTGGTAGGTAATATGCCTCAGCAGAATAATCACAGACACAAACTCCAATAATTTAGTTATGAGACTTTCACAATGAAGTGTGCTTCTTAAAGTGAAAAAAAAATTAAAAGGAACTCTGCTGTGTCCCTCTTGAACACAGGTATATGTTAAAACATGATGAATGCTTTCATAGCTGAGATGTAATGAATATTTTCCATAGCTTTGCTATTTGTCATCCAGCATTAGAAAAGAAGGCCAGCATCTCCATTTACCATACATAAGCAAAAGCATTAAAAACAACCTGCTTATTATTTATCAGCGAATTATATACAAGCCATATTTATTAATTTCCTGAATTTTTTGATGACAATGTGGCCTGTTCAGAAAGAGCATGGAAATGGTCTGTCATCTCAAATTAGTTGAGCACCAGTTACATATTGAGCACATTTAACTTGAGTGAAATGCCACCTGCTCTTGACAAATCCGAGATAGAATTGACCCTAAAATCCCAACTGCAGCAAATATTGTTTACGAAAATACAGATAACCAAAGGCACATATTTAACATTGTACTTAAATATAATTCAGTGTGATCAGACTGTTAGCAAACACCACTGATTCAGATCCCAACAGAGCTCCTCCCTCGTTCAATTTTGCCCATTAAAAGAATTGCAAAAATCACTTCAGGACTGGGTTTTGAATACTGGCTGACACAAGAGGAACTCGCCTATTTCTAGGACATTTTTAGACTGATGTTGCATAAAATCTGTTTAATTAAAAAAAAAAAAAAAAAAAAAAAAAAAAAAACCCACATTATTTGAAGACTTATACATATATTTGCACTTTGAAATACACTTATACTTTATGGAAACTTATCCTAGAAACTCTGTAATTAGTTCTTGGTAATAATGAGTAACGAACTATAGGGTTTTAACCCCTTCAATTATTACTAAGACGCTTATGTTTAAGAAAGTAGTGGGGACAGCACATCAAGCCCTAAGGGTATGAAATAGCTTAAAAATAATCCTCATAGCCTACAAAGGAATGCCATCGTATTTTGATTTCTCAGAACAAAAAAACGAGGAGGAAATTGTATATTTGGGGGATTATCAGAACTCTGAAATATTATATATGATAATTGTGTAGGAGAACAGCAAATGTGATGGATTCTAAGGCAAGAACAGTGAAATAAACAATAACCTTTCTTGTATAAAGAGATCCCAACACACTGAATAACCCTCGAGTAAAATTTCACAAGACATACTAACATAAGGCAGTCAAATTATGTAATGCAGTTGGTGTTCCTCTTGACATAAGGCACCTTTTTGGAAACAATATAATTATTATGTAGCAGAACTAACCTGAATGGGATCTACTCTCCAGTTGTACCTGGCACGCCCAGCACGTCCCAATGGAACAGAGACACGGGAACCCTGTGAGCAACTGGGCTGCAAAGTAAGTACCTACTCTCATCGATACCTTGGGGTTTCTACTACTACAATCCTTCAGCTGGAGTTCTTTGGTGGGGAGGGTTAATTTTATATTTCAATATTATATTAATGTTTTAGAGGCAATATAAAGATTATTATCACATCATCTAAAATAGATGATAAGTAGAGGGAAAATATTAGTGGAATTTGCTCACGGACACAGGAAGGGAAAATATGGGATTTTTATGTGACAAGATTGAAGTGTTTAAAACCCAGAAGTATTTGATGTTAGGAACATAGGCTGTGCTGGATCAGGTCAACATTTGGAACCTGTGTAAAATTTTGCTGGGTACAACACCAAGGCAAAGCGACCCTTTACTAAGGACCACTCCCTTCTCTTTGTTTTGAAGCTGCATTGAAGTTTCATTTGTTCTCTTACTGGGAGAGCTCACGAACATACATGTTTTATTTTCTTTGTCTGAGCCTTTTGTAATTACATACACCCCTTCCACACAGTCTCCCAGGCATGTGTATTCAGTCATTCCTCATACCCAGGTCACTCATTATTTGTCCTGGTCCTTTTTGCAGCCTCCAAGGCTTTGCTAACTATCATCTCCTCTCTGACACGACAACACGATAACCAGATACACTGTGGTGCCATACAGTCCTATATTAATGCTCTCCATTTTATTTCCTATTCTTTTTTTGTATTAACTCTTAACATACACATTCTTTTAAATCACCATAGAGCACTCAGCCAACATTTTTATACAACTCCTTTATCACCTACATTACTTGTTGCTGAGCTATATTTTGCTGGCAGGAGAAGTTTCTATTCAATTACTAAATTTCATTTGATTTGTTGAACTACGTGCAGGAAATGGGGTAATTACGAAGACAGCACGCACTGCGTGGAAGAATGGGATGCCACTTTAAAAACTGGCAGGTAGTTGATTCTCTGCATGATACAGAGGAACATGAGTGTGTTCCTAAGTGGCTGCAGGAGGGGCAATGGCTGTTAACCAACCTAACTGGTGAGACACCCTGATCACCGTGATCTAAACACGGACAAAAAGCATTAACTAGTAATTGTGGACTGTGAGGTATCTATCTGCAACAGAAATATATTTGCATCAAGGAATTGCTAATGAAATAGTAGCAGTGTTTATTTTTATAAAATTTTGCATTGCACTCGAAGCACTCAAGAAATATCAAACAGTAGTTTCTTCATGTTATGACCTAAAACCATCAGATGGGACCTGTATTTTATTCCAATGTGGTGGGAAAGGATACCGAATCACCTCTCCAAACACCTCTGTCGATTTGCTTTAGGTTGGTCCTTTCCAAGGCTTCCAAGTGCTTTCCAAGGCCCTCCAGTGCTCAGAGCAACATCGACCGTGGGGATCTGGAGGCTGCCCACAGCTGGCGAGAATAAATTGCCATTGCTGGCTGGCATCAGGAGCTGAGGGAAGTCCGATGTCAAGGATGAGCAGGGAATGGAAATATGAGAATATAGGCTGCTGCTTCCCTGCCTGTTAGACTATTTGTATTGATTTGGAGGAGAGTACTACCTTGGAAGAGGAGGCTTTCGCTAGCGCTATGAATTTTGATGAGGGACAGCTGCCCAAAAGCTGACAGTAAGAAATGATAGTTCCTGGACCTTGATAGTGCTGGCAACAGATGACAGAGAGGAATGACAGAGACTTACTGGAGAGGAATATTCCTGGAGTAAAGTGGTAGCCAAAAACCCACTTAAAACAGTTAACTATGATCAAACTTAGTCCCGGTTCCATCAAAAAAATTGCAAACCATGCTGGAAGTTTTAAAAGAACTTTGAATTATGATTCAGTTTGGTAATGAAACTCAGAACTCAGTGTCACTTCATTTCATTATTTTTTCCTGAAAGGCTTATTGTCTGAAAGCCTACAGCTATAATTCACAGTAGCCATCTTTCATAATTTATATGAAAGACCTCTAATATGTGATCACCTCTCTCAGCTGGCTTTGTTTCTCTAAATCCATCTTCTCCACCCTCCAAATCCTTAAGCCTGTGCAAACGCTGCTGCAAGCATCTGACAAATTGTACAAAGAGCAGGCTTCATCTGCAGAGGTGCTACCTTTACCCACCGAGACAGGAGTTTCTGCTCCTGTTCTACAAGGGAAAGAAAGAAGGGAAGCTACAAAAACATTTAATGCTTCCCATGGACAACTTTGGGAAGTTGACTGGATTCCTCAGTCTAGGGGATGCCTTTATTTAGTGCACTGCAGGCTCATATTTTTGCTGCCTGTAGAATGGTTAAACAGGAAACAAGAACCATGTAAGAACCTGAAATTAAAATATAGCAACTACACCGTGGTGATTGCCAGCGTCGATACTCTTACTTCCCAAGAAATGTGAGCTCCTCTTATTGCAGTAAGCTATTTCGCATTTACTGTAGACTTAAAAGGGTCAGGCACGCAGTCACTGCAAAGTAAAACATATTACAGAAACAAACCCCTTCTTCAGGAGAATTTACTGGTACAGTCATCCCAGAGAGGATTAGCCTGCTCTGGCCTGAACCTCCGGATTAGACCACATTAGACCTGACAGATGTTCCAGTGTAACCTTCCTTGACAAAAACTATTTAAAGCTTTTTTTTTTTTTTTTCTGTCCTGATAAAAAACAGCAAAAGCATATTTTGAACACTGTCAAAAAACTCCAGCTAATTCTCTTGCTTTGGCAAAACTACTCTATATCTTACCTGTATTTATAGAATCTGCTTAGAAAATATGACACACACACACAGACCAGTTAACCCGTACCCACGGACACAATCTACAATGATTCCTTCATTTCTGGTATATTTGCTAGGTGTTAGAAGGACAGTGTGAAGCAGCAAATTTCACTGAAAAAAAAGCAACAATTTACAATTTAGTAACATCTCCTCTGCCATCTATCTTGGTATTACTCAGTACATACAATTTGTTTTTATATCTTCCTATATCACTTCTTCCTCATGTGCGCAGTCTATACATCATCCACTGATGCACTTGAAGGAATAAATAAAAAATATCATGCATTAGTAATATTAATGCACTCTAGCACCAAATCTAATTATTTATAAGGTTCTTATCCTTATCAGGGCGGTGAGGCCAAAGCAAAAAGCAATTAGATACATTGATCAAATTACTCATTGATCTTAGCAAACTCATTTCCAAGCAGTGTATAGCAAGCTTCAGTTTCACCCTAACTTGAAAAGGAGGCTGGCAGGGAAAATGAGTACCAGCAATACTGGCAGATCTTCCCGGTTACTGTACTTGAGACTTTCCCATTAGCTGTGAGATATGATAGCTACCTAAAACTCGCAAGGCCATATACATCAGATGTTATTTCACTGGGTTTTTGATCCCTCCTGACATTGTCCTTCCAGGCAAAGTAGCTTCCACAGGCAGTGACCCTACGGTTTCAGTGCTTTGCTGCACTGCAAGGTTATGGGCCCAAGGAAGAAACACTACCCCGAAGACCCCTATATAAATAGAACATCATAGGTTGAAAAAGAAAAGAAGAAACAAACAAACAAAAAAAAAGAAAGAAAAAACACCCCACCTTTGTTTTCTCTTTTAGATTACATGCAGACAACTAACTGCGACCAAAACACTTATTACATACAAGAGAGCTAATCAGTATTCTGGTGTGTGCATATTTGAAAATGTTACTGAAGACATGCAAATAGCTATGAAATTGTACTCTCAGCTTCATGGACAGTATTCTTGTTTAGGTGCAAACCCTAGTATTAGGATAAATAACAGTGAAATCAGATGGAAATAGCAAAATGTATTCCAACTTGTGCTGCCTGCTTCCTAACAGCATCCTCAATTTTGGAAACACCACATTTTGCAAGCACACCAACTGATGCCACCAGCTGGATTCTGCAGCCCCCAACTAACTGAGGGATGGACGGATGAGGTGGATGAGAGTTTGGACAAAGCTAGACCAGCACAAAGCAGAGCAATGCAGAGCAGTGCTCTGCAATGTTAAGACTGAATTAACTTTAAAGGAAGCTAATGATGAGACAGCAATTTGTTATCACATTTGTCTGTCTCATTAACTTCCTTAAAGCACTTTCAACTGTATAATTACTTTTAACTGGGACTCATAAAATCACTTGATTAGCTTTTTTGCCATTAAAACTAACTCTTGTGCATATATCTGTAGAATTATTTATTTATTCTAACACTTTAAATACTATATCCAGGCAGAGCATGCACTCAAAAGGTGACACGAAAGCTGGCCACACGTTTCTGCTGGCTACCTGTATTGTGAAGGGGCTCTTCACCAGTGTTTTGTGAGAAAACCAACACAGGTCTGGTTGTAATGGAGAAAAATTTATCTTACCCCATCACCACCACTCATCTTCTGAAATCCACAGAGGATGGAATAGAAGAAGGTTTTGCTGTAGCAAAGACAGGTTTCCTCCTGATATGTGTTAAAAGAATACCATTTTCACTAAATGTTTATCACTGTCAAATGATAAGCAGAGGAAGAAGGAGCCTTTGCTGCTCTACCTGAAACAGTCCAGTCACATGCTTTAATTTGAACAGAATTTTGATTTAAAAAACAAACAAACAAAATCGCAAAACCTTGGGGTTGATTTTCAGCATTTTGTTTCCTTGCAGGAGGCATGTGGGCATCTAAAGATTCTCACAGCTCCTTAACGTGGTTTCATTGACAGGAAAGTGTCTAATGCAATTAAGATCCTTTGGAAAATCAGGTTTTTGTTTCTGATCCTTGCAATGCCAACCTAAATGAGATGAAGTGCCTTTTAACCCCACAGAACTCACAACCCCGAGAACAGACTGAAAACCACTCTTGAGCACGAAAGCCACACACTGGAAAAAATCTTGATTTTTATGCCCAGCAGCATTCCATCTAAAGGGAACATGACAACATGTGGTCAGTGGTTTCAGAACCAGGGGAAGGGCAAAAGACAGGGAAAGGGGACTTGTTGATTTATTTCACCTGAACTTAACCCACTGCCAATTGACTGGTAGCTATTAATCTGTGTTAAAAGTTGCTCTAGAGCTTGTCAAGCGTTAATTTGTTTGTGTAGTTAGTTTTTGGCCTGGTAAAAATCGCCAGTTTAGTTGGCTGAGGCATTGGGGAACCAGAAAATTGGATGCCATCTACAATATATTTAACTTTGAACATGGCATCGGTCTGTGGGACAGCTCATGCATTAAAGCCTGCATACCTGCATGCTCAGGAGCAGAGGCCTCAGCAAGCACCAAGTTCAGTTTTCCTAGCTTTAGTTGCTGTACTTGACTGTGACAGCTCTTTTTCCTAAAAATATAAGATTTTTATCATAATCCTCCATAGCAATTTCTTGGCTAAATTTTCAAAACATTTTTCTTGTATTTTCTCTTTCTGTTTATATTTTTAAAAGTTTTTGTTGTTGTTTGTTTTGTTTGGGGAGGGGAGGTAATAGAATGATATTTGAATTAAAATTAAGATATTTCTTTTTCATTTTCATTTGATTCCTCTCCAGAACCCAGCTTCTCCATGAGTGACTAAAATTACAAATTATTCTACTTACAGTAACTATGTTATTTAAACATACAACAATGCTTCAAAACCCATGAACATCACACTATATATTTATTGGCCCTGCTGAGGAAGTTTCAAATCATATTTTAAATTCAGTAGGTCCACTGAGTTTTCGCAGTCGATGTGTTTGCTCCAAGCAGAGCTTATTGAAGTAAACACTCGTGGAAACCCCCTCCGCAGGCTCAGTGAGCTTTCTTTACAGACCCTTTTACTGATTCCGTTTTGCTCTGGCTTTCCAGACCATTAAACCTTCTCATGCAAATATACCATCTTTTTATAGCTTCAGGGACCCGTCATTGCTAGCCTTACTTTATGTGCTTTGAAGTGATGTGCCACAAGCACTTCAGTGTCTGGCCATTGAAAAGATACCTCAGAGCAGTGCAAGGTCTAAAGCACTTGTGGGTTGCATGCTTCTGCCTAGGAAGTCCTGGCTGCAGGTAGGAAACACTTCCAGCTGCGAACGAGAAAGATATTCTGCTTCACCCTGCCACCTTATCCAACTGGACTGACTGCACAGACACATGGTGATTAAATGGAATTCATCCCATAGGCTTGTGCCAGGGTACTTTTGATTTTAGGAGTTCTCTCATTAGAAAACACACAAGAAACACTAGGAATTACACTGCTCTGCTCCTTCACTTGACTAATTATGGATAGGCAAAAGCTTAAGATTTTGCATTATTATGCAGTATTACGATATGCATTTATTTTCCTAAAATTAATCCTGTTACCATAGACAGAAGAAGTGAAAACAGGAGAAAAAAAAAAAAAAGGTATTATTTCTTTCAGCACCTGTAAATAAAACAGATCTTCTTCTCTCTACCATCCAGGAATCCATTTTTTACACAGTGTTTTCTGGCCAAGAGCCTCACAAAACTACACTGAAGCCCACAGAAACAGTCCTAAATGGTAAACAGAATTAAGCTTAAATATGTCATAGAGAAAATACCTTGAGGGAAAAAACAAACCATCCAACCAAGCCCCACAAAAAAACCTACAGGCTTGCAATGGTGCAATGGAGGCTGCTGATGGCAGATGGTCTGGGATTTTGTCCTTCTGGAATGTACGAACCAACATGACAATTTTGTCAGCATGGACACGCACAGCATTTCTATACCTAGGGCCACTTGGAAGTACGGAAACACAGTAGGTTCCTAAAACAACTTTTTAAATATAAAAGTCTGTTGTGGGGTTTTGTGTGTTTTTCTTTTCCTTTTTTTCCCCTCTAACCTGTTGTTGAGTTTTATGGGAAAATACATGAAAAAAAGCAGAATTACTGAGTCACTGTTATTCTCCAAGTGATGTTACACAAACACCGATCCCTCCTCACGTGCAGATACATTCCCACCTCCCCTTTCCCCCCACAGCCGCAATAAGGCACACACTGGTTTTGAAGACTTTGTCCTTATCTTTCTGAGGTTGTTTTGTTAAGCTGCCAATGCATGAAAGGAGTCCTGCAGGAGCCCTGATTTACCTTGGCAGATCTACAATATCTAAATGATGAGTGACCCTATTGCAGTCTTAAACCCAGCTGTATCATCTTAGAGATGAGATGGGCCTGGGCTTTGTTCTCATGCCAAATACATTTTTTCCAAGAACTTCAAATGAGTTTTTCCTAGTTATTTATTTATTATTATTATTTTATGAGAAGCAATGGCAGATTCAGCATTTATCACTGTGATGAGCCTCTCTTATACAAAAAGGTATTTGAATAGATGTGACTTATGAGAATAGCAACTTTATGAGAATGGTAACACTTAAGTTTTGAAGACTTTAGGTCATAAAGCTGAATAGTTGATACTCGACAATTTCAATAAAAGGGAAAGACAGATGGTGGAAGCGGAACAAAAATGCCACTTACAGCTCCCAGGGACACACAAAGCCTTCAGGCACGCTGCTTTCTACCTCCACCTCCTGGCCAAAGGGGAGAAGGGAAGGTTGAGGCTGATGTGATGCTTTTCATCCTTACCTTGGAAAACGGGGAGAAAACAAAGGACTGCGGTACAGCCGCACGTCAAGACACACTGTTGGGTAAATGGTTCTGGACTTGAGTGTCAGAGAGAAAAAAGGCATGAAAAGCACTTTTACCCATCTCTTTGCTGCCTACCTATCTAGGGAAGCGTTTGGGCAGCGAATTTCTTACATACGGTGTACAAGAGCTGATTAAAGGTATCTACAAATGACTAGCTATTAGCACTGACAACATTTTCCAGGAGATTCTTAAAACGGCGGCAGGAGTGGGGCGGTACCTGCGCCGCTCGGCTGCCTGAAGTGCTGCATGAAGGACACCTTTCACTGCCAGAAGGACGCACAAAGGAGGAAAGAAGCATTCGCGCTGCATCGTCCATGAACGTTAACTGTGGTTAAAGAAGTGCAGAGAAAGTGAGCTGCATCCGCAAAATTGACAAAGTCTGCTCAAAGAAAACCCATACTTAAAGCTGACGTGTTAGCATAGACGATGTCTCTAGAATGATCCTTAGTCACGTATCTCCATTTCACTCCATTTTCTCTCCTGTTTTATTCACAGCAAATTGTCAAAAATCCCTGAAGTTGAGCAAAAACACGGAGACTGACACAGTATCAGTTAAAAAACAAACAAACAAAAACCTTTTTGATACGGATTCACAAAAGCTCAGGGCAAGACTAGAGACTGGGACCTGGCTGAAGTGGGAGGGAGCATTTCTGCCCACCTAGCCAAAGACAACGCGATGCTAAAACACAAAACTAATGTGAGCAGTGCTAACACACTTGTCTGTACCTTTCCTAGTAGTAGGTAAACATCAAAAACATCAAGATTAATTTGAAACTAGCATTTACAATTATCTTTCTTACTGGCTATTTTTATGTGAGCAGTGCCTGTAGGTTCCCATTGTTTTAATAGCCCACAACAGAATACCAAAACCTGTTTTACAGTCCCCAGAAGTTTAAGTGTTAAGCTTCTCCTCAACAGGAAGATTTCACTTCAATTCCAAGTCACTCTTCCTCCTGTGCAAGCATACATTCATGTAGACTAGCAAGCTAATTTAGGTAAAAAAATGCTTATTTGGGGAAAAATATATAAAATTAAAACCTTTAACCAGTTTACATATGTGGTTACGTGGTGCTCAGCTCCATCAGCATCCTGCAAGCCCAAACAACAGGGTGTTTGCATAAGATGTGGAACCAACAAATCAACCTCTACTACAGAGGGGAAAATCAAAGCTAATAGCAACAGATCTGAAAGAAATTAGTGTAAACCAGTCATAAAAAGCAAGGCTCCTAACGTGTTATGCACTGATAAATATATGCATTTAGCTTTCCATAAAACTACAGATCCAAAGATCTTCACATTTAGAACTCATGGAGGAGTTGCTAGGATTGTGAACTGCTCAGCAGCTACAAAAGCAGCATGACCTGAAGGAACAAGGATCCTCCGATGTAAATAGGAAAAAAGAATTGAAGGAAGAGGGAAATAATGGCTCAATGTGCTGGACAGAAATGTATATTGAGGAGATTCCAGCACCAGTGGTGAGCTTGAGGCATTCAGTAAAAGAAACTGATATCTTGCATACAAGTGATATTTTTTTTGAAAGGCTTCATTTTCTTGGATTATTCAATTCTCACTTAGCCTTAAGCCATCCCTGCCCAGCCAAAAGGTTTCTCTTTTTTAGTTGAAAGGAGCTCCAGCTGCCTTGAAGAAATAAACAAAAGAAAAATTCCCAGTGCCATGGAAACTGCATGATGCACAACATGCTTTTTCAGCAGGAAGAATCCAGGAAATGTATGCGACATTAGCATTTCTGAACCCACTACTCATTTGTGTTAAAAAGAAACCATATCTGCAATATTGCTGATACAACAGTCAGATTAGCAGCACTGCAGCTTATCTGTGGTTAATAGTAACATATTGCTATAGTATAGCTACTTGGGAAAGAAGCTAAACACAAGATGAAATGGCTCAGAAAACTGGCATCTGGATACAGAGCTCAGTGAGAAGCACTTAAAAAAAATTAATCCTGAAGCAGCAGTGACTAGAAATCACAAAGGTCAGATATATCTAACCAAGCTTTCCCAAACCTTAAAGGTAGGGTTCTAGGACTTTATTCTTTCTCAAATCCAAGTTCAGCCAGCAGCAGTAGTGAAGACTCATTTCATCTGGACCTGAGTTTCAGGTGCAGATTGTCCAACATGCACAGATTATGTCCTCACACTATGGTCTTTTCCTCTTCCCTGGCATTTATGAGATCCTGCAGTATTGCAAAAACATGTAGGACGTAAAAACTTTGAGTTCTTTGCTTCTTTGTTAATTCCAGCTGAAATGGGCTTTCCATTTCATGCATACATGTACATTAACCTGTGTGCATACAGCACATGTTAGCACAAAGCTAACTTTAGAAACCAGACTTAAAATATGCTCCCTACTAGCTAAAATGATCTACTGTCTTGCTGAATTTCCTGTGGTAACAGAAATGGATTTAGGAAACCATCAGGCCTTGCTCAGTCTCACAAAGAAAATTCCCCACAGGATGTTACCCATGAAAAATAGTGAAATTAGGCAAAAACCATCGTCAGAAAGAAAAAAATGTAAGCACAGTGGAGAGTCTCAAGTTGAAGTTTCAAATCTGGGTGGCTTTAGTGCTGACCTTACCAGAAAGAAGTATCAGGACTATCTTTGCTGCCAAATGCTGCGCAAATACAAAAGCACAACAACGACAGCAGCTCGAGGAGGTAATGCCACAACACACAGCTCGTGCTTTGCTTCCCCACCAATGTTCAACCTCTCACCACCTTGCAAAGTTACACCAGAGACAGCTCTTTTGGATCAATATATCCTGTGGGATTTTAAAAATATGTTAATTAAAAATATGTGCCCTGGTTCCTAAATTTGTGCTAACGATTTTGAGGAGTTTACCTTTTATTACTGCAGGATGCAATAATAAACTGTGCAGGATGTATTCTGGGCATCCAATGAAAAAATAACCATTTCTCCAAACTAAACTCCATCCTATGGTAAAATATTTCCTACTGATTCAAGTCAGGTGAAAGTCTTTTCACCAGTCCCAACAAGCAATTTGTTTCTTACAACCAGGGTGGAAGGGCAGTCAGCTGAGGATGCTCACATTGAAGTTTTGTGTCTGGATGCTGCCAGGAGATGTTAAATGAAGACAAAGCATTCACCTTTCTTTTTTCCAATTTCACCCATAATGATGCGGTTGAAGTTATATGCATATTTTTAATGGTTTGCTTTATTTGAAGCATTGCTTTATCACAGTTTGTGTATACTTTGATTGCTTTGCATGTAATCATTTTCATGAACCAAAGTTTAGTCAGTGAATTGCTTATAAAAATAAAGTAGATGGTAACTGCATTTAACACAATTAACATTGGTGTTTTTTTTTAATATAAAGAGCTTTTCATTTGTTTTTATCCACTGAAGCACCTTAAATCATCTAATGACAATGGCCCCACGTGCAATGGGACTGCACTGATGGAGCACAAGAGCTCCACCAGTTCTCATAATATGAGTCAGCAACTGTGCTGTGATATCTTTAATTTGGTACAAGCCAAATCCTCTTAAGAGCACCCGCTGGAATCCAAAAGGTCAAACATGAAAGTGGCAGAAAATCAATACTGACATCTTCCGTCACCCTGCACAATCTATATAACTCTTTCTAAGCTTAATTGCTTCTTTCTAATCTTTCTAATATTTTGGCTGCTCAAATCTTGCTTATGTAACGTTTCAAAAATGCAACAGAATTGCTTTTCTGCAGGGAAAGTTGTTACTGTTAGCACTAAAAATCAGAACAAAGCTGGGTTTTGGGTGGGCTTTGTGCAGACACCATTGTGATCAAAGTTATGCATTTATATAGCGACTGCCTGAAGCCATGACAACACGACTGACTGCACTCCTCCACCAGCTAGACCACTTTTGAAGTCGGTTAGCCCAAAATTTTAGACCTATTAATACCAGTTCTGCCCATACTTACTTTCTTACAGATTTGTAAGAAGTACAGGTCCTCTATTTACATGTTTATAAGGGTTAAAATCAAAACGCTGTGAAAAAGAAATTCCACAAGCCTTGAGAACCAGCTTTCTTGCCTACTGCATTTTTAATTATGAATAAATACCAGGCAACTGCCTAGCCACTAATAATCAATACATGCAACATGGAGGAAAACATTAATTTTTCAAGAAAGAGACTATAATATGAAGCCAAGAAAAGGTCATTCTAATCTAAAACAGATTAAAACTAAAATGAATTAAACATCCCTTTAACTTTGATGGGAGAAGTTAACAGGCGCTACATCTGTTAGCAATCTTCTCATACAAAATGATCCCCCAGCAAAAAGAATGGGAGAAAATACAGATTCCAGCAGACAGGGAATAACCTTTTGTGTCCTTCAAAAGAAAGCTGAAAGGACATAGAAAAGAATCAGCACTCGGCCGTATCCTGTTTTTATTTGGGTTCTTTCCTTGGAACGCTAGACAAGTCTGCTGATTGCATTATTTTTTCCATATCCTGAGCTTATGAGTTTTTCAAACATTTTTCTAGGATCCCTCTCACATTAGAATTGGGTTTTATAGCTCAGTAATCACACGCAGGGAAGTAATGAAAGTAGAAAAGTTGTGATCATGACCATCACCTGATTTTTTGAACATTACAAAACAAGCTATGGAAACAGTGGTTTTTGTCTTTACTCAGTTAAAATGGTTCTGTCAGTCAACTCAGTTGACACAAAATCTATCTGAATAGAAACGCAGCCTTCAACATCTGCACTGTACAGAAAGGAACCACAAACCTATGACTCCGGCACCTCACCACATAGGAAGGAGTCCCTCCTGGCCAGGACCAATAATGCTCCCCAGGAACAGCTGCCGCCAACCCACCAGCCATAGCTGCCAGCTCCTGCTCACCCCAAAGCACCTTTTAACCAAACGCCTTTCCAAAATGAACACAAGAGCACCATTAAACACTCTCACTATTCCTTACAAGTGCATTCAGGTATGGAATTCATCATTCCTTCTTCTCCATATGCAGCCTCATCCAAGCAAAACCGATGAAACTTCATCTCAGGGCACTGCGATGATCATTGGCTTAAAATTACAAAGGTGCACAAAAACATATCTGGATTCAAAAATTAGGCATCAGCTGCATGCGACCAGCACATAAAAGCCCAGGGGATTGTGTGACCTGAAACTAGGACTGCAAAAACGCTGCTAGGCAGGAATGCGCCAGAGCATGTCACACCAGAGGCGTCCCACCTTAAACCAAAGCAGGGCAACTTCCATAGCCCGGAGCAAGTGGTTGAGCAGTGCACATGTAACACTTCTGGCAGAAAAAGCAGTCAACGATTCCTAACTGATAGGAAGGGTAAAGAGCCCTGTGACCTCGCATGAGGTGGGCAGGCTATGCAGTTGCTCTGACTGACTCCCTGGAAGAGCGATCAAGTGTTCCAAACCATCTCAGGAATCCTCAGAATCACCTCCACAACACTGACAGCACCTGGCGTTGTGAACGGTTTGGTTGATAGTGTCTGTGTGTACATTCCCCACAGAAGGAGTGTTTCCATTTGGGAAGCAGCTCACAAAATGAGGCAGATCTAAAATTATTGCTTCAAATAACAGCTCCTGGAAAAGTAAGTTTTCACTCCTTTCTGTTTCTTGAGCATTAGCGTTACGCTTTTGCTATAAATGGCAGTTCAAAGGCTGAAAATAAGGCTTTTAATGTCGACCTGCATGCTTAATTTTAAATGTAATGAGAAGGATACAATTTAATAGAAATTCATTGACCTTTTAAAATGCTTTTCTATACCATTTTCTCTCATAAATTGGAGAAATATTTACTAGCATGAAGCTTTTATTTTTTCCATTAACAAATAGTTTTCCCCCTCCCTACTTGATTCTAGTCATAAACTGTTCTTAATGATATCATAATTATATGCCACACAAATAGTTATGGAATAAAGTATTTTTAAATTCCATTTAAAAGTAGTAAAGTCACAGCGCGAAGTAGTAGGCAGAAGGCATTAATTATGCACCGTTCAACAGCATAAGTGAAAATGCAAATTCTTTTAACACATATTTAAATAGCTGTTTGCATCTCAAAACACATCCCATAAAATAAGAGCTACTTCAACTCATGACAAGAAAACTGTTACCTGAAGAATTACAGCAAACTCCCAAAGTAACAAAACAGAAAAGTATGTTTTCACAGAAATCAGTATATACATATATATGGGTATGTATATATCTATACACACATGGAAAACGGGACCTTAAAAGTTTGGGTTGAAGCCATGCCGTTATTGCTTTTTCAGCAATTCTGAGCTGGGTCTGCCCACCAGCCCTGTTTGTGTATTGAACGTTTTCCTTCTTGCTGAATAAGCTCTGCCGGGCTTCTCGAAGGGGGACACGGGCATCACTCGCACTAGCTGCACAGCTGCCTGACCCTAACACTGTTTGCTTCAATTGTTATTCTGCAGAGCCAAGCACCTCAGAGGGATGGGTAGAGACAAGGACAGAAGAGCTGACTTGCAGCAGATGCAATCTCACACAGAAATCATCCCAACAAAATAGCGTGACCACTCTATGTGAGGACCTAACCATTACTGAAGTCATATCTAATCACTTGCAAGCAATTAGGTCCATCATCACTACTTAAGCCAAGTTGTCATAACTAATGTTGTTAACAGGATTAACAAGATTCTTCCAGTAGCAGGGATGTAAAATAGTTTTGTCTCACCACTGTTCTTAAGTCAACAGATACATCACACTGTGATGAAACATAAGAACAAGCAAATATTGACCTTAATAAACATTTTATTTCCATCCTCTTTGCTTTTACTGTATCTTTAGAAGTCACAAAAGACAGTTCAAGCACACTCCCTAGCACATGCTTCAGTTTTAGGAAGAAAGCCCCACAGTGCAATTCTTTCTAATGAATGACACAGAGAATATTTGCTGTCCAACAAAACACTGCGTTTCCTACAAATTACAAACTTTCTTAAATCGAGAAAGTTCTGGTTTTGTTTTTGTTTTGTTTTTTGTTTGTTGTTATTCCCTAGCTCTGGAACATGAAAACATTTCCAAACATCTCTGACTATGTAACCTAATATAGATAGAGCAATGAAGCTTTAGACTTTCAAGTCTTGCTTCTCTAAATGCGATACACATATACCTAATTAAATCTGTGTTATTGTGCCCCTGGTATTTCATTCTGGTGGTTCTCTGTTTCCCCACACTGAGCCAATAGATGGAGTTTTGGAGAGGAGTTTTTGGACAGAGCATCACAGCACCTACCTGCCTCGTTCCAACTTTCCTGCAGGCCCAGCGCATGTGACTGTGCCAAGACGCACGGCGGCACCAGCAGGCAAAGCCGCCCTACTGTCCTGTACTTTGCTTTCTGGCAAGGAGGGAACAGCTCTTAATCTACTGCTGAATGTATTGACCCGACGTGAACAGGAAGGTGACACCAGTATCATCAGCGGGCAAGATCAATGGAAAGGCGAAGAACTCAAACAATCTCATGTAAATACAAAGGGACCGCATTAAAGCCACTGTAAAATCAGATAACGTTGATTTGATTGAACAGCACAGAGGAGAAAATGTGGTGTGCTGTGCTAACACTTAACTTCATTAACCAATTTAAATCATTGCTTTTCAGATTTGATTATCAACATAACTGTTTGGAAACGCACAGAATCGCACGAAGAGGTGTATGGGATCTCTTCAGCGCCACATAATTAAAAGCAAACATTGATTGCTTAACTGTTGAAGTCAGAACCTCTATGAAGTACAACTTTATTGAACAATAAATTCAATTTCAGATTTGCTTATTATTTTAAGATGAAACCATGCTGTGTTTCACCACACACAGATCTCCCTACTCCAAATACAAGGGGAAAGTATTCGTTGCAAAAGCAGCCCTGCCCCGGTGCCACCAGTTACCATCCCGCAGAGCGGCACTGCGTGCCGCACAAAACGCTCAGGCACGAGACCTGCTATGAGAGCTTTGCTTCAGCCACCCTGATGTGAATCAAGCTATCGATGAGCTGCAAAAACTACACTTACACAACAGCCAACTCCATCAACTGATTATTGTGTGGTCTTTTCATGGATTTCGGTACAGAAACATCAGAGTGAATACAAAGATAGCCTTCAATGCCAACTCGATTTGAAAAGGAACCACCCCCACTAATAGTCTTCACAGAAAAGCTGCTTTGGAGATTTCAAGTGGTGCAGATTAGCATCGTTTCAAAGCCAGTTTCAGACGAGGCTTACTCCAGGGTTATAATACTGAATTAAATATATTAACAACTGTTGATTGTCACTGATATCTTCGGGATGAGAAGATTTCTTTGTCTATTTAAAACACGTAAATACCAACACACGGTCTCCAGTAACATCCAGAAGAATGGTTTGAACTTAAGCATATGCAGGGGCACGTACAATAACATTTATTGCGCCTCCTCTACTCATGCTGATGCAATGGTTCGAAATAGATCCTTTTCATCTGACTCAGCTATTTATGTTACAGGCTGCAAAAAGCCCTTTTCCAAAACAGTGGAGGAGATTCTGCAGGTTTTCATGCTCGAGACATCTGTTACTTTCCTGTCAAGATTTTAAAGGAGCATGAAGCTGAACCTCTCTTAAAAAATGACAACAGAAAACAACATATGAATGAAAGGCTGATCAGCTGCTGAAACTTAGCTGGAAAAAAGCACTTGCCTTCCAGATAATCAAAGCACAAAAATCAGCTACCTATATAACTGTCTTAATAGGTCTTACACATAGGTAGACTCTGAGGTAGCTGTTTTGAAAATCTACTGACAATCATTCATCCCTTAATTCACATGTATTTCTACAGTCAGCTGAAGCCATTTCTTCCTTGCCATTTATATTCATGAAACAGAAGAGAATGAAGGACTATTCTCTCATCCACTACTTTAATTGTCTGGTAGAGGACAGATTTTTGTCTATGTTGATATGCAGAGAGAAACTTCTCAACAGAACGCTGTAAGAGGTAGTGGAATAAGAGTGCTGATGAACTACAGGTAGCCTCAAAACCTTCTGTAGTGTATGAGAGAAGATTTTCTCCAGATTAATAGAATCTGTAATACATTAAAAAACAAACAAAGCGAAACACCACCACCACCACCACTCTAACCTCTATACGAGCAGGATGTGTTGGATTACCAACTTCTGTAATATTTCCATGCTGTTCTCAGCTCTGTATGTATGAGATTTTATTTAGGAGTCTATATAACACTAATGCTGGGAAGGAAGTGTTTTCTAAATGTCATCATCTAACCTACAAAATTGCAAGTCTCAGGTAAAGTTTGTTCTTTGAAGGCAGACAGACACTACTCCCATTTTCAAGTACAATCTGTGGCCTATTTCCATCTTCGTCTAAATATGAAAGAAATATCTGGAATAAGACATTCTGCTTCTAAAAGGCAACCCTAGCATTTTAACAACCCTAACATATTAACAGCATCTTGGCCAATAATACTGCCCTGCTACATGATGCTCACAAAAGCTGCAAGTGGGTTAACCATCATACGATTTTAGCTTTCTGGAGGCAATTTTAAGATCCAATATGCAGCCCCTTTTGTTGCTTGCTATCCAATTTCTACCTGTTTGGGAAAATAGCTGCAGTTTGGGGATCTGTAAGATTACACACCAATATAGCACTCAGTCAGAAGAAAGAACTGATTTTATTTCTGCAGATTTCTGTATCATCTCCCACAGGATTGCAGAGCCTCATAACAGTCTATTTTAAAATACATGATTGTGTTGAAATGCCGGTATTTTTCTGAAATGTTTCTGAAAGGGCATTCTGTGATTGCCTAGAAGTACTGAATGCTGGTATTACTTCATCACCAATATTTCCTTCATAATGCCTGTTAACATAGCTCTATTATAAAACAGTGCACTTAGTGAATAAATGGCAGAGCTTTGCAATCCATTCCTCCACAGCTCTCCCGGGTCTGGAAGTTCAGATTATTAATCATCTGGCTGAAAACTTGCCTCTTCTCCATTTTTTGTTTCCTCTCTACCATTTGTGTCCTTTATATCTCAGCTGCCAGGAAACCAATAGGCTTGATGTTACACCACAACACAGCTAGGAACTGGTGCAGCAACCAATTTAGACCCGATGGTGCTGATGTCCCATTCTATTTGACATGTTTGACCTTAGTAAGAAACAAACAGAGGCGCCTCCGTCTTTAGCAGCGGCAATGATGAAATAAGGAGGCCCTGCCTGCTCAGAAATGTATTGGGGTCAAGTGGTGTGGAGGAGGCTGATACACAAAAGCAACTTTGTGCTATTTGCCTCAGACAGCTACACTAAAGCTTCAGAAACTACTGCTCACCTCTGGTCATTTATTCAATATTCATATTTCTAACCCAAGCACAAGAGGCAGAGCTAGCATCTTGAAAGCTGACCCTCAAAATGAATAATTTACTACAAGAACACTTTCTGCTCTGAAGCAAACATGCTTTGAGATTGCTTCGTGACTATCAAGTTACAGCTAATACATGTTCAAACTGGAGAACGTAAAATTAATTGGCAAAAGGAAATGGAAAATTTGTTATCCTTTCTCCTTCCCCAACGCTAGGGGAACGCAGCCGTCTCATTCTTTTCTAAACAACAGACTCAAAAGTGAATTTGAATGTTTTATCAGTAACCTCTAAATGCATATTACCCACCACGCCATACTAACAAAGCTCTCCCTGTAGCTTTTACTGGTACCAGCGTGCTCTCTGTTGTTTCCTGAATAACTTCCACCTCCCCCCAGATTCAGCCATGCGCTTGTACTCTGCCTCTATTTCACGGAAATAAAAGGGTAACTCTTCTGCTTTAATAGTTTGTGTGTTTTCTCAGGTACCAGTTCATGAACATCTACTGAATGCATCTGTTGAAACAAATTTATCATCAAAAAAGAATCATTGTAATATGGCAAGAACTGCTAGTTAGAAGGAAAAAACTGTGCTAAGAGAACGGTAACCTCCAGTCACATTTCTCTAGTGTTCTACCCACTACTAAGTTAGATTTTATAAGAAAGAGATTAGGTTTCTGTTTTTTTCTCAAATTTCACATACATAGGAGAAATTGCAGCGACCTCTACAGACTGCAGAAATACATTCATCAGGTCCTTTCTACATGTACAGCTTATTTTTGAGTCTTTCTAGTAATCCTGATTCAAGCTGTTCCTTATACAAATACAAATCTGAAGCAACTTCAGCTGAGTTTCTTGAGCTTCATTCCAATGGGAAATTAAATCCTGACACCTTACCCTAAGAATTTCAAATACCCTTTTTGGATATACTGGTTCATTTTAATCTGATTCCCCAGGAGAGAAGCAATGTCAACAATACTAGTAGATGTCAATAAGCATTGTGCTGTATTATTGGAAGATCTCTATAAAACCTTTTCTAAATTATGAACACAAGGTAGGCAGCTGCATTTCTAATATCATATTCTATATTCAAGGAGTAAGATCTTATTGAACAACATGGGCTTCATTTACTCCACAGGAAAAAAAAAAAAAAAAAAAAAAAAGGCCTTTAATGGTGCCTTGAAAACAGAGCTCCCACCACTCCCACCTCCCTTCTGCCTTTCTTTCACTCACTGTAAAATAGTGAGCAATTAACCAGGTTGCTATATTTGGTGTATCTAAACTTCACAAGCTGATAGCATAATGATTTTAATAACTACTTTAAATGTAACATGGTGACAAGCTGACACCTGAGGTTTGCGTCCTGCAATTTTATTTTTCCAGAATTCTTTGTTATGCCTCAGGAATAGTAATGATTAGGGATCATTTCTTATTAGCTTTTATTAGTTTTAACTCTTTGTTTTCTTTCCCATTATACACATTGCAAATCTACTAAGAAAAGGTCCTCTGGTAGGAACCAAGGGCTGGCTCTTCTCCAAAGACTCTCAGTACTTGTTTTATCAAAAGGTGTCAACTAACCTTATGAGAGGCATACAAATCTCCAGGTTGTCACGCTCTCTGTGAGCAATACGAGTAGTAACACATGTTCCTAAGAACAGCACAAGCATATTTCAGCTCTGGAATATCAGCCTGTATAAGGATCTCAGAAAGCTGTACAAGGCACTTGTAGAATCACGGACCTCAGGGTCTGTCCCCATTCCTAGGAGCTGAGAGGCAGACCCCAGAAGGCAGGAATCACCATGTCCATTTGCCCTCAGAAGAATCAGCAGTAAAATATTCTTGAGCAGTAGAGCTAACCAGAAAGCTGAAGTGTTCCTGGACCCATACAGCGAAACTGGATTCTCACTCGCACACCTCGCTTCTCAGTCAGAAAACAGGTAACATCACATCGAAGTGTGAAATGGCGTTTAGTTTTAAGGAACACTTCAGGGAAATGCCTATTCCATATAAGATGCTCTGTATTGCTACAGCTCTTAAAAATGTTTTTTCATATATTTCCATTTTGATACTTGACACGGTACTTTTTCCAGTTGTGTATTTTTATACAGCTTTGTATTTTGAAACCAGTTCATAAAATTCAGTACAAGAACTGAAAATAACTTTAACTGGAAGCACAGAATTCAAAGACTTGATACTTAGCACACTTCTGTAATCTGCAAATACATCTACAGATGAAGTGCACTTGGCTGCTGCAATTCAGATAACAGTGAATGGACATATTAAATTCCACTTTTATTTAAGAGTGTCCACGAAATCGACTGATTCACTGAATAACAATCCCAGTGCAAACTTTAGGCACACTGTTTAAACTAAAATCAGACTCATCACTTTGTTTGCTTGAGTCAAAGGATGTGGAGTACTTTGGAGTCACTGAGCACCATTTAATGAAATGTCTGCTTTGTTATGGTTGTATATAATATGTATATGAATTGGTCACCTATTTTTCAAGACAGATAAATCTTTGTTGAAGTTACCACGTCAGACTTTA
Source organism: Anas platyrhynchos (assembly GCF_047663525.1). Lineage (NCBI taxonomy): Eukaryota > Metazoa > Chordata > Aves > Anseriformes > Anatidae > Anas > Anas platyrhynchos. Next base: position 34,169,177 of record NC_092593.1, on the reverse strand, counting down.
TCTCACACACAAGATCAGTATAGTTTCAAGACTGTATCATAAAAATGTAGCAACTTCTGAAAGCATATAAAGAAGCCCGTGACTGAAAGCATCTTTCCATCATCCTGATTTTCATCATCCTTAATGAACTTAAAAATGTAGTTGAGCAATCCTCAGTGACACATAAAGACAGCTTATGGAAAATATTTTAAAATCTTTAACTGCAGAATACAGAGATAACCATCTTTTTTATCATGTAGAAGGATTTACCATTGTTTTTCTGTATACAACGTTGACAAAATTCTGTCTCTGATAATGCTAAAATTTTCCTGGCTGGTATAGAAAAGTGATTAAAAGCACTTTAAAGTTATTTTTTGTGTAGTTTTCAAGTTCTATGATTGGCTATTTTGATGATTTTTCAGGACTCTTTCATATCCCACATGCAATATGATAAATTAGTAAAACCCATATCCAGTCAAAATGTGTCAGCAAAAGCATGGCCTCCAGAAACGTAGCATTTCCATTATAAATTGCATATGATGAAACATCACTCCTGTTTAAGTTATCTGCTTCCTCATACATTTATATTTATAAAATGTATATATATGTATATATATATTACAAGCATAAATACTGTTACTGGTATTTCAGTGCTGTATTGAAAATACTCAGGCAGACATTAATTATTCCCTTTAAACTTGTAATGAACAGCTAAGGAAAACACTTAAATGGCTCTCTGCTTCGAGAAAAACACAGTATTTTCAACACATGGTAGGATTCGGTTGTGTAAGCTGGGAGGTCACTTGGTATTGTAGCACAGCATCCTAAAATCCTTTGCAACTGGGATTATTCTCTTTTAACAGACTGCTGCACCTAGATCAATTTTCTGGACTCTACTACAGCCTCTGACTAGAAAATGCCAGGCCTTGCTAGGGGAAAAGGCTTGATACCTTATTTTAAATTATGACTTGAATACATTATCCACTTAGCTTTTGTGATAAATATATTAATGCCCATATACATAAACACTTGCACATTAACTTAACATTAAGGGATTTTCTGCCTTTTGTTTTATGTGATGTTTTTTTGCAATAATACCCACCTCTGATAGCACTGCATTTTTAACATACGAATTTGAACTATAAGCTCACACCCTGTGCTTTTATTTCAAAGCTGCATATCTGGGCAGCCTGATGAATTAAATGCTTTTGTTACAAGTCTGTATTACTCCAGGTTTAAAACAGGAATTACACAAGACAGAGCGACAATTTTGCTCTGCAAAGACTTGACTGACACACACTTCCCCTCTCCTGCCAAAGCGCTGTTCCTCTGGTAGAAGACAAGCATTTGCCCCGTTATGGGCAAGAACACCCTTCCACCTATCCTCCTGCACTCCACAACAGGAGGATCAGGCAACAGCCCCATTTCAGATCCCCATTTTTTCTCAACAGCGATTTTCAAGTAGGTCCTATTTGTCTGATTCCAGTCTAAAATTATCAAATAAAATATTCCTCTAGCATAAATAATTCAGCTAGACACTGAACATTGATTTCTCACCTACTACATGCGTCATGGAGAAGAATTTCAATGAATTTAAATGTTAAATTCAGTCTATATCCATGCACCTTAATGATATCCACTGTTATCAGTATATTAAAATCTACCTGCTCTCTCTTTAAAATGCTGTCACACCTCCCCCTCAATGAATTCTGCAGGTCTACTATAAAAATAAAGGGCTATATAAGGCACCTGCCTGTAACAAAGGGAATTGGAGCTTGGAGTATAAGTATGAATGGTAGTTCAATCAGGAGTTGTATTTCTGCACTTCATTAAAGATTGCAGAGCACAATATACAAACCCTTGTAATTTCAAACATATGAAAAGTGGACTTAACGGTATGTTCTTCCATTGAAACCCAAGGACCTTTGATTTCTGTCCTCAACCAGCAACACACCTGTGTATCTACTAATGCCAAAACAATGACTACAACTGCCTTACAGCATAGTAAGTTTGCTCTAGGTGAAGCATAAAGCATCCACTCACTCCTCTAGCGCTCAAAAACATTAAGATGGAATAACAGTGGACGAGCTGCATCATTTAACACTCAAAACACACGGTTAAGAGCAGTATCTGGCAGTGCAAAGAAGATGCAAAGCTTTATAATCAATGGAAATTGTTACAGGCAGCCAGAGTACAAATTAGGGCTTGGAAATGATTTGATGGCTGAATTTCATCTAGGTAATCCAGCAGCAGCACTCTGATTTAATTGCAACCTATCCAGACTTGCATCTTTCTATTTAATAGCAAGAGACTGGGGCTATGGCAGAGGTATACATCAGCATCAGACCCCTGAAGATTGCAAGATCTCCAGGTCTGATCCCTGCAAACCTGTAGGCACCAGTCTTGGTGAGATCCTTGATGGGGGCAATGTGCTTACATGTTTGCAAGTTTAGATCCACTGATCCACAGCCTGTATCTATTTATAAAGAAATGCAATGACAAAACAATTTAAAATATTCAAGGACTGCAGACCTAGTGATTATTTACAAGGTTGCAAAAGGAAATATATGTTGCATTGCATAGGAGGCAGCATGCAGTTTGTTTTCTTACAGCTATGGACAAACACATTCAGCATATCTGGTTTCTACCATCTATCAAATCAGCAGAAAATATGTCTCTGCATAAGTAAAAGAAATTACCGTACAGAGGAAAGAAATCATTACAAGTAAAAGGTCCACCAATTAATTTGTTTCCATCAATAAAACCCTGCTTATCTGAGTGCAGCACAGCAAAGTGGGTGAGAGTCACGGAAGCTTGAGCACCGGCTGCTTGGAGACTACGGAGCTAAGAAAGCAACCAGAAGCGAAGGTTGCACACTTTTAATATTCATTTATTTTCACCTGTGTGTTAAGTCTCCAAGCTACAGCAATGGAAAACTCTAAGGCAGCACAATGGAAAGATTTTTGTTTGTACTACTTTAGCACACACTAAAAAAGGAGGTACAAAAACATTGCGCATTGCAACATTTCTTTCTCTGCTCTTACATTTTTAATTTCAAGGATTTAGAATTATGCAGGAATTAAAAAAAAAAAAAAAAAAGCCATCATCACCAAAGAGCATGCCCTTCCCCCAAGCCTGGATTACTTTAAATATGCAAGGGAGGAAATTATGTTTGCTTTGCTGTGGAAAGCTGATTAATTTGTTAAGAATTCAGGCTTTAAAACTCCTCCTCACAAAGAAACTGTATGGATAAAAAGAAGAGTATTTATACAGTTTATTAAATATTTTAATTATAGTGCTATTCCAGGCAACTAATCATATTAGGCATTTTAAAATAAAGATACTGTATCTAGATGACAATTTCAAATCAGGAGTGTTTTAAGGTGAAAGTTATACCAAGGGCTTAACTAAACTTCGATGGAAAATTCCAAGGACTTTACTTAGCCTAGATTACACTCTGCATAAACTTCACCGAAAGCACTTCAGTGCTCTATTGTCACAACTTCTACCTCCTAGCCTACCGTACCAGCATTCTCAGCAGATGCTTCCTTTCAGCAAAGCTTCACCATCCCCTACACAAACATGAATGCATTGTTCAGTGTCCTACTCTTGGCCAGCACCACATTTCACCAAATCACACCCTCATTTACTGCTGGATCCTAGTGTTACAGACACAAAAATATGCTGAACTATTAAGAACTGAGTATGATTCAGGGTACAAATTAAAGTATCAATTGATTTAAGTTCTACAGATGGTTTGACAATGAAATTTTTTACCTTCAGTGAAACCTGCTGGTAGGCAGCACAAGTAGATGTTATTTTAGGAAGTATTTCCTTCACCTTGTTGGCTGCAGTTAACTGCTTCCCCTACTCTTCATACATCATGTGTGCTGACAAACCAAAACTGCAGAGCTCCGAAGCATTAGGATCACACACGTAACAGTAAGCGTAGCAACAACCAAAGCCTCGGTGCCAGTTACTGGTAGACAGAAAATACATCACTTGTCATATGCCATTTTCCTTAATAGTTTTTAATAGGCTCATATATGAAGTGTATATTTAAATGCACTCATATTTAAACTATTATATATGAGACATTTGCAGATTAGATTAACCTAAGCCGACAGTTTTGCTGTAAACGTTGAGGCACTCCGTAGGAGGAGAAGACTATTCGCAGAACAAACACAGCCTCACGTTTAATAACATCTCTGAGACTGCAGTTATCTCACAAGACAAAAGCTTCTTCAGTAAAACGATACTACTGTGGTGGCTTTGCTCTACAGATATGAATTCCTTCTTGGCACTGGAGATCCTTTAAAAGCTACACACAATAGCTGGGGAACAGGAAAAAAAATAACAACACTGACTTGATTTCTTCCCTTTATAGAATGCAAACTCGTGATGACAACCCCAGAAACTCTCTTGGAAGCCACTTCTTTCACCCCGTTGTGCCAGGGAATGAGAAAAATAGACTGGATGGGACAGAGTTCAGCCCTGTGCTATGGCACAACCAGAGCACTTCATACAACAGTAACAGGAGAGTTACCAAGATGGCAAACACCAGTTTGGTTTTAAAATTCTCAGATACAATGAATGAAAAGACAGAAGGGAAAAACAGAAATAGATGATGGGAAAGAGCCAGAGCCAGGGTGTAAGAACTGCCTGCCATAGTAAAAGGGCTCTCAGGACAAGGCCCACATCCCCTCTAGCATCCCCGCTAACACAGCACAAATAGACTCCACCCTGTGATGGAGCTCCTCATTTATTTTTGCAAGATTTCTTCCTCCTTCTCTCATACATAAGTTGAAAGAAAAAAATGTCTTAAATCCTCTACACATTAGAGAAAATTAAGGCATCTTTTCTTTCGACTTCATTCTATTACGATTAGTCTCACAAATTACCCTGGCTTCCCTGCTTTACTTCTTAACAATATTAATACAGAGGAACTTAGGCAACTTTTTGAGCTGAGTTAATGCCTAGGGAATTAGTATATTTAATATGAACAGTTCAGTGCATTTAGGAAGTCTCTAGATAACTGCCTTCAGCAACACTTCCAACTCTTCTCTCCAGAGTCTCTACCATTAAGAGCTTAATTCTGTATTTTGATTTCTAAAGCAGTATGTTCCTTTATTCCCTCAGTTTCCAAACACACATACACTCTACTGAAAAAGATCCCAAAATTATAATGCCGAGTTTGTCTGTATAAAACAAAACAACAACAAAGAGACAGAGAAGAAAAAGGCTGTATCTGCAAACTTTGAGAACTGCATTTTTAATGTTTGCTTTATTCATTTTACAAACATCTGCCATATGCTTTGCTGTATCTGCATTTACACATACTATGCCTCATAATTTAGCGTGATTAGAATTTATTGATTATAATCATTGCTAAATCAACTTAGAACATTATATTCTTCTGACAAAAGCAGATGCCTTTCTTTGTACAAACACTGCGGCAGCTCAGATGTACTTATTTCTGAAACTGTACAAGACGACTTTTCTGAAAAACTGCACAGTCTGTTTTAATTCATACTGCCTTCAGGACTATTTCTTTTGGCGAAATTTTCTGTAACACCCAGAAAAACATTACTATATTACATTTACCTTTCCACCCTAGAAACATTTGGCTATGGTCAGACTAAAATGGTAATACAACTGTATAAAACCTGAAATTTTTCAACTGTGTCTTTGTTTATTTGGACATACATGCTTAGATTCTGTTTCACGACCGAGGTTTTTGTGGGTACTCTATAAGATGCACACATATTATAGAGAAGTACTTATAGCAAACCGCAAAGTTAAACATGAGTATGCAATTTTCTTGGTTATCATTATAAATTCTGTGGGTTTTATACACTTTGGAAATCCTCTGCCTACCTGCCAAATGAATTAGTTAAGGGACAGAAGGACAACCACACCAAGACGGAGCAAAGATATCTCCAATTTAATATCTCATCTCCAAGATGCTGGCAACAATAACCTAGTTTTTAAGGAATGAAGAATCTCTCCCGCCCCCTTTTTAAATTTATTCTCCTGTAAATACAGATGCAAAGTAAGAGATGCCCCAGATTTCTTTTAATTATGCTCTTGGCCTTAGTGGCATTCTGTCATACTGATTTCTCCATGACAATAAGTTACTTCTCTTCAGTTTGAGATGTCCTGTCCTTCAGGTGACATCAACCTGATGATTGTTAGCTCATTGCTGGATCTAAACAGTTTTAAAACAGGGCCAACTGCTTTTGCTTTGACCTGGGGAAAAGAAGGAGCCCTCATTATTTATGAGGGGAAGGTATGGTCTCTTTTGTCTCCTCTGCCTTTAGTAAAAAAAACACAGCCTTTCCAGATCTTCCTATCAAAATGTTTTTTCAGACTTTTCTCATCTTTCACACTTTATTATGAACACAAACTGTAATGAATGCATATTACAAGTACCAGGACTAAAACCACAACAAAAATATTTACATCAATGAGCAACGGGATCAAACAATACATATGTAAGAATGCTGGTACTAGAGTTTTTACAGTAGTTCCTAAAAAAAAATCAACAAACCGCACCATAAATCCACGCAATATCACTTCGTATTTCCAATCTAATCCCAAGAATATTGCACTTTAAGCCTGCACTCCTCTCTAGATGGCATGGAGAAACAAGTCAGCCCTGAAGGGTCAAGCTAAAGCAGATGCTCAGAAAGTCAGAAAGCTTCACTGGAAAATATCTGCTCAAGTAGGCCTGCAAAATTTTAAAATCTGGCCTACTTCTGTCCATTTTACCTATAGAATTCCTATGTTTTTCAGTAAATCTGTCCAATCTTTGTATTTTGTTTGCTTATTTGTTCTCAAAAGAAATACATAAAGTTGGTGAAAATACTTTCATCTTCATGAACCTCAGTAAGGATATATAGAATTTTTCCATTCATATGCATGTATCTGTGTGTTTGTATGCACAACATACTGTCTACAAAGAAGATACTGACTTTAGGATAACAGACTGGTCTTGGATTGATTTTACCACGCAACTTAAATTTACTTAGACCTAAAAATCTGCATGTCAATAGATTAGCATAAACTAAAAGAGAAAAAAATAATCTAAGAGATTCGTGAAGCAAAATAAATTATTCAAAATTAATTATTCAGGCAACTACAATCTACTTAGATAAGCCTAATTTACAGCTCTGTAAGATCCAAATCAACTTCAAAAATTCTTCTTATGTTTTCTATTTTCACATAAAGTACTAGCAAAACCTGATAGAGATCACAATTAGAAAAGAGCTGCCCAAAGTTTTTCTTGGGTGATTTTGCTAACGGGGAACATCAAATCCCTCCTACAAAGTTGTCTAGTGGAATGCAGCTGGACTTCCACTAACAACTTGTGGGCACGATAGATGTATAAAAGTTTCTTTCAACAAGCTTTTCATCACTCACAGCAGATGGAAACTTAGATATTTTACTTCTACTCTCAACTCCCACTTCAAGATCTGAATTCCCAGAAAAGAAATTAATGTTTCCAGGAAGCTCTAACAAGCAACAGGTATAAAAGAAAAAGTCTGATTTACTGTTAATTAATCAATCCTTGAAAAGCATAAACAGCATCATAACATGAAGAGATTAAAATAAAATAAAATTGTAGTAGAACTCAGTAAAAAGGCATTTTAAAATTTATCTCCATATATGTTAACTACAAGTTTTTATCTTTTAGACTGTACAGTTTTCTCTGATAGCAGAGGTTGCAAAAATTAAATTACTTTTATCACACTGTTCAAAAAATTTTACAGAGTTCTTTATAAGTAGTTGTGTGCAGAAGCAACTTCTATAAGCTTGGTTTGGGGGCTTTTTTATTATTATTATTCGAAAGAGTCTTGGGAAATCTTTCTTAAAGGTTTGTTCCGAAACCTTTCACCTGAGATTTCCTTAAACCTTTATAGTAATTCTACTGCTCTTTATATGCTTGCTAAAACACATTTCACTGAACAAAACCTCAAAACTGGCAACATAGGGGAACATCATGTAAAACTGCCCAGCTTCTGGTCTTGGAAAGGATAATAAACAAATGCTACAATTTGGTAACAAGTCAGCACATCTATAGCTGTCAAAGACAGCATCACATTCATTTGGTTGCTGTGGTATTAAAATATTGTTTTTGGACCTGTATCACCTGTATACTTGAACCACTTGACTGCGCTGGGTGCTGAACAGGCACAGGAACTGGCATACCGAAAGAAAACAAAAGGCTACGGCTGCCAATAAAGCAAAAAGAAATGAAGGACAAGGAAACAATAAGATGATTTTATTGTTATCTAACATCCCTAACCCTTCTCACCCTTAACTGTCTCTTTATATCAAGGACTTTGGGACCCCCGACTTTTTTTCCTCTCAGCTTGTAGCCATAAAAACATTTTATGGAACCTCTTTATCAACATCATCTTCCTTAGTGCAATTAATACCACAACTGGAGAAAACATGGTCATGAGGTATTTTTCCACTGCAACTCCTAAATGACAAGGCTTATCTGTGCCCTTCTTTTTACCTATGATCTTGATATATAATATAAATACACCAGTGTCTGTTCTCAAGTTATTTAGCAGTAAACAATTATTATTACGCTGTTAACCATAAAGCTCTGAGCTTACCCATTTTCCTTCTGTAAAAGGAAAGTTACCTTCCAGTGCAAAATAACCACATAGGTTTCTCCACATTCTCCATCAATATTTTGTACCCAGTCAGTGCTCTACAGAACTTTATTACATCAGCCAAATCTGTAACTTCATAAAAATGATACCAAGTTAATTTGACAAGGTCTGTTTTCCATAAACCCATGCTGATTAGCAATAATCATATTACCCCCGTTTAATCCTTTATTAATTGAGTCCTTTAGAAACCATTCCATTATTTTGCCTGAGATCAATGTCAGGCTGACAGACTTATAATTATCTGGGTCGTCCCATTTATGCTGTTATTGGCACAACATTAGATTTCTTCCAGTCGTCTGGAACTTCCCCAATATTCTACAACTTACTAAAAATCAACACTAATGACTCAGAGAATGACTCAAGCAGATTTTTTAAAAACACTCCGAGACTCGTAATTCAAATCTGTTGATTGTAAAATGTCCAGCATTACTATCTCCTATCAAGCATTCTTAGTTACTTTTGAAATGCAAGGTGTTTTGTCATGCTGTTCTGCTTCCTTTTCCAAGTACAGAAAATCAATACTTTCCCAGAATTTCTGACATCTCTGCATTTTCATTTCAAACTCTTCTATTTTTGTTTTCTAGGCTATTATTGAAAAACCTTCTATTTTCATTACTAATGAGGTAATCATACTTCAGGGTTACTTTTACACAGTACACCTTCTACAATGTTGATTCTATATCACCATTGATTTGTTTAGGAGTATACATATATATATATATCTGTATGTATATTTTATATACATTCCTCAGTAGCTTTCTACAATTTCTAGATTCTGTTTCATAGTCATTAGAATCAACTACCCCTTTCGTTTTCTGGTTTTATTTATTTTATTCACTCTCCCTAGCCCTCAACAAATTCCCTCTTTAATCAGAAGTGTCACATTTATTCTCAAAAGTTGGCTTTCTCAGTGTGTCAAGCATACAAACATAAACATCCACACAGACTTTCTAAATTATCATTCTTGTTGCAGTTCAAAATTTTGCTAGCTCATATTTTTTGTACTTTTGTTAATTACTCCCTTTGGTACTTAAGCTATCACTAATTTTGTATTCATCTGTGAAGATGAAGACTAATATAGAATTCTCTCAAAATCAAATTCCATAGAAGGAAAATTAATCATCTACATATATACTCTTTTTTTTTTCTTCTTCTTCTTTAAAGAAAAAGAAAGAAATTCAAACAGTACTTAGGAAGGCACCGTGATTCCAGTAACATTATACAAATTGGAGTCTCCCATAATAGTGATTTTTCTTCCTACACATTATAGAAAGCTTTTAAGCAGCTGGCCATGTTGCTCACTGCTGGTGGTCTACTGCAGAGTGAATTAGATCCCCATTTTGCAAATTGTATGTTAAAAAGTAGAGCTGTGAGTTATTCAAGACAATTACTTCTTAAATTATTAGTAACAGGAAAATATTACATATTTGAGCTACCACTTCTCTTCTGCCCTCAGTGCTATTTAGATGTATTTTCACCATTTCAATCATTTGAATTTTCCCATTAGGCCACGTTATTAGCAACCTGTTCAAGTTTATTATAAAGGAGGAGTTTCATTATTTGTTATTTATTGCAGGCTCTTAATATGTGCACAAAAGGCAGGTAATTCCTTCTTTTCATCTCCTCTGATGTATCAATTAAAGTTGTTTTCCAGTAACTTGATTTTGTGCTAAATCAATAGTCTTTCCCCCTCCATCCACACTTTTTACTACATCCCTGGATGCCTTCTCCCTTCTGAAAGGCCAGCTCCTCTCATAACAACATACAGTAAACCTCCCTTCATCAGAGACCAATCCTACCACACACCCTAAATCCTATACCTTCAAACAGAGTCTTCGATGGATTACAGTTCATGCCAAGAATCTCTCCTTACTCATAAAAGGAAAGGTCGGTTGGGCACTACTTTCATATGCTATTTTTCCAGTTTCATTGTGGATTTGCTTAAGTGAGTACTTCACTTGTAGGACAAGATAAAGAGAAATAACCTTGGGATTCTAAAAGCCCAGAGAAAAGAGAAGTTTAAGAAAGGATCAGGTAACAATTCTGAATGCCACTATGCAATCAAGATGGATGAGAAGAGAACAGATCAACAAATCACTAAAAGCAAATCATTAACAACTTCGATGTCAGTGTGGACAAGAACTAGCTGATGTCTTGAAAAAGGTGCAAGATGAAAAAAAAAAATAAAGATCAGCTAGTCCTCTGTGAAGCAGTTCATGGATCCAAAATAGAAGGGGAAATTGAAGCTTGATGGAAAAGAGATTTATTACACTTTTTTATTGATTTTTCTAAGATGATGGGATAGTTGATTGTAATTCCTTTTACAAAAAAAAAAAAGTGAAAAATGAGTGAATGGGTAAGGACATGAATGAGAGTGGAAGGAGAGGAAGGGGGAGAAAGTAACAGTTCAGGCAAGTAAAAAGATTAAATAAGTTTGTAAGGAACATCTCCGTGTTGGTGGCACAGAAGACACAATTTAATGAGAGATGGAAGAAAAAAGGAAAAAGAAAGGGCAAACTAGTGAAATTTTGGAAAACTATTTGGTCATTTTTTTCAAAATTAATTAGGAAAGGTGCTACTCTCATGTTTATCTGGTAAATCATTTGTGCAAATGTCTCATTCTGTCAAAACACAGGATGCAAAGACAACTTAACTTTGCCTATGCCATTAGTAAATGGGGTGCAGTAGCAGCAGATCTCTGATTTCAGAGTTAATTGTTGTCTTCTCCCAGTCAGCATGCTCATATCACAAAGTGTATATAGCCCAGCAGAGCAGACAAGGACCCACCTGAGAAAAATCTCTATAAAACTGCTCCAACACATGGCAAGTGGAGATGAAAGCCTGACTTCAAACCTGCACTCCTGATCCATGCTAAAACACTAAGCTTGATGCACCTCTGCAGCACACTGCCAAAATATTCAAAACCTGCTGTAGTCAGAACTGTTTAACACCCCGACAACAGCATTAGCTTAAATCAACTTGCACTCAACAGATTTTAATTGAAAGCAAAACTTTGAAAACAACAATTTGCATTCAAAGAAATGCTGACATTTTCGGTCCATCCTAGGTCTTACGTTTTAACAATTCAGTCAAGTGAGTGATTGGTATTTGTAAGCTGGATACAAATGACATGACAAAGTTGTGGTGCCAGGAAACAGCATTGATGTGTTATGGTACTGATCTATTGTACGACGCAAATTAAGACTGATGAACCCACAACAGCTCCTAGTGCATACTGTCCCCAATGAGTACTTTAAATGTTTTTCTAAAATACCTTCCCCAAGAAAAGAAAAATACTTTGGATGTATCTATCCTCTCTTAAAGGATACGACAATATACACAGGTTGCAAAAGAAGTAACTGAACTTTTAACATCGTTACAAAATAAGGTTTGCAATGCATGCAGAGATCAACACATCAAGACAGGTTTCTCCACAAATGTCTCCACAAATGCTACTCCACAAGTGTCTGTTTGGCAAAATCAGTGCTTATGAAGAAGCATTACTGAGTACTGTTTATCACAATAGGTGTTCCTGCAAAGATTTTGTAGATTACCCAATTTAGGAAGCATTGCATCAATCTTTTTTAGGGTACAGAAAACTTTCAGTATTTGATACCACCAAACATCCCACCTCAAAATATTTTTTCTTTACTTGTTTTGTTTTTACAACATTTACTTTGATCTTTTTCATAGCTTTCTCCAGCTCCACCACAAACTGTTATGGAGAGAGCACTGTATAGTATATGGCATAAAACATAAGCAAAAGGGCACTATTCTTCTCTCTTAGTGTAAGCACAGCCACTTCAAGGATTCCCCAGGTATTCAGAAGTGCTGTGGAAGCATTTTGATACAGCAAATGTACTTGTTGTATGATGATTACAGGGCATGTGTTTGGAAAAAATGCTATCTTGTTAGACCACACATAAGCAGAGAGAAACCAATTCACATGCTTAGAGAAAAGCCATGACACATTTAAAATATCACACGTGCTATCATGATTGTACCAAACGATTTTCCATTTCGAATATCGCCAATACAATTTATTTAGATAATCCTAAGGCAGGAAAACTGCACTATATAAATAGAAATATTACTCCTGGGGAGTTGTTGAGTTTATTACTAACACATATGGAGAGAGTTAGCATTCTAGGGGTTGCAAAAACTCTTATATTACTTTACTGAATGCTAGCTAGGGGTGCACTTTGTTATTCGATAGTCATTTTCTTAGCAGAATACAAGGCATACTTTACAGTTTATTTGAGAAATTGCTCTTTAAAACTAAACACACACACACACCAAAAAAAAAAAAAAAAAAAAAAGAAAGAAAGAAAGAAAACACCCTAACTCTGGATGGCAGATCTTACAGACACCAACAGGAAAAACACTAATTCATATAGAGCCAAGATTTGTATTACCAATGTTGCATAAATGCACTTGTTTATCCTTTGTAAATAAACACACTATGAAATCCAATCATTATTTAACTGCAGAAATGGGCTATTTGGCCTCCAGGCTATTCAGACCTATTTGAAATGTTTCTTTCTTTTCCAGACTCAATACATTTTTCAAATACCTTACGTTCTGCTTTTTTCACATAAAAGGTGTGTTATCTAAAAAATGAGCCTATTAATTGTGCATTTTCTTATTCTTCCACTGTGAAATATTTGTAGCTGTTTTTTTCCCTGCTATTGAGAATGTCTGTATAAGCATAAAAGCTCCATACGTGTCTTGTTCACTTCCACTTTAAAATTGTCATTTTTACCCATGTAAGAATCCAAACTATTCAGTAAAAATAAAGAAAATTCAACCTTATCATTTTCTTTATAGAAATGGGATAAAAAAGTATACAGCAATATGTATTACAGAATACAGAGCAAGGCCTTAAGATAAATAAATACTGTGTATTTGTGCTGTAGTCATTCCACCTATAATCAGGGAGTAATAAAATCAGAAATGACATGGAGAGGATGAATGGGGACCAGTTACTAGCTATTCTAACACAGGAACCAGTCATCATTAAATGAATTTTGCATTAGACCACTTTAAGACCAAAAAAACAGGAGGTAGCTCACCACACAAGGTTCAGTTAAGCCATGAACTTCCTGCTACAAGATGCCAAGGATGCTAAATATTATGCATCTGAGGGCAGATTGGACAAATTATTGTAAGAGAAATCTGATAATGTTTCCATACCTGGCTTGGGAAGCAAAGAAATTGCAAAGAATTTGAGGCTGGACTTGAGAAATTGTCTCTTGTCACTGCTAGAGGCAGAATATTAGGCTGTGGTATGATCCAGAGCAGTCTTTTTCCCATTTCTTTTTCCCGTTTGTCTGTTTTACAAAACATTTTTGGAATTATTACTATTACTAAATTATAAAGAAATCAATACAATTACTAGTAAATTAATAAATTAGTTAATGTGCAGTTGAGCATTGAGAGAATTGCATTATATCGTATACTCTCTTTGAATAAAACTGATCTAACTTAAAAATGGGCAAAAAAAGCTAAAGTCAAAAAATAATTTGCTTGTAAATACACCTAGTAGACAGAACTTGACCTTCTCACATTAAAAAAAAGTAATATTAAAAAAAAAATCTGTTTTTAAATATAATTCATTCTTCTAATGATTAACTTTATAGAAGGATTTTTAATCAAGCTGTTTCTTCTATATCAGCAGTGACCTTCACCACACATACTGCCTTTATGAAGTGCTGTTATTTAAATCTCTCGTTCTTCATTGCTCACATGCAAAAGCTCTAACAGGATTTAGTTAATAAACCTCCATGTATTTGCTACATAGTCTGACTGAATACAGTTCAGTGTGGAAATGAAGAGTGACATCCACCAGGGAAGATGACAAACCTCATAAGAAACCAATTACCAATAAATCTAGCTTTCCCCTTTACTGTTACAAGCTTGACAGACTGCAAGTATTGAGTTGTTGCTTTGCATCCTGCGCGTTACTTCTTATGCCATTTTTATATTTGGCAAGGTTTCCATCACAATCACAGTTGACTTCCAAAGTTACTGAAAATTACTGAAAACTTTTTAAATTTCTCCAGATCACTGCTGTCTGATTAGAAAGAAAGCTGCTTCTTGAAGGTTTCCATCCAAAACCAAACAAGTTGCTTACTCTCCCCATTTCTAAGCCTTTCCCCCAAACAGCAAATGGAAAAAGTTAAGAATAAATTCAGACCTCTGGCACTAATACATATGGCTAAAATTGTGGGGATGGATTGTCTGCTGACAGCACATGAAATGGAAGCTAAATCACCTTCAAGTTTTAGCTGGCTAAACTTAATTAAGACGACTCTAACCCACTGCACGCACAGCCATATATTTGTAACACTATGCTTCTCCTTCACAAACACTTGCGAGTTAATTTTGTCTTATTTTATTCAGCACTGAAAAGCAAACAGAAGTAAGTTACACTTGGAAAGGAAAACAGGACTGATCCAAAGATTTATAATTATCACAGCTCCATTTGTGATCCCCAACAATTTTGGACTTATTCAAAATGGCACAAAATACTGAAGTTAATAAGCATTAGAAAAATCTACTGTGATCTTACAAAATGCGGCTCCATGGCTTCTTGTAGAAGATATAGCTGGATTTGACTCAACAATAGCCAGGTTGCTCTTCTTTTTCTCACTAGTGTGGTAAGGAGTTTTCCAACTGCTTTTTCAGTTGGACAATTCAGTATTTTGATATCCAGTCCCTGCAATTTGGAAACTCTTGATAGCAAAATGGAAACTACAACAGAAATAAAACAGGATAGGAGAACAAGCCCAGCTGTGAATGTGGGAAATGACCAGGAAATACAAAAACCAAGACTGGAACTGGTATAACACTGGAAGGAATAGAAAATACCATATAAAAGCAGAATTTCTAAAACCTGAAGTTTAAAAGCTTCTAGAATTTGCATCCTGATATTATCTATTGCATCTCTGATGACTTTGGAGAAGGTAAAGCAAAATTTGACCCAAGATCTTCTAAGTACTTTAATGCTCACTCTTACAGTCCCCTGCACTTCAAACCAAAGCACCCTACTGCTCTCATTTTCCATCGATCTACAAAAATACCCATCACTAACTAGTAACTTCATTCCCTACAGTGAAACTTTTTCCCTTTATAACTCGAACACCAACTCTTCTACTCAATGGCATTCCTTTTCAGGTTTTCTGTCTTTGCTATTTTTATCCAGTTAGATAGCACTACCTTGAGAAACTGAGCTTTCGAAACATCAGCTTAACAGGTGCAAACATTTCCTTACACTCCCTAATCCTAAAGGTTTATTAACAGCAGTCTCACGGGAGATGCCTTTTGTTTCTGTGCTGGCTGGGAGAAGGTCTGATAAAAAATTCCAACAACAACAACAAAAAAACAGCTTAGTCTTGCCAAAGTCTGGCATGTAAATCATCAATCAGCATGAAGAAAGGAAGGGGCTCAGCAGGAGGCCCACTTCAGAAAGTGCTTCAATTCCTGTAATCTTCCCAAGAGAAGTTGGTGAGCATCCAAAACTGCATCTTCCAACCTTCCCCCAAATACAGCAAGACAGCGCAGGGACAGGACCACCTTTAAGCTCCTTACTACCCACACTAAGACAGGATTTGGGCTAGACTGAGGATGTGCTACACAGCTGCTTCAAACTTTTTTTTTTTTTTTTAAAGTGAAGGACAAAATAAGGCATCTTCTTGAAATTCTTTGAAGTGGATTGACATTTTTCAGTGAAGACTGTTGTTAGCTTCACAGCAGGCCTAATTTTTAAATTTAATGTTCTAGCGCATATAAAAAGGAAAGCATCCTAGGGGGATAATAACTTTTAGCAATCAATTGATTGCATATAGCTGCTGCTTTTGCAGGTACCATCTCTTAAAGGAGGTTGTAAAACAGAGAGATCGTAGCCTGCACATGGACAGATTATCTGAGTTTGCAAGAAATCACTACCATCAGTACTATTTGCTGACATGTTTTAGATTTTTTCTTAATATGCGACAAGAAATAAAACAGCAGCAAATGGTCATCAGGGCAGAACACTTCACCTCCATTATACTATCACTCTTCGGTTCTTGTTTCCGTAGTCATTCCTGAACAAAATTTGTTTGTAATTTCACTCATTTTAAAAGTAAGATTGATCTGGACTATTCTAACTGCACAGCTCTACTCAGTCCATTGAGATAGTTTAATATCATACTAATAAGAGAGCCCTTCCCTACACCAACACTTCTTCAGTATTCATGAAGTCCTTTACTTTTGCCTTCTTTTTCCTAAACACACAAATGTATGCTATATACACACACAGAGTAGCACCCCAAAAGGACAAGACATCATTAAAATCTAATAGTGGTGTGTAAGAAAAGCCTGCATCATTATTTTCACGTAAAATATAGTTTCTCAAGGAAAAAAAAAAAAAGTTTTTCTAAGACCCATCTTCAGGTTTACATTAAATAAACATGGCTTAGAAGAGCGATGAGAAATTAAACGGTTAAAGACAATTGTTATGTTAGCATGTAGTTTTAAAATATGTTATATGCAGTGTATGAAATTTGGTGGTTAATATAAGCTTTTTATTTTTATAAAAAAAAAAAGTTTTACATTTATGATATTTTTCCATTGGCTCGAGTTCCCATGTATATAAATAAAATGATGTGTTCATTACAATCCCCATGACTTTTTCATCCATTTTAAATTTAATACTTTCACTGGTCAAAAATGAGCAATACAGAAATACGGAAGTCATTAGGGATGGATCTAATATGAAACCTGCTCCTCTGTCTTGCATCACAAAAGCAGGGAAACATGAACACCTGCTATACCCCACAGATATTGGCAGAAATGATGCTGTAAGCAATACAGCCACTCTCATTTATGAAAAGTGGCTTTCAGGATAAATGCGTATTTGTAAACTAGTTCTTACAAAGCATATTAGCCTGAAAACCAAGACCTATTTTTAAATTTGTATTTATACACAGTGAATTGTGCCATATAGGCAACACACAACCTTGGGAGTGGTAAGTTCACGTGATTTAGAAGCACAGAGCAAATACTAAAAGATTTTCTAGCTTATAAGAAGATTCCTAGAGGTTTAGTGTCAAACCAATTTCTTCCTCTCTACCTCTTGGTGTTTCCAATGCTTCTATCACAACTGGAATAAATATATACATTCTTACTTTTGCACCTGCTACTCTTATCCAGGTTTACAAATTAAAAATAAGGGGTGCCATAGCTCCATATGAACCAAACCCAATAAGTAGTCTTAAAGATGCCCTGGTAATATCTTTGACATGACACCAACAGCTAGATCAAAACGATACACGTATAGGAAGACCTCAACCCAGCCTTTAATCACAATCAATCAGAGATAAGTCTATGTTATTAAAAATATATTGCTCCTGTTTATTCAATTACTTCATCACAAATACACAACATAAGCAGATGAACTTGCATTTAAGAACTCAAGGTTCTGGACAGTTTGAGCTTACTAAGGACAAAATAATCAGTTGCAGATGCTTTCACTTAACATTCAAAAATATCCCATGGGACAGCAAGATTTAATTTTATGGTCATCTGCCATTTTAATGATGTGCTTGTTATAATGCAGAACATCTCTGTCTTACTCGCCTGGTTATAGAAAACATACTAAACTAAATTGGGAATACATTTAGCTGAACTATTGATACCTTTTTCAAGAACAAATAATACATGTCCATGGAATATGAATTATTAGTGTATCTACTTTTTTTTTTTGTATCTACTTTTTTAGTGTATTTACTTTTTGTATCTACTTTTTTCCAGAAACAAAGGCCAGCACCTAGCTATTTAAGCATCACTTAAATGTCAGTTATTCCTACTTTCTTTTTTTCTTCTTTCAATCTTCAATTTTGTGTAAGCTAGAAAATCTTATTCACAAATAATTTTTTAACTTTCTGTAGCATTCTCTTCTATTTGGGATCTGATATAATACAGAAACATTCAGAGTGAGTATGTGTGTTTTGTCTAGAACAACATAAACTATTTCATAGAGGAAGGTAGTGAGCACACCTACAAAGAAGCTGAGCTTTTTACCTACTATTCCCTGTAAGAAAATCTGTGGATCTTAAGTAGCTCTAAATGAAGCCATAAAAGAAGAATTATAATTCATTTGCACAGTATGTTACAGATTAAAACCTTTACAGTGCTTACATAAAAACCCTGATGTCTGCTCAAGATGGTAATGTAACCAAAGCAAGCAAGTAGAAAAGGTCTCTCCAAAGGGTCAAGCATATGTTCATGGACTGCTTTCTGTTCTCTTGCAAAAACAAATATAGTGCTTAGAAGGAAATAAAAATATGTAGAAAATAATCAAGACTACATGAAGTTTGTAATGTGTAGCGGATCAAGACTATAGATTAAAAGAGTATGACTTTTGAAAGAAGATGGGAAAAATGACATACATATGACTATACGTTTCTTTCAAGACCTAAGTAATACTTGCCATATTATAATACTTCATTTGAAACTAAATAGTAGTAGCTCCCCATATTTTTGTCCCAGAATAAACCAAGGTAGGAAAGAGAATCTCTGTGTATAAAATGGACATTTCCTTCAAGTTTTACAAATCCAGTTGGATTTTTTTACAAATCCAGTTGGACCTTACTGCTGTGGCTGGAAACCTAGTCAAAAAAAAAAAAACAAACACAATGACCAAGCCACTTGACCACCATATATGCTCAGATTAATATATGTGCTACCTACATTAGAAATTTATGCCATTTAAAACTCATGATATAATTTTAAGTTTCTTAAACACTGTTATTTTCCCACAAAGAAGCTACTCCTATGAAGATTACTTTTTATTATTATTATTAAGATCTTCTGAGGATAAGAAACAAAGGAACAACATTGGCAACGATCTTCATGCAATACCTCCTCTTCCCACTGAAATAAAGGTGTTTCAGATGCTCACACTTGACAGATGTGTCTGTACGACCTTTCAGAGCCTCTTATGACAAACCATGGCATGCTGCCTTCCAAGTCCAGTCTGACAACATGGAGCCTCATTTGCTCCTGTATAAATTACAAGTGAGAATCCCATATGCTACTACTCATCACAAGGAACTGCCACAAATCAGCATCTGCCTGGCACACGTTGCAGCAGCAGGAATAACAAGATGTGAATCAGACAAAATACAATGACAGAGGCTCTCCCGTACTGCCTCAAAGCAGGGTTATCCCCACTAGCAGCCTAGGGCTCACACGCTTCCCACCTTGCCTCCACTGACCTTGCACGTTACAGTTCATGCTTTTCTACTGGAAGGAAAAGTTAATTTATCTGTTGCTGGGTAGTAAGACTTTAATAACAGACTGTCTTTGTAAAAAACATTTCTATTCCATCTCCACTAAAGAATTCAGCTCAGCTTTGTATCGGCAGCTTCAAACAAACAAACTCCCCTCCCTCAAAAAAAGTGAAAGCAAATATTATTTACTCTACTACAACATGTTGTTGCTCCTGAGTTCTCTTTTCACTAAAACTGATGGTAGGCACAACAGAGAACATTTCAACATTGCCATCTGTCTCCTTGGCACTTCATACCAAGTGAGTCGCTGTCACTTTGATGGTAAATTAGAATTTCCCACCAGATATATTAAGCCAGAGGCTGCTATCAGGTTGCCCTATCTCCCTCACGTCTTCTTCCCTTAAATCTTTTTTTTTGATATTGGACCATCTGAGAGTTTTAAAAACACTTCTACATGATGAATTAAATTGCAGAAAACATCAATGAAATGAATAATACAGGGTCTGAAAAAATCTTATGAAAAAACTTTTAAAGCATTACATTACTTCTACTGCATCGAGGGCATTCTCTCTAGCAGCGGTCCCAGGAAGGCTGGGATTACACTACTTGGAAGAGAAAGAGACACGTGGTAGCTGGACCTGCGGACCCACAGGGAAGTGGGAAACAGTAAAAGGAGGATCAGCCCACAGCCACTGCTTGACCAGCAACACTGTGTCTCAGCATGCATTCCTGAATTTAGCTCCCTTCCAAACTGCTAGGCCACCAGGAAAATAAATCACTGCTGCGTTAAGAGACCTTCTTTCACAACACTGATTACACTCTTGCCTGAAACAATCCAATTGTTTGTTTGAGCTTCAAGTTTTGTACTTTACGATGTATGACTCCACCTGACAACTGCAGTCGGGCTAGGGCTGCACACCTTCCCCTGCAGAACTGCCGGGATGTATCCAACAGGTACCTCAAGGAAACGGAGAACGCCGATGATGCATTTCTGTGGCTGTTGCTGTGATGTGAGCAAAACCAAAGTCATCCTGAAGGCCCATCCATTTTAACACAAGAAATGCATTTCCCAACCTACTTCAAACCAGGCTTTTCCAGTCATGTATGGTCCTTAAAATAATAAGCCCATTCCAATTTCCAAATAAGATACAGTATGAGACTCCAAGTTACTTTAATGGGATGTAGGTTACATTTTAGACAAGGGATCAGGTTGTGAATTAAAAATAAATAAATAAATGCATAAATCCATTCAGAACAAGTAGCAAGAAAGATAAAAAGAGAAAACAGTACCTTGAAAGGACAGGAATACACTCCAGTGAGGGCACTTAAAATAGCAGTGCCAGACCTTGCAGAGCAAAATTATTTATTCTATTTTAATTATTTACTTTGAATTTTGTTCATATTCAAGTGAACTACAGAACAACATGGAATATGCAATATTAAGCTACTTGAAGGGAAAACAGAATGGAACACCAATTTCTAGCCTGATGCTAGGATAAATGCAAGGTAGGGATCAAACCAAGAAACTACCAAAGATTTCTGTTCCTAACTGAACATATAAATGACAATTTCAGTCATCGCAGTCTTTGACTGAAATGCTCTTTTCAGTCTTTCAACTTATTTTCACAACTAATTTAAATTTCTTACAAGGAAAGACAAACAGAAAAGTGTAATACACATAAGAAAATTTGTTTCTAAACATGAAAAAATGGAAGTGATATACCTTAGCATCATTTTATCTAACTAATTCAGAATGGAGAATTTAGGGTACTTACAGATTGTCTTAATGAGCTGAAAGTAATAATAATAAAAAAGCAAATAAATAAATTTCTCATCTGATTCCCACTTCATACAGAGGATGCCCAGACCAAACACACTTGCTTTAGCTGGCTGGTCCTAGGCAGGTAAGCAATTCTACTAACACGAACTAAAAAACAAAACAAAACAAAACAAACAAACAAACAAAAAAACTACTGTATTTGCTATATGTGGGCTGTCAGGAACACAGTTGTCTCCAAAAGACACCTCTCCCCTGACAGATACTGCAATAATCAGTGCAAGAATAAAGCAAAGTTTACCACATAAACCTGTTAGTAAGTGTTATAATCTTTATTTTAGTGTAAACAGCATATGTAATTGTTGATTTGTCTAGGGCTATTATTTATGCAGGCTTCTTTGTGTTCAGAAATTGTTATTAACTCCTTCAGAAGAGGCTGTAAGTGGCAATTGTGGACTTATTTAGACACCCAAGACCACCTTTGCTCATCGACTCAGCCTAGCCTGATAACATTTTTGCCAGTTTGGGACTTCACAACCTATTCTTCAACATATTTACACAGCAGAGGATTTTTCCCCCCATGTTTTGCTACCAAGCATGAAGGTAAGAAACTTAAAGGGCTTGCCTGATGTTTTCACTCAGACAAACTGTTGCAATATAGCCCTGCCAGCACCAAAGGGGAGAAGGGGAAGGGAAAAAGGGGAAGGGAAGAAAGGCAGGGAAGGGGACTCTCCCTTGTGACCTGCAGCTGTGCACTAATGTTTGTCCTTATGGCATAAGGCTCTCTTTGAATCCACTTGCCTGATTCCCTCTTCCAAACAACAGAATATTTCTTTATGCTTTTTCCCCAGGGAAAAAAAAAAAAGTTTTCCCAGATTAAAATAAAAACTAATTTATGAAGTTCAGATATTTGGGCTTTATATTTCAAGTTTCAATCACCAAACTTGACCAACATGCCTTTTGCAGATGAAGTGTTTAACACTATGGAGGGGGTAAGAAATAAATTATTATAAAGCATTATGTCTATGCAGGAAATACCAGGAGGTCTGAATCATCAGCTTACCTAACAACTCAGAGAAACAGCACTCAAAGACAAATGCAAATGAAGTTCAACTTTCTCACAGACATAGTCCACCCTTCATCAGACATAAACTGGACACTTTTCTAACACTGCTCAGCTGATGTGGTCTTAGTTTGTCCTTTTACCCCCCAACACTTGTGCCAGGAAACTTGGCCACAGAAACATATTAAGCTGCCATTATGTCATTGGCTAAGATTACACAGGAAAGTACTGGCAAATACCAGCATTTTCTTTTACAAGATTTTTACTGTTCTGATTTCCATCCTGAAAACAGGAAATGTTCCTCATAAGAACCTTAAGTTCTTCCAATAAGTTGGGTCAAATTTGCATCAGAATCTGAACTGAAGCAATTTAATCATTAGGAACTGTGCGTTTGCCTTCCAATACGCTAGGTTTCAGTTAGGCTGTAACACTCAAAGAATGCAAGAAATCAATGAGCCTCTAATAGAGCCAGGAAAAAAATCTAAGAGGGAGAGAAAAAAATAAAGAAGCAAAACTTCTTCACAATCCTTTCAAGTAACTACAAGATAAAGAAACAATGTTTATTATAATTCTTCAATAAAAATGTTTTTTTTCTCTCTTTCAATAATAAAAATTATTTTTTATTTATAATTGAAGTTAAATAATAGTGGTGTTTGAATCAGCATCATTTGAATAGTTTGTAATCATATTCATTCAATTTGAAGTCATTATTTTTGTCTAGCATTTTGAAATGTGCTCATGCATTCACTGTATCTTTATCCTACACTACTGGCAAAAGTATTGCATTGTTGCTAAATGTTATTACAGCATTTATGCATACAAATGCAGGAACACAAGATGTTTTTGTGCACGGAAAGGTAGATGAAGAAAAGCTATGAAAACCTTTCAGCTTAAAAAAATAAAAATAAAAATCAGTGATTTGCAACAGCTCAGAGCACTAGGCATCCCAGATGTTCAATGCAGCAACCCAACTGCTGGTTCACTGGTTCAGTCACTTTAATAAGTACCTGAAACCTCAACAGAACTTGGTGTTGTAGAACCAAAATAATGTATTTCCCATTTTTCAATGTTTACAAATGAATCAAAAAAACACGCAACACAACCTGTTTATCATATGCAGACGTTATGCAAATTATCATTGAATGATTAAATCTACATCAAGGTTATATTTTTGTGAGTGTAAGTCTATTTCCTTAACTGTACACTCCCATCTTGCAAACTTAAAAAGTTCAATGCTATGACTATTCATGCCCATGAATATGAATGAATGCATACCATTTTTCCTATTTGGCTACAGGTGTCCTGAATCCCATAATGAATGTCTCACCCAAGAACACTGAGAGGATAGCAATTCAGTAATACAGAGAGTCCATGAGATAAAGAACTAATAGTATTTTACTGTGAAATTACTTTTTTTCCAGACAGTATTTCTTTTCATGATGCCTTCACTTGCTAGCTATTCACAACCATTACCACGCTAGAATTCCTCACCTGAAACAGAAAACATCTTAAAACCACAAAGGTCTCATTCTCATTCCTTACAAATCAATAAAACAAACAAACAAACAGAACTTTCCATCTTTGTGCTGACAGCCACATTCATAACGCTAAGCAGGAGAAAGAGGACAGAGAGGACTCAGAGGTCTGCATCTAGCTAAGTAAAACCTCTTCCATAGGCCAGCTGAGACAGTATATGGAGAAGCATTTGCCATAGTAAATGAGAACTGGTGGCTCTGAAAGCACCCGTGTTCAGAGCATTTATAATGATCTTGCAATTGTTTTTAGCCTATTTGTGTTACCAAGGAACTCTCTCTTTCATCTGGTGCTTCTCATCCTTCTCAAGCAGAAGTGGTAGTGCATCAGCTCTAAATTGACACCCCTCTTGCTCACCTTTGCTGTCCTCTGACAATATTAATATTCCTCAGTTGGGATTAAATTTAATTGCCCTATGTTACGATGAAAGGAAATTCGTGATAATTAATATACAAAATAGTGACTATTTTTGGTTGAAAATCATCTACCAAATTTGATTCATTTTGACCTAAACGAAGGGTTGAGAATACTTCAGGCATAACAAACCATGATACCCAGTACTGCATCTCCCCCTTGTCCACAGGATGAGGGCTAAGACTGAATGAGCACAAACTTTCCACAAGGAAGCCAACTTTTCGAGTCCAAACACACATGGGGAAAAAAAATCTTAACCAAAAAAAAAAAAAAAGGAAAAAAAAGCCACTTGACTTTTTCTGACTAACAATAATGTTAACTCATTTAATAAGGCTCTGACATTTGCTTTCAGAACCATCTGGGACCAGAAAATAAAGTTTAGTATCTAGCCTGCAGTCAGACCTATTATTACAAAAACCAGAGACCATTTCTATATGTCATAGGCAGAGTTTTTATGTCCAACGTCTCTCAATAATCTGCTTTCTATGGCATGCTGTTCGATAAATGTGGCGTTCTGGCAAAATCTTTTCTAAACTGCAGTAGATCATTGTAGATGTGTCTTCCGATAAAATGCAATTATATCTCACAGAAAACAGGACCAGGCAGATGCCTCAGAGCAACATATTAGCATCAAGAAACGAGACAAAGGTGGAAAAGGGGATCTGTTACTTGATCTGATTGGGAATGGAAATGCAATGAGTTAAGTTACTTTTTTTGGATTGAAAGTGACTTGTTTAATATGATCCTTTTGACTTCCAAGTGACATAAAGAAGAGTTTTAAATTTCCACAAAGATGCATGTTGCACTTTTTGCCACTATTGTTTCTAACCATAACCACTGGAATTCAGATAAAATTATAGTTTTGCTTATTTAAGCAGAAATTAAATAGTTTCAATAAATACATATATATATGTTTCCTTGTGAAACATATATATATGTGATAATATGTGAGAAAATAAGTGCAGGGTTTAGAAGCATTAACTTGGCAAAATTTGTGAAGACCCATTTTAAAAATTATGTTTATACCTTATTTTATCTACTTAGCGCATTGTTTCCCAAACATTTTTCAGTTAAATATGTCCAAGCATAATCTCATTGGTTAGATAAATCACTAATCGGATTACTATCAACTCTCATTATAATCCATGTTGATGCAGTCAGAATTTCCTGTTCTATCAAAAAAAAAATTAATTAATTGAAATCTAGACAAACATGGCTTAACAAAATAATCACAATCAGTATGAAATTTCTGGACAGCATGACGACTTCCAGACTAATTGGCACACGAACAATGCAATTTACTTATCACAGGCAAACACCCCATGCCTAAATTCTCCTTGCTCGCCTGTCAGTTGTACAGAGTACAGCAATATGGTGGTAGGAAGAAAAATCTTTAGAAAACCACATTCTCAAGCACACTCTGCCCACATAATATTTTGGTGTGCCATCTTAGGTCATGAGCTAACCATGATAATGCTACCTGGAATCGTATAATGTAAAATAAAACCCCATGCATTCAATTTAGAATAAATTCTTCTAATTTGCTTTACATTTTTAGCAGAACAAACACTGTGACTCTACCGCTCTCCTTCCTCCTTTTCTGTCTCTAAGTGTGTTTTTGTTACACAATTATAGGAATAGAAGTTGATTGTTAGATCTTTGCTCTCTGGACATATTAGAATATCAGCTGGCTGGTGAAGTAAATGCCCATGGAGTGGTTGGATTGTGTGAATTATTAACTATACAGTTATGATTGGAAATGCGTGAAAAAGTCACTTCTTCAATCCCTGATCACTGACAGAGAGCAAAGTTGGAATTCTAACCTGGCTGTCACAGGTTAAAAATGCAGAGACTTTAGAAGACCCTGTCTAAAGAGTGACACACTGCCAAGGTAAGCCTTGTTTCAATTTCCAGCAGTAATTTTTACACCGCAGAGAGCAGCGCAAGCAGTTCTGACCTGCAGCCATCCAAGGCTGCTCTGAAAGGCAAAGCAGTGGAGCTGGGTCACTGTGACTCAGTGCCCAAGCTAATAACCCCTGCTGAGAGCATCTGAAACTCAAAGGCAGCCCCACACTGATGCACATGGACTGCTTGTGGGACCTGACCCAGAATTTCAACATTTAAACACTTCAACATTTAAAAGTCTGTGTGGGTACAAATACTCACGGTAACATTCATCAGTTTGGGGCATGTCCTCGTGAACTGTAGCTATTCCTCACGTTAAAATCTGTACTTACAGCATGTAATATGTTTGGATTATGCTAAGATTGAATATACTTTGACAATTTCTGGTACTAACCTTTAAATAGCTATAGAAGTACATGAAGTTATATGACAAATGAGTATAACATGCTTATCAGATTCAACGCACAACTACTGACACATCGGGACACATTTTTGCCCTCAGTTAAATTCATCATCTCATGCTGAAGCAGAACATCCCTCACACATCAGAACCATCCACGGTGCTTTAAGGGCTGGTGAGCAATTTTGCATGTGGACGTTTTTCTTTTCTTCCCCAGAGTCCTTTAAACATTGGCAGGCTCTTTCAAACCAACCCAGAGACTTTTAAAAACTGTGGGAAGCCAAGATGAGTGGACACTGCCTCACAGCTCAAGTGCATATTTGGAGATGTGACTTTTTCCTGAAGGAAATTCCAGGTTCACTATTATGTGAATAATAATTATGTGCCATGCCCAGAAACTATTAATGCATATATGTATGATTATCTTCACTGAGTTTTGGTGTTCAGACAATTCTTTCATAGAATATCTACTACCTAGTTAATGAATAACACATTATTCTGTAAAAAGTATCTTCTGTATAACACCTAAATGTGTTAGAAAGGTTAATGCAGAATTTTATAACACTCAGGCTGATGACAGAATGTAAAAATGTGATTCTGAAAACCAGAAATGTCAACACATCTCTAAAGACATAAAATGACACAAAATTAAATGTTACCAACTGCTGAGGCTGAAGAAAGGCTTCTCAAAGTTAAGGGATGAAATAAAAATGGAAGAAATCATGTTCTAAAAGCATAATAATCTACTTAATGAAACATCATAGAATGTTTTTTTACAGACATAAGCTTCTAGAAATACTGTTCATTTCCTTTTTACTGAGATAATTTCAAAGAGTCCAAAAATAGAGGGGTCCACAAACGATGATCATTAATCACTCATCAACTTTTTGTAGCTACGAATGTCTGAGCCTCCCCATCTCCTAGCAAATTATAAATCATTCTGTGGAACTTTATTTTTTTTGGAAGGACGTTTTGTAGAATGAATCATGACTGTATATTTAGTTTAATTGCAAAAATAGGGATGCACGTGTGTAGATGCACAGACATACATAGGCATATTCATGACCATAGGGTGTCCCATTGCATAAACACACACAGATTTATGGAAAGTGTACATCTCTGTATATGTGGATAGTTAGACAGGCAAACCTATGCTACCAGATATTCAAAATAAATTACATCCATTAAGTTTTCCTGATGCTCTTCTCAAAATCTCAAGGGAAGGATAGGGTTACTCTGGAAGGTGGAAAAGAGGCAGGGAGAGAGTTACAGTCTTCATTATGCATTGGGATACAAGAATGATAAATGACATTAAAAGAACCACTAACACTTCAAATAAAATGCATAAAAAGTACATAAAATTGGCCCTAGCAAAAGTATCAGTTCAATATAAAATGAGGAGAGTCCTTAACATCCTGGTTTCTCCCAGCTCAAATCACAAGTGATGTCTATCAGGTAGCTTTAGGAAGGTTTTGCAAAACTGGGAAGTTCCAAGGGAAATGGTGTCTACACTTTATCAACATCAATAACAGTCAGCTACACAGTCATCTTTATCACCCTACTGATTTCTTAATTACCAGCATCAAATCTTGAGTTCCTTAGTCTAAAAGCATCAAGTGAAAACCTAACATGTCCAAAGGCTAACATCTGTAGACAACAGCATTGCTCAAAGTGTAAGACTGCAGCGAAGTGTAAAAAGGTAGCTTACATTCCCAAATATTCAGACAAAGACCCACCGGGAGCAGAAACACAGTAATTAGCTGTCAGAGAAAGCCATAGTACACCTTTATTATTGCCTCACTACTGGATCTTTGAGATGCTAAACTAGCCGTGGGAAAATGCCAGAGTGGAGCTCGGACTTGATTTACAAAGGGAATTGTAATGCTGTAGAGTCTTGAAGCCCTGGGCCAATTTCTGATGTCAACTTTGAACTACGCTTGCCCCAGAATAGGTAGGCAGTGGTTAGTTTTATTCCTAATATTGATATTTTTTCTTCAAATAATTATTGGATGCATCTAGGTTGTAAGTGGCACTTATCAAACCAGCTACTAGGTGTTTATTTTGTTTGTTTCCCAGACCATATCTGTGGACAGATATGGCAGAAACACAAAAAGACGAGTCTCTATTCTTTCAAGGCAGTTCCTATAGAAAGTATAAAATATGCTCCTTTGCACTATAATTATCACATTTTAATGACTGTGTTCCTAGCAGACATTCAGGAAACGTGGAAGCCAATTTGGCCCTCTTCCTTTATGACTTTAAGTTAATCAAAACAAAATCGCAGCCAAATGGAACAGACCAGTTAATAAAGCTCATCTACCTTGCCCTGAAAGAGCTCTACTTGAAATTCAGACTTACTTGTTCATATCAAATCTCTGATAATGAGCATGGATATGTTTATCATTCTGTGACAGAAATGGAGGCAGAAAGGAGGGAAAAAAAGAGACAAATGATGAAGGTAACATCTCTGCCTGATGTTACTAGTCATTATAATGGAAAATGATGGCGAAACATCTGAAAGACAAATCTGTCCTAAGATATTTAATCCAATTTTTCATTATGTTGGACATTAGAGAAAATTTCATTTCTGCAAGACAAATACAGTATGTGAAAGTATTTTTAGAGACAGACAGAATCAATTTGAAGGAATATGGATATGTACAAACACAGATGTCTGTATCGGTTCCAGGATAGAAAGGGTATTTTAATCTAGCCTATTTCCGATCAACAGCCACCATGCTGAACAGGTCCAGAGAGTAACATTTTTTTCTAGAAAAACACCAGCTATGAGAAGGCCCTCTAAAGCACTGATTGACATTTGTAACAATTAAAAATAAAAATATCCTTTTAATTCTGCACGTTCCTTTCCTCAATAGTGGGCCAGAGGTATGGGTCAGTGGGACACTGCCAGAATTCCAGGGTAATCAGTATTTCAGTGAACAACATAAAAATATAAGGTTTTAACTTCGATTTTGCATGACAGTAGTTTTTTCTTCCTGTTCAAATGTTGTAACTCACAAAACCCAAGAGCAAATAGCAAATGAGTACCAAATAAAACCAGTTGCCATTTAATGCTGCTGATCTAGTCCTTCTCCATAAAATGAAGCTGGGATGCACTATACATACGCAGCTACTAAGATTCTTTCCACAAAGAATATCGTGAAAATCTACTTCAAACTTCTCCCATTAATCAGAGATATTGTACACATGTTCAGATGCAAACACATATTGCAAAGACTAATGCTTTCCTTTTTAA
Source organism: Anas platyrhynchos (assembly GCF_047663525.1). Classification (NCBI taxonomy): domain Eukaryota; kingdom Metazoa; phylum Chordata; class Aves; order Anseriformes; family Anatidae; genus Anas; species Anas platyrhynchos. The sequence goes on along the minus strand of NC_092593.1, from coordinate 34,138,887 downwards.
AGGTTCATTTAGACAATCAGTAGGTTTGACAAATATTTGCTTTCTTAGTCAATAATTCTAGGGGAAAAGAGCTAGACACTTATTGCTAACCATAACAAAAGTTTCAAGAGAAACAGTTGCAAGTCCAACTGAAGCAGGACATATTAGTTATTTATCAGAAAAATAAAAATTAAAAGTGGGTATCTTGAAATTTCTGGAAACTTGAAGCACATAGGACAGAGCCCTCTAGTCACAGCTACACTTCCCAAAAGGCTCAGTGAAAAAAATGGATTTCATTTACTAAAAACATATGCTGGGAATGCACATATGATTCTGTTATTGCTCAGGTTAGCCAATCTACTACTATTATGCTGGCATCATATATAGGGCTCTACAAGTTATGGGGATGTATTTCTCTTAAGAAAAACCCTGAATTGTTCACCGTGCCACATTCACAAGTATGTACATTGGTTTATAAAACAGAGTTAAGATGCAAGTTATAGATTATATTGCAGCCACTGCTGTTTTCCATAGAGTCCTACTTCATACAGTCCTACTGTCCTTCTTAGTGTCCTCCTTTATTCAGTTTTGGTCCACACAGATTTTTCCTTAGGCCACCCAAAGTTCCTTTAGAAAACATTGTAGCTTCAGTGTCCTAGTTCAGTAGTATAGAATACGTACACTACCAGAACCTGCATGACTTTGAAAAGATTACAGCACTATGACCTTTAAATGTCAAAATGACATTTTGACATTAGGTGATGTGGAGATGCCTAAAAATTCATTCTTAATGCATCTTCCAATAACCTCAAAGCAGTCAACATAATCCAAATAACTATTCCATCTTTTCCAGTATTTACATGTTCCTTTGTAGTCTTCAGGGCCTACACCATCCCCTAGTTTTGAGGACACACTCCTGTTAAGATCTGGTTAACATTGCAAATATTAGGCTTTCTATCCCAATGTACTGGCCATGAGCAACTTCTGTCACAGGCAAAACCCCGTTTATTACATTAACTCCAGGCTGAGAAATTGCAGTGTAGCCATAACAGATCTTAAAAACAGAGCCATGGTTGTTCTGCATCTTTCAACACATCTGCACCAGCTGGTGAAGGCACAGGCTGAACATATTAAAACCCAAACTGACAAATAGTTTCCAAGAGCCTTGTAAGCTTTCTAGTTCTTGCTGATTCAAGAGATCTTCCACATCAACTTACTGAAGCAGCAGATAAGCAATTGCAACAGAATTGTTATTATTCTACTAAACAGAAAATAAAAAGATATTATTTCCTACCTGCCAAAGATCTCTTGTAATATAACCAACTCTGCCCTCTGAATTCATCTTCCATTGTTTTTTCCTAGCTCTGTGCTATGCCAGCTGGTTTGCTTGGAGCAATGAGCTGTTGAATTAGATAACATGTTTTTAATAAGTCAGTCTAGTAGAGCAGTTTTGAATGGCTTCACAATGCACAGATGTCTAAATTGCCTTTAGAGAAATATTAACACTAAGTGGTAAAAACAGGGACTTATGATTCTGTTGAGTCCATAAGTGACAAATACACACTTTCTCAGAGTAATCATCATCTTTTAATTAGTGTTTTAATTAGTCCTAAATAAAATTTCACATTTGTATAGCATCAGGAATTATTTTATATAAATTACAGGTTAATATGAATAAAGTATCCACCTGAACTCAGAGCAAAATTGAATGCACAACAGTAGGTAACCCCTGGCCAGTGGGGAATAAAGAGAATTTGTGCCACAGAAGAGCTGCATTTCCTAAACTTTCTACTCAGGTTTCTACTGATCCCAAGGAAAGAATCTAAGAAATCCTATCCCTTGGACACCAGGTAGGTTCAGGAGTCCCATGTGCTCCAAGACATCTCTCTAGGAGTCCTATTAGTAAAGCAAGACTTAAGGAGAGAGAGGGTCTTGGATAAACTGAGGATTTTATTGTTGCCAAGCCAGCAGGTGCCTGCTATGTTGATATTCTGGGACACTGCAGAGATGACTGAACCAGGACTCTTAAGTCAGAAAAGAAAGAAAGTCAGGGAGCTCTGCAGGGCTGGCATAGCCTCACCACGCTCCCAAAGCAAAGGGTCTTGTCCACTCCGCCTGGGAGTCCTCATGCAGACTTATTGCAATAGGGATATAATGGCACAGAAATGTAGCAAAGAGAGCCTAAGGGTGAAAAGACTCATGAGAGTACCAGGAGATGCTTCTACTGGCATGTATGCCATTGAAACATGACAGCGTGTCAGAATTATTTTTTAAATAGCCAAGAAATGCATTTTTTACATTTTCCTTGTACCTTTTTATACCTTTTTAATTAATTTATCATGCAGGGTAGTAGTTAAATTATTTTTATGATTAAGATTTTAATTTCCATTTGTATTAAAAAGAACTTCAGAGAAAGCAAGGTCATTTTTAAAGTTTTAAGTGCTTTGTAATATAGAATATACTGTAAATAAAAATAAAAATTAAAAATATATATATAAAAAAAAGAAAATCCCATAAAGAAAAAAGCTTTGTTTTCAGAAATCAATGAACAATATATCCACCAAAGTGAAATTACTTTCACAGCACAGTACTTCAAAAATAAATTTGAAACTTAACTAACAAAACAGACACCAAAATACGGCAAACTAAATCTTTAGATTAATCAATTATATCTACATAATATTTTACAATTCAATAGAACAACTTAAGCAAAAAACATTTCCAACAACTGGCATTTGCCAACCTATAAAAGCAATGCCATTTGAATAATTTAATTTTTTTAATGCTATTGGTTTATGCTAAATATCTAAACATCTTTTATGCTAAACATCTTTCAACTGCAACAAGAATCACCTCCACAAAGCCAGTCCTCTGCATCTTTGCTTATTCTCTTAGCTTCTTCAAACTGGGCAATTCCTAAAGCATTTTTGCCCATTAGCTGCATGGGGAATCGGAACCTAAATCTATTTATGTCAGCGAACTCCAAAGGAGAACTCTGAGATCTCTGCTTACTCCACAGATATTCAGTACAAAATGCTTTAGGGCCACATTTAAGGTCTAGCTTGGATAACTGCATTCTTACTTCCTAAAACTTGACTCAACCTTTCTTCTCCACCACTTCACTTTAGTGCTCCTGCTTTCTGTTGAGTACAGTGAGGACAGACCACTGGATGTCTTAACCTATGGTCTTACTCAAGTCAATGAGAAAATTCTTATGACAAGAGGAAAGGTGTTTATGTAAGCAGTACCTACATGTCTATGTTCTCAACTTAATCATTTCCTGTAATATGTAAAAATATTCATTTGAATATCTCAAAGCAAAATACTGATTGTGACTGGAAAGCAGCTCTGCAGAGAAAGACCTGGAGCTCCCGGTGGTCCCCAAGCTGACTGCAAAGCCGTTGGCAAGGCCTTGAAGCAACAGTGGCGAGCAGCAACCTGGCCTGCAGTAGGTACAGCAACCCCAGCAGACTGAGGGAGGATCTCGGGATGTCCTGACCAACTTCAGTACTTCGCTAACTTCCAGTACTGGTCAGCTACTCCAAAAGAACCACTTTTTAAGCTTGGTTTCATAGATGTAAACTGCACATAAGGAGTTAGTCTATTTTTAGCAGCTAAGTAATTGAAATCAAAATTGTGCCCATTACTTTCCGTACTGAAAAAACTCACTTCTGATTTACAGTCTACAATGTTTGGGTGTAACAGATGACTGAATATAAAACCAGAGAAGACAAAAATATTCATACAAGAAGAGGTGAGAGAAAAGCAAGAGCACTGCATTTTAGGTTAGGAGGCAAAGCCTCGTCTTCCTAGATTTGATGCAAGCATTAAAACTGAATGAGGTTTTTGGACTTGCAGTTTTAAGTTTTTGTATGTTTTGTAAATTTATTTCACAATATATAAAAGTACCCCAAGGTAAACAACCCATTTGGAGCAAAATCCAACAATTCCAACAGTTTTGAAGGATTACAAAAGTACTGTGACCTACTGCATTCCTGAATTATGCTTCCTTCTACTGTGTCTAAGGATTTCAGTATTAAGGTTGTTGATCAAGTTTAGACTGTAATACAACTCCACTAAGAGCTTAAAATAACATTAAATTGACTTTAAAGCATTTAATGTACATTAAAATTACCAAATGTAATAACCAAGGTAGAAATCCCAATTTGCTTTATATTTAAGTAGGTTTTATGTCAAATAATCAAGTTAACAAGCTCAGTCAAGAATTTTATTTATTTCTTTCTCTCAGACTGCTAAGTCTTAAGATCAGCTCCTAAGGGAGCCAGGAGTTGAAGAAACGGGAGATGAAATAGTAAGTCCATGGCTGACAGAATAACCATAGTAAGAGAGAGGCGTGCACCTTACATTTCCTGTACCCAGTGAAAACTCCAATAGAGAATAAATGTAACTTCATGGCAACACAGACCTATTGATCAAACCAAAACTTTGTTGAACTGGGCTAAAGGACTCAGAACTGCATAGAGGCTTCTAAAAGCTCCAAGCAAAAGACAGATAAATTGTGTTTTAAGAGAAGATGGTGTTGGGGAAATAAGAGAAGATGGTGTTGAGGAAATAATGGCTTACTAAATCTCAGGCCTTGGCTTTGGATCATACTGATGGCTCTATAGCTCCAAAGGTTTCTAAAATTAAAATAGCATTACAAAGTATTTGCCCTGGGTCATTCCTCTGCTCTTCCCCAAAAGATTTAGTATACATGGCTTTGAAGATGCTCAGAACTTTAAATAGTATTATTAGTAAATTGGAGATTCATCAAAATTTCGGTTACTGAAAGATCACTTGATAAAGATCACTGAAGTATAAATCACCATCCTTAGCCATTACAGCTCACCTAAAACCCATTCGCGTTTTATTCTAAGCTATAAAAACCATTCAGGTGTATCCAGCAGTATCTGGATTTCAGGGTTTTTACAGAAACTGAACCAAATCCATAGGGATTTTCCACTGTACTAAAAATGGACATTCTGTGTGCACTAGGGGAAAAAAAAGGATTTTAAATACACTGCTTACGACAGCTCACCTCTATAAATGAACTCACAAAGTCACATTGCAAAATATGTTAGAGGAGGAACTCATAGATGCTTTAAAGCCTAGCTCCCAAGTCATCCTTGCAAATTGCCATGGATACCAGTTCCAGAAATACAATATAGATAAAGAGAAGGAATCCGCAAAGAATGAAACAATCTTTAGTCTGTTGTCAAATTCTGCCTGATCTTTAGAAATGCAGATGTGCAGACAAGGAGGTACCACATTCATTTTTGTTCAGCCTCATCACTTACTTCCAAAACACACTGTCTAGCAGTCACATATTATAAATATTTAAGGAAAGACTTGTGTTTTGAGTTCACAATTGCCAAATTCAAAAATAGGCTTGCTTTTTAATACTGCTGAATCCTTACACATGAAGACACCCTCCCATATTCTCACAGTTCTGCTGGCAAGAAACATGGAGCATCCCTAAGTGTGCTATGTATATGTAGGCAATAGCACAGAAGCACTTTGAAACATGTCCAGTGCAATAAAATCTGAAGAGTTTTCATCGTACTTTCAGCTTTAAACTGTTTTACAAATAATTATTTCCTCCTTCGTCATTTTCCATGGGTATTTTAACATTATGGAGTGATATAAATCTATCAATATCATTACCTATTTTAAATTTCTATCAAAAACTGTTCTGCAATGGAAACTGTGACAGAAAACCCAAGATTACAAAACATTGTACCCCCAAAAGCTACCACAGGAGCTGCAATAATACTTTAATTTTTCTTTTGAAGGACACAGATGAACAAGAAACATTTTGGTGGTAACTGTTTCTGGGAGATAGGAGGTCAGTCATGCAAACCAAAATCATGCCTGGCATTTCCATGCAAAAAGACTAATGCTGAATGCTCTTCCACGTAAGATGGAAAAGAAAAATACTGCTTTATTCTCATAGGGCCTTTTACTGCATTCAATTGAATATCAATAAACAATACACACATATTTGCTCACAACCAATGCTTCCTTTGCAAAGTTCACATAACACATTTATAAATATATATAACGAAATACTGGCATGATTCCAGAGAGCAAGACAACCATCTGTCTGACCTGTTGCACTGTCACTTTTGGTGTTTGTGGCAACGACCTCATTGGAGGCAGATAGATTTGACTCACAGGATGCCATCCCAAGACTTATCCGTATACAACTGAGCCCACAAGAAGTCTTGTTGAGATCAACTCATCTTTGTAGAGATGAAATTCTTGGCAAGGAAAGATTTCCTCTAGCCTTTTCAGTCAAAGTTACCTACCACATTACAAAGTGTTTAGCCTTCAAAATGAGAAAGGAGGTAAATACTAAGTGTAAAGAATTGGGATATGCCTTAATTTTAAAGTATTACCAGCAATTTTGATAATACTTGCCCAACTTCTGTAAACCATATATGAGAAGATTAGCAAGGTCTCAATCATTCCCTCAGTCACTTCAAGGTTGTTAATTTTTTTCCCTTCCTAATTTTCTCTTCAAGCTACAAAAAGAGATCAGAAAAAACTTAAACAGAATAAATAGTTCAATTACATGAAACTAAAATAGCAATAACTAATGTCTACTTATTTTGCAGGACTTGGATGATATGTTTATTGCTACACATAGTTTATATTTCTACTAGCATTCAGTGCTCTACTCAAAACATGCAATTATATACCAGAACTATAATTTGCAGATGTCCCTACTTCATTGAGCACAAAGAAATTAATTGCCCTTTTTCTAAAGAGCATAAAAACTTTGCATCTAGGTCTTTGAGCAACTCTCAGAATGTTAATAATGTTACTAATACAATACAATATTACATAAAATAGTACCAGTGGTAAACTTTCCACTTCACACTAATAATTATCAGAAGGCTGCCAGTACAATTAAGTCATATATTCAGCCATAGCTAGTGTCCTTCCAAAAGAAATTGAAACTACTAAAAATATTCTGAATACAGAGCTATTTTTTCCAATGGGTATTAGCAACACTAACTCCTTCTACACTGTACTATGAACTTCATACTGTTCAGAAAGTGTATTTATGGAGTGGCTGAGTATTCAAAACCCTCTGATGGGTAGGTTCTGACATCTGATGCTTCACGTGAAGTCTACCAGAATCCAGGCTCGTCCCAGTTTTTAAAAGAAGCAATACAAAAATAAATAAAAATTGACTGGCTGCCCATCTTTCAAATATGCCCACTCCACCTCATTGCCATGGGCTCATCATACAGCATGATTAAGTTATCTGGAAGTTTGACATCAGCATGGAACATCAACATCTTCATCTCAGTCATATCTAAAATCGTCAGGATGTGACGTACACTGACTCTCGGAGCCATCCTCTATCAAGTCTCATTTCAGTCTGGGTATTTCAGGCAATTAGCAATTGGCTCACTGTCGAGTTTCCAAGGTAAAGTGCACAGTTAGCAGTTTCTCCTTGGCTGCCACGGATCACTTGGAATGGTTCCCTAAGAAATAGTCTTGAGTGCTTAAAGCTTTTCTGCATCACCCCAGAGTTTTACTTACATTTCTTTAGTCCCTTACAGAATTCATCTGCTTTCTAGATTCCCAGAAGAAAGATCCCTACCATGATCCTCCATGCTCCACTTCCCAGCCACGTTACACAGTTCACCTTCATTTCACTATATGATCATAATGCCTGACCTTCCAAACAATCAGGTATCATGGCAAATTATATTATAGCCCTTAAATGGGGCTGCAGTTTCATAGGATTTCATTTCTATTCCTGAATTGCAAAGGACGAAGTAATTTTACCTTTTTTTTTTTTTTTTTTAAACACAAGCAATATTTCTAATTCTTCTTTTTAATTTCATCTTAATTAGTCCATCATGGACTGAGTATTTAATAACTGTTACAGTGTTTTTAATTAAGCTATTTAAACTATAAACAACTACCAAAAACTACACAAGTTTCAAGATATTTAATACTTCCACAGACTACACTCCTCTGGCTTTTGGGGATGCTGACCTGAGGAACCCACATCTGCCAAGTTATGGGATCAGATGGTACAGGACCAGGTCAGATGACCAGTAATGGATGAGAGGATACCTGAACATTAGTGTCTGGGAAGCTGTTCAGGATGCCATCCAGCTTTTCCATAGGGTTTCATTTCTGTGCCTCATCCCCATCTGTGAGAGCAAGCCAAATTACTCGTGTATCTCAAACACACTGAAAAATAGATGATTTGTAGAGCAAACCAGTTCTAGACTAATCAAAACTAAACCAGCTTCCACGTCCTTCACTTGAGGGATGTGATTCCCTATTCCAAAACAAATAAGTTACTACTTCATGAGTGGAAGTACCAGGATCTCTTGGCCAGGTCCCCAGTCTGCTAGCAAAACTCTCAGGTTGCTGAGGAAACATTATTTATACCAAGGACTCTATTGACTAAAACTCTCTGACAATTATTTTACCACCTCATCTGGCACAAAGAAATGCTTTCAAATGCAGATTTGTGGTGGCAAGAGAAAGTTGTTAAATGGATGTTTTCCTTTTGCTATTTGCCAGAGTGAATTGAGAACGCAGATGTAACATTGCAAAGAAAAAAGCCTTATGCAACATTTATTAGTTTTGTATTTTATACGTCTATCCTCACTCCTTTACAGCTTTAGCTCTATTTTTCTGGAAGCAGATTATAAACACTGTCGCTTACACTGAGCTACAGAAAAACACCGGAGATTAACCTCACTTTATTCCAGTGACTTGTAGTTTCTGAGTAACTTGTTTTCAGTAGCTGAGGACAGCAGCATAAACTTGAATAAAAACAAGATCATTTGAAAGGAGGAAAGTCATTGGCAAGAAATGAGAGCTGAATGCACTGGGGAGAAAAAGTCATAGTACAGAATTCCAGTCAGAAATCTCCATTTCTGTATAGCTGAACACTTCCTTTGGGACAAATTATTTCTCCATAGAAAGTCTCAAGTAAGAAAAATCCTGTCATTCCCGATATTTAGTCTTTGTATGTGTGAATCTAGGTGAATGCCACGTAAACACATCAGCCAACTGCAAAACAGCAAAATAGCTAACAGTGAAAGCTGGCTGCAAGCTATCATTAAGTTTCCCCAACACATTCCATTATTCTTCCATTATTCACAATTTCACAAAGCCTCACTCTTAGGATTACCCTCCCACACACAAACACACACCACACACACCCTTTTTCGTGTGGAAAGCTTTCTGGAAAACTTCCACAGAAATGGTTCTCAGAGCTATGTAGAATTACTTTTGCAAACAAAGCTAAGGGGAAATAACTTATTTTGTCCATATTAAAATAATAATTGGATTTCTTTTATTGGGAAACTCAAGTTACTTTATAGTTGATGACCATGACCAAAACTTTGCAAGGACATTACCCTGGAGTTAAGACGTACTTTGCTATCACTGGAAATTTAACAAAAGCAAACAACTGAGAAGTATACACATTCATGTTTCTTACATGCTCATCGGTATCAGCAGCTCATTCTCTAAATATCCCTTTTGGAGGATATACATACAGATAGTAAGATCAAGGAGAAAGATTTTTATTTGAAAAAGAACACTAAAGAGAAAACAAAAAATGGAGAGGAAGAATTCAATTAACATCTTAGATCTCAATTCCAAGAACTAAGCAAAATACCAAGAAGGAACTCATCGAAAAATGACTGATTGCATTTCTGCCTCACTGCTGTGCCTGGGCAGGGGTTGGAAGAAGTGCTTTTTCATGAGCATCCTTCAGCAGAAGGCTCACAGGCTCAAACAACACACCTGAGCCTGACATGCAGAGCTCTGACGTTACCTCCAGTATGTCAGGCCTGGAAGGTACTGTTGATGCTTCAGGTTTATTTGCCTTACACTTGAAAGCAATGATCTTCCCCAACAGATGGGGCTAACAGCATAAGACGATGCTGATGAAAAGGACCTAGTTTTGTCAGAAAATCTCTTCTGTGATCAGCATGGATTTGCCTGCAAACCCAGAGCAGTGGAAATAAAGAGGCTTTTGTACTTCTGGATGACAGGGAAGGCTGTGCTGCAAATCTGATTCTGTTGACCTCCACTTCCAGTCTAATTGAGTACAGTTAATTCTCTTGGCACAAAAATAGGAGAGTAAGCAATTAGCCTTTACAGCCCATGGCTTAATTTGAGCGTGTTCTTTAATGCACCGAAGCTAAAAACTTTGTAAGTAGACTTGGGTTTTATGTCAAGTTATTGCTCTAAAATTTGTCAATGGAATGGCTGGTCCCTGTAAACCACGTTTGTTCCACCCTTCCTTTTCCTAAAAATGAAACACTGAAATGCAGAAGACATTCCTGCAGTTAGGCCTTAAATTACTACTACAGCATCAGAGTGCAGTATCTAACATTTTCAAGCCCTTACTCAGCACTGAGCTGCTGTGCAGATGATAGTATTATCCATGCTTTGGGTGTATCTAAAGGCAACACTGAATCTCTTTTTACAAAACTTACATTCCTTAGTTTCAGCATGCTTTTAATTGGTGAAATCAGAGGTAATTGTTCAGTGGGTTCATCACTGATTTGTGAGTAAAACACATCTTTGGGAAACTCAGTAAAACTGACATTTGGTGCCAGCAATGCAGACAGAAGTCTGAAGCTGTGAATTCTCGGAATTTATTGCCAGATATAAAGGGGAGATAAGATACTGCTTATAAATCTCAAGGGCTGCCGCAAAACCACCGTCAGATGTCACAAGCTATAAACTTACAGAAAGGGCGACTCCAAATAATTCTTCCTCGGCTTAGTTGCAGTGTCATGAGTTATTTCTGCTGGGTAGTTTCATCTCCCCGCACAGGCAGCAGGGCTGAACAGACTCGTGTGGGCAGGCAGTAGCAAGCTGGCAGCTGGGAGGAAGCTCTCCTGGTATCTTCTGCAAGGTTGCAGTGAATTTCCACACATGGTGCTTGTCCTAAGGATGCTGCCAACCTCACTATAGTAAAAGACAAGATGCTTCTCACACAGAAAGTGCTGACTTCGTATCTGTAAAGTCCTGCTATGACTAATGGCCATGCACAAAATAAAATCATTAATTCAGTGCTTTGCAGCAGTTCTCACAGTGTAACTTATTCCCCTTCACAGTCTGCTTTTTTAAACTACATTTTCCTATCCAACTTTATTTTCAAAAAGAGGAAATTAATTACATCTGAAGCAATTAGAAATTTAAAATCCTTTAATTCGCTTCTCTCAGACACACAGCTTTAGAATATATTAAGAAGATGTTAGGTCTAATACTCTCTTCAGAAGCCTGAGAGACTAATTCACTTCGATAGAAGGCACACATGCCTCTGAAAGCAAATATAGCCATTAACTCCTTTAATCCCTCTCCATCACAAACGATCTATTTGTTATTTAACTACCAAATCATCAAAACGTCGAGCAAGAAAGGTTCCAATATACTCAAACCCACATACGCAGGAGATGCAAACTAAAAGCTGCCTTCCCCTCACATGCACGCTATGTCCTGGCACGCAGCCATCAAGCACGTCGCGGTGCTTACAAACCTACCTGGAAACTCTTCTGTCGCCTGCCTGAGCACTCTAAAACCAGACTAAATTCTTCCCCAGCATAAATTTGCTTGGGTTCTTTAATTTGATGCACCAAAAGAAATTTGGCAAAACACACTGAAAACAAACAATAGACTTGAAGCATTTAATTGACCATGAGTTTCTTGAATTACGCCCGTTTACAGAATTATGAACTCTAAGTGTAATTTATGTACTAGCTGCTAGGAGAAGGCATACTGCAATACAATGAACTTATTCTTGAACTTTAAGAACATTAACATAACAAATAGCAAGTACACCAAGAGAATTTTACAGCACATTGCTGGAGCAAATTGGTATTACAGTCCGGCAGAAGCACCCTATGGCAAATTAGCAAAGGGAGCAAGCTGAGTTCTCATCTTGCCCAAAGCAGACATGCTGGCGACACACAGAGCAGCACCAGGAGGAGGGCACTCATAATACAACACTTTACCCTGGTATTGCACCAGTCCTCTGTGCGCTCTGGCTGCCTTCACTGGTTTGGCCTAATGGCTCTACACAGCCCATGGTCACAATGTGGCCTCCTTATCTAGCAGATTAAATATGTATATACACCAAATGATTAAGGGAGCACGGTATTTTTTTCCTAATACACTAAGTGCTATTAGACATAATAGCCTGCAGTAGGCAACCTGAATTTTAGATGACTACCCATATAAATATTAAATAACAGAGAAATCTACATTTCTGGGCAAATGCACAGACTGCAAAACTAGCAGGGGTCAAACAGGTCAGAAGAAGGATTTTAGAGAAGAAAGAAGTGCAATATTCTGAGACCCAAACACTAAATTTCAAAGTAGCACTCACACTGTGTTAAGACGGATCAATCCTTGGTAAATATTTATTTCACAAGCCACCTACTACAGGCCTGTAACATTGTGTTTTTTTTTTTTTTTCCTGGACCTTTAATAGGAAAGATCTGCTAGTGTGGTTTTTTTTGTTTTTGTTTTTTTTTCAAAGCAGCCTAAAGATGATGAAAATTTGAAGGCACATAAGGACACTTTCAGAAGCTTGAAGATTAACAGCTTGTTATGTTGCAGAGCAGTTAACACACTTGAACTTAAGCAGGGGATAATTTCTTCCCAAGGAGGAAGTGAGTGGACAGAGGATTCATGATTAATAATTATCCTAATCTACTTTCACCATTCCTGCATAGAGGTTTTTAACAGAATGGGATTTAACAGCAAAGTGGGATAATTTGAACCTGTGTGCAGGGGATGACAGTGAAGAGGTTTGCTATACATGTACACAGGGCTGCCTTAAAGCTCAGAGTCCCCTGCTGTACGCAGCCTTCATCACTCCGTTAAGAGATTTGCTGGCATCCATCCGCATGGCAGAGATGTGCTAGACTCTGAAACCATTTGGCAAAATGCTAGAGGACAGTTTTAAAATGTTCTATCTAATCCATGATATCCCACATTGCACTTGCAGGTTACCTTGAAAAGGCTGTAAAACTTGAGGTGTTTTGAAGTGCTTCAGAAAATGGGATGATATCCATTGACAGCAAAAAAGCAACAACTTTGTTTCACTGAAGCTTCTTGCTTCAGGAGCTCCATCCCGACTAAGGAACACAACAAGCAGAGGGATGGGATGTGTGTGGGAATGGTGGGAGGTACAGGGTACACCCCCTTTTGGGACTCAGCAGTATTCCCTGTCTTGAAGGCAACATCCAAGAAAGCTCAATTAGGGGCATGTTCTGTGTAGCCTGAATTTCTTCATTACATTATATTATTTTCACATAACTTATTTGTAATCATTTGACCACCGGAGCCAGAGCAGTTGTACTGACAGCAGCTGGGACCAGTAACTTTGGAAATGTTTACAGTCTGGTTTGTTGGATTGAGTCATAAAACAGTCACTTTTGCTTTAATTTCATAAGCTAAAGACCCAAACTCATCTAAAGAAAATTGTAACAAAGGCCTGGTACTCAAAAGCAAAACAAACAAACCAACTAAAAAGCAAGCCCTGAGAGATAAATACTCATGTAAGCCATGAGTAGCACAATCCCATGGCAGATGTAGAAGCAACCCCCTCAGGACCCTACACACACTGACTCTATATAAGGTCTGCCAAAAGCCACATAGGGTGGCTGAAAAATTACTTTTCACAGCTGGTAATAGCTGGGGGAAGGGAGACAAATTAGAGAAGTCAAACTCTATTAAGAGAAAACAGGAAGAAATGAAAAATGACAGAGTGAACAAATGGCATCTTCCCAAAGACTTGAAGTAATATTTGAAAATAATCCAAATACAAATATTTGATAGGAAAGGGATTCATTTTAGAAAGTAATCCATGAGAATTATTATTTTGAAAGTTTAATACTTAAATGCCAGCAATGAAGTCCTTCCCTTCTTCAAGGTGCACCTGTGAGCACTGGTTGACACATAAAACTTTGCTTTTGCAGCTACAATGCAAATTAGATCCAAATGTATTTGCGAAGCAGTGAAGAGGAAACTTGGAAAATTATTTAGATTACAGTAATTTCATTTTCCTATTTTTATGTCCTTGGATAGATAAAAGATATATGGAGTGGAAAAAACAAACAAACAAACAAAAAAAAAAAAACACTTTGATGTGACCGTTCTGATGGACTCCCTACACTGTATTGCCTACTTTTATATGCACGCATAAAAACAGTAGCAGTGAAGGGATTGGAAGTGACATACAAATACAATTTTGAGAGGAAACCACAGGTACTTTCTCTGACAGTAAACTATATCAAAATTCCATTATTTAGGGAAGTGTCATTTTGAAATGGTATATATGATGTTTCCCTGTTTATTTTTGTTCTAAGAAATCAAAATTCTTCATGAAGTGTAGTTGTCACAGGGTATTAACAACCATTTCCCACAAGCAGATTAATTCCAGTCATTACTCTTTGTTTTACCTAACAAACACATTATATGCTTTGGAACATATTACTCTACTCTACAATATTCTGATATATTTCTGAGTAAGTAAATCCAATTCACTAGACTTTAAAACATCCGTACTGCTTCCCTATACTTCCAGTGAATAACCAAAAATAAACCAGAACTCTGTTAAGTGGAATACAACAAACTAAAATATCCCAATATCCAAAGCACATACTTTATAAAAACTACAAACAACACCAACAACACCGTTACATCTCTAAGATACACACTTACGTTCTTTCTGTGAGCTGTTTTACTATCAGCATTTACAACTTGGTGTTTAACATTCCCAGAAGGAGATGAGCTTTGCATATTCTCTGAGCTCTGCTCAGTCACCTGCCACAAAAATCAGCTTGCAAATACCTTACATAATTAGCATCTAGATGGATCTCCAGATTTAAATGTGTGAAATACAAAATATTAAGAAACACAAGGTTAAACAAATATGGAACAGAGTCAAAGCAAAATGTACTATTCATACTTGGTCTTTCCAGTACTTCGTAATCCTGGTCTTTCCTTATTTGCTGAAGATGTTTTCAACATAACAGGATGTTAGAGACAGCACTGTGTCATAAGGTGACAGGGAATAACAAATGTGCAAGTAAGAAATTAGAGTTAAAAAACGTTGTGTAAATGCAGAATTCATTACAAAATGACTCTTTTATAAAAAGGAAAAGAAGCAGCAGATGGAAAATAATGTCACACTATCTGTTTGAAAGCACAGATTAGCAAAATTATGCTAGAGATTTTCAGATATAAGGACAGAGGACTCTGGTTGGGTTTTGTTTTTTTCTGTGAAGTTGTACAGGACAAGGACTGGCTTTCTCCATCTCACTATAAATCAAGTCTTGAGGCACTGTGGTAGTTACTATGCTCACAGGAAAGAATGGGATACATTTACAAAAGTCCAAAAACCATCACCCAGCTGATAACAAAGTTTACTTCACTTCTGCCAGAAGCCTGTCAAAATGTTAAGTCTCATACCTGAACTAGTAACTGAAAGCCTACACACTCAAACCAGAGGGTCACACTGAATTAGCTTTCATTGGTAAGACACATCCATGTGTGCAGCTTCTAGTTCCTGACAACAACCTTGTAGGGGAAAAAAATAAACAAACAAACAAACAACAACAACAAAAAACAGTGTCACGTCTTTTTGTACACAAAGTTTCAGGACAGAAGGCTCCATTGGCTCAGGGTCGTACCACTTGTGCAAAGTGAATATAGCAGGTTGAAAGATTAAAAAAAATAATAACCTCTCTTGTGAAAGTAGTTTGTGTTGCAACTCTTATATAGGCCATAGATCAGGTCCTGTCATGGCAAGTTAAGGCATACAAGAGCACGCACTCCAGCATATGCCTGAAACAGCAGCTCGACATGACCAGACTCCAGTCTCCAGCATCACACAACCTGTGTAACCTCTCCTCTGCCCATAATGCTGGATGTCAGCCTGCTTACTAACTGCTGCTAACCACAAGACACACTTTCCTAGTAATGATGTTAAAAAATGATGTTGGTGAAAGTAGGGGGAGAAACACCATTAAAAATAAAAGATAGCAAAGTAAGGTGGACTTTGCATGGACCAAATACCCAAGCAGACTGAAGAAGAATCACTTGAGACGGAGGAGGCTCAGTGCTAGGCCTGGAACGAAATTTGCTGCAGTCCCCAATAGTAAAAAACTTGCAAATCATTAACTTGACTAATTTTCCTGTAATTGATAAAATTCATTAAGATACTGTCCTAGCCAAATGCAAACTCCAAGCTAAAACGAATGAAAATACATCAAAATAAATTTGGACTAAAACACACTCAAAAAAGTGCTGAATTTATTTTATATAAGCCGCTTCACATTTATCATCCTTTCATTGCATTGAAAATATCTTAAAAAAACATAGCAAGTTAAGGTTTGCATCTTCAAAACCTGTTGTGTCAACAACATTTCAGACTAGTTTTAATAATTTTAGTTTTGATAAAATAAAGACATCACTAAGTAAGATCTGAGAAAACTATAAGTGATCTTACATAGCAAAACTTCATAAATGTTCTTTGTAAGCATACAAATATTTGGCTTCATTTTTATTTTGTCACATTGTTTGTAAGGTTTTGGGTTTTATTTACCTGTTGCAGAATGGGGCAAATTCGTCAATAGCAGAAGTGAATTTACATCCTCAAGCAAATGAACAGTTCTGAGACGCATTCCTGTTACTAAAAGCAAAACAATAAAGAAAAAAAAAAAAGACGAATAGAACAACAACAACAGTATGCAATGTAACTAGAATGCTTGAACAATGAGAACTAGATAGCTAGGGAAACCACAGCAAAAGGATCTACCCTACAGCTCTCTCCCATGATAAGTGAAGAGCACAGGAGTGTGGGCAGCACATAATTTGCCTGCCTCCCTCTGTTTCTAAGCAAACATTCCAGTTGCCAGAATAATTAAATTGATCTATGAGAAATACAACTGCTGGACTCTGCATTCAACTTTTGTATGATTCATACAACAACCCAGACTAAGTTGGGGCCCTCTAAAAGGCATATAAAAATGGATGACATTTTACTTAGGAAAACTGACTTGCTAATTTGACTAAACTGCATATGCAGGCAAAATGTTCACATGTAAATCCTTTCAGACTTGTAACCCAGACTTTAAATAAGCAGTGGCCAAAAAAAAATAAAAAATAAAAAAAATAAAAAGAAAAAAAGGCATAAAATTGTTATAGAAGTAAAACCATCAGATTTCTTACTTTTCTGTAGTCTAGTTTAGTGACTCCTATCACTAAACGAAACAAATTTAAGTTATAAATACTTTATATAAAAGTTATCACAGTAATCAAAAATGAGGAAATACTAAAAGTGCTACTGTCCCAGAAACCACAACTTGGTCACTTCTCTATGTTTAAAACAATGCATACAGAAATCAGTGGCACAGAGAAACACTTGCTATCCTACCTCTTAAATTAAAAATTGTTTCCTTCTTTTTGTAGACAACACTGCCAATAAAAATTCTTGCTGAAGTCATACATACAGTGTCACAAAGATTCCCTCCAACATGATGTTATTATTGAAACTAAGACCCAAAGATCCCTGTTTTACATGAGGAACATGCTATATGTATATGGTCACTTCCAATTTATTTGCAAAACTCCTTGCTGAAATTAAGAATTCACCATTAAGAAAAGTCATTACCAAAATACAGCTTACAGCTTTCAGCTGTAACATAATCAGGAAAGAAAGGTTTGGTCTTTTGTACTGCTTTAAAAAGACTCTTGGGAATAAAATCTGCAGTAAGTTCACATAAAGATCAAGTTTCTCAGATGTCTGAGAAACTGTATCTGAATTTTTAATTAAATATTAATCTCAGGAATCCTAAGTATCTTCAGTGGTGGTTTTTTTGTTTTGTTTTGTTTTGTAAGATTTTGCATACTATGAAATGATATGGAAAAGGTGAAAAGGAGACTACTGTTTATTTTCTTCTGGTATGAAAATTAGTGAGCATGAAATAAAATTAGAGGAAGGCAGAGGCTGTTTTGAGAGTATATGCAATTAAGTTGTAGGGCAATTTGTCACAGAATATTGTGGGTACTCCAAGTGACATAAGTTTCAAAAACAGCTAGGAAAAAATGAGCTGGAGAGGAGGCAAAAAGTAAATCAAATCATGGCTATTGAACAAAGATCAGTCAAGGAATCTTCAGCCAAGGAAATCCCCAGAAATGGCAGCAGGGAATTATTTTGTTTGTACTAATGTCACTACAGCCTCCTCTAAGTACCCTTCCCCAGCTGTCACGTACCTTTGGAGATAGGAGACTGGATTAGACCAATTTACAGCCAAATGAATGCATAACTTTATATTGTTAAGGAGGAAACGAAACATCTGGATGCCCAAGAGTACAGTTCCAACACAGGTGGCACAAGGGAGTACACCAGAGAAGAGCAAAATATGCAAAGAAAGGATGAGTTTGGTAGACATTATCTATCCAAAGGGAATGTTTCAGAGACTATAAATATCATTATAATAAATACTAAATTCAGAATGCATGTGTAGAAACTAATACAGCTACCAACAATGGTTAGCAGCAGTGACGACATGGCAGCCTTTATCACGGGTCTACTTAACTGCACTGTTATTTTTCCCAAGTTAATGTACTCATCTTAGATCTAATATAGAGCTGAAACCAGCTTGTTGAGAAGCTCCCATCACCTTTCCAAAGCTCAGCTATGCGTAAACAGTACTCAAACATCTGCCTGGTGAGGACAGCACCAAGTGGGAAATTTTAGAGTGACCCAGATGTGGAGATTTCATTTCTTCAGACCAGAAGACCCTTCTATTCCGTGGAGAAGTATCTAATGGTGTTCCTCGGAAACTGAGTCCTCCAGACCGGACTGATGATAGCATCTAGATCATCCACGAGAAAGGAATTGGTTCAATGATTTGAGTCTTGGGCCTGTTCTTATTCCACTCATTCTTTACTGTTTAGATTTGAGTTCATTGTGTTAAGCTTGTTGTATTTAGGACAGGTTAGAGTCAAGCCCTGAAACTTTGCTAGCTTTTGCCAAGCCTTTCATTACATGCACATAGCAGTTTGAAATCAAAAAGCTTCCTTACCAATGTAATGCTTCATACAGGTGTATATTCTCCGCATACATATAATTACAGCACTTGATGCACAACACCCACTAAGAAAACAAGGTCACCTCCCCATTGAGGGCTATTAGACATGAACATCTGTCACTTAAACAACTGTCACCAAGTACATCAATTTGAAGACTTCACTTGGCTACACAGAATGGGGGGGGGAAAAAAAAGTTATATTTTCAAGTTGATGGGGTGACATCTGTTTGAATGACAGATGCCTGGGCCACAAGAGTGCTGAGCACGGTGTTTCAATGAGAAAGTGATCACCTCCAAAAGACTTTACCTAACATAATAAATGAAGCATTCTTTCTCTTATGAAAAGCTCTTTTCATATTTTTTAATCCCCATTTATCAGGAAACTGAAGTTGAAAAATATAAGAGATGAATATGTTAAAGTAAGGCAGCCTTAAAGCGTTTATAGACATGTTATTTGTACCTAAGTTTAAATCATGCTGTTTAGATCTCATTATCTTGTTTTGACCATGATATTGCAGACAAGTCATGCAAATTTGTAAAACATTCAGTGCAATTTGTATTAGAATTAAATACTGCTTTGGGCATGTACACTTTCGGGATATTTATTTTTACTACTAAATGCTACACTAATCTGCAACTGAATTGATCACTGCATTGAATTAGATATTATAGGAGGATTATCTCAAGCAGAACAGAACAATCCCAAACTACCAGGGTTTCTCTATCTGAAAACAAAATTACACTGATTAAAATTATGAAAAACTGGCTTCATAATTTAGTAATTAATATTTAAGTTTGTTTCATTAAAACGTAAATACATTTTGGGAGGCAGTAGATTAGTAGTAGGTAGGATGCTGTAATCTCTTTAAAATACATCTCAAAAATTTTGTTTCCTATTAAATTATATGGACAGCATGTACAAGGCTCAAGAGCAATCTGTTGTTTCAATCCCTTTGCTATTATGCAATATTTATGTATGACTGTATAGATGAACATTTGCTTTGTGAAACGATTAAAAAAATTATCCCACAACCTGAGAAGAAAAATGATTTGGCAAAATACAAACCAAAGCCCTCTAAACAAAATATGTATGGAATACTTGAGTCCAATCCATATTCTTTCTTAGGAGACAGAGCTATTAGCAACTTCCCTATTAGATTGAGTTTTCTGACAGAAAATGAACTCTCTGTAGTATTCATCAGATAATTCAAACTCAGAATTCAAATTTTATCTGCTTTTACTTCGTACTAAAACAGGAATACCTACAAAAGGGATTAAAGCATTTCATTATAACAGAATTTAACAAAACATTGAAAAGCATCCCTCTGTTTTCCAAGGCCTTTCAGTTTTACACTTTTCTGTGGGTTGGGTCTGTCAGGAAAAAGAGTACTTCCATTAAAGAACTCTGTTCCTTTTTTAGTTATATGATATATCAGATGAATTACATGCAGAGGAGTTGCAGGTCTGGATATGTTATTGGAAAAGTAGTTTACTCATATAAAAATTGTGTCACCTGCACGTGATACTGTGACTGCTGGCAAAAATACGCCTGGGGGGAAATGTAGCTCAATACAAAGCATCTTAGCAGCTGTTCTACAACCCCAACTAAATCACTTATATTTTGAAAACATCAAAATATTTAATTCCTGCCTCCAACAGTCTCATCACGGCAATGTTAAAACATATATATACATTTGGAGAAAGGGAAAACAGTGAAATTGTCTGGAAGAAGGAAATACTTATGAATTTTCCTCAGCTCTACACTTCACAGAAATCCAAGGTAACTAATTTGTAATTTTTATCCCCAGAAGCACTCTTTAGATAATGGCTGTCTAGATACCCAGAGCCAATCCACTTGTGTGGATCACCTCCATGACAAAGGTAACTGGCCATCTCCGAGCATTGGGACAGACAAGGACACAGCTGCTGCCAAGCAGCTCTGCAGTGAGGGAAAGCCTGCCAGAGAGGAACAGGCCATGAGCACAAAACGATGACGACTATTTGCAAAGAGCTGGATAAATGGCACCTCTGGCCTGAGGCAAGCAATCTGGCCACCGCAGAGAGCTGCGGCCAGGAGGTGGAAGGAGCAAAGAATAAAGAGGTCACTGAAATGGAGCCTCTGCTCCTCAGTCTCAGCCTGACAGCCCTCACTGTGAGGGTATTTTCTCTGGGATAAATGTAGTGCCACAACACTGCAAAAATAAATTTAAAGCCAAAACCAATGACAGCTGTCTGTATTGCAGCTCGTCACTCAAAAGGGATCATTTCTCAGATGCTTATAATTTAAGTCTTATTTTTAAAGATGAATTTAGCACATTTGTTCTTACTTTGCAATTCATTTTTGAAAGCTTTGAAACAAAAATGATTAGAGGGAAAAAATGCTTCTTGCTTATCAGTATATGTTTGTGTGCAATTGCTTTTTTTTTTTTTTTTTTTTCCCACAATAGATGCTGAAAACATGAAAAGTAACAGAACAGGCACTCAGATGAGTCTTCTGGTTGGACAAAAATAGCTCTAGAGCTTTCTGTTTTCTTTCCCATTTACTTTAAAGTATATTCTTTAAAAAAAAAAAAAAAAAAAAAAAAAAAAGCACAATTTAACCTTTAAAAATACCATCATTGCACTATGATTTTATACAGCACATAAGAATTTACCAAACTAGCTCCTGAAGTCAATAGCAAACATGGTTCTTCTAATCTTTATACCAGTATGCCACAAATTTGCTTTCCCAACCGTCTAGGACAAAACAAAAATATGTAAAAGGCAAAAATTAAAAGTGTTTCTCTTCATTTTTGTTCCACAGATACCTGAAGCAAAGGCACACTCCAGGATTTTTGATCACCATTAACTGTGTTCACATCTAGTTTATTTTGAACTTTGCTGCTCAAGGTTCAAAAGAGATTCAGGAGCTATATCCAGACCTCCTGCATCCATGTTAAATCACCAAGCCTTTTTTTGCCTTTTATGACAAAATTCTCAGTGAAGCACGGAACAGTCATATGGGGCCAAAAGCTCCATTGGACTGTTAAAATGTTAGTATGAGCCTTCTGTCTGTGCTACTGCAATATAGCACCCACATGTGTCTATTATTTTAAAAGCAAGTATCAAAAAAATTATACCAGAATAAAGCTTGACCATATGCCTTAATGACCAAGTACAGTGTTTTGATTCAACGAGACAATACTAAAACATAAAAGACCTGATAAGAAGTTGAGTTATCAGAGCAGTGACGGAGGCGACCCATTTGTGACGAGCCAAGTTCTGCCACAAAATGGCGGCTGAACACCTCCGAGAGAAAATGGCTGCCGGCAGGAGGCAGGCCACAGGCCTGGGCACCTCAGCCTCAGGGCTGGGAGCTGGCACGGTCCTGACATGTGGCTGAGCACCTCGTGTGGCACTGCCTGCACGCACCAAGGGTAAAGACCAAACGAGAAACTGAGGGACCACTTTTATCCCAAGAAAGTGGGAGTAGACGTGTGAAATAAAATGCATGTAAAAAGAAATTAAGGAAAACAAGAAACACTTTCTGTTGGCTGTCCAGTGAAGACAAATTAACAGCAGCCTTTTGTTACCTAAATGACGCTGTCCACAGCCTCTTATGCCTAAGTGATATGAAAAAGAATTTACTTATTTATTTATTTTGGTTCCCTTCTGGGCCCTGTCCTGGGATGGTGACACACACAGAAATTCACCTTATTTATTAATCATAGTATTCTTCCTAGTGGTGATTTGTTGATTTGTAAAAAACAGGAATGTTAGTAAACAAACCTGTGCCCTTACGATTCACAAAATCCCACAAACCCTCAGCTGCAATCTCTGTATACCCACAGGCTGGGTGATTTCTCCATCACCACCGTGTTTTGGCTCATGATAAACAATAAAATCATCATTACAGCTGTTATAGGTGCTCTTCATGTTGATAATGCTGTCATAGATCAAGATAAAGTAACAATGAAAAAAGTATTTTTCTTAATCCCCAACTTTCAAGCATTCCTTTACAAACTGAACTTGCCCATTGGGATTTAATTACGTATGTATCCCTAAAAGGGATTTAATTACCTATGTAGCCCTAAAACACTTGGAAGGTCTTCAGAATGAAAGAACTTCACAATAAATGCTGTTAAAAATTGAGATTCATTTCAATTAAATTCTTCAATTTACTGTTAAATCATTCCAAACTACTGTGGTTAGACTAGTTAACTCTTTAAGTAAGTTGTTACTGGAAGTTACTGACGTCATCACTTTTCCCCAAAACTCATCTGCCCTTTTCATTTTTTCCAATTATTTCAAGTTTTTCCTAATTATGCCTATTTCATGTTCAAGTATTGTGACATTAAAGCAACAACTTAGACTTCAAAATATTTTAAACTACTATTGTATAAAAATGAGTGTACGAGATCAGTTTATTACTACAGAAAGACTTGAGTTCAAGGCAAACTAAATAAAATTCACATCAGACTAATGGGTTTTTAAAAAGTGTATCTCATATTATTTATTCCTGATGGCTAAATAAATTACAGAGCAAAACCAGACCTATTTAGTCCAAGTGTGGTACTGAAAGCATTTTCCTTATATCTTTCAGCAGTGATTTTTCTTTACCCAAAGAGATAATAGAAACAGAAGTTGTCATTCCAAAACTTATAGGAGATTTAAGGTCTGTAAATGGAACGACAACAACCACCACATCACCAAATGCATCATTATTAATTTGTTCTTTTTATATAAGTCTTGAAGACTTATAGCTGGGGACAGTAAGAATTGGGATGCAAACCACTTTGTGCAAAAACACTTCCAAGGAGATTTTTTAAATTATCTAAAAGAGAAGCTATTAAACTAATCTATTGTGGATGCACAAGAACTGACCTGTTATCTCTAGTTGAAGCTTCATATTTATAAAGCACACAACAAAGAACCTAGATAGCCAGGGACACAGACAGCTGCCAAAGCAACTTTGCAGTTTGTTTCCCACAGGCAGCCAACACTGCTCTGTTCCACATTTTAACCAAAGGAACAAACGAATTGCAGGCAAAACTGTATCTACATCTGGTTCCTCTGAGATCAACTGCTAAACTTTTATCAACTTCATCAGAGTAGAATCAGGCTTGAGTAAATCACTCCTTGCCAAGACAGCAAGAGCAACTTCCAGGAGTTTTAAGCTTGAATCAAGCTGTAAGTCATCACAGAATTTACCAAAATAAGAGAATACTTACTGAACCATTGGTATAAAAGATCTTCAATGTTGGCATTAGAAGAAACCAAAAAACACTGTTTAACTAAACTGGTAGCATACTAATGTTTTGAATACTAAAATTGTTTCTGCTATGACCACAATAAAAAGATGTTTATAATTACAAAACAAAAAAAGGTACAATTAGTTTTTTTGGAAACAAGTGATATGCTATAAAAAAAAAAAAAAATCTATACAAAAGGTAATCATTTTTCACTTAAAATAAAAAACATTTTTTCCCCACTGCTCCACCAACTTTCAGGTACTGTCTGTAGGAGCTCATAAAAAGCCTCATAAAATTCAGCTTGTCTCTCTGTTGAGAAAGCTTTTATTCAGTGTGAAGAAAACACAAGACACTTGGTTTTCTTATTATCAAGTATGTTGGTAAAAATAAGATGGGCTGGTAAGTTTTCCCAAGCTCTTTGCAAAGTATTTTTCTCTATGGATACTGTTATGCTTACTATTGCATTTTTGAACCCATATGTTGAGCTTACAGTTCTGAAGGTTTTTGTTGTTGTTTAGAAACAAAAACAAACAAAACAGTTATGTCCTATGTACGTAAAATTTGGTCTCTCTCTTCCCATATTTTAAATGGAAAAATGGTCTTTCAATCTAGCCATGGCAGATTAATACCTTCAGGAGGAAAGCTGGGATTTAGCACTTCATTTAGCTTACACAGTAAAAGCCTCCAATATCACTATTGAGATTATACAGCTTCCCAAAGCTACACCAAATCCTTCATTGCCAAAAACATTGCAAAAGATAAATCTGTACTTACACAGTACATACTATTGTATTTAATTTAACAGAAAATAAAAGAAAAAAAAATTTGAAGACTACTTTACAAAGCTCTGTGCTTATAGTAACAACACTATAAAACAAACTCGTTTTGGTCAGGGAAAGGGGATTGTGCACAAGGCACTACAACCTTCTGATTTTGAAGCATCATGTTACACATGCGATAAGAAACTCACACATTCCCATCTTTCCCTATAATCCAACATGGCAGGGTAAAACACTGAGGGTTCAGGGTTGAGGGAAAACGAAGACAGGGAAAAAAGAGATAGAAAGAGAGGGTTCTTCATAACAATCCTTCACAGATGTTTTGTGAGAATTTCAAGTAAATTGCAAACCCTGTAAAATCCAGCTGCCCACCTGAGTGCTTGGGTAACCATCATAAAGGATAAGAATAAATTTGTTAAATGTCTGCTGGCGTAGGAACTAAGCATGGAGCAGGTCCCTACAGCCCCCCTGGCACTCAATGGTATGCAGAAATGGCACAAACCTCTTATTTCTGTGTCTCTTGATGCTCCATGAACATGGCCAAGGATTTGACCCTAAACAAATAAAAAAAAGTGAACGTTGTAGTACGCACTGATAAAAGCCAACCCCTCTCCACCCCCCAAAAATGAAAAGCCCTCCCCTTTAAAAAGAAAAAAAAAAAAAAGCTATTTAGAAATCTAGACAATGAAGTCAGGTCTATATAAGTATAGAAAACAAATGCTACTAAGATTGTCTCATCTTCTGTGTATTTTAAAAATATATTAAGTTTTCAGTGGATCCACAGGGATAGTTATATCTACTTCCATAGTCCAGCAGACACAGCATTTATACCTATCAGGAGGATACCATGGTTTACAACAAAAAAGAGCTTTTGGAAAGAAGTTGGGAAAACAGCAGCAATGGAAGTAATTCACTACAATAAAGTTTTCATGATTTGTCATGTGTGGGTGAGAATTACCAATTTTTTTCAGTTGTATGCCTGCTAAGAATCTCAAATTCCTCTATGCAACAGTTTGAAAGACAGACTTCAGAAGTCAAAGAAAATCTCACCTTGATGAGGTTTATCCAATGTACCATTTCTCAAACTTTTGAAATGGGACTGACGGCATGAAGTGTACCAGCTGGCACCATGTGTTTCAACAGAAAAGAAACATTCATTTTACTTCTATACCCTTGCCACAGTCTTCCAAAGAAATAATAAAGTTTCCAAAAGTTGTTTAATGCCTATTACCTTTTTTAATTATTATTAAAAAAAAAAAAAAAAAAAAAAAGGAAATAGTGAATAGAACATTACTCCTCAGGGCCAACTAATCAAAGCCAATGGAAAATAAGCATGGGAATATAATACTGTTGATCAACCAATGCTGAAGTCATAAATCTGAGGAAGAAGAGTTGGAAGAAAACTGCTAGCGTCTGGCCAACCACTTGCACAAAACAACTTTGTTTAATGTATTTAGTGTCACCCTGGTAGAAATAGCTAAGCATTACTGCACCGAGAGAGCCAGGAGATCCAATTAATGAGGACACTTTCTACTGGAGAAGTCCTGGCAGGAAACAAAGCTGAAACTCCTGGCAGGAGAACTCGGGACCTGCCAGAAACTACAGAATTTGGATGAATCCAATCTTTACACAAATGTCCAAGTGAAAAAAAATAATAATAAAATCCCACAAAGTGAAAGCCAGCTTGCCACTAGCTAAAATTAATTTTAACAGCTAGTATAACTGGGCATTTTACAAAGCAGCATTGAAGAGCAACATATATTTCATAAAAATACTGTCTGGCTCTTCAGTAGAGCTTTCCATCAATAGATCACAAAACTATACAAATGTGGTCAATATCCGTCCCTGAGACTAAGAGAGGGATAATAGAAGAAGACTGTGAGAGGATATGACTTGTCTAATACCAAGCAAAATGATGTGAAAAAGGATACAAAACAAAGACATGTGAGAAGCTATTACAAGTAAAAAAAAAAATCTTGGTGAGAAAAATAACCACCTTTCTTCCCTAATGGTGGTCCTCTTATTTTGCTAGCCTTATAACTGATAACCTAATCCAGTGATTTTTAATTCCAATCTTTCCCAGAATGGAAGTAACAAAATACAATTGGCTAGTCAATACAATTAAGGGATTAGGAAAGTATCAAGTTTTCTTTCAAAAAATGTATTTTTTTTTTTATTAGTAACTAAAGTAACTCTGCCACAGAAGTTGGAGTACTTCCATGAAAAAAAGCATCAAATTACTATATAGAAATAAGTGTTTCCCTTCTTATTCAGAACAAAAAAAAAAAAAAAAAAAAAAAAAAAAGAGCATTACATCTGTGAAGGAATTATTGGCATGTATTCAGAATATGAGATAGTGGCTGGCCATGCAGAATGGTTAAGACTAAATTATTTTTTGTTTTAAGTCTGAGGACAAAACTTCAAGTTTTATGTGGACACAATCTTACAAGATAAGGTCTACTTCATGACACAAAATCACAATCATTAGGTGAGTTACCCTACTATAAAATAATTTTAATATCATATGTTTAGTTCCTTGAAATTGTCTCTGTAGATAGTCTCCTAGTAAATTTTTTTTTTGCAATAAAGTAATTTACCAAGAGCCAAATTGCTTTGCTGCTATTAGAGTTTCTCCTTTACCTGTTTTACTTTTGTCTCGACAATGTATTTTAAAAGCAGTAAAGCAGAAAGCAGTAAAAGAAGCAATAATGAAGGAAGAGACACACAAAGTGATCCTTAATGGATTGTCAGCTCATGAAGGCAATTCACAAGCTGTAGCAAAATGAGTTCTATGCACAAAAGAAATCAATACTCATTGTAGCATCCTTCCTGCTACACTGCAATTTATCAGCTAAGCAGAATACTGCCACATCTCATAGGCCTCAGAAAACTACCTGCTCTTGGAAGCAATGTTTACTGTACCCTGATATCACCACAGCTGAATCTGATCCATGGACAGCACTGGCTTGTCAACTCTCAGAAGACCAGAATGGGGTCGCTTCTTCAGCAACAAAGACCAAGGAATCTTCTCTATAACATGAGGATCACACACAAAAGACACCCTTGGAGTGACATCTATTGCAGCCTTTTTCTAAATTGCTATTCCCAGTGAATTCAGGCAAGCTAATATCTGTTTAGTTGCCAGATCAATGTTTACACGGGTAAATATACCGTAACGTTTCCTGTTTATGTTAAAACCAGGTGCACATGCAAGTTCCCTGAAGTCTGCATTACGCAATGTAGTTCAAAGACAGACAGTAAAGTAGCAATGTTGAGCAAACACTTTCTTAGAAGTAAATAAAAAATGAATGAGGGACCACTCCAATATTTAAATTTACAAATTGAAGCATTTGGGAAGCTGTAAACAGCAGTAGTAATATTGCTATATCGGGTATATCTGGCCTTGAAGTAAGTAAGTACTTCTCAAGAACCAAGTCCAGAAATTTGTCCTCACTTAATGATGATCCCAATTTATTAACATGAAAATTATAGAACCCAATTCAAATTCATAGGTGCACAGCCCTGCAATGCCTATTAACGTGGTTGGAGTAAGTTAGATGACGGAACCAAGCAACACAAAGGTCACTATCTCATCACTTACCTAATGGAGCATATTTCTGCATTTCAGATTATGTGAAGTCTTTTAATGAAACTTAACAGTCGCAAACAAGATAACCCCAGTTAAATGTGTGATCACATCACTTCACTGCTGTAAAAAGCAGTCTCAACTTTCTAAATGCACCTATCAACTTCAATCGGATGTCAGTATTGCCATGAATCAGAAGAGACACAAAACAGGACTGAGCAGCCAGAAATCTTTTCCCAGAGAGCAATGATGTTGAACCACCTGCTCCTCCATGAGGCAGATTGAAACTTCCAAACTCTATAGCCAATATTTGAGATAACTTTGGCATGAGCACAGTAAGTACGCTTTCCATTTCATTGCTAGAGGAAGGATTTCTCCCTGTGTACACCAACTACTGCTGAAGTAAGGTACCCCAGATATTTGTCAGACATTGAAACATGAGCATTAATGATACGAGCAGCCCTTGAAGACTCTCCTGAGACGTAGCATACATAGCATTTATTGTTCCCCCTGAAAAAAAAGAAAAAAAAAAAAAAACAATCTTAAAGGTAATCTTAAAGGTGTTGTGTTTTACTTCCAAATACTGGTTCTAAGTGTTTGGAGTTGAAAGCTCCAATCTTTTTTTTTTTTTTTATCTGTTATAATAAGCATAATAAAAGCATACTTTTGATTGTGTATCATCACTAGCACATAAGAAAATCCAGAAGATAAGAAAAAATTTCAGATGTTCTTAGAAAAAAATTGGATGAAATTTTTCTTCTCCTCATTTGTATTAGCAATAAACAGGAAGCATAACTGAGGAATAACACTGAAGCTACATATTTTAAAGACTTTTCCCTGAGCCAACAGGCATCATCAAGAGCAGAACAGGTTTTCTCCTGCCACCTTACCTCCCTCCCTCAAAGGAAGGGGAAAATTGTTAAGAAGCCTGAAGAAACGGCTACAGTGGAGGAAATCATGAAAAAAAAAAAGCCTTGCTAAGATGCTGTTTACTATTCTGCTAAGCTTAGTCATTTCTTTTTCTAGAAGATGGCTCGCTATTTGCAAAGGAAGTACTCACCATAAAATATCTCATGCAGGTAAAGGAATAAAATCTAGCTCTAATCAGTCAACATGTCAAAAATACAGCCATAAACAACTCTATTCTACTTCTGTTGGGATTCTATCAACTGAAGAGCCCTGGAGCACCCTACATTAACATCAGGAAGACCACAGAAATTAAATGGCATGTGAGAGCATGAAAGAGTGAGGACATATGAAAGAGATTCCATCCTAAAATTGGAAGGTAAGATGCTGGGTTACATATTGTGGACATGGTTACAAATTCTATTTCTTTTAAGAAGCTTCACATAAAGATACAGCAGACTTGCATCTTGTAGTACCTTGTAGCATCTTGCAGTGGTACACTTGCAGTATGCACATAATCCTGGGCATGAATGGTTTTCTGGGCAAAATAGTTAATCCTAGTACACGCAGAACTAATAACCTAGTGGAGATAAAACAAGCAAAACAAAACAAAAAAACAATACCTGGAACTATGAGAATCTGGTAGTATCTGCTGAGCTATGCTGCAGAAAGAGCTACGGAATCACATAAAGACCCACAGACCCAGGACTTCTAACCTTGTTAAAAAGAAAATAATATATAATTTTTAAAAATCAATGGTGATATACAATGCATTTCAAAAATAGACAGTAAAGATCCTCTGACAAAACCCTCAGAAAAATGCACTTTATAAAGGAACTAGCTTGAGCTTTGGAGTTATTTCTAAGTCACATTCTAAGGAGCAATTAAATGCACCAAAGGACATTTAGCAAGTATATTCTTTTACTGATTTGAATAGTACTTTGAAATACCTCTCTGCATATCCTAAGTTTCCACAGAATCTTCCAGCTCCAGAGCACTCAGCAAGAGCGTGCAAACAGAGCTGGTTACAAGGCTTCGCCAGAGCCATATTGAACAATTATCATCTGTAAGCTCATTTCAGTGAGGGTATGTTCATTATCTGGCATTTCCCAACTCCTGCTGGTAAATCACCATACAAACAATGAAAACAATTAATTGGCAGATTAGGAAAGAAAAGTCGTTCACTTCATGAGTCAGTAGTTTTAAAAATGAAATTAAACCATCCATGCACCTCTTCATCCTTTCCTCGCTAATCTCCACTATTCCTTCCTCTAAACCACTGCACCCTGAAAACAGACGTTAACTCCACACACAACCCACTCGGAATACATAAAACTCAAAAGAGAAAAGAAATGCATTATGTACTGTTTCTACGGCTGATTCACAGTTCAGACATTCTGTAGGCCATCATTTAAAACTTCAGGCAGGAAGAAATTCAACTGTTGTACACTATTTGTATGGGCACAGGCACTTATGTCCCATTTCATCTCAAAGGAAGGAAAAAAAATAACAGGAAGAACATATACGTTGACCATTTGAATGTAATGACAGCTTATGCTCAGCAGGAAGAGAATTAATGACGAGTCTCCTGGTGTAGAGCAGCTGAGCCCTGAGAGTAATGCAGGGTGAAACACTACCGCTCAGCTGCAGTGATGGCTAAAAAGGCCCCTCGCTACCACTGAAGGACACGCGTGGTTATCAGCAGCCCTGTTTCTCCCTCTCAGCATTGCTATCTTGACACATACAAAATAAAGCAAGTTGGTACGTAGGTAGGCCTAAAAAATACATTTATTTGTATAAATAGTTCAGGTCCTTTCACCTAAACTACAGAGATGAAAAAAGTTGAGCAGGCAATGTAGGTTTATATTTAAAACCAAACACACATGCTGATATATATATATATATATATATATATATATATTTTAGGTACACGTGCACACACAGAGAGTACATAAAGGCAAATGCTAATCAATGGCAAAATATGTAGCCACTGGACTGAAAAACTCTGCTTGAATTCTCTCCATAATTACTTCAGGAGGAAAAAACAAACAAACAAACAAACAAAAAACAGAACTGGTTGACCCAACCCCACTTACTACAAGATTTTCATTATTTACTTAAAGGGTAATATAGTTTTTAAACATTTTTAATAGAACTAGCTGCATGACCTACTAGTAGCCAATTACATCTTTTCTTTTGTCACTTAAATATATATCACATTACTCATTTTAAAAGGACACACACAGATCTTTTAGGTTTAAAATTGTATCATTTAAAATGCACGTATTCCCTAGTATACAAAGCATATGCAAGTGATCTCAGTTAAGTATTTCTCTGTGATATTTCACATTTGCAGTATTCAAAAGTATTGCTGTTCTCGTGGTGGGCAAAGTCAATGGTCAGTACTTCACGTAATCACTGATACATTTAACCTTACAGATGAATTCCCATATTCTTATTCATTTTCACTCCTTTACCTGACTGACTTACTTCCACTGCATAACCCAGTTTATCAGCTGAGGAAAATCAGGGATAAGCATGAAGTTTCTAAAAGGAGTTATCACAGATTATATCATAAATGTCACCTTAATGGGATTTGTCACTCAATATCTGAAAGGAACACATTAAGTCTATAAAGGATAAAAATTGCATTAAAATATAGGGAACTGATACTGAATTGGTCATTAGATACGTAACGAACTCTTTCAATCCACATGTAAATCCTAAGCAGCATACTCATGAGCCTATGTTGGTATGTTCAGACCAGAAAGCACGTGCTGTAGAACACTTCACCTAAGCCCTTTTTCTCTGGCAATTACTAATCTTAATTTAAATCATTTAAAATGCTGTAGAAGCCTCTCTTGCATTAAGGCACATACTACATGATGAAGAGTTGTAATTTGCTGTGGATTTTTTTTTTTTTTTTTTTAGGAAAGCGAAGTCTCCTTTACTCCATTAAAAACAGTTCCAAAAAGATCAAAATAATACTGTTCACCTCAAATAAATGAGTACTTTATCAGTTAGGCTAGCAGAATGTTAGCAATCCTTAAAAATAATTTTCTAAAACATATACGATACTCTTGGCTAATGTCCTGGCCCTTCTCAGTGGGGTTTATGACCTGATGAAGAGCAAGAGGAAGGTAAGAAGCCTCTGGATAGCTCTGGAGTGTGTAACGCATCTACCACCTACCAGATTCCTGCCACATTTGCTCTAAACATTCAATGGCATAGAAGCCATTTACGTTGTCACCAACAGAAAAATTTTGCATCTGTGAAAGCAGTTGAATCTTGGGGTGATGGGAGGAGTGGGAGGGTGAATAAATAAATCAAATTAAATGTAGCCTGTAATGTTTGTATCTCTGCTTCCACAGACTTTTACTGTCATTATTGGTAAATTCCCAATCCTGAAAACACAAAGGAACAATACTTGAAAGTTATCTGTACGTAGGAGCAGGAGCACAAACCAGAAGAAATACAATTAGTTTCTCCTGAATAAAGTTTCTTGCTGTGTAACATTTCTTTTTTTGTAACAGGTCTTTCTCAAAATACATGAAACAAGCAGACTACAATAATCAAATCTGTTTAGAAATAACTCATTATAAATTAGCAGAACGTTGATGAGAAGAGCTGTCTCTCTGAATTGACATTGAGACAGGCCACACTAGGATTGTTCAGAGCACACCTTCTATGGCCTCCCCCTCCTAAACACAGGTTAATAGTGATAAAATCACTTTCTTTCACATCAGAAATCTAAGAAGGGGGAGGAAAGGGGGGTTAAAATGTGAAAATGCCATCAGTAGATAAGCAGGCATAGCTAATTTACTGTGTGCATATTCACAAAATGTTCTCTCTTCAAAATGTGCATCAGAGCAATAGAGATCGAGACCCTTACAGGAGCATCAATCGGTAACACATTTCTTTTTCAACCTTTTTCCCTCTTCTTACGAATCAGCACAAGCAGTTAGTGATTGCTGCTTAATCGCGATCAGAAGGCAGAAACTACAGACTTTCTTTCAAAAGCGAGCACAAAGCCCATCAAAATCAATTGCCAGTCTCCACGTAAATGCCAAATAAACAACACCCATGACATTAGGCTGGAGCTCAGGCAACCTGTGCTTGCTAACTGCTGCCCCAGTGTGGTGCATGCTTTAACAAACGTAAATATTTGGATTACAAAGGAAGAAATGGTCCTGTGATAAATTCTCTCATGTTCCTTCATTCTCTTGTGTTTTTCTTTAAACCTCTACATGCATATTAGCGAATACTGTGCTTACTGAACACTGTTACATGTCAGATTTCCCCTCTACTGGCAAACGAACTGAACCTCCTAAACGCACGTTTCTTTTATTTCCCAGTTCAGCTGTTCATTAAGCTTACCTTAGGTTTGCCAAGCCAGATACATACATGTAGCTGCCTTTACACGCACACCCAAATCCACCGAGGATTTATGCTACACTGACTTGCACAATAGAAGAAAAAACCCTATGACAGGGTTTTTAAACCTATGACAGACCTCTTCCTCTCCTCTCCGTTAAGGTGTTTCAGCTAGACTCAGACCTTCCCTAAACTGCAGCCAGCTCCTTCCTGCCAGCTCCACGGTCTTCTCCGTTAAACTGGGATGGCAGACTCCCAGCCCCTTTCCAACAACCCTAAAGGAAAACAGTGTCCCTTGCCTGTTGCTTTCAAGCATAGGGAAGGAAAAAAAAAAAAAAAGGAAAAAAAAGACATAATTGGATGCATATTTTCTCTTTCAGTTACATAGCCAATTATGCAGCAATCCATGCACTTATGGATTCCAAACCTGCCCGCTACCCAGTCACTGGAGGACAGCAAGGCTGAGTTATGTCAGATACAAACACATGGAAATGGATTTTATGCCGGATTCGTGCTCCTGGAAGCTCTAATTTAACACCAGCACAGACAGGCAACGCATGACTCAGTGCAAAGTCTACCGGCCAGTGCCAGCCTGACACATGCATATTAAGAGCAAAGTCTGTGCTGCGTCCAGACAGCTTTCTAAGGCTGGTAGCTAATTCAGAACAAGCGTAAACAAACTGGAAAGAGACACCTATGGCACTCTCCACCCAACACTGACATTCAGTTTTCTGTTTATTTGTACAAAGTTTATTAACGCCCATCTTCTCCTGGACTGCAGAAGTGTACCATCCACTCCATTATCCATACCTACTGCATTTTAAAGAAATTATATTCGAACAGAAATCACCACTCAAGTTCTTTTCTTAGGCTGATTCGCAAGGGAGTATCTGATGTCCAAAGTTGCAAAAACTGATTTTGCAATAGGAGTGCAGTGGTGACCTTCTTAACCAATTTAATATGCCTGGAAAAGCTCTAGATAAAATAATCTCTCCTTCCTGTAATTACTGAGGAATCTGGAGGGAGGTAGCAGAAAAGTGCTGTAATTTTAAACTGTATAAATGCTACATGCCCTAAACTCCACAAGTAGATTTTTTAATTAAAAGCATACCACCATTAAAGCAAAAAAAAGGGGGGGGGGGGGGGGGGGGAAGAGAGAGACAAAAAACACAAGACGGAACAAAATAACAGGAATAAAATAATTCACACTTTGACGGATAAAGTAAGTGCTCGTGTACTCTGTTCCTTTTCCATGAGGCCAAAAGACATGAGTATTAGGAGCACGTCAAAGGGGAAGAGGAATCTTCCCCTTGTGGGACGTGGGTCCTTTGCCAGGCACTTGCTCAAACACGAGGTACTGTGCAGCTGGGTATGCACCACAGCCACTGATCAAGTGCTGCAAATTGCTGTTCTCCCAAATGAAGTTCCATCATTTAAAAGATATGGGAAATTTGTAAGATGGGGAAATGCAAAGAAAATTAAGTTGGAGTCTGTAGATTAAATACATCCCTTGCTTTTAATATACCTGTATGCCCTAATCAGGACTTGTGTTCAGGAAGATTTGAGTCCCATCAGCTGGTAGAACAGATTAGTATTCAGAGTTATCTCAAACTACAAAAAATAAAAATGATAATTCTCCTCTCATAAAATACTTGTATCTTTGAAATACAATAACAGAGAACAGGAGGGAAGAGGGCTGCAGGGAAGAATATTTATTGTTCTTTTTTTTGTTGTTTTGTTTTGTGTTTTTTTTTCCCAAAGTATGATCATCAAAAAATACAGAGCAACAAACTTAATTAGTTTTCCTCTAATTATCTCTTCTGCCAACCACCTCTCCCTTTTTTCCAAACTGATTATCAAACAGATGTATTCAGGATACAGACCAAAGTTATTTCATTTCAATTACAGGTCTCTTCTAGCTGAATTGCAAGAAGCTGCAATGCACAAGTACAAAAATACCCTCCTTTCAATAAACCCCTTTTTGGCAAGGCAAATTAGATCAGCTGAAGGTTTCTCCAATGTCATGGATGCTGACAAATGCTCCTGGACGCTACCGTCCTGCATTGGAGTCATCTGATCCGTGCTTGTGCTTGCCAGGACTTCGCTAATGGCTATTTCCAGCCTTTGGCTTCCCACTCCTGCACCCAGCTGTGCTGAACTACTCTTGTCCTTATGCTCTCTTTGAGAAAGAGCCAACTCATCTTGGTTGGATGTACCTGGCAAAAGCAAGCCCTGACACAAGTCTTTTTTCATCAAAATCTAAAGCTAGAAACAAAAAAGGGGTGAAAAAAAATACCTAAGGGGAGAGCAGGAGACGAGTGGCTGCAGTCCTCCCAAAATGTCTTGACGCATGCAGCATTATTTGTGACTGTGCCCTGGA
Source organism: Anas platyrhynchos (assembly GCF_047663525.1). NCBI lineage: Eukaryota > Metazoa > Chordata > Aves > Anseriformes > Anatidae > Anas > Anas platyrhynchos. The sequence goes on along the minus strand of NC_092593.1, from coordinate 34,102,546 downwards.
AATATGCATTCACACCCTGCACAATATTTACTGAAGCCAAAAGGAATTAGTTTTTTCTTTGTTTGTTTTTTAAAGAATGAACAAGACTCGCAATTACAAATCAGCTGACGTTCTCAAAAATCAGCATTCCACCTGTCTTCCAATTTGTATTATTTGTTTGAAAATTACTGTTTCCAGCAATACCGCTCTTCATTTCCATGTTAAGATTAAAATTTGCACGTTATTATCCTACCTTACACATCTATTTGAAAATCAGCACTTCTCTGCAACTGAGAGAAGTCCATTAATTCCTCTTCCCCTAACTTCAGCTATGCAGATAGCACTGAGCTGAAGAACATCAGTAAATGTTAGAGGTAAAAGAAGGGAGTTGGAAGGGATTTTAAAAATGATTGCTACCTACCCATACATTCAACTCAGATTTTAGTGAGGGATTTCTAGGAGGGCCAGGGGCCAGCTGAACAGACGGACCCAAGGCCGGCAGGTCGCAGTCACCCCACTCAGGAGCATCATGTCCAGTTGTTACGGGCAGCTGGCAGCTCAGGTTAAACATTCATACCAAAAGGAAGATGCATCACCACCAACCTGGCTGCCTTGTAGTTTAAAATCCGTACAGAGAGAACTGCATGGACATTATTCCACTGGAAAAAGGTACAATTTCAACCCTGTACAAAATACTTCTGTACGTTCTCTGAAAAAAAAAAAAGTCATGAGTCCACAGAGGTATTAGCCTTCCTTAATTTTACAGATATTAATCTCTTGAAATCATGAACTTAACTCTTGTAGCCTTTTTATACATGTTTCACCATTTTGCTACAGCAATAGAGAGCAATCATGTCCCAAAAGTTCACGCTGTATACATTTACTGACTACTGCAGACATTTGCAAATATTTTACATAGGAAAAAAAAAAAGTCTCATCCAAGCAGTCAAAAAAAATGAGCTCCAGCACTAAACTCAGCTGCAGTTTTGCCACCAGCATCAACATCACTACCGTTGCCTTTCGGGCTGTCAAAGTGCAAAAGAGACAGAGAAACAAGAGTCCATCAGCCTGGTCCCACCTTTGCCTGCCCGAAGTTTTGCTCCACAGAGCAGAGAAGCCTTGGCCATGCCTTGGCAGAGGCATGCAATATAAAGAAAAGCACAAGGAAGATAGGAAAGGAAGAGCAAGTGCAAACAGTTTAGACATCCCAGGAGACACAGGATAAGTAGAATTGTAGACACCTTTTTTATTATCAGGATTTATTTAAATCCTAAAGCTAAATTAGTGTTTCCCCATGCTATTTCACATGTCCAGATCTAAGCAAAAGATGATTGCAGAGGGCTGAACAGAAGCACTGAGTTATTTTGCTGCGGCAATACTGCAACAACTGCTAAAGAAATGAGAGAGGGCAGCTTTGCTGTGCTGGTGCCAAGCTACTCTTGTAAGTGAAGCACAGCATCCAATTTAATTCCTGAACTTCTGCAGCAAATTCCTCCTAGTGTCAGAGGAAAACACAGTTAAGGTTTTAGCTATCTTCAAATGCATTTTCTAGATGCTATGCTTTGTTTCACTGGCCCAGTTCATACAATCCTAAATTGAAAGAGATTATGAATTAAACTTAGGCAGTGATAGGATCACAAGTTTTTTTGTTTGGTGAATTTACTTCAATAGAATCTGATAAAAATAATAAACTACTAAAATATGCAATTACAGCAGAAAATCTAGGAAATGGGGAGCTACTGAAGGTGTAATTCCTCCTGCTGATGCAACTACTCCTGATGAAGTCAGAAGGGCCACCTCCTTGATCTGGTGGGGGCTGATTCTGCCTTCAAACACTTGAAATTAGCTTGTACTTTTCATTATATCTCCACTGATTTTAGTGATGAGCAGACCAATTAATTTCAAATGAGGTGTGAATGCTCAGCTTGAGAAAAACAAAAACCAACAGCTAATATAAACTGACTTAATAAAAAAAAAAAAAAAAAGTGTGCTTTCATAAACACAGCACAAACTTCTGCACTTTCTTCTCTCACCTTAAGAAAAAAAAAAAAAAAAAGTATGTCTCTAGTCCTTTTTTTTTTTCTTTTCCTCTGGCAGAACTACATCTGTATTAGTGGACAGACCTGCATTAGTAGCTCCGTTTGCAAAGTGCGTGCTTCTGAATCTCCCAACTGTTCTCATTTATGATGCTTTTATTCACATATTGGACAAGGCTTGGAGCATGCAAGTGATGTTGGAAGATGAACTCCAGGCCTTGCCTAATGCACTCCAACTGCTCATGGCCTTCCAGCCTGCTGAAGCACAGGAGGGCCAGCATGAAGAAAAACCCCTGGAAGTCCATACCCTGTGCACACATGGTTTCTGCTGCTCTTGCTCTACAGAGCTGCTTCCTTTGTCCCTCATTACTTGCTAAAGCAGACATGGCCATCATATGGCAAGGAAACTGTGTGCACATTTGTGCTTAACAGAATGCTTGCATACAAGCACATATTACAAATATATATATATATATATATATATATATATATCACAGAATCACAGAATATATGATACAGATATATATATATCCTTGTCTTCCTTTATCACCGAATGCACTAGAAAGGACACAGTTTGTAGTTTAAGTATATTAAAAGCATAATATCCAATGTGTACCTTATTATTAGAGGGCAATATTCTAATTCTGGAAGTAGCACAGTTTCTTCGACAGACAGTAATGGTTGTACTACATTACAAGGAAATGACACAGCAAGATGGATGCGTTCCGTGATGCAGTCAGCATAAATATGTACCCTAAGCAGATGAGGAACTTCCAACAATTTATTCGGATTCCCTCAACCCAACACACCTTTCAAAGCTATGCAAGGGCCAGCCACTGGTTTGCTATTAACATACTCCTTGGTAGACTCTCAGAGGGCAGTTGAGTTTTCTCCAAGAGGAATCCAGTTCATGAGCCCCGCACATCAAACTAACGTGTGTTAAAGGGAAAAAGGCGACTGACTGTGAAAGTACAGTATCTCTGAAATGAATTAAAATGTAGGCACAGGCCAACTACTTCTACAGACCTTAAGCCACCTCATTGCAGCTCGTATGGCTCAAACAGGCAATACCTTTAAGAAGGTGACATTTGTGAGCTGTCCTCTTTCTTGTCCATTCCCATAAGCAATGTAAGGTGATTCAAATTAGTTTAGTGCAGAAGGAAGGAAAGCTAAGCTGAATCAATTTACCCAGCATTTCTCAGACTAAAAGCACGCTCAGATATCGTGCGGCCAAGCCAAGGTAATGTGATCATTCTTACATCCCCATGATTAACTGAAACATTCTCTACTTATTGCCCTGAGAGACATAAGTGGGTCTTTTCTGGCTTCTATTCATTGTTACTGAACAGTGAAGATGATGTGGAGATGGTGAGAAACTAAAGCAATCTCCAGGCTAGTCAGCAGGTCAGAAAAGCATAAATTACCCAAAGACACGTACATACTATACACTAACATCACAATAAACAGAAATACCTGATTCGGCCACTACTGACTGTTCAGCTAAAGTAGGACACACAAGATATCTCATTTGCTACATATTTTATTAGTGGAACAGCAATATTTGACCCTATTTTGAAGATGTTGCTTACCAACAACTTGCAATTGTTGTTCTGAACACCTAAGGTGAGTGAGATATGCTGTTTGACTCCGGAAGAGCAAGATGGGAACCGCTGATATATGTCTAGGTCTCATCATGAGACTTGACAAGTCTGATGATAAACAAGTCTTTCAAAGACTAAAGCCATAAGCTCGAGAGTTACAGGATTGAGTGCATGAATGAATGTACTAAAGGATTCATTTTATTTACCTCTGAAATGGTAATATTAAAGGAAACAACAGATCTACAGCATACCTCAGAAAATGAAATATTGCAATTAAAACTAGCATTTAAAATAGTTCAAATAAGTAAAATATCCATGATGTAAGCAGGAACCTTTCCAGAAAGCTACTTTTTGTTCATGTGAAGAGAGTCGAGTTCTCTGTTAAACATTGTGTCAGAAAACCTTACGATTCCTCCCCGCCTAGCAATTTGAGCACATTAAATTATTATTCTACATGCTTAATGCAGTGTAAGGAAGCCATTTCTTTCATGATATCTGACACCTTTAAACAATTAACATATTTCAGTACAGGCTGCATTTCAAGGCAGTAAGTAGACCTAAGTATAAAATAATCAAGAGGTACCTTTCCTATCAATGGACTGGCTGTAACATTAAAGATAGTAACTTCATTGCATAAGGAACTGCTCGGCTTTCCCCTGAAAGATTTTGATCTTTAAATATTTCAAAAAGTTGCTTTTTCAGGCCTCAGGTGGCAGTAAATATATTTTTAAAGATGTTACCTCTTCACTGAATGCCTCACTAAGTGGCTTTTTTGAGCAAAATAGCCCCTTTCCAGCTATTTAGTTTTTCTGCACATTTGGAGCACCAATTTGATGAACAGCTCATGTGGGTGCCCAGCTCTTTACAGCTGACCACTTCCCGTGTGCATATATATCAATGAGCACATGCTTGTGGATGCACAGGGAGCACACAATTACCGAGTTATTAGAGTATTTGGTTATTATGGGCATCTAGAGAGACTGTTCTGGGAGATGAGCTGGAGAAAAGAGAAGGAAAACTCTTCAAGAAAGCCTCAATGAGGTTTGACAGGAGTCAAAAGTTTTCACAGTCTCGTTTTAAATAAGCCTGCATGCCTTTCAGAAAACATGTTTAAGCAATATTAATTTTTCAGTATATGCTTTTTGAACATCTCCTTGTTTTTTTTTGACTTACATAGCTCACAAGTACAACAGAAGGAGAAATTTGCAACACAGCTCGTTACATACTGGAGCAAGCTTCGTGCTGTCATGGGTCCTCTGGATCTGCTCAAGAAATGCCCAGAGTTGCAGACTTCTCTTTAAAGTCTATTTTTCTGCCAATATGAATGTTGCCCTCTTCCAGCTACCAAAAGTTGCATCTGCCTTAGCATTTTTAGCACTACTGTCTAATGCCTCCATATGCCTCTTTCTTTGTTACCAGACAAATCCTCCTCAGCTTCCCTCCTCTCTCCTCCAAGATCACTTTTTCATTACTTTTTGACATCCTTCTGTTCTGAAAAGCAGCTCAGGTCTTTCTTAAATACCTGAAGGTGAATTCACATCTGGTTTAAATGTTTGGCACCATGATGAAAGAGCATTTAAAACAATAGACTCAAGCTCTGCCAGTGTCTCCTTGTCCAAGAAAATGCAAGAACATAAGAATTTTATTCCAAGAAAACTTTAGATCTCTTCATTTTCATGGGACCACAGCCCGTTTACTCAGCTCTACCTGAGTAAACACAGCCTTCACCATGGTGTTGTATTATGAAAGGTGTGGTGTCCATCCAAATGCATTTTATATAGATGTGCACACATGCATGTACGTATACACCACACGCATCTTAGTGTCCTGCCAGTTTTTGGCAAAAGAAATATTCACAATAACCATGCAACCATTTAGAAATACAAACTTCTGATTTCTGTTTTTTCAGGCTTTAAGAAGACTTTTCACACTCGTAACTGCGCCCAAGAACAAACGCAGTATTACAAGCAGAGAAATAGAGTAGCATAAACCATTTTTACTATTTCTCATCTGCACTAAATACAAAAATTGTGTGTTTTCCAAATCAACTAAATGCCAGCTGCAACGATATCATTAAATCCATAGCAAATCTAACAAATTAATGAGGAAAGCAATTAAGGCTGTATTAGAGACCTTATTCTTACTACACAGTCAAAAATGCTTCTTTACTTTTAACAAAGAAAAAGTCAAAACAAAAGTTTAGAGCTTGAATTTTCGTTTTCTCATTGACCAAACGCAGTTAATCTATTTCTCAAATGGCACCATTTTTTGAGAAATAACTTGCAAAGATCTGTGATATGAAAGGGAACAAAGCTCAAAAAATAATTAAAAAAAAATATGAAATCAGAGGCAGAAAGGAAAAACATGAAAAAAGAGGAATTAAGACAAAAAAAAAAGGTAGCAGCGGCATGAGACAGAGACCGTGGTAGAGAGCTGTATTTATGAAATCATCTTTTGTTTACAAGTGATGTAGTAGGCAAACCCTCCCCTCAGCTGATGGATATAAAAGAAATGAGCATGAGTAAAGAAAAAGGCAGCAAGAAAGATAATACTAGATGTAACTGTATGGTTATAAATTTATATGATGTCAAGGAAAATTAAATCACTAAATCTGTAAACTTTCTTCATCTAACTGTGAAATCCAGGGCTTTGTCATCAAAATGATCGCTTACAAGACAATCCCAGCACTCCCAGGATTTTATTTTATTTTTTAAGTGTTTAGCCACACATATTAACTTGTCAGCATGGTATTTTAAAGTTTAATGATGTTTTCCTTCCTTCCTTTCATTGCTAAATTTGGTAGTCTAGTGGGAGGTGAAAGCAACGTAGCCGTGCTACCCAAGCTAGCCCATTAGCCAGGTGCTGCAGCATGCCACTGCCCAGCCAACCTCCCATTTAGCCATCGTGGTGACAAGTACTTGTCCTCTGTGAAGCTCAGTTTCATTCCATCTATATCTGTCATTTTAAAAAGTCAATGTATGAAAAATGATGAAAGAACCTGAAGTCCTGGTAGACAGTAAGTGACGAGAATGACAATCTGGTCAGAATGGTAAAATTTAGAAAACTGAACTGTACGAATGCTTAAGAACCAACAGTGAGATCCAAGTTCAATACAAAGCTGATATTTCCAAATATTTGCAGTGAAAGGAGCAAATTTGGCAATGTTTTTTCAAGAACCTCAGTGGATTCAGGTCATCTCACTAAACAGAAAGCACACGTACAGAGGGTCAGCTGGAGTGGGCTGAGAGGTTGAAGAGCCAGGACAGAGGATAGAAGCCTCCACCAAGGTTCAGCTGGCATGGAGCAAGGTGACAGCAAAATGAGTCAGCGCTATCCAAGCCTGTTAGGTTTCCCACAGACGAGGGAAAAAAGAGGGGAGGATAAGACAATGATTTAAAGGGGTCAAAAATAAAAGTTATGTTTCTGTGTAGAAATCTTTCATATTAATTTCTGTTCCTTCACAAGAGAAAGAGCATATATATACACCCAATGGATTACATGTAAACTTGAGCAATTAATAGTGGAAAAGAAATTCATTTGTCAGCTCCTGACAAGGACCTCACTGTTCTTACAAAATACAAACAAGCCTGTCTTACAAGTGTTATAAAAGGGGATTTATCTAAACACCTTCCTGAGAAATGGAAAGTTGTATTTGATATACCAAAGGCAGCACAAGTAAAGACTGCAGAAAAGAAAAAAAAAAAAAAAAAAAAAAAAAGCAAAGCATAGCCAAACACTGCATTAGCAGCAAGGTATTTGATGCGTGGAGGAGGGAAATAGGGAAGTGATATAAATAGGATAATGTGAGCAGTCCCAATGATGTTAATGAGACTATGTATAGAATAAGCACGTCACCATAAACACAGACCACATGATCCACCCTCGTATGTCCATACATTAAGGAACCATTATAGCAATATCCAGGTTATTCTTATAGTTTCCATTTTTATGTGGACTACTGGGAACCATTTTGATAGATACATATTGTGATGCTGGAGTGAGCTCAAAAACAAAAAAAGCCTCAGTATAATCAAGACTAAAGGAATTGGTGTGCGAGGAAAGAAGAAAATAGCAAAGTGTTCCAAACTTGGAAAAGATGCAAGTAACGCAGATTCTTACAGCTTATAAATATGTGAAGAATGTAACCAGCAAGGAGGGATGGCAATTAGTCAGGACAAAATGAGCTTAGCTTTAATTAATGAAAGGGAAACAATTGCAAAAATAATATGTGTATCAGGAGATGTCTTTTTTTTTTTTTTTTTTAATTATACAAAAGTGCAACAACAGTTATTTTAAAGCATAAAGCATCCTACACAGAAGTGTACATCAGGTCATTTCAGGTGCAGTGGTAATCTAGACCTCCATAAGGGTGCAGTCACGACCCTACCAGATGGCTGCTAACACGAGTTGACCAGAGAGCCTTCTGCAACCTCTTCCTTTGAATGACAAACCTTCTGTTCGCAGCCACAATGCACAACAGGTCTGCATGGAAGTACAAGTATTCCGAGTACTTATGACTATTCATTTGAATGAAAAATTTGAAGTGCTTACAGCAAATAAACACCTCTGAAGTGATATTACCATTCTGATGGACCATATGGCTTCAGTGTATTTACATGTATACAGCAGTGAGCTCCTTGGAGCCTTTTTCAGGTGAGCCGTGACAGAAGAGATGCATTGGGCTCACAAGGCACGTTTGGTGGGAGGTGCAACTGCGAGCTGCCCACCCCACCCAAGCTTCACCACTGCTGTATTTAAGGAGGTGTTTCCTCAAGAAATTTCCTTCTTTCCCGGCCCAAGACCAAAATCTGTCACCAAAAGTTTGTGTAGCTGGCAACAAATTATGTAAAATTCCCTGAGAGACTTGCCAGCAAGAGGAACAGTTGCTATTGTAGAGGTCAGTGTTTCATTTACTAAAATCCCATCCACCCGCTAACAGCACTGAGCTCCCTCAAAATTTCTCCTGTCTCATGGGGAAAGTCAGATCTGCTCCGCAGTACCCCACAAGCAAACAAGAAATATCACTGAATAATACACATCACTAACTTCTCGTAACACCAGTCCTATTACGTTGAGGGACGGCAGGAGAGCCTTTGAAGAAATGGGGCACCGAGTAGTTCTTCTTTGTAGGTGGCTGCCGTATTAATATTTGTTACTTACTGTCCCTGTTTCACTGAGTTATGTTGTGAAACAGAAATAGTTATATTAACCCTATTGTAATCCTGACATTTCTTGGAAAACGTGGCCTATTAGTAATTAATCTTAGAACTGGAGGTAATATAGTGCTCTCCACTTCACTGACAGCACTACTCATCGTGCATTTATAGCTAATACAAGGACCCTTGACAGGGGAGAGAGAACCAGGCAAATGCGTTAGGCAACTGCGAAAATGAGATAAAAGCTACTGACTTTGTACCCTATAATTCACCAAAAGCTTTCTTCATTTTTCCTAGAGTTAAACACATACTTTAAGAGACAAAAGGTCCATTTTTTCCCTCTCAATGCACACATGTGAGACTCATTAATGTTAATTGGATTTATGAATGCCCACTGAAAAGGGAAGAAACTGTAAAGATTTCACATTTGCAGGGAAACAATCAGAGGAACAATTTCTTGTGTGTCTAGCTGATGAAGAGATGAGGAAATAATGGATGAGTCATTTTACATTATGATTCAAAATTCCTAAAATAGATTAGATGAAAACACTGATTTCTGCACAGGTCATATTAATGTAAAGGAATCTTTCTAAGAACCCGATTTGAACCTTCAAGTGTATCTGTGCCTCTAATTACCTAGCTCTGAGAATAAATCGTGGTCTCTGAATTGTAATTATACAGATTTGTAGCAGTAATTCAATCTGGCAGGTGTAAAATACAAGTGTAATTTCCTCTATCCCCCCTGTAGTCTTCAAAGAGACACTGAACTTGAGCCATTTGATAATTTATTCCATATTGTAGCTTTCACATTTATTATGCATCAAACTTCTGATAGATCTTTTTGGAAGGTGATTATATATGGCTCTGGTTACTCTACTGATTTCAAAATAAATCCAACGTTCATTTACCCAGCCTGCAGTGGCCAAAAACTTCAAAGTAAGCTCAAAACTTCTGCTATTTGTGATGGGGGTAGGGAAGAATAAACAGTCTTCATGTAGACAGACTTGCTCTATGGGGACTTCAAAGCTGCTCTTCTCCCATCGAATGAATTGGAAGCTGTCTGTTTGTATTAAACAGCTCCTTCTTACAGAAAAGAGATTGCCACTTGCAAATAGGGAGAAGCTGTGCTTTGGCACTGTCTTTCCCTCAGAATCATTATTTACTTTGAGTAAATCCTGGACTACAAGAAGTTAGTATGATGCTGCATCACTGTGTTAAAGAAGAGGCCTGAATATAGAGAAAACAAATTTATATATATGTATTCCATACATGTAAATGTGCATATAAAATAAAGACAACCCACAACCACCCCATTCCCACTGTCTGAGGGGGTGCAAAATACCTGGCCAATTTCCCGGAGATCTCAAACCATGGAAGCACACACTATCCATCCCTCAGTGCGACAGCTCTGTGGGCTGAAGAGCGGAAGCTTTATGGCTTTTTCCTTAATTTTTCCTCTGCCACAATCTGCATCTCCAGTAAGACAGGAAAAACTGCACCTGGTTACTGCACGCTAGCAAAAGGGTCAGCAGAGGAACGCTCCTCATGCTTTCCTAGACCCCAACACCCGCCTAGCAGACTGACCTATATTGGGAGAAGAATACATGTAGGATCAATAGATAAAGGAATAGAGTGCAGACCTTAAAACTTCTTTATGCTTCCTACTTCAAAAGCACATAAAGCCTCCCCTCCCCTCTTTAAAAACCACTGGAGAAGAATACTTTCTGTTGTAGGACTTGGAAAGCATACGAGGATCAGCACAGGTCACTGCTTCCCAGACTTCTTTGCCGACACACTGAAGGCATCTGCCCATGAAGAGTATCTCTGGATGACTGATCGTGGATTTCCTCATCTCTGTCAGTGCCAGACAATCAGCATACAATAGAAAACGCTCAGTTTGATCTATCTTGCCTCTGCACAATGCTGTTCTACTGGAAACAAATCAACTCCTTTATCGGTAATCCTCTTGGGTGCCTTTTAAAAGCCTTTCCAAATTAAGATTATACTCGCCAGCATTTTTTAATATGAAAAAGTGTAATCAATAAAATACTGCTGATAACTCAGATGATTTGCAGGGGGGGAAATTAAATATGAATTAGTTTGGAAGAGTTCCGAGTCCATCATCTTTCTTAATTATAAATTGGGTCACTGGCTATGAATTGCATGACTCAGCTCAGGAATGCCTAAAAAGAAATCATCAGTAGATTGAACAGTTGCATTTGATTTATTTCTCAGAGCTAAAACAAGCACTACATTTTGGACCTCTGATCGCTTAGGAGGTCCCCAGAGAAAGCTGGAGATGTCGCTCCTGTCAGCTACCCGTCATCTGGGATGAGGGGAGACGAGTGTGCCCAGTGATCCCAAAAAGCTGTGAGCAGAACGTGACGGTGACATGCCCGGCTCCCCAGGGAACCTCCTTACAGCAGAATGAATGAAAAGCCACTCTGCTACAGACTGAACGCAGACTGATACCACGACCGAGGCTGGGAGGGGCATTCAGTCCCATGCTGTCCTTAAAGCACAGCTAAGCAGATTAGGGCTGCTCAGTCAAGCTTTGAGCACCCCCAGGGATGGAAATCCCACAGCCTCTCTGCAGTTTGACCACCCTCAGGGTAATTTTTCTCTCCCTGTGTACCCACAACTTCCAATCACAACTTCCAGTGTTCCCACACGTGCCCACTGCCTCCCACCACACAACTCTGAGAGGCATCTGCCTTAGCAGAACACCCCAAATCTCTCAAGCTCCTCAAGGAACAGAGCAGATGCTACCACTGGCATGACAAACATGCTGGAAGGGATACGCAAAACTTTGCCACTGAGCTACAGGTACTCTCCGTGGCTGATTTCATCTCATCATCAACTACCGTAATTTGTTTGCTGTCCTTGGTAACTTCTCCTTTTCTCTGTAGCAAACAGCTTGGGTATTTGTGTTACCTTCCCATACCTCATTGTGGTTTCCCCTCCACCACAAGTGCACCGAAAACCTCTGTTCTGCAGGTCCACCCTGGGCAGCCTGTAGCTACAGCTACCACCACATTTCGGCAGACTTCTTCCAGTTCTGGTGCCTTGACACCTCCGTCCCCACGAGCACTCACAGGTGTTTCATAAAGAAGCTCAGGGACTTCTGGCATCCTGTTGGTAGCGAGCTCTCTGCTCACCAGGCCACAAGTATTACAGCTCCGTAAACCCCCAGAAGTATTCCTTTAAAACTCCTTTAATCTCTTTCTAGTCCTTAATTCTACCTCCTCGTTCACTTATTTGCCAAACACACAGCTGCTGGATGATTTAGAGGCTCATTTGCACAGTGGAAGGGCAAGCAAATATTATCCTGATTTTTCTCCCTGCTGAATGATTTTTCCCCCTCAAAATTCACTATCAGAAAATCAGTATCACTATTAGAAAATTCAACGCAAAGAACACGCAAAATCCAAATCTATTCATCAGAGTATTCTCTTAACCCGAGAATATTCTAAAACATCAACTACATTTTTAAGAAAGAATAAGCTGCGTGAAAGGCTCTTCAAAGTGCAGTGTCTATCAAAAATCTGTTTGATTCATTTAAAGTTGTTTACTGCTCATGTAAAAGAACATAATGTTCTTCCTGTAATTACATTAAGTCTCACTTTTAAGCAAACTGAAACTTTTTTCTTTTTTTTTAAATAAAGAACATTTGGTAAAAATACAGTATTTTGTAAAAAAATAAAAATAAATTATTGGACGCTATGGTCTAGTGTACTGTGCTGTGAGTAAAAGCACAGTAAAAAAGTAAAAGCTTTTGGCTTTAAAGAAGTAGGCTCAGGTGGTTTTCACTGACTGCTTGGCCAACCCTCTCTATACATCAAAACCCCACACAGACCAAGGGTTGTCCCCACGTTTTTATCTCCAGACATTTTATGAAACTCCACTTTCTGAAGCAGCCGTGCTATCCGCTAATGGGTGCTGGGGCCTCCTGTTGCAGGCACTCCCAGCAGAAATTAAATACTTGGGATATGCAGCTATTTAAACAGATACCCTAAAAGAGCAATTACATTCCACAGTGTAAATCCATTTATAAGTGTATTTACTATAACTTTATGGACACCTACACACAGTAAAAGAATTTTATTATAATTATTTTTTAAATTATAGTCTCAGACGCATTGATTCATATTAGCTGTGGAAGGATGTTATCAGTAAGCTGGAAGGGAGGCAGCTTTCCTGTTCCAGGAAACTTATCTCTAATAGGTGAAGAGAAATTCTACCAGACATTTTGCAATAAAAAAGTTTTAAGAGGAAGATCTGGCCAAGACCTGACCAACATAAGTAAAGTGGCTAAATGTGAGATGTGAGAAATGTACAACTTCAATATTGGAGCTGGGCTGGGCCCCAGAGCCTGATCAGTTGCTATTTGCGGAATGGAGAGTCTCTAAAAATATCACAGAAAAAAAAAAAAAAGTCATTTTAAAGAAATGCAAATGAGCATGGTCAGACAAAAAGCCTGACCAGTCCAAATTATGTTCCTAAGTCTTTTGTACAAACTGAGAATACTGATGAGACTAAAAAAAAAAAAAAATCTCTCCTGGTTCCTCAAGCTAAATCTAACCATTTTCCAAGGCATTTTTTTTTAAGAATCTGAAGTGAACCCCCTGGTTGTTGTCAGCACGGCAATGCCAGGCTGGGGATCCAGTGTTGCCCCCCAGGCCTTATTTGAGGATTTGCTCCTACAGCAGTGGGAGAAGAAATGGCATTTCCTTTCTGACAACTCTCTGTATAGCTACCACCATGGGGTTGGAACCTGCATTCCCATCTTGAAAATATTTGGAAATTTGCTCTCTGAACTCATTTACAAACAGTGTTGCATGGGAATTCATGTCCATGCACAATTCGGATTCTTGGAAAAACCATTCTCTGCCAAGGGCAAAAAGAAACCCTCTGCCCAGCCCGTGCCCCTGCCACAGCCAGTCCTCGGAGGAAGGGAACTGCAAATACATTTTAACAAAATAAATTAATTACAGTAGGAGTTTACAATTCCAGCTCCCTCATGCCTCCAGGCAGTTTCTTATCTGTACTGGAAAAACAAGGTTAAACATGACAAATATTGTGCCTCCTTGTGAGTAAATGTTGTTTTGTTTACTCTGTGTTTTTTTTTTTAAACAACATCATGCCACAGCTCATCATATAACCATCTCTCAAGGATGCTGGAGGAAGAGCATTTATTCTCTCTCCAAAACTGTGAGGAAAAATAAAAGGGTCTGACTAGTGCTTGTTCATAGCAATTGGCCCAATACAGCCAAGCTAGGAAGGCTCAATGCCTCTCCCATGCGCACATTTGAATAATAACTGAGGGGGGGAAAAAAAAAAAAAAGAAACAAGAAAAAAAAAAAAGCAGCTCAGTTTCTTTTGCCACCAGGGTATGTTGAAGAGTCTGCGATAATGAAGGCTGCCATCCTCATTAATTGTATTAAGATATTACATAATAGAAAGTACTGTGGATTGGTTTTGTGGGGTTATCCAGCCCATTCCTGTATCCCAAGATGCATCTTATTCAACAGCACTGGTTTCTGCAGGTGCTCCTTGTTCCTGCTGCTGTGCCTAAGTGCCATGCAGAAAAGGAATTATTTTAGTTGTCACCAGGTAGGGGCATCCAAGACCTTGCAGACACTTGGTCAAAAGCCCTGCTCGAAAACCCGCTGTGCTAAGCTAAGACTACTTTTGATTTCGGTGTCCTCCAGATCTGCTCCTCACTGTAAGCATTTTTTTCAGCAGTGAATCCCTCTTGGCAGCAAAGTCAGCAGAGCAGCCTGTTTCCCCCACCCACAGAAGAGGTGAGACTTTCAGAGTTGCAACCTGCACGTTGAAAAAGTTCAGGAGGACAGTTTCAGAAGCCTAAGGAATCCAAAAATACGCGTGGTTTTGAATACAGAGGAACCAAGTTGCTGTTTTCCACTCAGCGTATTTGAGCAGCATGTTAAAATTAATATTCTGTGTCTCTGAGCTGCAAGATCACTACGGACATTTGCATCAGAAAATATTCAAGGCAAAGGCCCTCCTCAGACTTATTCTTTAAGGCCTTGATCTGGAAAAAAAAAAAATCTGAACAAGTGTACTAATTTAACCATGGTAATAGGCTAATTACATTCCACAGCATACCGATGTGTTTGAAGTTTACCATGCATTTAATAAGCTTTTACAGTACAAAAGCTCAGTCGTAACTCTCTGTTTGAATCAGACACAGTCTCAGTTTAAATCTGCTACACATCAGACACCAGCTCCTACTACTTTTTGGACCAGACCCTGCACCTGTACAGAGTCTGATGTAGATGACAGTGCAGAGCACACACTGCACTTACAAAAAAAAAAAAAAAAAGCAGAACGACTCACGGCAAGAGCAACTGCTGCAGGTCAGCACCTTCCTCTACTTTGAATACTGTTCATACAAACCAACCTTGGGTTTGAAAACAGTAAAACAAGAATAGCAAGAGTATTTTATACTCACTGCACGAGACTTGTGACCTCTCCAAGTTGCTTTAGAGGAGCACTTAAGTTATAATAGCCTCCTGTTCACTCAACTGGCTGAACCGATCCTGTTGATGATGCTCAGAACCAGTGCTCTTACCCACAGCCTTAAACAATGTGAGGAGTCACTTGCCTTCACACAAATTAATGCAAGAAGTAGAATAACAACACAATTTTACTGTTACTTCCACCTGTAGATGCATGCTGCATTTGGTACCACTGCCTGCCTGCTCACAACTGCTATATACAAATACCCATTTACATGAGGTTCAGTTCAAAATGCCCAAATGCTCCCTTTCAGATGAGGAGGATGCAAACCCACATCGAAGGGCTGGCTGTACAGTGCCCCAGCCAGCTCCTGCTCCACCTCCAGCTCCTGTCTTTGCAGATACTCAGATACTTACTGTTCATGGTACGGGAGCTCTCTCCAGATACATATAAATATATACATTCTCATAAAACATATCTTTATGTCCACCACCACATGTTTACTTTAGTGGATCTGGAAATACATCAGTATTCCACAAAATGTAAAAGAAAGACAACAAACAGCCTGAACAACAGATGGCATTTTCAGAATACACCAGTGCAATCGATTCCTGAACTCCATCGAGTTTTTATAAAAACATAACTAAAGCCTAGAACTTAAATATATATATTGTGTGCAATCTGTTTACATCTTTATGAGCCAGTGTACATCTTTATAACCAAAATGTGTACACATGTATGCACATGCAGACAGACACAGAGAGTGGACAAGCACGTTACTGCCATACATCATAATGGATTTCTGTGTTTAATCCATTTGAAACTCCAGCCCCTGGACTATGTGCTCAACAGGAAAGTTTTTATCTTACCCCCTTTCTATCAGCATCAACTAGATTGACTTAAAACTGGACTTAGAGCAGCCACTGAAACCATCCAAAGGTCTAACTCTTTCACAGACCCCTTTGGGCAATAATAGGGCCTTTACTTCTGATCGCCATTAGGGAAAATGTCCAACTAAAAATCATGAACAAGCCCTCTGTGGACAGTTCTCCATCACTGTAAACCTATCTTTTGGTTTATATTCTGAAAGACGTTTTAAAGATTTAGCAAATCACCCGTGGCTGTGACTCCAAACAACCGATTTCTCCCTCCAGAGAGCTATTCTTTCACACAAGTTTCAATACTTTTTGAGATTATAAACTGCAACACAGCGCCACAGCAAGGAAGATGAATTACAATGAAAGACCAGTGTCATTTGACCTCTGTAACACAAGGCATAAAGCAGCACGCGCTACACGTATGAAAACTTTAGGAGATCCATGGACAAAAGGAAGAGCTGTAGCAAGTGGCAAGGTATATAAGCGGCTACTGCTAAGAAAAGGAGACTTGGGAAAAGCTTCAAAGTCCCTGAGTGTGAAGCCCGACAATAAATGGCCAAGCAATCAGGCCTGCGCTCACTGCTGAAACGCCAAGGCATGAGCATTATTACATAAATACATGGGAAGAGCATCAGAGCTCTGTTTGCCTTTCTTGCATTTTACTGACTTGCATCATAAGTCACAAGTTTCTTCCTCAAAACACGTCTGCCACGCGACAGACAGAGCGATCTGTTTGTGCAGACCAACAAAACCAACCACGGCATCTTTCCTCGGGAGCTGATACGCCGCCGAGTACTCCAGTGGCAGATTAGCTATCATTATGAGATTGCACCTATCTGAAGACTGTTTCAGATAGCAGATGCTGCCATGGGGAAAATAAAGCCTTATTCAAGAGCCCAGATACCACCGCTTCCATTTAATGAAACTCCCACATTTTCTGAAGAAATTTTGTAAGTTTGGATGCTGCTCTTCCACATCTGTTGAGCGCCTTTCACGTCAATGGGTAACTGCTGTTTATTTTCCTGGTACGGAGCAATTGTAAGGGAGTAAGCGTGCCCTCGCACACCGAGCGGTTATGCAGGCCCATTAGGGAGCACACACATGGCAAAGCTGTACCACCAGCCAGCCAGGACCATACAGAGATGTGCATTCCCTCCTTTTGGCCCACCGTCTCTCTCAAGGCTCATTCACAAGTGTTTTTTCCTTATTTAATAAAACAAGTGCTTCTCACAGCAGCCCGTTTTTCTCAGACTGCCTAAATCCACTCTGATTTGTTCCTTCTCGTGCCTTCCCTCCGTGCACAGCTTTTCCCTCCATGCCTTCTCGACTGACAGAGCCGTGGCCTTCCCCTTCTTCGTAACTTCGTAACTCCATCCCTCACCCACTCCTCTCCATCTCCTGAACAGCCCTGTCCCAGATACCTGCTCTCAGTAGGCACTACAGCTAGGCAAGAATTCAGGAAAGGACGTGCCTGTCAATAAGGCACTAGAAGCACTGCTGTTCTGCCCTTTTTACCAAAAAGCAGCCCTCCGATCCCCTCCATTGAGAACAGTGAAGATTGTTCTCCACATTCCCCACCTCCGTAGGGAAGTTGTGCCTCTCTCAGCCCCCTTCCCCTCACTAAGGCTTGGGCAGAAGGGTGCTGGCTCCTGCTTCTCTGCCCGACCAAAGGACCAGGGCTCTCAGGGTCATTAATGGGAAATCTGTGCAGGGTTTCACTCTCCCCCCTCCCCTGTCTCTTTTCCTCATTTTTTTTTTCTTAAACCAAAATAGAAAGCACAAAGCTTTGTGCTTCATGTTCCCTACCTGGGGAGCAGGGGCTTGTAGCTCTTTCTTCCTGTTACCTTATGGAAGCTTTGAACCAAAACTTTTTAAAGCTTTAAATGACTTTAAATCTGTGTGAAACAGAACACAGCCAAAGGACAAGCACACAAGGATCACCTGCAGGGACAAACAATCAGGAAAAGTACTTCTCAGTGTCCTCTCATCAAGAGCAGGGCAGAACAAAGCAGGTCCAGGTGAATCCCCGACCACTGCAGAGCAGGACAGTAGGCAGAAGCCCCAAGGACTTCCCTCCCTCAAGAACTCTGAGCTCTGATTTTGCAGACAGGCTAACATTAAACCATCTCAAAACCAGAAACTATCTGGATTCAACTTTGTCAGGGTGTTTTGGTGATTAAAAAGCACAGATGATGTCAAAATTTCAGGGCAGTAGCTGGTGGGGGGGGAACAAACAGAAAACCCAACTTCATTAGCCGACTAGGAGCAGCACTTTCCTACCTGCTACAAAACTCCCAGAGCACACGGAGCGTTGTTACTTTCCAAAGTTCAGTGTCAGAGCTCTTCAGAAGGAGCAAAGCTAAACACATGCCAGGTTTTGCACAGAGGCAGTTCCATGGTGTGTGAACAAAGGCTGTCTTCAGGTTCTCCCCAGCTTATGAGGGAGCGGGGACTTTCAGAAAGCGTGGATTAGGAGCACAGATGAATACAGACAAAACAAACTGGGGAGATGTGCCCAAGTCAGAGCTGCTCTGAAATATTTCTGGTGTTTAGATTTACCAATCAGTGGTTCTCCTAAGCTTACTCTAGGATGGAAGATACCAAGAGCCCATTAAAAGGGCTGCATTCCTATCAGAACTTCCAAAAACATGCTCTACTTTGTATTAATAAAGGTTTTATTCTTTGTAAGGTGCAAAGCCTTTGAAAAGATCTGATGTTTGATTTCCCAATAGCAGCTGTCTGAAACCTACTTGGGTACCTCAGAGCTGTTAGTTTGAGCTATCAAACCACGCCACGTTGCAACTCAGCCTTTTTACCTACTTAATATTAGAAATCCCCCAAACACAAATAAACCCTGGTGTCTGCATACAGACCCTTTATCTTACAGCCAGGGACTCTGTTATGCTGTCAATGGAGCAGGCGCCAAGAGCCCTCCCCTTCCAGAATTTCGCCAGTTACACAGCTTGCTGCCCACAGCACAAGCTTTAAAGGCAAGGTTTCTAACAGCCAAGCCATGAGCAGTGCTATCTATTCCCCCACAAACATCTATTCTCCCTCACGGCAAAGCAGGGTTGAGTTAGATTTCTTTCCAGGGTGTTTCAAAGCCTATGCAATATGCTCATTTGAAGTTCAAGATAACACCAGCCTTACTTTGATCACTAGTGTTTGCACCAAAACATACAAATCTGGACTGTTTCCTGATACCAAGAAAAAAAGTAATTACAAAACAAGAACAAAACACTACTGAAACAGGACCCACGAGGAGCTGCCGGATGATACACAGTCCCAAAGTTACACCAGAGCACTCTCAGCCTTGCCAACCCCTCGACTGAAATTGTCTTGTTGAAAGAAGACAATGTATTGTGCAATTCCTCTAAGCATACCGGGTTTTGCAACTGTAACAGGGAGATATTACACACATATTGCCATCTCATGGATGCTACAAATATTTGTTTAAAATTCCGAGAATGTACTTCCTCACAGAGAAATGTGCGGAATCCACAGCAAAGAGAACTGCTGTAAGATTTACAGCATGAAAGCAGGAACTTTACACTTGAAACGGTCCAAAAATCTGCCTCCGATTCTCTCGTAGTAGTTACTATTTTTACGACTTGGCTCAGCCTTGCTTTAATCTCTTTATTTAGGAAGAAATTGCAAGCTTGCCAACTCTAGCAAAACGTTAAGCACTTCAGTAAATTCCCCGTCGACACAGGTCGTGCATTCGAGGGAAGAAGCAGGGAGGGAGCGAGCCCAGCTCCATCCCCTGCGAGGGGGGTTTAGGAGCGGGGCAGGGAGCGGTGGGCAGCGTGGCTCAGCCCCACACCACGCTGCGGACCCCTGCCCGCCCTGCTCGGCCACGCTAGCGCCTTGCTGGGCAGCAGGGCTCGGGCAGCGTGGGGCTGAGGCCTTCAATACTTGCCCCGTCCAGCTCGGGTACCGGCTGCGAGGCAGCAAAGCCCGCAGGTGCGAGGCCAGCCGGGCACGCACGGAGCCAGGATGCTCGAGCATCCTCGTGGACTTCACAGAGTTACCGAGCCGGGTTGTCAGAACTGATCAACTCCATCCAAACCCAGGGGTTGTTTGAAAAAAGCACTCGGCAGCCCACCGAGCAGCCAGCCAACCAACCAGCCAGCACAAACGCCTCTCGTTCCTGCAGCTGCCTGCGAGCAAGCGAATCCTCCTGCCCAAGTAAGTGTGCAAGTTTCGGCTGCCGCTCGCCTCGCCGCGCACAGCGGGGCACCGGGGAGCTGGCAGCCCCCTGGAGACCCTCGCCGGCTCTGGGTGGCCGGGGGATGCCCCCAGCCCCTCCTGGACTCCACGCCGGGGGCTGTAACCCCCCGCCCAGGTTGGGGCGCCCATTCCCAGCGTTTCTAGGGCCGGGCTGCAGATGCTCGGCCCCGCAAAGGGGAGCCCCGGAGGCTCGCAGGGGGGAGCAGCACCCGCGGAACCCCCCCGGGGGAGCGGAGCGCTCAGCCCCGGCCCCGCCGCACACCCATTTGCGTACAGAAATATTAAATAAGATTAAAAAGAAAAGCCCGGCCAGGGCTCCAGCTCCCTGCACCAGGCGCTAACGCACACGCAGCAATTTCCATTTCGCCGGAGCCGCCGCTGCGAGGAGAAGGAGAGCGCGGAGAAGCTGGGGGGGGGGGGGGGGGGGGGGTAGGGGCTGGGGGGAGGCAGGAGAAGCCATTACCAGAGTTTTGTCCCCGTTCTTGCTGAGGGGGCCTCGGAAAACTCCCTTGATGTTGCGAAAGTGCCCGTTGCTGAGGTGCGCCGAGCTGATGACGATGTAGTAGCACTCCATGGGGCCGGGGCTCCCCGGGCACTGGGGGCCCGCTCGGGAGCCCCCCGGCATGCGCGGCACAGCCCGGCACGGCTCGGCACAGCCCGGCTCGCCTCTACACCCGGCGCGGCGCCTGGCGGGGGAGGAGGAGGAGGAGGAGGAGGTGGTGGCGGAGGAAGAGGAGGAGGAGGAGGAGCGGCGGCATCGCCGTGGCTTCGGCGGAGCCGTGTGCGGTGCCGCCTCCGGCGGGCATAGCGGTATTATAGCGGGCGGCGGTGCCGCTCCGCTGCACGGAGCCAATGGCAGGGGGACAGCGGGACGGCGGCGGCCGGGGGGGGACAGCGGCCACACAGCCCCGGGGGGGGGACAGCGGCCGCACCGCACCGCCACGGCAGGTAAAGGCTGGGAGCTCCCCTCCGCATCCCTTTTTTTTGGGGGGGGATGCGCCACCGTGGGTCGGGGCGGGGTGGGGTGGCCGAGCATCCCTCCCACCATCCTCCCCCCACCCCTCCCGCGGTTCCCGTATCTCTGCCTATTGAATATTTCTTTTCCAGTACCTCGGGTCAGCCGCTTCAGGGCGGGGTCCCCAGCCCGGCTCTGTAGCCGCTCGCACCCGCCGCTCCCCCGCCTCCTGCCCCGGCCCCGCTGCGCTGCCCCCGCCCGGGGAGGGAGGGAGGGAGGGATGCAGGAACAAAGGGTCCCCGCCTGCGAGGCAGGGAGCCGGGAGCCTTCCTCCGCTTTTGGCAGGGTTTGGGAAAGGTTTGTGTGTTCCAGATGCTCGGGTCCTGCTCTTTTTTCCTCCCCGAGAGAGCCCTGCCTTGCAGCCGGGCGCTCCCCCTTTGTTCTGCACAGCTACGGGGGCACCCGCGGGGCCCCAGCCCGCTGCTCCAGGAGGGGACGCCTCAGACAAGAAGCGCAGAGCCGCGATGTAACCTCCAAACCCGGCCCCCAGGCAGCAGCTGCTGCTGGCAACCAAACGTCCCCATCCCAGCAAACCTCTCCCTCTAAAATAAAGGCACCCGAGAAATTTTGGAGGGCGGAGGGGAGCGGGGCAGACACTTTTCCTACCGGGATCTGTGCAGTTTGCATCCCTGCTAAAGGAAGCGACAAATCATGGAGGCGCCTTGCTCCGAGGAGACTTTTCTATCTGCTCTACTTCCCACCCTACGGCGAGCAGCACGACTTGACAGGTGTCATTCATCCCTCTCAGCCTGCAGTACTTTGGAAGGGATCCTGGAAATGCCAAAAGCACTAAGTTTTGACAGCCCCGAGACAGGTGAGGCACCAGAATTTGCTGCTGCTTGTGACAGCCCCCCAAAAATAGGGTGAAAGAGGTAGGCACACATCATAGCCCACTGGTTTTGTGTGCATGTTTGTAAATGCACAGCCAAAAATAATCAGCGGGCACAGTACCGTGTAAGCATGGAGTCAATATCATAAATACTTGATAAGGTTACCAGCATCCCACATTTATGGTACAATTCCAGCCCCAGCCTGTCTCACAGGTGTACATGTAAGTAACACTGAGTTGGGACCCTTCCGTGTGCCAGGTTGCTGGAAGCTATAACATTAGTTTCTGTGGTGGGTTTTTTGATGGTGTTGGCAAGGGAAAAGCTGCCAACTGGAAGGTTTAGTTGAGAAGCTCCCCTGGGCAGCAAGGCTTTCACAAATGTCCCATATTTGGGTAGGATAAAGTAATGAAAAGACAGAGAACAGTAACAAAAAGAAAAAATATATATTCAGCTTCTTTTTTTTGGGAATAGGGCATAAAGCGTATTCATTCCTGGACTAAAACACCAATTTTTTCCACCTTTCTGAACATAATGTTCCTGCTAGGCCAGCTCCTCATAGCCAACCTCCTCTGTGCATTCTCCCTTTCAAAGAATCACATTTGAACGTCTTGGCAATGCCAGCGCTGACCACTTGTTGCACAGTGCGGGTGTTTAATTGCCTTCTGAAACCAGGGGTTCCCACATGCAGGGCCAGAGGGCTGCTCGCAGGGCTTCCATGAGGCACACAGACACTGCTAACATGCTCTTGCTGGGGGTGCAAGGCCATTGGAAATGAGAGCACCCAATAAGCAAAATACAGGTCTTCTACTTTTTCTAATTGGCCACTTTTTTTTTTTTTTTTTTTGGCTTCCTCTCTCACACTTTACTATCTTCAGTTTTCCCTGTGGTCACACATGTTCAGGTGCTTCTTCCTCCAAAATCTTTTCCCTTTAAAAACAAACCTTAATAAATTGCTAATTTCCTAAGCCCCTAACCTCATGGTTCTACATACCCTCAGCCCTACCTATTTCTGTCTCTGTCCTATTCCCCTGAGTAAATATGTGGGCTTTGAGCCGAGGAGACTATTCATTCAAGTCTCTGCCACACAGCAAGCGTGGTGCTGCTGATTTACTCATTCTCTTATTCTACCTGATACTTCCTCTTCAGGAAAATCTCCAAGGAGTTCCTGTGTAAAACTGCAAAGATCAGCTCAAGGAACTGGATATGGATTTGCGAGACCTTGTGGAGAACTTCTGAACTAGAAGCCAGTGAATGAATTACATTAATTCACATACATTGTACTGTTTTGATGGGAGGGGGTTGTTTGGTTGGTTTTGCCTGTGACAATTATATTATGTAGTTCAACACGTTGTAACATTCATCATTCAAGAAACAGGCCTGGCATCGTTCAGAAAAAAAAAAAAAAAATACTCAACGGTATCAATAATCCCCTTTTGTTTAACAATCTCCAAAGCATGCCACAGCATATGCATTACCAAGTGAATATATTCCGAGAAATCCTTTCACTCACTGCTGAAACATATCCAGCGAGGATAGGAAGTAGTATCCATGCAGTAAGTCACAAGAAACCCAATTCAGCTCCCACCACACTTCTTATTGAATTCAATATGATTCAGTTTATCCTAAGAATCTCTCTCTCTAACTGATCTGCTGAGACACACCTCTTTACCCTTTTTTTCCCCCTTTACTTTCACCATCTCTTTCTATTGATCTCCTTCACTTTTTTTTTCCTCACTAGCCTTCCTTGTTTCCCCCTGTTCCTTAGATGCCCTCCACCCATTCATTAAGCAGAAGGCAAAATGGGAGTATCCTGTTTACCTTTTAAAGGCCATTACGACGTAATGCACGTTATAGTGGCGAAACACACGATACGCTACATTACAAATGCATTCATTCATCAGCTGTGGGGGTGATGAAACTAGAAAAAAGGAAACTGGGACGCTCCTGTAACCTCATTGCCCAGCACAGCACATCCTTCACCACATGCGAAGAACATCGCAGCAGGCTCCCTGTCTTGGAGAGAGCTGCTGCCACCATTGCCAAGGAAAGGCAACAGCACCTTGGAGCCCTGTGAGCTCTTGGGCTGTGCCCTTCAGCCCTCAAAATGGGCAGCAAGAGGATTGTAAAGGCTTAAACTAATTCTTCTGCTTGATCTGAAAAGCAGCCACAGAAATTTATTAAATCCTGCAGTAGGTAGAAGATTTGTGCTTTGGTTCACCAGCCCCACGAAGTGCATAATTTCACACCACTGTTCCCACAGAGCATTGCAGGAAGCTGCAGCCTCATGAGGATTGCCCCCTCACATGCCCGCACAGCCCTGTCCAGCCCTGAACAAGCTCACATGGCTGAGAGATGCCAAATCTTTCCTACCCTCCTCTTCCAAATTACCAGCACTACTGCTGTCTGCCATAGGATACTGCAGGGAAAAACCTTTTGGTCTTTAGTAAATCAAATACGCTGCTCTCTCTGGCTTGCCTTCTTAATGTTTATGCTGCAGAGTTTCCCCAACAGCTCATGCAAGCTCCTAAAATGATTTCCCCACCCAATTTCTCCCCTCACAATAAAATTGCTTAAAGCCTGTGGCTTGTGAACTGTGCTAGATCCCCTGGCGCACCTCTCGAACCATACTTTGAAGAGCATTGAGGATGCTGGCACAGTTTGACCGCAAGCATCGCTGCTTCATCCTCCTCTTTCAACTTGCAAACTGGGGAAAAGAGTCACTCCAATATGAGCTGACATCCAGAGGTAGATATGCCATTTGCTCTGCATTAAACCACACAGCAGGGTCCTCCAAGCAAACCCTCCAGCATGCACACAGGCAGAGCAGCTCTCCACGGAAAGCACGTGGAGCCAGTCAGCAGCACCAGAGGAGTCCTGGGACTGATCCATGACCAACTGCTATGGAGAAAGACTCCTCAGTTTTACCCCATAATATTCCAGTACAATAGTGCAAGGAACAATACAGATAGCACTGGAAAACGCAATAAAGACAAAAATATACCTCTCCATAAATCAAAACCCAAATGCAGTAAGACCACAGAATGGGTGTGCTTCCTCAGAGACATCAGTTAAAGCCCCCAAAAATCCAGCACACAAATTACACAGCCTGCATGATATTAAAGCCAACAGGACATTAATTCCAGAAAGCAATATCCAAGGCAGATCAATCAGCCCTCTAGTGTCCTGTATACTTCTGAAATGAGAGCCAACTAATGAGGACCACACTTCAGTTTTTACCTTTTTTTTTTTTTTTTTTTAAATTGTAACCAGTTAAAAACTCGCTTTGTTAAAAAATACATAATACTTCAAAGATACTGAAGAAGCAAGAGGCTTTCATGCGAAAGAAATGAGGCACCAAGAGAAAACCCAGCAAATAAAAGCAAATTAATGAATAAATAGGAAAATCATACATTTAGAGAACTAGGATAGCAGGCGGGTTGTGGCTGTTTAACAGAAGCAGATTATTTCCCATGCTCACATCCACACAACTTTTTCCAGAATTAAAAGAGTTCAAAGAATCGATCAGGAGTCTTGCACAGTCAATAGGAAACCACCTTTGCTGCGCTTCGCTTGATTACATCAGCAGCAGGAATTGCCACAAGAAGTCCCGAAATTAAGGCCAGGACTTGGCACTGCAACCCATCTTTTCCACTGGGTGGTGGTAATGAGATCAAAAAGTTCAGGAGCACAAACTGCAAAAGCACTCGGAAAGAACTGCTATTCCTTGATTCATTCTGCCCGCCTCTACACAGGTACCTATTTGTGGGTATACATGGCTACCTATACACACACAGCCTGGAAATGTGCATGTCCACTCCTGTTTATGCCTCACTAATGAGAGGATGAGTAGAATAGTTTCTGAAGTATTTCAAAGCACGAAAGAAGAATATTAAAACATCTCTGGAATGGCTGGTGCACATTCTATAATTAAACGCCGTTTGCTTCTTTAGTATTCAGTTCACCAACATAATTTTCTCAATGTAAAAGCTGAGCAGAGCTGGGGTGACACTGTAACACCGATGACAGGTCAGAAAGTAGAACTATATTATTCCTGAATGAGCCAATATAAATTAGAGACCCACCGGGAAAATAACTGTGGTTAATATTTTAATAAATTTCATCAAGTTCAACATATGACATACTGTTATGGCTTCCTTTAACTTGTGATCTGTAGTAGTCAGAAAATAAAATTAAAATTAAAATTCAAAGCAATGTGTTCATTTCAGAAATGCTACACATTGCAGAGAGATCTAATTTTTAGAAGGGGAACGTTTGGCATCATCTGAAAATCAAAACCCTCTACAATATTTATGGTTACAACCTCCCAGTTTTAAGACACCATAAATCAAACCAGACATTAATTGGTTCACTTTCACAGGGTGCTTGTTCTAACAATACCAAAACACAGCAGAATATCAAGTACACGCTAGGGAAGGATACTTCTAATTCCATGCAGTATGACATATTGCCACGTACAGGTTAGATCGTACCCCTTTACACCACGGCTCATATGAAGAGCAGGTAATGTAATATTGTAGTAACCATGGTATATAATCCATGAGTTTGGTTTAACCCCTCAACAGTGGTGAAGTTCGTTACGCTAATTAAGACAGGCACATCTTCACCCTGCGGCTCCCAGGCATTAGAGCCCATGACACGTTTTGTCAGTAACGTTGCGAGGCTTACTTGGGAACCTGAAGCAAGGTTCGGAGGTGGTCAGAGCCTTATGTCTGCATTCGCTTACTGTTCTGCGCCAGAGTTTCACCTCCTGATCTTATCTGAACAGACTTTTATGGCTTATTTCCCTTTTTTATTGTACGGCTTAAAAAGGCAGTAGGACTCCTGGCTGGAGTATGCATAAGCCACGCTGTACGCTATAATAATAATTGTAAAAGCCCACAATTTTTACCATCTCTGATCTAAGCACAGGTACATACATGCACTGCTCTAATGTTCTTGGAGTGCTCATTACGGTCCTCCTGAGTGGTGCTCAACACTATCAGCTTCCTGTGGGAAAGGCCCTGTTTACTCATTAGAACAATTATATAATTTTTTCCTTAATAACTACTGACTTCCCAATCTGTCTACTGCGGAGAAAGAATATAATTGCAAATAGGCAAAATCTTTTGATGCTAAAAATACCATCAAAAGAATTTATTCACCTTCCAAAACATGACTAACTTATGTGCTTAATTAAAAATAGCCATATCAAAATAGCCTGGAGCATATTATAGATAACCAGCCTGAAAGATTTCATTGTAAGAAACAAAGTCAGTATTGTTCTAAAAATAGAGAGGATTTCCAAAATCCAGTATATCCTTGTTGGCATTTTGACTATTAAAAAAATGCCTACATAATTCATTTAATTAAGGAAAAACTTCCTCATTAGCTCAAGCTAAATAAATCGTGCTAAATTTTATCCAAATGTACATTTTCTTGGGTATCTGTAAAACCTGTGTAAGCAGAAGACAAAGCAGAACACTATTAATAGAAACACCAAGACAACTGCCATTGATAATCTGAAAACCTGTGCTCAAGCTGCAACACAAGCAGCTTTTATTTAATCCAAATTTTCAGTCCCCTTAGACTTAAATTGCTCTTCTGCTGCTCAATCCTGAGTTCAAAGAGTCCTCTTTCTTTCCAAGATGGAAGGGAAGATGAACGCTGCTACATCTAACGATTACACATTAATTTAATTAAAATAATATGCACTCTGACCTCACTTATTGTTTGATTGGAAAAAGTTTCATGTAGTTTCATGATTTCTCTGCTCTACAGCCAAATAACCTTTCAGAGCAACAGCTCCTGGCGATGAAGTCCGTAGATAGGGCCACCAAAAAATAAATTGTCTTCAGTTCCAACAGACCATCTCCCACTTCCTTCTTTGCATAATATGTAGATACAAAGTTAGGTGCTTATTTTTCCACTTTTATTATTGCTATGTACGCTCTAACGTCACTTGACATATTTGCGTAACTGTGTATATTACTCCTCCTCCACTCAGACCTGAATCTAACAGAGTAGATCTATTAATAAAATATAAACATTCAGAATTTTGCATATTTGCTTTCACAGAATTTCTATACTAACGTCTCCTAAGTATATTGAATTAGCCTTGAACTGACCGTAACACTGGCATTCCCATTAGAACCAATGACACTGATGTATTTGAAATGCAAGAACCAGCAGGAGGAAAAGACTATAAAATGCCTTAAAAGTTGAAACAAAAATAAAACACAACTATTTCCTGGGAACTGGTGTATTGAAAACTTTTTTTTTTTAAACAGGAAAATGCAAATTAAAAATAACACGTAGAAAACGCGCAGAAATAAAAATCATCTGCACTCAAATTCTCATGTCTAAAAAAGTAAGCTAAACCTGCTGATCTGGAAATAGCTCCAAACCAGGCAAAGCGAACAAACAAAACCCTACTTGTTTTGAAGCAGACCTTGAGATTTGCAGCTTACATTTATTAAGACAAATCACAGGTTGAAAAGATGAGATTTTGAAATAGCAAGTGGAGAGATGACTTGACTATCACAACTGTATCTCTCCTTCTAATATATTTTCTAGAACGCTGTCCAATGTGTTTTAAAAATACCCTCATTAGATAAAGCATTTGTGTTAACAGCCCAAGGGACTGAGCCTGGTAGACTCAGCCATTGCCAGGATTGTCCCTCACCACCTTACCTTGTCTAAGCTTGCCTCTTGTAAGCATTTTCCTTGCTAACATTTTGTCAACTTGAAATCCCCATCAATTCTGTGACCCAGCACAGAAATCAGATGACCTTCAAGCTCCCCTCTTCATCTTTACAAATATTCAAGCACTACTACAAGACAGTGAAATCCCTATATCCCTGTAGTTTCTGACAGGAAAGCCTTACTACCAGTAGTTTGATTCTTGATCACAAATCAATACTTGGAGCTTTGTAGTCATTTTTGTATACCATCTGCAAACTCTCTCCATTCACTTTCCAGAGCAGAAAATTCTCTTAGGAAAATATATTTTATATTGAAATGACCAAAAGTGTAATCTACTTGCAGGCAGATTATATTTAAAGATCAGCTCTTGAAGACATCCATTTAAATCCTTTGGATGGATATTTGTCTCCATCACATCCTCAATGTTATTTTTAGAAAGCAAAACACTGATGAATTTCATAATAACACCATGAAGGTTGAAAAAATGAAGTTGCAACAAAACTGCTTCACTGAGAGACTGAAAATGAAAGTAATGTTCAGGTAATGCCACTGCCCAATAAGACTGAATATAAGACTGAATACAGGGCACATGTCTACCTTACTCCTGATGCGTCTAGGGTGGGCATTGCCCCCATTCAACTGTAGCCAGTTAGAAGTTGGGAGCCTGGTATCTGTCTCTGGGGATGGGATCAACTGCACCAGGGACCAACCTTCCTTTCTCTGCACTGATTTACAGAGCAGGTTGGACCAGGTGATCTCTGAGGTCCCTTCCACCCTGGCTTTTCCACTATTCATGAAAGCCTACGCAATACTTGTGAGGAACTAATGAGAGACCTGAAAGAAAACCAAATACTATTTGTTTTAATTTATTAGAAAGTAGCCAATTTTTGCACAATATTTCAACCTTGTATTTTGGATTTAACAGAGCATTCCTGCAACTGAAGGTTAGCAGTGATTTAAGTGAATTTTGGACAAAGAATTTTCTGACATCCTGAAAACAACAGCAGGAAACCAACCCCAGTGGTCAGAATTGGCTCATAAAGATGAAAAACTGCATGTATTTCTGGCCTTTAAATTGCTCTTCAACAGAGCGATAAGACACATCATACAGAACCTTATCAGGATTTAATTTCCTAACAGAAATGAGAAAGGAATGTGCAAAATCCCCCTTATGGGATCTAACATTAGATTGCAGTACGCGATAAAAATACCCTAACAATGGGAGTATACCTGAGGAAGATAAAATTACATCTCGTGGTCCTGAAGATGCTTTCTATACGCAAATCCACCTAAAAATAGCATATTTCTGGCTTGCTATACTTGACAGTCTTCTTCAGGATTTTTTTTTTTTTTTAAAGCAAAATCTGCTCGTACTAATAGCGTCTTTTTGGTGCTTCTATAATGGTAACTCGTGAAACGTTGTTAGTATATGAGATTTATGAATGAAACCTGTCAAAGTACAGATAGTACAACACTACCATTGATAAACTTCTTGTAATGTAATTCTTCATTATAGTCTATCTGTATCATAAGCGGTCTATACCACAAGACACCACCATCACTACTATATGAAACATCTCTATTGTATAGGTATATTTTTTGTACGTGCATCTTTTGTCTCACTCTTCATGTTTTCACTCTTGTATCTTAAACGTATTTTTTTAAATACCTTCTATTACACTTCTCAGCTCTGCCAGCTACAAGGTTATTTCCATATCAACTCAGATTTCAAAAGGCAACTGTGAGCAATGTTTTCTTATTAATTTAGGGAACAGGTAAATTTTCACCACAGAATCTAAATTTTGCATATTACAATATATACACTGCGGGACCAAAACAAAAGAGATCTACAAATGATACAAGCATATTCTGCATCCACATATGTCCTCTGGGAATAATGGAGATCAGCAGCACTCTGAATTTAAGTACTTCCTCTGCTGTGTAATGGGCAGCATTTTAAGATGAGTGGTTGTAGGAAGGGAGTGCTCCATCCCTCACAGCTTCATCATTTTCTCTGTTTTGATGATTTTGCAGTTTCACCTCCTACTGTTTTTGTGTTTTTAATGATGAGATTAAAAGCTATAATAATTGTTGCAGCAGTCAGAATGGGCATACTTACTATTCTAACTGTACTGACAGGTGCGGTATTCCCATTTTACAGCACTGCTTGTACTATTTAAAGGAATAGCTTTCTCTGGTCTTACATTTTTTATTTAAAAAGGTAAATTGTTAATGTAATACAGTTGTACATGTATTGCTGAACACACTAAGGCTTTGTCTATCCTGTCTTAGTTTTGAGGCCCACCTACCACACTTCCAGAAAAAACCCTACAAAAAAGCTTATACTATATGCTCATCAGATAGCTTCCTGAAAATGTCTCAGAAAAGGCTGTTGTTTTTTGGTTTTTTTTTTTTTTTTCCCTTTCCACATTTACTGGATGCTGAAGCAGATAGGATTTCCCACATTTCTCTACAGCATGTCTTCTGCGTCAGCCTGTTCTGTGAATCTGCAAAGCGTAGTATACATCCTGGTTGTGTGCCAGGTCTGCTTGGGAAGCCAGACTTCCAGCCAGCTCTTTATGTCACAGTGAAGATCATCTGACCTTATGAAAATACACAGAAGACTATACCATTATATATGTTTTGGCGTGAAAAAGCTTCAGCTCTAAAGGCTTCTGCAAACCATGACCTTTCCTTGGACATACTTCAAGCCCCACCGTCACACTGTGTTCCTATAATAGAAACTCCCCAAATGAATAAGCAAATATTTAAGTTTTACGGATATATCACCCCAAGGATCTTCTTAGTTAAACATAAATGGCATGGCTGCCTAATGGGCACAAGAAAAATGTTAGGAAAGCAGAGTGTTTGGATAAAACAGCTACGATTAATTTTTCATTTAATTTTTTTTTTTTTCTTAAATATAACATGCTCCTGGAGATCATCCTCACTGAACATACTCGTGGTTCCAGGCCCACACACTATTTGATTTCCATAAGGTGTGTGGGAGGCTTTTTAAAATCCACATAATTTTATATTATTTTTTTTTACATGTTAAATTATTATCATCAGATGGAAGGGAAATTAAACACCCTGAATGTGTTAAAAGCCTCAGTCTTCTTGACTCCTATTACCAACTGCTAACTACTGCTAAAACTCATCCATTTTTGGAACATGGACAACCTTGATAGCATCAGATGAAGACAAAATAAAAATAGAGCTTTGGCAAATGCTGGGGGTTGAATTCCGGTGTTGAAGAACACTGTGTGAAGCTCTCCACTGCCTCAGCAAATGTAACTTGCCACGTTAATATTGCAGCTAACTCATTTCCTAACTTTCCTTTTAGAACAGCCAGAACAAAGGGGACAACCAGATCAAAACTAGGCTATATTTAACTGTGGTGTTTTGTTTTTTTTTCCCCAACTGACAGATGACAAGGAGGACTGTAAGCTGACAGGAAGTGTTTGGTAAAAATTATTCCTAAATAACCTAACGTCTAGCTTTCCTCTCTTTTTGGCACATCATATATGTTAATATTCCTCTTACCTTTTTCTGTGAGAGGACGGTACAAGCAAACTACGTCACTGCCTCACTTATTTGGCTTTAAAGATGATTAGAGATAAAGCATATCCTGTGCACTCCTTTCTCCAGATAGTCCTTATTTTGACATACAGTCCTCTATATGGTGTTATCACTACACAGGCATGTGATAATGAAGATGCTAATTAGCAGCAGGCCTGGCTTTTGCTGCCTGGGTTCCATTTCTGTGAACATATCCCACACACTGAAAAGAGGTCCTCGGCACACAGACCTACACCACAGGTGAAATTTGGCTCGTTAAACAGGGTGGTCACATCCCAATTCTGTGCTTCTCCATGGGATGCCCTTATATACAAAGCGGCATAAGGTGGCAGCTCTGGTTTTCACAGCCCCTTTGGTAGCTTTCGATGCAAATGCATTCAGCACTGACTTTCAGTAGGACGCCACAACTACCATCACCTGCGTGTCCCAAAGCGTGATACCAGGAAACTCTGCTCCATCACCACAGCCAGCTGAACGTGAAAATCAGGTACAGCAGAAAACTGCTGCTGCCCTGTGTGCCGGCATCTGTCCATCTGCTTGCTCACCTGCAAGGTGCCAATGATTAATCCTCTGCCAGGCTGTGAGCTCACAGGAGACCCTGATCAGGTAGGCACGTAGGTGCTCTATGGCATCACGACAAGGCAGGCCATAGACAAAGCAGTATGCCTGTGGCCACTTTCACTGTGTACACACCTAAGACAGGCCTGGGGCCAGGCAGAGATCAGGAAGGCAACAGGAGGCCCACGGCTTCCAGCCCACGGTGGTGGCCGGGCAGTGCCACAGCCCCAGCGCCTCCATCTTGTCGCCACCAGTGCGGCCTACCCAGCTCCCCACAGCCCTGCCACAGCACCGCGGCCTGGCCTCCTGGCTGTGCATGCCTACCCTGGATTAATTCGATTTCAGACTAAAAACAAACAAAAAAAAAACAAAAAACAAAACAAAGTCCTGAAAGTCAGGTGGTCTCACTGCAGCCATAAATATCTGGAAGTTGTGTGATTATTTAATGCTTTCCTCTTTTTGTAAGCCTCTTAAACAGCAGCACATTCTCCAGAGATCATTGGCTTACTGTGTACCAAAGGAAATTAAACTACAGTTAAATTATGGTAAATATATTTCATTCCCCCTAGGAATGGCTAGGTGAAAGTGCTTCATTTCAAATGGAAGCTAAATTAAAAATAATAATAATAAAAAGTTATTTAACCCTAGCATATTTAGTAAGGCTCTTCCACAGCTTTGCAGGAACAAGTCCTCACACAGACAATACAGGAAACAGTATATTGAGAATATATAATTATTTTGCTTCTGAATTTTAAATTAATTTTCAAATCCTATCCTCTAGCAAACATCTTTCCTTCAACAGCCATGTATTTCTGGAGCTCTTTAAAGAAGAAAAGTAAAAGCTACAATGAGAAATATGCAGCCTTTATCGATATCCTGTATCCTGTATTATCACACAAAGCATAAAGTACAAAACTCAACAACAAAAAGGGATCTTTCTGTTGGAACTGGGTAAACAAAGAGCACTTGGGCTAAAGTCTTCACCTTCCCTTTTCCAGCTTAATTTCAGTATAATTTGGATTTAGCTCCTAGATGTGTATGTTGGCTTTTTTTTTTTTTTTAATTATTATTTATTTCCTATTTGTTGTTGCTTTTAATCCTTTTGAAGTCTAATAGGAACCAAATATTTCATATTTCTTTGAGGTTGAGGCTGTACATCTAGAAAGGCCTCTTGCATCTTAAATTTACCCCAGCAACAGGCCCTAATGAAGTCAATGAGACCACCAATCCACATACATTTAGGTCAGTCAGTCTTGAAACCTTGAAAAGGAGTTTTTAAGAGCTGAGATACATAAATGCAAATCTACTGATAATAAACAGAGTCAGAAAATGGAGAGCCGAATGGCTCTGCTGACTGATTTAAAATTAAGATTAAACCAGAACTTGCCTACGAACAAGGATATATGCTTTAATGACAGAGCTTGGTACATCAGAAAGCAATTAAATCAAGTGCCTTAGAGTTTATTTTTGTTTAAATGGCAGTCAGTACCAGCCATTGACCAATAATAATATTTAAATAGAAAGTAAGAAGTGTCACTGTTTTGCAAGAAGTACGACCCAGCAAAGATTAGGAAATACACCGCAGTGGGAAGGCAGTTAAGCACCCAATTCAGCTATCTAGGGATTCTGTCATACTTGCTGCCCACAACAATAAAAACAAAACCGACCACAGTATTCTCAGAAATGAGCTGTTTGGCACTAATATCATGGCAGGCTCAAACTTTGCTAAAGACTTCAGTTTAATTACTGTGATACCCCTCCTCTTCAGCACTAAGACACAGATCTTGCTAAGCACCAACCACGCAGCCAAGAACCAATGGATGTATGGCTCTAGATTAGTATCCAGAGCCCTCACTTCCCCCTAACAAGCGCAATTTGAAAAGCCCCATTCCAGTAGCTAAAATGTTTGAAAGCACTGCAGATGCTATTTAGTCTCCTGCTGTTCAGATATTACTGTAGGCCACAGGCAATGACATGTTATTTCTTGTGGTCTGCGCTGAGATCCTACAAGTCAGTAAGAAGCTTGCTTCTCAAGCACACGTCCACGTATTCATTGCATCCTTGTGCTCTTGGAATTAATCAGCACTACAGGAAATGTTCCTACAAAGAGGGTGTATCCAATATTAACCTGACATATATATATATATAAATAGCTATATATGCGTGTATATATATATGCACACACACAATAGATATAAGTATAAATATTTTTAGAACTTTTCCCCGCCTGAGAATGCATAAAATATTAATAATTTTATAATTTATAATCACACTACCAGTCTTATAAAGTACTGTATTATGATTAACATACTAAGAAGTTATAAACAAGAGAATCTGAGACATGTGGACAGCATGGCAGCTTGCTTGTGGAAAATTCAGCATTTTATACCAATCAACAGATCCAAAACAGCACATGGGCTCCTGTAAACATAGGCAGGCAAAGAACAGTGCAGTTTTGAGCAGGATGGGGATAAGGAACCCCTCAAGGAACTCCTCTCCTGCTCATGTTGGTAATTTTTCCCTGCCATGTACCCCACAATCAATTTTTACAAACAGAAGTAAAATAAAATTACACAAGCTGTATCACTGCTTAAAAACTAATCTTTGAACACAATTGAGAAAATGAGTCAAGCAGTAGTATCACCAGGACCATACAGTTTTAGTCTTCTTCCCAAAGATTAGGAGAAGCTATCCAGAATCACACAGTTTAAAGAAAAGCAACTACTGTTGACAAAAAATGTGGTTTAAATGGGGAGAAAAACAAACAAAAAACAACAACAACAAAAAAAAAAAAAAAAACAAAAAAAAAACAAAACAAAAAAAAAAAAAACAGGCCCAACGACATAAGCTATGTGACACCAACTTCAACCCCACAAGGTTATGAAGAAATTGGTCTGGGTAACAGAAGAGTTGCCTTTACTTATTGAAGCCAAATGAAAAGACAAAGAAAAGGTAAATAGGTTACAAAAGTGCCTGAAAAGAAAAATCAATAGAAGAAGTTTGCTCTGTTCCTCTTCCCGTTACCTCTGCTGAGCAGTTCATCGTTCTCAGTTTGCTCAGAACTAGCTTATGCATACCCTAAATGGTCTCGATCTTTTACAACCTCTGAATAAGCCATTTCTGACAGCCACATCACTGTTTTTTTCCACTTATTTTAATGAAAAACCTTAGTTATTGTAAGGCTATTTTCCTTATAAAATTAAACTGGCTGGTTAGTCAATATTCAGAAGTAACAGAAAGCCTCTGTGTGCACAGAGCACAGTACCAGCCATACTTCTCCTGTGGTCCACTGAGGACACTTAAACATCACACTGCATTCTCAGTGTTATCGCAATAATTGTTATTGCAAATATAGCATTATAAATGTATTTACAAGTATGCTCCAACAGGTCACTTCTGTGAAACATAATTCTGTAGAGGTAATGTAAAAAACAAATGCTAAAAGTTGAAAACAATCTTTCCACGTAGCTAAATCACACAATGCTAATGCAGGCAGAAGACATAGAACCGTTCCCTTTTTTCCATTGTGTCCTGTTAATATAATTCCTTTCTCTACTTCTAATGTACAAACCTATTTCCCAATCACACAAGATCTGTATTTTGTCTCTTGTTGGCCCACAGATCGTGAAAGAGATTTGAACCAGTGCAGACTAATTTTTCATCATGATGCCTATAAGCAGGAGGTATTTAGGAAGAGAACAGAAGTAGCTGAAGGGGCAAAAGTACATTTTTTTTGCCCTAATTTTGTATACGCCAAATGAAATTTCTACTGAGTATAAAAATTGCTGAAGATGCTATCTGATAAAAAGGATAATAACTGGTGGGTGGGGTTAAATGGGTTTTGTATGTTGCACATGTGGATGGAACACTTTTTTAAAAGCATCTGTAAACAAATAACAGAACAAAAAAACACAGGTGACATTTTTCCAGGCATCCATTTTCAAATCTGCCTCAAATATTTTCCAATAATTTCACAGGAAAAACAAATCTTCTGCATTCAGAAAGAATAATCAAAAGTTACTAACAGTGTATGGAAACAGACTTTTTTCTTTTTTTTTCCCCAAAAATTTAGTGCCACAAAGTAGCTGCAGAAGCACTCAAAGCAATCAAGTCTCAGATTTCTGACTTGGAAACCTGCAACTCATCTTCCTCCTTGTTTCAGGTTTTTAAAACAAAACAAAAAACAGTTAAAATGGGGAGATCTCTGAAACGCAGACTTTGGGTCCAGCACCCCTGAAACACTTTGGCATACAACAAGCTGCTGTCCAGTTCTACGTACAGGAGGCCCTGACATATTGCTTTGGGATCAATCGATTTCTCGGGATCAGCTAGACATTCCCTCCTCCCCACCTTTCTCTCTCTCTGTCTCCAAACAAGACAGGCTCAGCCTAAACTTGCCCACTCACAGTATTTGCATCCAAGCCATTATTGTGCTGACAGTCAGGCGAGTCTGTGTGAAACCCACTTTTCTCCTTGCGGGATTATATCTCAGTATAGCCACCCTTCATCTGCATCTTTGTTTTCTTCATCTGTTCAGGGCTGCCTTAGGTAAAACAGGAATCCTGTCTTTGACTCAACAGAATAATAGTAATAGCATACAATGAGAGGCTTTATAAGATGATCATTTTATGTAATCTTTTGCTATGCAACATCTGAAGTCATAACAATTCCCTTCTCCCACTGGACTACAGATGTCCAAATTTCCATCCTGTACAAAGGGAGATTCTCCTGCAGGATTTCAGGTCAAAAAGAAGTCACCCAAAAAGAGAGAAGATGCACTGAGGGACTTTCCTTTTAGCTGGTGCCTGTCCAAGAGCTGCTATTCTGAAACCTGCACAAGACTTGAGGCAGAGATCTGATTTCAATAACATCCTATGTTATACAGGACACATTTCTTTATTTTTTTCCACTTCTTACTTGTCCAGAGTAGACTACAAGTAACAACAGCTCCTGTGTACACCTGCAATACTCGAATTTCACATCTACCTCGTGGAGTGCTCTAATATCATGTGAAAGAGCTGTCCTGCAGAGCACTTCAAGATTCAATCCAAATGGAAAACTTTCCTTTTTTTTTAAAGCAATGATCAATAGCTTCTGCTTTTTATTTGCATCAAAAGCGCATACACTATATTTCATGTTGAACATAAGTTTTTCCTTCTGCTCAGTGAATGGATCATAACAAATCAGCTGTAAACCTTTACCGCCAGCAGATGTAGGGATGCTTTCTCTGCGGCTAAGGTGTATCTGCCTGCCATGAAAGGACAACCTGTTCTCCTCCTGCCTCTCACAAATCTTGAAAATAAAGCGGCATCAGCTGCTTCGGAACAAACAATAACAGCATTAATTTTTCCTCAGGCAAACATAACTTGTGTGCTGCTAATAATGTTTTCCCACCTTTTTTTTTTTTTATCCTACTGTAATCTCTCAACATAGGAGTCTCAGAAGAGATACAGGTAAAGCAGGATGGAGATGTATCCTTCTCCTTCCCCAGTGGTGGGTGGCTGAGGAGCTAGCAAGAAGGGGCTAAGTGACTGAAAGCATCATGAAACCAAACTATGCTTAGATCAAAGGGGGAAAACAAAAAACAAAACCAAAAAAACACAGCAACCTGGAATCCCTTCTCAGCCCCAATTTTCTCCATCCCAAAGGCTTTTTCTATCATATATGCCTCCTTACATCCTGGGGGGAAGGGAAAAAGCTTCAAAAAGCTGGTTCCTCCCTTTCAGTCCCCACTTACGGCTGAAAATCAGCACAATTCCCCACCGCCAGCCTGAATTCAGGCCAGCAGCAGCCAGCCCTTGGCATCCCATTCTGCAGCTGCTTGCACATCTCCTGAACAGCAGCGAAAGAATGAATCAGCTATTTTAGGGCTGTATTATACCTTGGCCATTAATAGAATAAAACTACAGGAGACAGTGCTGATAAATGCCTACCCACCATTTTCTGTTACTCAGTTAAGCTTACAAAGGTTTTTGTCTGTTAGCTGCTGTTCTTTTAGACCCTGCCATATGTGGGGTTTCCTATGGTATAATTACCAAAATGCAATTAAAAAGTTTTCTTGCTCTTCAACATGAGCAGTATTTGACGAGCATGTCATGGCTTGGGGAAGGCAGAAAATAGTAATAGCTGTGGGGCAGCAAGGCCAGGGTTCAGAAAGCATTGTTCTCATCAGCACCAGTAGTTCTTTCCTTACCAGGGATGCTCTAAACTTGTGCCACAGGTATCAAAGGATCTTCAGTAAAGAGGGAACAAAACATTTTCTCCTCTTAAAAAGACAAAAGGTCTCCCCGAATTTAGGGGATTGGTGTGGGTTTCAACACAGCTCCTGTTCACCGAATCCCTGACACTAAAAGTACTCAAATACCCTTTATTTTCCCTCCAGCCATGTCCCCTGGGAGCGGGGTATTTGTTCGGCAGCAACAGCACCTCCTCCTTTTCTTCTTCCAGGGCTGAGGCTGCCAGTGACCCTCAGAGCAAGTAGTGGCCAGGTAGACCTCGGCAAGGTGTAGGAAGGAGAAAGACTTGGTGACAGCACTAAGCTCCAACAGCTCAAAGCACATCGTGGGATGACTCATGCTGAGGAAGAAATGCAGTTGCTGGTGACTCACAACGATGGCTAGTTTGGAGCTTAAGTTCTGTGTTCAGTCCTTAGCCTAAGATCCTTTAAATAATCTTTTAATATGAAGTTTAATTCATATACAGGGCCAGCAGAGTTTCTTTTTCTAAAATTCATTGCAAAGGGATTGTGAAAAGCCAATGGCATTAATCACCATGAATAGAAAAAAGAAAAACTGGAAGAAAAAAAAAAAAAAAAAAAAAAAAAGAAACCAGTAAGCACATCTTTCTAGAGCATAGCAGAAAGTCTGCTAACCAAAATCACAATGATTCAGCCCAAAAAAAGCAAAGGCTTTTTGGAAATCTTCTCAAGCACGCACCACCCCTGCGCCAGCTGATGCGACAAACATCCTGACTCGGGTTCAGTGGCAAAGCCGCCCTCTGCGCAGCATGGCCCCACCACCCCAGCCCCACCTCCTGTCCTCCCTGCACAACTACCAGATGGCTTCAAAGTTTGCCAAAAGTGACATTTCAATTACAGATCACCTGCAGATAGACAGCCTTGAGTAGGAAAAAGAAAGAAAATCAAATAAAAAACAAGTGATTGGCCACATTCTGATTTTGTGTACTCTCAGGCAACCTGGTGAGAGCCAGGAGTGGAGAGCAGAGGATAGGACAATTTGAGTCCTTCTGGGCTGGGGGGACTGGCCCCAAGCCCAGCTCTGCTCCCAGTATCTCCCTCGCATCCCACGCCCTTCTTCCCGATGAGAAGCAGCCCACAGCCCTACCCAGCTGGCGCAGGTCTCCAGCAGGAGCCCATGTTCTTGCATGCTGCCTAACATTTGTTTTGGTGCATTACCAGAGCCATCGAGATTCCTGAGGCCACAGCTGACCTTAGGTATGATAGCTGTCCATCTGCTGGTCCAGAGATGCTGTTAGGAAACATCGCATTAAAAGTTTCATCTTTTCTGTCCACTTATAGTCAAATTAGCATTATCTTATTATTTCAGTACATACATTTCTGATATTACTAGTAAGTGATTCTTTTGCATTGTTTCACAGATATTTTAATTCTTTCAGTTCTGAATTGCTCCCAAGCAGTCAGCTTAATTCCATCAATAACAACCTAATAAATGAATTTTAATCTTGCAGTGATGAATACTACTGGCAGCTTACTCTGGTGTAGACTTTAATTAAAGCAACGTAGCCACAGTACTGGTCGCAGCTACATGACAACCCGCACCACTGAGGTTTTACATTTGAGATCCTGTAGCTCAAGCCTTCAAAATGAGCTGTTTAAGGGGAAAGAAATTGCATTTCTGGATTGAAGTGGCCAACTGCTCCCAAAGGGTTGTGCGTGTCACCTTGCTCCAAATAGTGAAAGTGAAAGGCTGTGAACATCAACAAGCCTGGGCTGCTTTTAGGATGCCCTGTGGCAGATGAAAGTGGTGTGGGCAGTTTTGCCTTCAAGGAACAGTGATGGGCCCTGACCTGTCATTATCCTGCCCAATGTTTCCTGCAGACAAGATGCTTCCTTCTCTTCTCATCATTGGGCGACACCATAGAGTGTGTCAATATATGGCTTGCCAAAGGTTCCTGAAAGAACCTCAGCAGCCAAAATGCTCTCCATTCCCTGTCATTTTAAACACAGGTTGACTTGGACAAATTATCAGTTTTTCCCGTTTTGAAGTGAGATTTTGGAATCAGAAAACAAACTGGTTCTTTATCATGGAAGAAAAGGGAATGAATTGTCCTTGTTCCCTGGATATGTTCCTGGTTTTCATTTACTCATTGAAAGAAATGTTGCTTTCAAACAACTCTGATTTTAAACAGCCTCAAAAATTAAATATTCCTGTTTTTTTCCCCTGCTCCTTCTCAAGAGCTCTCCCTGTAACAAGCAATGTCACTGTTTATCATTTTTCTTTGTTACTGTCTAAGACGTTTTACTCCCTCATGTCCAAAGTGACGCACAATTAAATTTCCCTTTTTATATTACTTAAAAAAA
This sequence comes from Anas platyrhynchos, assembly GCF_047663525.1. Lineage (NCBI taxonomy): Eukaryota > Metazoa > Chordata > Aves > Anseriformes > Anatidae > Anas > Anas platyrhynchos. The sequence goes on along the minus strand of NC_092593.1, from coordinate 34,060,936 downwards.
TAAAATTAAAAGTAATACCACACTGAAAAAGCAGAGTGGAGTGCAGATTGCAGTGGTCTGGGAAGTCCTCAGCAGCCTAAACAAGTGACTGCTCTAAGACAACTTGAAAGCTGCCAGCACAAATGCTCCACAAGTCTGAAAGAAGACAGATGCTGCCATTTTATTAATATCTTCCATAAATGAGGCTTGTCATTAAATCCAGGAAGAAAAACAAGGACTGATACAATATGAAAAATGAAAAGGCACAAAGTATTTTTGGGAAAGCAATTTACAATGGAAGGGGAGCTACTGTAAATTTGAAGTCCCAAATGAAGTTAAAACTGCAGTTGGACTTAATTTGAGATGATGTGGAGAAAAACCTTAATCTGTTGATCAAAGACACGCATCTCCAGATTTTCTCCACTGCTGGCACATTTAACCAATGTGATCAGACCGTAAAATATTTCATCAGTGAACTCCTTTGAAACATTTCCTATCCAGAGAAAAGCAATGATGAGCTATAGCAACACTTACCATATTTTTAAACTGTTCAATTGAATTAAATTGAATACAACAGGCATTTCATTTTCAAAATCTGAGATACGAACAGGAACGTTAACATCCATGTACTTCCAGTTTTTCAAACTACAGCAACTTTGTTACTGCCAACAATGAACACGAGACAACAGCACACACCACGTACATATAGGATATCAGTGAGAGATATTAAGAGATTAACTAAACGTTTGCTACTTTTTAATTTCCAGAATACCAGAAAATAGTAGAAGCACCCCTACAGCAAGAAACAGCAAGAACCCCCTTTGCAGACGTACCCTAGGAAAGGTTACTCAGAGGTTATGGAATAATCACTTCTATTAGATTTCTAAGCTGGAGGAGATAACCATCTATCTGGAATTGTCTAGGAACACTGTAATCTCACACAACACAAGCGTACAGGCTAGACAATGCCTCTCCTCCAATTTTAGGATGCTAAATTACTTGGACCTCTTGCCCTCTTGTTATTTCCACTGAAAAAGGGCTGTCTGTATATATAGATTTTAAAAATGGAAAAATAAAGCAACAAGCAATTCAATACATCACTCAACTCTCTTCATGTGTATATTTTATGGAGCTATAACTTGATAGAACATGTTAAGAAATATTAGAAAATTAATAACAATATTACTAATTTTTTCAAAATTTGTCTTTTGGCTTAAGACTTGCATTTCTCTCACTTTATATAGTCTAAGACATTTCCAAGCAGGCAACAACCACCTTCTGTGTTAGCGAAAGTCTTTTGATCTTGTGTCTGATAATCAAATTAACTTTCTCTTTCCCACATTACCATAAATCCATTTCCCCAGAGACTGAAATAGAATTACCTCATGCTGTAAATGGGAGACATTTCAGCAACAAAACTGTTAAGTCAATTCATTGTCTGGGGATGGATGTGTGCATTACTTCAAAAGTTTAAGTACTTCAGCAAATATCTATATGGGAAATAGCCATAAAAATCACAACATTTATTCCTTGTCTTTGGGTATCTGTCCATGTCCCTATATACAACAGGTATTTTTTGGTCCAGCAAAAGCTGCTTTTGATTGTTATTACTAAAGAACGACAACAAGCCAATTGTATATTAAATTCATCTATGTCCTTGAAAAAGTCTGTAAGAAAATGACTTTTTGTGTACCTATTCTGAAATTTTGAAATGGTTTACGTATCATGTGAGGCTGGGGAGGCAGAAATCATACAGCATGTGTCTGGGCACACTAGTGTGTGCCCTTTTCTCCTTGTACGGAGGAAAAGTGGAGATACAAATGAAAATGTCCATTAGATGTGGTTCCATGTGGTGAGAAACTCCACTCAGAACAGATACCCAATGTTCCCACTCTGACAACCACAAAAATCAAGTGATGCTTCAGCTCCTTCCAGTCCCTAGGAAGTATTTGTCATCAGTGCAGTGGAGCCAGCACCCTCTAGGGGAGCAGTGGAAAAAGCCCTTAACCTTTTCACATGAGAAAAAACAAGGTCAAGCAACTTCCACTGAAATTTCTGGATTGTATGAACCACTTCATAAAGACACACTCAATCCAGCTTTGAATGTTCTTACAGCCACCAACGAATTATAAAGAGCCAAGTACTTACTTCTCAGCTCAGTTTCCTGCTCAACATCTCCACGGCTAAGAATCACATGTTTTCAGCAGCTTTAATTCCTAGCATACTTGGAACGTTTCATTGCGGGGTATCATTCTCAAGCAAGTCACTACAAAGAATTAGGTGGTTTCACTCACAGTCAGGGACAACCTTTGAGAACATCCTGGCCTTCCTGCCCAAAAACACTCAGCATCTCGGAGTGCTACTCACACAGTACTGGATTTTTAGCATCCCACCAAGTCATGCCCACTGAGGGCATGGTCTAGAGATTGCCTGCAGGGCCCCTCCACTTATATCTCTTTAGTGACTCTGAAGGCAGCATTCCTTTCCCTTTGCAAAGCAATTCTGTAGGAGCAGCATGCACTCAGTGCTTCTTTCCTGCAGCCTACAACGCTAACCAGAGCAGGCATACAGCCTGTAAGACTTCCAAGGTTTTAGCCATCCCAACATGATGTTGATGGCCTGCATTTGGGTTTACTTCAACAATTACCAGAATTGACATCACCACATTAGCCTTAGAAGCATTACTTTTACTTACCATTCATTTCCTCAGAAAAAAATATGGTAATGAAGTTTCAGCAGAGATGTTAAGGAAAGCACGAAGATCCTTTTAGTCCAAAGTAGACCTTTGCATATATATTTTAGAAGAGATATACATTTGGAAAGAGGGGGAAGGAAAAGAAATTGGAAAATGGTTCTTCCCTTAGTACAGGAGCCTTTCCAATAAAGTCTACTCTTTCATGTAACATTAATGCCTCTGATCTTGATGTACTCCTTTAGCCATAATGTAGATGTAATTACAAGCACAAAGGAAAGAAGCTTCAGAGAATTATTTACTTCTGGCTGCTACTTGTAGCTAAATACCATCCTATTGGGCCTATTCTCACAATAATGTAAATTAAACAGTTTCACAATGGATAATATTTAGACCTTTTTCCCACCACTATCAGTATCTTTGGTTTTAGGCGGCAATGCCAAATTTGGAATAAAATACTATTTCAGAGTACCTTGCTGGGTCATTGCTTGACCTTCAGGTGGCTGCACAGGCAGACTGCCTTCCACAACACACCCACCTGCACATCCTGAATGTCTCACTGCTGCGCAGAACTCTCTCCTCCTACTGCTATTTCCAAGCAGTTCTGAGTGCACTCTCTAAATGGTAGCTAAAACAGATAAGAGGAGAGATGCTATAGTTTACACAACATTACCAGAATAAAAAGTAAACAGAACACAAAGTCCACTGATACAGAAGACACTCAGTGTGACATAGCCTGGCACACAACATCTGAAAATGCAAACAAATCCAAATTTGTTACTCAGCTAGGGTCTCTGGGCATTGAATATTTATGTTTTCAGTGTTTATATTGTTGTTAGTGGTGGTTTTTCTTTTTTTTTTTTCTTCCAGACACTGTTAGCAAGTATGAGTGCTTAGCAAGGAACCCATAGATGAACACTAAAGATTAGTGTTTGATCTCCTGCAACTCCCCCTTCTGAACTGATCATATATCCAAAGGGTGTCTAAAAGCTGAACTTGCATGCAGTGTGTTAAGGACAAGACAAATGCTTTTGTTTCAGCATGCTAACTGAGCCAGATACTGTCAGAGAGTGATTTTTTTTCCCCAAAAACAGAGTATACAGGCTTTAGATCTTGTGAATCTGTACTGGTAGCATGAAGAAATGATTCAGTAAAATAGTCATGTTCTCTGTCTTCCACTTCAGCAAATAGGTTGAATGCTCAGGATAGATTGCCAAGAGTTAAAGCCGCTATGGCTAGAGCAGCTTTATAACCAGTAAGACTGCTAGCTGCTGCTGTTGATTTGCCAGGCATTTTTAATACTGTACTTAGCATTTCCACAGTCGCAAAGGGAAAAATAACACCAATTCAACTGCACTTGTAATAATAGGTATTGTCCTTCTCGCTTTCCCTGTGAATGTTTTCTGGGTGTCCTTCTCTTTTCTTCTTGTACTGTAAGAAATGATATTTGAGTTCTTTTCTCATAGCTTATTCAGTGTTTTGAATCCAGATATAAATGGAAAGTATCATTATGCACCATTGTTATGGTGATAATGGGAGTAGCTGGGTAGCTTACCTGTGATGTTTTTATGTTAACGCACTGGTCAGAGCATAGCGCATATTCGGAGATGGAAGTAATTCCTTATTGTGAAATATTCCCTTCAGAAACTTTATGAAATTTCACTCTCTTGAAGAAAACCCATCCAAATTGTTTTTATATTAAGAATACCCAGAATAGCAATTAGCCATTTACAAAGATGATTATTCCCTGTTCCCCAAAACATTAAATGACCTTTATTTGTTCCCATTCCCCACCCCTGCACAGTTAAACGTCATTGCTTTTCCATACATAAAAGCTCTAGTTTGTAGTTGTCCAGCACATTATCAAATTCAATGTCAGAAAAAGTTTTGTATGTTTATGTCCAGTGTTGTACTCTGTTGTGAAGTTAAGTATTTTGGATTTCCAAATACCATACAGGCAGATTATGCATTTATGATCCAGCTCCTCCCAAACTGGGTTACACCATTCTCACCTCACCTTACTTAAATATCACAGGAGCCAGCTCTGCACTTTGCAGCTCCTCTAGCTCTTTCTGCAGCTATTGGCAGGGCAAAGTATTATGCCCGAATCCCGCGTTATACTCCCCACAGTGGGCAGCACTTGTTTTTTGGACAGTACATCTGTAAGACAGCAATCTCAAGAACTACTCCCTCTCTGCTAACAAGCAGGGTATGTTTTTAATAGGGAACAGACTACAGAAGAATTGCAGTATTTATTTTTTCCAACTCATATATCCCCATTCTTTTCCCTACACACCCACAGTGGCAGATTTTCATGTCAGCACTTGTGCTTAGTTCCTACGGTTCTGAGGCAGCAATCCAAACTGGTGTACTTCATGGGTGTCTCCAGGACCTTTAACAATCAGCAAGTTGAAAGGAAAACGTGAGAAGAAAAATACCCTTGGTGCCATCTATCTGAGTTTCATGGAGCAGATGAAGCTAACACTGACAGTAATTCTCACATTACCCATGAGGACAGAACGGACAATTTTTCAGCTTGCTATTATAATTTCAGTGCTCACTTTGCTGCATCAAATACACCCAACAGTTTCGGATATCAACAGAAGAGGGTGTCTATCCTCTGTGCTCAGCAAAATCAGCAAAACAGCGAGTGATTCTCTGAATTGCCTTACGTCTTCATGATACGGTTTTGGTGAAAAAAGAAAGTCTGAACAAGGAAGGTGTAGGCACACTAGGTAGGAAGACGTTGCCAAGTTTTGCATTGCATTGCATTGTTTTACATGCAAGACTTAAGTAGGCCAAACCAGTATTCAAAATACCTAATTTGTAGCTATGATTTTGCTAATAACCTCCAAAGATTACTCTAATCACTTTGACATACTCTATATCAGACTTTGTACTTCTTCCATTTATATATTTATCTGTTTTTTTGCACTTAGGCAGACCTTCTTATTAAGGAGAACGCTTCAGTTTGACTTTACATTCCTACTTAAAACAAAACCTTTAACATTTAGATTATCTACACTGTAAAATAAAAATTCAAATTACTGTCACAAAACCTAATGGGATCACATCATTTAAATTCACTGAAAAACTAAGGTCATACGGCTCAGCCCATAAAGGTTTAAAGTGGGAACATTAAAAGAAATAAGCTGGAATGAAAATGGGCAGTAAAACATTCTGAGGAGAAACATGGATTGTTTTCTTATTTCTTACTTCGAAAATATATGTGGCAGTAGGGGACACGTGAAAGGTGCTCAGCATAGGAATAACTCCAGCAACTCTCTCATTGGCTTCAGCAGAAGGAAATAACGGTAACATTGAATGGGAAAATAAAAAAAAAAAAAAAAAAAAGGAAAGAAAACACTCAGTACAGGAGAGCTGCCTTTATGGCTTTTATGTCCCAGCTTCCCTTTAGGTTAAGAAGATTAAGAAATTAAAAAAAAAAGTCATAGATGAGGCACACAGAGGAGAGGGGAAGAAGAAAAAAATAATCATCCTAGTAGGAAAATAGCCAGTAAGTGGTTCAGTCAGGGACAATGCTTCCTTACCATTTTTTTTTTTTCTTGTGGAAGCACTGGTTTTGCACTCCAAGACAGTGCAGTACCCATCAGTATTAATGATGGGTGACATATTCGGGCTGTGTCCACCTGCTCTAGTCAGAAAGTGGCCTATGCATTAAGACCATCCTAAGCACTGCACATCTTGAACATCACTCCTGCTGCAACCTGGAGGACCACCAGCAACCTCTCTCTTTTCTCAAGTGATGAGTGAAAGGATGAGCAAATGGCCTCAAGTTGCACCTACAGAAGTTTAATTGGACATCGAGGGGAATTTCTTCACAGAGAGGGTGGTCAAGCATTGGAACGGGCTGCCCAGGCAGTGGTGGACTTCCCATCCATGACGGTATTTAAGAGATGTGTGGCCATGGCTTAGTGATGGGACTCAGCAGGTCATGCTGATGGTTGGGCTTGATGACCTGAAGGTCTTCTCCAACCTCGGTGACTCTGTGATTCTCTGACTGCCACTTCACTGCTGCTTATAACTTGGCATTCCCCATCACCCCTCCCCAGGGCCAGGAAATGCAGTAATGACCTTGACATTCTTGTTTTATTAACCACGAGGAGGCCCAGGGTCTCCCCCAAGGTATTACTCCACTGCAGAGCTGTCAGTTCTCTGCCAGACCTTGCTTGCAGCACAGAGCAGTGTCATGTTGCTTGTAGATGATGAAAGATTGCCCCATTCTTCCCTCATACATTCCCATACACCTGAAGAGTGCAATATATGGGTGACAAGTGACAAAAAATCAAAATGTTTTAAAGCAATACTTCATCCTGCAGGAAACAAAGAACTGTGCATGCCTGTCTTACAGACTAGAAGAAAGTTTCAGAGTACAGAAATAAATTAAAATTACTAGTATTCTGGCAGAACAAAAAGAAGAAATCATGTTCAAGAGAAAGGATAGTTTCATTTTTCCTTTTCTTAGAAGCAATAATAACATGATCACATCCCTTTCCCAAATAGCTATCGAGTTTTTTGTTTTTTAAACCAAGACACCTAAGTGCTCATTCCATTTTAAACATTTTTTAATGAGTTATTCCACTGAACAATTTGATAGCATCTCCTTCTTCCCATGCTTTCAAAGGGAGAACTATCAAGCTATTTTGCAAAGCAACCCCAGTCAATATACTTTCAAGGTTTTTTTAATGTGTCATGTCAGGAGATAAATATCTCTTTATCTCCACTAAGTCTGATAAGAAGCCAAATTCTTCAAGGAGACTGTTTGATATTTGCAAACTTGGAAAAAATAAATGACAACACGTAAATTGTACCTAAATAGAAGAACACAGCTCTGCAGGTAGAACAGATTGTTTTCACGATATTACACTCAAAATTACCAAACACTTATTGCCTGGGAAAAAGAAAAAAAAAAAAAGTAGTTTTCTCAGTTCCTAGTTCTTTTGGGTCATTTGCAGATGAAAAGAATTTGGGCTTTCGTGGTGGACTGAAAACAAATACAACAAATGAAGTTTTTCAGATGACAATATCCCTTTCCCCATTCACAAAATAAACCAGACGCAAGCCAGATCCCTAGTCAAAAAAATAAAAATAAAAAAATTGCTGGGGTATCCCTATGCAATGTAGCAACAAAACAGATGGAGTATTGTATTTTTCACGTAGTCTGCATTGTCCTGTACAAAAATGAATTCTTTAGATACTCTAATGCATCAGCATAGCTGAGGAACTCATCAAAATATTTTAAAAGGGGACAGGAGGGAAAGGAAGGAGAGTATTCATTCAAGCTTAAAAATAAACTCCTCCTGAGCCAGGTTTACTTCCCACATTAATGTTTTGGGTCACATTATAATCATCCCTCAAAAAGCATATATTAATTTTGAATGCAAGAAAGATACTGAATTTCTAATATTGTGTTAAATGATAACATGGGAACAATCCAAACTACAAAGATAAACCCAGAAAGCAATTTCAGTACATTTCCCCTCTTATCCCTGTCAGGATTTCACGTTATGCTTTCGGCTTCAAGAGCAGTTAAGGATTCATACTGGTTTCTCTATAATACCTGCACTAAACTGTACACCTAAAGCTGGACCAGTGTTTCTTCAGCCCTCAGTAATGACTCACACCTGTTCACCATCATCATCCACAGAAAAATAATGAAATACAGAATACCACATACTTAAAAACTATGCAAACTGTTTATTCTGGTTTTTGATGTGGCCTAGGATGATTGTTTGGTTTCATTACCATGGCTTTCAATAACCACAGAATCACTAATGATGATAGCAGAATTTCTTGAAAACACACTTCATAATTTATAATTCTTTACTTTGGATTTTTTTCCCCATAAAGGTCATTCCCAGGATTGTTCTTTTTCTGTAGTATTGATCACCCAATTTGCTTTTAAACTATTAGTTCACATGTCATGCAACCTACAGGTAAATTATAGATCCATAATCATCAGAGCAACCTGGCTTTATTCAGATTACATCAAGACTAGTCTGAAAAGATGTACACTTCTTCATTAAAAAGTTGATGTGATTGTTTAACAAATTAGTAGCACTAATTAAAATCAATATTTTACTGATCCTTTCCTATAGACCCCCAGTTCTTTAATCACTCACATCTCATCGTTGTGCTGCTTTCCTGTTACACTGATAGGCTGCAGCGGTCCTTCAGATAAATTCCTGGCATGTTTCCACTAACAAATGTGATGCCCATCTTTGTAAGACATCCTACAAAAATGAAATACTGGCAGGAATCTGAATACCTGCACTTGATCTCTAAATATCTGTTATCAAGTGGTGCAGAGTGCCCTGCACTCAAAGCCAATAAAATCTACATGTGGTCTTACAGGCCTGGTACCAGGAAAAATATAACTGCATCATGCAGCATCTCATGGAAACTAATTAGATCCAGTGAAACTGATTTAGCTGGTGCACTGACGCTGAAACCACTCATAGAGCATCCAAATTTGAACTGTTGGGAGACACTTGTAGCAAGGAGCGTGGCTGTAGGCAGCATCTCCTATCAGCAATGTGGAAATAACTTATCAGCTAGGCAGTCATACCATGCACAGCCTAAACAGAATAGGTCTGGGGCAAGGGGATGTTCCGTTAAAAAGAAAGAAGTTCATTAGCTAAGATAACTAGTTTACAAAGACAATCAGACTTGGGAATTCAAATGTTTGCCTGTGGTAAACCTGAAGGTCCTTCCTGGAGGTCCCATCCCTCTGCTTCTGAAAATCATTTATGGGAAGAAGTTTCAGATATAGGTGAATGAATAGCTATATCAAGAAAGAAATGAGGGCTAAATAAGAGCTAGTATTGGAAAAGAACTGAACTGAAATGCTAGTCACAGAAGTCATGCCACATAGGGATAACAGATAAATGCCCGGAGTCACCATCAGTTGGGGGCTGCAAAGAAATGCAGAAAAAAAAAAAAAAGTGTGTGTGGTAGGGGAGAGGAAGGGAAGGGGTGAGTATTTCTATAAGACTGACATAAAAGAAGAAACTTTTTCTGCTTATTAGGCATAGGATAAATCATGCAGTGAAAACAAGGCAAGTAATTTGCTTCATATTTCAATAGGATCAAGATGATCTCAGGAGAAAAAGTGAGTAAAATAATGGAAACAAAGGGAAAAAATGAAAAAGATATTATTACAGTTGAAGGATGAACAAAATTCAGAGCATGATAAATCCACAAATCTAGGCACGAAATTACAGGTAGAAATTATCAGGTAGGAAGGTAGTTATTTTTTGTTGTTGTTTTTTAAAAAAAATATCAAAATTACAAATAGTTTCACTTGGCTAGAGACTAACAGCATAAGTACTAGTGTTTAGGTAGGAAGCAGCAGCCAAAACAAGGTGTTTCTGGTATTAGAACATGGCACCTGTTTTTATGTTACTCAACATTCATTTTAAAAGGCCACTTTAAAAAAAAAAAAAAAAGGCAAGAAAATAGGAAGAGTTGAAGTTATCAAACCAAACTATTTGAATATAACACTGAGGTTTCCTCAAATTGTTCATTTTCTCAGCGCTTACTTTCCTGTGGCTGCTGCACTCCACCAGCCCAAATACAATGCACATAATAGCAGCATATTCACATGAAAATTTACAGGAATGAACTATTTTTGACTCAGATACGGATGATCTTGTGGTAGACAAAGTGATTTTTCCAGTCACATCAAGAGGGTGTTTTTAGTAACTCTTATACATTTAATAGCAAGTGTTTTATATAAGCTTCTGTAAAAGGCTCTTGAAGGATACTGGAGGTTTGAAAGCTCCATGTGGATGGTTAACAAAAGCAGCCGTGGGCTTTTGTCTTGAACATAAGTTGTCACCTAAAGTTCATGAAAAATGTGACAGATCTGCACATTGATATTCAACTGTCCTACTTCAGAGATATTTTCATTCCAGTAAATAAAGTGTGTACACTCGTGTTTTTCCTGCTCTTGTATGAGATGTTACCTACTGTGTATTTTAATTATGAGATATTAAGTATGTTAAGCTAAAAATAAATAAATAAATTACCCTGGCTTACCCAAAATAACAAGATTGGTCTGCCTGGGTTGCACATCTCAAGCAACTTCCCCTCCCTCCCTCCCCAGATAAGCAGTGGTGACAGTTTTGCTACAGTGGCATTCATCACTTGCTTTAGGCACTCAATTTTTTGATCAGTGCAGCTGATATGGTAGATTTAACCTGAGACATGAGAAGTTATAACAAACAGGGTGTGATGGAGCTGACAAAACGTGCGTCTGGAAAAAAAATATATCATCAAATATAAGCCTTCAAAAACACTGTGCTTTTCCAAACCACACATTGATGGATTTTAGCTTTACTGGCTAAATTAATTTACTGGTATTGAATTAGAATTTCAATATTTATAATTAGATTTAGCTATGACTGTTACTGTTTGAATCCAGCCCTTCCTACCAGTGTTTCTTCTGTACAGTATTCAGCCAAAAGTCAGAAGTGCACCAACTGAATAGCCAGGATTATTTGGAGAGTCCCATAAAAGATCAGGCCTTAATTCAGCTTCCTCCCACATCAGTGAGAGGTCTTTCTAAACTTGACTAGGAAACGAAGGGGTTCTCATTTCATTTTTAGCAGTTACGTCAACATTGCTGATAAGGTACAATTCCCCATCACATCCAGTCACCAAAGGCAGAGGAATTGCCAGGAAAAAAATTAAACAAAAATTTAAAAACAGTTCTGTGGACCTACAAGTGATTGCTGATTCAGTAACGCAAGAAACTTTGTGCTGACATTGGCACCTTGCTAGCATTTGGGCACTGTGTTGACAGTCTCTTGTCTTTGCTCATCTTAAAACTTAGATTTCACCAAACTTTCATTAAGCTTCTTCAGCAATCAGCGATCTCAGTGCAGACATAACTCACTGTAATTGCTGTTAATAGTCTAAAAAGGAGAATCACCTGGGGAACCCTTCTGAGGGAGATTATCATTGCTACACCTTTGGTATTTTTGGTGGAAAAGCTGTTTCTAAAAGCATCATCATAAACCCATCAGTGTGGGACACTGCATGCAGCGTGGACTGATCAGGACCAGCTGATGCTTTTCCACTTGATTTACATTTTCTTAGCTCAAGGTAATTCTTTGTTATGGTGTTGATGACTTGAAGATCAGGCGTATTATGAAAACTGTGTATTCCCGAGGTCAAAGGCACGAGTGGTAAGCAGCAAAAATAAGTAAATAAATCAATGAAAATAATATTCACAGAGTTGCACAGCTACAGTCACAGATTCTCCTACCATTAGTGCTTTATTATTATTCCAGTTGGCCATGTTATTGAATAAATAAAGCTACGCATAAAGATCATTTCTGAAGGATGCTACCACTGAACAGTATCAGCCCAGGAACAGCGTCTTAATAAACTGCAAACACAATTTATTTTTATGTTAAAGTTTAACCAGATTAGTCTATTTCCAATGCTACATGCTAACAACTTGGGCCCAAAGACCCTCCTGTGATATTGTTGTAATTTTCATAATACTATTTGATTTATTTGATATTAAAAGCCGCTGAAAGATGCATTAGAGATGCATCTGTCTCCAGTAGGAGTCTTAAAAGAACAATCTCTAAGTTGCACTGCAACATTTCTATCTGATCTTTTACAGCTGAAGTGCTAGAGCTAAAATACAAATGGCATTGTGGGGCTGAGCAATAAATACATCTTCTATTTGCAGCACACAGCAGAATGGGACTCCAACGCGACCTGCACAGTAGGCTGTGCAATACAGATTTTTTGCAGCTTGAAAAATAACATGACATATATACAGCTGATATTTGAAGTAATTAGAAAGCAGATTAATAAATCTGTTTCTTTGGTTGATCTATCTGTTATGGTAAATGAAGAAATAGATAGAGAAGACACAGATAAATCCCGTCTCAATAAATGCCTGGCTTTATTTAGCATCACACCATTACTGCTAGATTGGGTTTGGTCTTATGGCCGTTTAAGATAGGAGAGACAGCCACATGCAGCCACATCGGGGTCCCCAGAGTCACAGCTCCAGGCTGACAAATTAAGTCGGCATGGAGAGGTACCTGGCATGAGCAAGCAGTGAAAGGAAAGAAACTGCTGGAGCGTAAGCTTCTGAAAAAGGAGACACCAGGAATCACTTTTCAAATACTGGCACTGGGCAGTCTCAGAGCCACCATCCGAAGCCTGGACCTCACTTACAACAGAAAAATCTCAATTCCAAAAGGGATCAAACAATGTTGGAACTGATTCCCAAGCAGCATGCCAGCTGTGCAAACCATCTGACCCGTACCCCCCGTTACAATAGCAAGGTTTCAGGGCAAGAGAAGCACCTGAACACTACAACAAGCTCCACGTTAGAAGGAAAAAGGTGTTATCTTCCAGCTCCTGGAAGTAAATTCTGCTGGCTAACACACCTGAACACCCATGACTGGCACAGATGTCCACATGCTAAACTACAGTCAAGGAGGAGAGATGCATTCCTTCAGCCAGCAGTGTCAAGGACTTTGCAGATGTGCCAGCTGTTTTCCCCAGCCTAACATTTCTGCCACGCAGCCCCTCAGAGATGCTGGGAAGTTCATCCCAGTGAGCCAGCTTGGCCAGGCAGACAGGGACATGGCTGTCTGTCATCAGGAGCACGGACACCACAGCCCTATCAACACTTCCACAGGTTCCTGCTATTTTGAGCAAAAGCAGTCTCTGGCAAGAGAGGATTTGTTGCCCAAAACTTAGAGAAAAATGGGATGGCGCAAGAGGAACAGTGTCTGTATCTCCAGTAGGCACACGTTTGTGGCTTTCCTCCTGCTTCTACACAGATTAATCCACCCTCCGCAGGTTATCACAGACACTGTTGCCACTATCCTCGCAATGATTTGTAGGACACTATCCTCATTCATCACACCATTGCCAATACTAGAGACACTGAAGATTTTTTAAAGTGATAAGAAATACTACATTCTTCTTACTTTTCAACGACTCGTCTTCCTCTCTGCCCTTAAACAACTACGGAGGTCTCCAGCATAACTCCCACATTGCACATGGAAATATTGCTCTCATGTTTAGCTTCAGCAGAGAAAAGATTTAGGCTTTGTTTTGGCTGGAGATACTAATCTAGCTCAGTGCTGACAAATAGCCCTCTCAGGTCTGCGCCTCAGGATAACACCACAATTCTTCACTGTAAAAAGTTCTGGTTGCAAACGAGAGGGGAGAATACAGATTAATTATCCAATTAATAAGCCCGAGTAATTCTGCCAGATGAAATTTTTGTGCATGTTGTGGTGTGTAAGTGAGAAGCACTTTCCCGCATTGCTGCTACTTGCATGCCTGCATGCCACGGCGAGTCAGTTGGGATGGGAGCACAGGCACCAGACAGAGCCACCTCTCCTCACGTCGTAACAGTTCGTCACAGGTCATCAATAAAATAAGGTGACCCACGATAACGAAGCCAGAGAGAGCATTCAGACATCCTTTACATTGACAGATGAAGGTACGATGCTATTAAAGTAGCCTAACAAATATTTAATGCAGTGCCAAGCCGTTGGATGTTCTCTGTCAAGGCTGCTCCCACCCACCCTCCAGAGGGGACTTCCACCAGAAGCGCTGTACTGCAAATGTTACCATTTGCTGGATTCAGACCCAAGTCAAATGGGCATTAAAACAGAACTTTAAATTAAAAAAAAAAAAAAAGAAATAAAGAAAACTCTGAACACTCCACTACCACAGCAGGAAACACTTCTTTCCTTTCCGTTTCTCCAACTCAAGGGTCAGTTCACCAATTTGACAACTTCAATTCAGCACGCTTTTCCTCTATAAAAGATAGCTCATTTCTCCCTACTGATGCTACTTGCTTTTACTATACAATCTTATGGCTGTATTTCAACTCAGAGAGGTAAAGCTGTTAGTTCCCTAAAGCCAACCATATGGCCATGGTAGTGTAAACACTCCCTGTTGCATCTGTCTGCACGTAGGTTGCTACCCCAGATGAAAAAGAATATGTTCAGCTTTCTAGTTCACGATATTCATTTCCTATGTGTGCCAGTGAATGCCAAAATTTTTATTTCCACATGCGGGATGTTGTTACAATGTCGGTACACACAGAAGGATGTTTCATTACCCATCAGTTCCGGTCCTGATTTTCAATCTTAGACCTCAAAGCACTGACAAGCGAGATCTGTGACTTTTTTTTTCCTATTCTATTCTTCAAAAAAAGCCATAGCACAGGCAGGGAAGTGACCCATCCCAAAGGGTACGGGCTGAGCTAGTAACACGGCTCAGGTCTCCATAAGACTGATGCTGTGTGCATTTCAGCGGAGAAAAGGCAGCAGTGGGTTCTGCAGGTGCCCCTGCCATCACACCACACCTATTCGGCATGGGTTCAAGACACATTTGGTAGAAGTGGCTCCGATCTCACGATCGCATCCATCAGCACAGACCTTTTCACCTTAGCAGAACTGATGCTATCAAAACCATGGGTGTTAAAAGCAAGTGGATTTGTCCGAGTGTAAGTACATAATTCACAACAACACAGTACCATTTAAAGAACAATTTTTTTCTGCTTTCTCTTTCAGAAGAAGTGTATTATATCTTTTATAATGTAGCTTATAAAATACCTCTTTAAAATCCATAAGATGCTATGGAAGCTGACACATTCATGATGAATAGTTTATTGTGCAGATTAATTTCTATTTGATTCTCTAAGTGGAGCACACGGCAACAGGCTTTATACAAAAGTGAGTTAAAAGCAGATGTTTTTAAAGTGAGTACTGTCATCTTCTGCAGCTCTAAAGGAACTGTAAATCTTTCCAAATATGGAAAGTTGGGATTTAAGAAAACTGTCACATGTAGCATATCAGGAACATTTATGAAGGAAAAGCACTGCACGTAGTTAAACAAGTGGATAACATCACTCCTTTCCAAAACAAAATAACAAACAAGTATGCCAAGTTTTGGACTTCTATTCATGCTTTTTATTTTATTTTATTTTTTTTAATAAAAGCTGGTTTCAAGTCATATTTAGGAAAGCATTTTAAAACATAACAAACAATGAACATCTCATGCTTTATGAACTTTTTTTTTTAAAAAAAAAAAAGAAACCATTTGTTCTCCTTGAAAGCCCCATTTTAAAGGCACAGACTCCCTGTTCTATTAACTCACCACAATTTTTTACCACTGAGTATCAGAAACCCCACGGAACATACAGCCTAAGGAGAAAAGTTGGGAATAACAATAGAGATAATTTTACAGGATTTAATACAGTTTAACTTAGTTGATTGCCAAGTCCTGAGAAGACAGACTTCAAGATGACATCAGAAAAAGAGAAACATCATTGTGTTGATGTCCAAAATAACTGTTTTTAAAGACTTCTTTATTCTGATGACCACATCCTCATTACTTTATTTAATCTTGTTGTTAATAACATTATCAATCTTTATCAAGGGTTATTAGTATTGTGTTACTAAAATGTTATCAATCTTGATTATTTGTTTTAAAGAGATAATGAAATCTTACAAATAAGCCTCTGAAAAGCTACATGCATGAAAAGACACTCCCTGAAAGTTCCTCTCTGAAAAGGTGACCCTTACTGGCAACTCTTCTATGTACTTGGACTGACTGTGGAATTCAGCAAGTTCCATTTTTCACTTAAATTATTCAAGACCTGTAGGAAGCCATTGGGAAAGCTTTCCTCACAGCACAAGTGGCACATGGGTGAATATTTGAAAAAGCAAATATTCCAACATCCAGTGCAAAGAAGTGCCAAAAAGAACAGCTGGCTGAACTCTGACATGAAAAGCAGGCTCAGATCGAAGACAAATAGACTTCAAGAAGAATTCAAAAGAGTAAAACTTTAAGAAATTGAGTTTTGCAGGTCTTTTGAATGACCCAGGATTCTCTGCCTGAACTACTTACTGACTGACTCCCCCAAGCCTGCTTGGAAGAAGATGCATGCTCTGAAAGTCACTGCGATTTCTTTTGGGTGGTGCTGCTATGCAGAGACACACTGAGCAAGTCTCATCAGTTCAACACAAAGAAAGACTGAGCAGGTTGCTCACATCATTTGCAGCATTTTTTGTGTACTCTCAGACACGCGAGCAGAGGATGAGCACCTGAAAGAAGGAATGTTCCTTTTCTGCCTAATGGGCAATTTGGCTCAAAATGGACGTTTGCTGAAAAAGGAAGAGGTATGGTTTATGTGGCTAAAATAGAAATACCCCTTAGATATTTGCCATAATAAAGCCAAATTAGATTGGTCCCTTCTAGTTTCTTCAGGTTATCATTTCCCTCATGAAGAACATTTTGCCAAGAAAAATCTAATATTCGTTATTAATACTGCAATTTCCTTTGCATTAGATTTCTAACAAAAGCAATACCAAAAAAAAAGAAAAAATGTGACACTGCTACATGCAAAAATAAAAATCAAACTCCGTCCCTACCTCTGTCGCATTATCTCAACAAGGGAAAAAGATAGTATTCCTAGAAATGTTAAACCTTCAAACCTCACCAAGAAAGCATAAGAGATTTCTACAGCACTGGCTTCCTCTCTATCCACCTGTGAGAAAATGCACAGATAAAAGATCAACCAGTGTTCTTATGCAAACCACTGCAGTGCAGACAGATTAAGATCAGACTAGTGTTTAGCTTTGTAGGAAGTAATAGCATATTAATCTCTTAAAATGACATGTTAGCCTGTAACAACAGCAACAAAAAGACTATAAATATACTGGTCACACACTTAAGGAGTTATTCAATAACAGTATACCACATTAAAGTCTAATACACCATAACAAACTGAATTTCAATATGTACCCGCGTAACAAACAAAAATTGGATTTTCTATCCTAAACTAGTTATTCTAGCTAAAGTTCATTACGTTTTTTTTAAGTAAATGTGCTTTTGTTATCAGCTGACCTCTATAAAACCTTTCTATACTCCATAATGCAACTATGAGCTTTCCACATTAAATGAAGATAAATGAATGATTTTATCTTCCACAAGTGACAAAATGAAGCCACTTTTTGATTACATATAGACCTCGATGACTTCAAGTCATTTCTTTTTTATCTTCTACCACCCTCCATTCTGTCCCAATGCTATTTTCCTTTACCATTTGCTTATATTTCTATGCAATCTGTTGTCAGTAAATATTTAACTTGATCAAACACATGCAAAGTATTAACAAATTTTCAAATGTAAAGTTAGAAGTAATTTTATTTTTGTCAATATAAGAAATGCAGTCCAGAAGTAATTCTGCATTTTGTTTTCTTTAAAGAAAAGTTATGAACAGCACTTATAAATAGAAGTCATTTTAAAAGACAAAAGCCACACATCATTAAACAGGCAAAACACTTTAATTCAGTTAAAGAATTGAGTAAACTTGTCAGGCTTTATATATTAAAGAAATAATTTGTACTAAGGGTTCAGTTGTGAAAAAGGAAAATAGCATCCAGAATCCCTCTTGATTTTTGTGATTTTTTTTTTTTTTTAAAGTAAGCTTCAGTCTTACTTTAGAGGACTGTTTTAAAAGGTTGTATTGTTTGGTCAGTGCATTCATTGACTTTTCATGCATTAGCACATACTCCAAAGGAGGAGAGCTGGAGGTGTTTCTGGCATAACCTAACTAGAAGGTACCAAGAAGCTCATTGGAAGTCCCACTCCCTGCAAGATTTCTTAGAAAATTTTGAAGACTTAAGACTGTCAAGTACAGTCTTGAGATTTTGCCACCTTCTTGCCTTCTTCCAAAAGAAATGACACATCTAGGTTTGTTAAGGGTGTTTTGGTACTTTGTCAGGAACATCTTAGCAGCACTTGATAGCAAAAGCAGCAAAGAATCAGTGTTTTTGCCAGACCTGAGCCACATCCAATTCCTCAGTATAAGTTTTGCTATGACACAATCTCTTACTAGATCAAATCTCCCAGAGCACTTCATTAATTCAGTGCAAGGAACTAAAAAAAAAAAAAAAAAATCAAAAAAAAAAAAAAAAAAACACCTACAGCAAAAGCACTGTTGTCTGTAACTGCTTCACCGGTTCTCTAAAGTTCAACCCTTTACAACCCCCCAGAGGGGCTGCGTCACTCCCTATTCTCACAATTTAAGTCCCTGCATTGGGTCCTCCATCAGCAGTAATCACTACTGTCACTTGGCTATCCTTGCTACCTGTACAGCTTTCCAAACAGAAGGAATACACCATTCAGACAGTATCCCTTTTCTTATTATTACTAGATTATGTCAACTTTACCCTGAAGTAGGTCCACTATGCCTTGTTTGACTACTTTGTGTTTTTCTTGTCTCCTGTGCTTCCCCACCCAACTGTCCCCAGTAGCTTTGGCTTTGCTATTTTCTCCGGTGTTGGAAAAGACTTAATGGTGCCTCCTACTTCAGCTAGTGCTTGCCAGTACTGCATGAAGCATAGATATGAAAGGCTTAAGAGTTATTTCTTTTCAGACTATGCAAGTGCTCCAAAACTGACAGTCAACAGACAGCACCATTGCATTGCCTTGACTCGAGGCAGATCTACTAAACCACCTCATCTGAAGATTTATTGCTGTGAAAGCTGGTTGTTTTTTCACTTGTTCTTTTCAATGATTCTCTTGCCAAAAGACAAACTATCTATAAAACCTGCCTGCAGAGAAGATGTTGTAGATGGTGCCTTGGGCAGCGACTCACTCCACCATCGCTCCCTTTTCCCAAGGGCCTGACTGCAAATATAAGGGCAGCAGCATGCGAACACCGACTCAGCCCAACATTATTAACCCATGCTTGCTGAGTGTCTCTGCAGCAAGAAGAAAATAGATGGAATAAAAGGGAAATCTATACACCACTGCCATATGGCCAGAAAGCTAATGAGCATTGCTGCAAGAAAAAGGGAACTTAGCCAAGCAGCTGAAACAGGGAAAGTATTCATTAGCTATCTTTTCTCTATGACAAGAAATACTACATTATTAAAATATTTATACCCAAACAGAGGCTTTTATAACACTATCATCCTTGAGCAAAGTATTGCCCCAGCCTCTCTCAGGTCTACCTCAACATCAATTGTGAAAGTTTAAAGCAATTTGTAGTGAGATAACACTCCACAGTAAGAAAATTAGGATACTATCATACCCAGCTTGTAATTCCCACAAATGCATTGCTTTACGGGAATTTAATCTGATTCACCACTGACTTGTACATGATTTAAAATTTCAAGCTAAATCTTGGCCCTACTTGAATAAGGTGTACTCAGAAGCAGGAGCATTTGAAGCAGATGCTTCATTTAAACTCTTTTCCAGATTTCAGTGCAATATGAGTACCCAAACAGAGAGCAATGCCACAGACTACGTGGCTCTGTAGTTACCTAAAGTGCGCAGGCAGTGACTGGAACAGGCTAATTCATTGCCAGCAGATAATAAAACAAAGCTGCTATTTTTCCTGATGGTAATATCTGAGCATCTTGTTATAAAAACGACTAAGAAGGATTTTGGATGAGCTATTTCTGAAGGCCAATCAACATGAAAGTATCTGGCCTAAAGAAAACCTCAAACCTACCTTATCCTCCTCTTAATTCTTGTGAACAGTTGGGACAGAATTTGCAGTGCTCAGACATCACCCTGGGAGCTCCCTGTTAGCCTAAAGGCTTGGTGAAGCACAAGGCAATGTTATACTAAACAGTCACAATCCCTCTGGCTTTAGTGAGAGAAAAGGGGCCCACCTCTCCTAGAAGCCTTCCCAGCCACAGGACAGCACAGTTTGGTGCCAGACGAGCAATTTCTAAGTCCTCTTCTGTCTCCAGGCTCTAGTCACCAAGTAAGATGAGATGGAGATGTCACTGGCTCAAACTACGCAGTTTTATTTTTTGTTAAACTATCAAATGTCAATTGTAATCTAGCAGATAGTGTTATTCTAGGATAACACTTTCTCTGACATTTTCAGCAAGACTTTATTTGTGGCTGTTGCAGATTGTTATGATTGTAAAATATCATTTTAGTCTAATCTTTCCTTTGACATGTTTATAGAAAGGTAGGCTGCTTATATTTTTTTCTTCCTCTCAGTGCCACCCCCAAATAATCAAGAAAGGCCAACACATGAACTATGAGCACAGTGCTAGTTTTCTTCATTTCAAGTGATAAAAGGTAAGGAAATTCAGAAATTCTGTGTCCTTTTATATATATTCCTGTTTCTGAACCGAGATGTAACTGTCTGTTCGGGACATCAACATGCATCATTTATAGGTGTAATCTTAATGTTTCCTACTTTTATTTCATAAAATTTTAAATATCAAATTATAAACTTCAGGAAAATATTTTTTTTCAGATGGTTTCCTGTAAATAAAAGCACTTTATGGATAATATTAATTATGTTACCTGATTCTGTAGCAGACAAGTTGATCTCACTGCTTTAAGTGCCTATTTACAACTGCATGGACGAGTTAAAGTCACAGTGGGAACTTAATGTTTGCATAGCTAGCCTTTTTGGAGGTTCTGCTACAGCTACTACTTTATCCATTCCTTTCTAATTTTTTTGAAGCAGTCATGTTTACATTTGTATATTAAAACGTTTAAATATTAAAACCCATTTTCCATACAGAATTAGAAAATTTAGAGGATGTATACAAACTAGAGTTAATGAGAGTAAGTAAGACAACCTCAGAAACACCTGTCCTGTTGTTCACTGACTGAAAACAGGTCTGCTGGAATGAAGTAGAAATGGATAAACTCAGGGTACAGAGCTGAGAACACAACAGTGATATTAAACACTTAGATCTGAAAAGCTGGCAGCCTTTTTCAAAGTGTTTGGTGGAATATAAATGTATATTTTCTCTGCTTTCTTTTACGAAAAAAAAATATTTCCTATTATTATTCTAACAATACAAGAATAATAGCAGGGAGAATACTGTTCTCACAGAGTAAGAATAACGTGCCTGTTTCTAAGCTGTTTGAATCTATGCATTAATAAAATTAAACTTTTTCAAACAAAGTGTTTTACCATCAAACATATCATAAGAATGAAAGAATCGAGAAACTCCACCTTTTCTCTTTCTCTCCTGAAGTAACTACAGAAAATAAACTTATCAGTTATTCTCAGAAAGATACTAAATGGTACTAAAAATTATTGTTAATATTTCACTGCTGGGCACACTGAAGCAGAAGAGGTTAAAGCTTATGCCACACTGTTCAAGATGCACTCATTTAGCAAGCACTTACTGCCATATCCAGCAGAGCTATTCATATCACCATAGGTATCTCAGCTGAGAAGCACCTAGCGCTTAGCTACCCCTGTGCTCCACTAGCAGCTGCAGTGCCAAGCGCTATGTCTGTTCAAATAAATCCCAAACTTACCATTGGAATTCACACCTTGAGCTATATTTTGGGAGCCAAGGCAAAATATCATAGTGATACTTAAATTCAGTATTTCATTTTTATTCAAGAAGAAAATTTCAATGTGCCTAGAAGACATATTGTAACCTGACATCCACCAAAGCATTCCACCCAGGGCCTGCTTACATATTACGTATTAAAGGGATGTTAGATATTATCATTTTAGGAAGAGAAATACACCAGAATGTCTACCTTCCCTTGAGAAGTATTTTCTAACAGCTGAAGCACAAACCAGATACTTTCTTGCTTGCTCTCTTCCACTTCTTGCATTCCTAAGGATACATACATTCAACAAGAGGGACAGAGGGCATTTCCATCGGATGCCACTCTACAGTCTGCTTGTCAAGGAAAGGTCACAGCAGAAGGAAGAGCTGTAGAGTCTGACACGCTCAAGGTATCAAGACTGCAGTATCCAGGTAGGCCATGTTTTGCATAAGTAACATACCATCAGTCCAGAGCATGAAAGGCAGTGTTAGCCACTGTCCCCATCACTATGCAGAGGAAATCTGAATGCTGAGTGGGTGCATTTTTTATTGAGGTAGTAAGGAGCAGATTAGGTAATTTAGGAGCAGATGAGAACACTGTTTATATTGTAATACCACACTGAATTCAGTTTTGCACTCAGAGACAAGGGGCTCCAGCTGATCACATCTCTGCTTCCCTGGGGAAAAGCTGGAGCAAAGCCATCCTTACTTTATATCTGCTTGATGAACCCACTGACTCACCCCCAAATTAGAGGCATAGTCAACACATAAATAAAAGAGCAAGGGCATTGCAAGAGACAGAACAAACATGACTCACCTGCTCTGAATCATTCAAGCCTGCCTTGTGCCCGCCAGGTAGCTGTGGCAATAGAGAAGATGAGCAGAAGGTGACTTGAACAACTGTGTGTCTTATGTGAAAGGTAACACAGAATGTCCACAGCCCTAATACCAAATCCTGTCCCTGAAAGAAGAAAAAAAAATTCCTTTAACTAACTAGAAAAAAATAAATAAAAATCAGCTGTTGACTAGCAGTCAATGAACTAGCCCCATACCCGCTCAAAGTAGTTCTCCAGCAAGTACCACCAATGCACTAACACTCAGCATAACCACGTTGCCAGCAGTAACAAAGGAGTGCTAATTCCCAAGCAGCACTGCCACACTACTTTTGGGCCCACTCAATCACCCACCAGCCTGTGCTGTTCCCAGGGTAAATTAGGGTTGTTGCAAGGTTGCTTCAATCTACATCAGATGCCAACGACCTCATGAGGCTAGTGTAATCACTGGAGACAGCTGGGTAAACAGCTGCAAACAGCCACACAAAGCTTGTTTTAGGAGCTTCTCATCACATTAAGATTTTGAGACTTAGAGCTTCCCTGCTTGGCTTTTGAATAGCTTTATGATAAGATCATACAAAATGAATTTGCAGTTATGGAGTTAATAGGAGCATTTTAAAGTTATTATTAGGATTGAGTTACTTTGTACAATGCTATGTGTTGTTTAGGATGCCGTTTAAGATTTTTCTCCATTGTGTGTGAATTCAGATACACCTGCATCCTCACAGTAGGCTTTTCACTTCAACAAGATGATATTCATCCTGGTAGGCACTACATAAATCTGTTGTATTTTAGCAGGGTCAGCTCATTTCATGCCAGTAGCACTATCATGGGACTTTCCTCCCACCCATTTAGCACTTTGTTTGCTTTAGGGCCAATAACAGACCGAATGCCCATTTTTTGGTGAAACTACAGCAAATGGCACAGTAACATCAGAACACCAGAAGCTATCCCCTAAAAACATTATGCAATCCCTGTCATTGTTATTTCTTTATTTTGCAGATCAGTTTATACAGAGATATTCAAGTGATATTGTAAAATTCAGGGAGGATTTTGTTTTAAATGATCTTCTTGTTAGGTTTGCTCTCTTTTTATGAGATACACGACTTTTCTACATTGTTATCCAACAATCCAACAATGCAAGCCCTAAAAAAAAAAAAAAAGCTGTTTTCTCCTGTGGTAAAGGAAAGTTGTCGATGGATTTGGGGTTGGGCAACTACAGAGAGTACTCCGACAGCTTCTAAAAAGCTAAATTCCTCACAGCATGAAAGATATGCATAAGGGGCACATAGCAAATGACATTTAATTCTTGCACTGGGAACAAAACGGTGACAAAATGAACAAATCACAACTTATTGATAATTTGGTTCTACTTAAAATATAAACCTTCAACTTAAAAACAACAAGATCGTGAGAAAATAAAAATTATCTGTAGTGAAACTGTGGCTTACATTTATGTTACTATTTCCAAAGCTTCAAGATTTGTAACACCTCCTTCTGCTGAAGGCAGCTCTGCTCCCCTAAGCCAGGCATCAGGCAGTCAACCCAACAGGAGAGCACGTGGAGCGAGGACAGCAGGATATTAATCCTGTCATCCATTACAGAGTTGCTTGTATGTATGTATTTACTAAGTCCCAACAAGTGTCAATATATCTAACCAGTTCCTTGGGTTTATTGATTAACGTTTTTGAAAAGCTCTCTTCTCTCCACAGATAATTCTGGTACGCCTCCTCCTCCTCCCTGGCCCCAAACTCAACTACTTCAGCGTGGTAAGTGAGGTTCAGTAAGGTGAATCTGGATCTGAATTTCTACTTCATATAATCATGCAAGAGCTTATGCTATCGGGAAGCAACTTTATGCATATACTTCCTATTACATGTTATTAAATTTTAAAGAGACCACCATTAGCAAAGGAAATTTTTGAGCCACTCTGCTGTAGTCCTGAGTACAGAGGTACCACTGACCAAAACACATCACTTGCCTGACGTTTATATTCCTCCTCTAGCATCCATTTCCGGCGTGTGCCAGAATCGGGGTACTGAGCTAAATGGCTCTTTGATACATCTTTTTCCATGTTCCTAGATCGTGTCTAATACCAGTTACAAAGAGAAATAGCTCACACTAAGGCCTAAGAGCAGAATAACATTGCTAATAATCAAAACAACAACAACAACAAAATCTTCTGTCTCCCTATTTTAAGATACTTTTGTTATAAATGAACGTAATGGAATAGTAGCTTGGTGTAATAAAAATATACTTCTAATAACGTGTGTAATTCTGTATAATTGAGGGAAGCTAATGAATTAGCCTTTAGTATGAAGGCTGAACATTACCTTCTGAAGTAAGGTAATGAACAGAGTGTGCTTATACAACTTCAGAAGTCTGAAGATTTGACTAAGGTTTTGTTAAGCACAGAGGTACAAGCTCGTGGCCAGTGAGTGCTGAGCTTTCTGTACAGCATCAGGAGCAATGAGGCCTCCAACACTTATTTCACTTTATCAGATCTTTCTCTTTCCGGTTTGAAATGTGAAGTTCAGCATCTGGGCAAGGTATCGGTCTCTCTGATGGAAATATCATTTCATACCTAAAAGGCACAGCAAAACTGTAAAATGCAGGTAAGGCATTGGTGATGAGCACTGTGCAGCAGAGAAGAAAAAAGTGGTGTAGAAAAGCATGAAAATAAGATACCTCCGATCTCCAGCCATGATAGAATTTTAACACAAGGTAAGTCCGAGGCTTCTTGTATTTCGTTCTGTTCTCTTTACATATTTTTCTACCCCAAATTTACACAAATTTACTTTTCTTATATTCCACCCTGACATATAAATGTTTGGTCCCATTGATAGGAAAGCATTACTGAGCTGTGAAACTGCAGGCAGTGGAAAGCATGAACTAAATAAACAGGGTAAATAAAAAGCCTGATGTAATAACATTCTGGGTGTTAAAATGTCTTCATGCTCAAGACAATCCAAGGAAAATATAAAACAAGCAAATAAAAAGCATCTGCTTTAAAGCACCTCAACTTTTCTGTGACTGCAGGTATAAAGAAAAAAAAAAAAGATTTTCACTACTACAAAGACAATTACCTAGACAGAAATATTCTAAAGAAATTTCTTTTTCTTAAAAGAAACCTTTCTTTTTCTTTTCTTATACACCAGGAGAATTAACAGGCAGCCTGCACTGCACAGTTCACCATTGCAACCGCTGACTTGTTGGGAAGAACCAGAAGCATGAATCCCTTTAAACAGATGGTCATGTTGCTTCAATCCAGCAAGTCTTCAGGACAGACCTACTCCTGTCTTCAGACACTTGAGTAATCTCACTTAATGCCATCCAGCAAAGACCACTGAGCTACTAGTCAGGGAAGTAACAAGTTTTGGCCATCAGGTACTAGCTACTGGCAGCTACTCAGAGAGGCATTTCTTTTTTTCAGCATCCTTGCTTGATAACTGAAGATCAGAGCAATCTAATATTCATAAGATAGAAAATGCTATTTTCTGTTATTATTGTACTTGCAGGTATTGTACTCCAGGTGAAGGGATGCCATTTCTCTGTAAAACCCCTTGACTTTTATCACTGCTTCGGGGAGCTTGAAAGCCAGATTAAAAAAAAAAGTCAATAAAATAGGCAAGTACGTATTTTTGTGACTTTCTCAAGCAATAGGGGAAATAATAACCATCAGGTTTAAAGATTAATTTTGAATGAAATGCTTACAGGCAAATAGATATGAAAGCTGCATTAAATCATGTGCTGCTTGTTTTTAGTATGCTTCACAAGGGCATGGAATTTTGTAACCAAATCAATTTCTACACTGTATCTTAAATTCTATTATTTTTATTAATCTATTCAAAAAGGAGTTGGAAATAACTAAGGCAGCAATTGGATATTGCAGTCTAATCAGATTTCATTTTGATGTTAAAAAAGATGAAGGCTTAAAAGAAAATTCTTAAGCAAATGGGACAAATAAAATTTCCATATGTATTATGATTGTGGAGATTTTCATGCCTGTATAGCAGAGGAACTACTTGTTGTATTTTGTTATCCTGAAATTAGGATCTTCATTTAGTTTGTGTGTCATGTAGACTTGCCAAGGAAATAAATTTGCCATTTACAGATAGCTCTGTGCACCTGGAATGACTTACAGCCTTCAACCACAGATGCCATTCTGATATCCTTATTCTACTTACACAGCACTTTACTCAGTATGTAATTAACTCAGCAGCATAAAAAATGACCATTTTTTTCCCCTGGATTTGAGTGATTCTTAGACAGATACCGAAATTATAAATAACAAATTAAGTCTTCCTTGACTTGGTGAGGAAACAGGAGGAAGAGGATATTCTCCATGACTGTCAGCAAATCTCTCCAAATGAAAAGCAAAAAACACTTCCACTGATGTGTTCCACGTATCTGTGATTCTATAACCCATTTTGAATTGTTTCCAGGATCAAAAGATATATTTTTATCAATTTTATGCTTTCTACTTAGAAAATTAAAATATTTTATTAGGCAATTCTATAAATATGCTTGCCATTTTAAATACCCACTGTTTTAAACTAAAGCTATGGAATACACTTAACTCCTTAAGGATAGTAATTACATCCAGTCAGTGACAACTTCTCAAAGCTTCCGGAACCCCTACTTAGGACAAATCCCTGTGCTAGCTTTGTAAATTGGCACAAAAATACCAGCATTCAGTACAATGAATCCAGAAGGTGAGGTAAACAGTCCATCACCTGTACTGCACGTTGTTAAATATCCATTTTCAGGGACACACGGAACCCTTAATCCATTCACCCAGATGAAGGGCTTTGTTACGATTATATCTGTATTTATGAAACTAGGCACCCATCGCTAAGGCTTTTGGGTGCGTTCGCATTACTAGGGAAGCATAATTGAGAGCACAAATAACAGGCTGCCAACAATCAGTTCTGTGAACAAATGAATTCCTTGAGATCCATTTCTCAGCTACCATAAAAATATCATAAAAAACAAGCATGGTAGAGTTCCTTTGCCAACTGCCACAAAATTACCCTTTAATTGCCTTTTACACTCAATTTATAACCAGGGAAAGCTTAAATGAAGATGAAAACTTTAGACTGTGTCTTGAAGGTCAAGTAGCTGATCATGATGAATGGCTAGGAACAGCACCTTGGGGGACAGCCAGCATATACCTGGTGGGTTTTACTTCTACTCCTGGTATTTCCAGTCCCTCCAAACATCTTTTCTTCTGCTTTCAGAGATAAGATATTACATTGCTCATCCTTGTCTTGAGCCTCTCCCCTCCGGCTGACTTTGACAACTGAATTTCCATTAACCACAGCCGTGATTGTAGGAAGCATCCCTGCCCCAGTTCCCTCCATACTGTCCACCCTTCCCCATCACTCCTGGGCTCCTCTCCACCACAGCCAGTGCTGCACCCTCCTGCCCACCCCACACTGAGCTCTGCAGCCCCCCCCGAGAGCCTCAGCAGCAAAATAGAAAAAGGATAAAAAGGGCGGATAACATTTTCAGATCATTTTCCATAGCTCTTCAATTCAATTTTATGTGCTCTGACTGTTAAGCTATGTTAGAGACATCTTGTGCCATTAGTTTGCACCCTCCTTGTTTGATTTTCAAACTTGCAGTAGCTCCCCATGTCACTGAAATGCCCACCTTTTTGCCATTTATTTCTGTTTACTAGATGTACCTATATCTTCTGCACTGAAAACTCTCTGTATTGATCTGATAGTGCCAGCCTGCATGCCTTCAGCTGCAAAATTATGCTAACTTGAGCAGCATCAGGACAGTCTAATCTGTAAACATACCTCAACAAAAATAAATTCATCTTTGATTTGCCCCACACACACCATTTCATGCACAATTCATAATTTATACTAACTCACTAATCTATTATGCATTTTTACTTTGATTAAGGCTAGGAGAAATTGCACATCAAATAAAATGTTGAAAGAATGGAAGGAAAAGGTCTTTGATTTTTGTGTCTACTAGGGGAATTACAGGAATTATAGCACCCAATTGAAAAAAATGCATACATACAAATATATATATGCATATACAAGCATGGTAAAAGATTTTCTTACTTACAACAAGAGCAATTTATAAAGAACCACATTCTATCAACATGTACATAAAACTCCATAAAGGCAAGACCAGTTCTTGTTCCTTTAAATAAGTTTCTGACATTGCTTACCTTATTTATTTATTTATTTATTATTTTTGTCCTGGCTAGAGATTCTAGTATATATGTGGAGAACAGCAGAAATCTGCATACAATTAAAAGCTGTGTAGTCATATTCTGTCCTAATTTCCCATACATGTCCCTGAAGAGCCTAAGATATATAAATTACAGTATCATTTGGCTAACAACCTTTGGTGGCCATGCTTAATAACATAACCTTCCCAGGATTTAATTAAGCAAGTTCAGAACATGGAAATTAGAAGAAAGGAGCCACTAGAGAAAAATAAATTTAAAGAGTCTCCCTTCATTTTTACACTTTTATGATTTTATTACCTTTACTAAGAATGAGGGAAAAATACAAGCAGAGTAGATAAACAATTACTGTTTATCTTAAATCCTACTCTTACTTTTTTTCTTCCCAAAACAGAGCAAAAAGACTCTGCTTTCAGTGTCATACTCTTTAGAGTATCTTGGAAATGTCTTGAATTTTCATTCCACCATCTTCATGGGTACAACCCATCTAGAAAGAGTAATGTTAAAAATTTCCTTCCTCTCTCTCATAGTGCATGGGGACTGGGGGACTGTGTACAAACACGCTTGGCATGATGACACCACCTGAAAGTGGATGAGATTCTACAGAATGTGTAAACACCACAAAATTGGCATTGTACATGTGAAATGTTTTTTTTGCCTACGTTCATGTAACACAAGTTCAGCAGAAAACTTCTCTTAGACAGTAAATGGAGAGTGTCTGTGTTCCATTTATCTTTATGTAAGCTGGTTATATGATAATGAACTTTACCTTAATGTATATTTTTATATCTATAGCTGTACATCCTTTCCTTGGAATAGAACTGGTTTGGGATTTGAACGATGAAAGAGAAATCTTTTGTTCTGATTTTAGATGTGATGTTTTTTATGTTTATGATGTCACTTCACCTTACCCAGCCACAAATGACAGCAAAATCTACCTTTAAGGTGTCTCACAACAAGACTCAGTGAAAGAAACAAAATAAAATTATCTTACATGCGCTACCACTTCCTTAATATTAAAAAAAAATTATACATGCTCCGTTTAATTATCTTCTCTTATCAGTTGCAATTGTTTACATTATCAAATCCTTTATGGGGTTGTTTTTAAAATTTGCATTTTTCCCTGTGTTTTATATAGGATTTATAGAAACACTGGTATTATAGGTTAAACTTCCTTCAAGCATTGTACAAGCAGGTCATCAAGGACAAACAACCAAAAAAAAAAAACGTTGTTTTTTTTTTTGAGTTGCTCTCAATCATTTTGACAGCAAACCTTTCTTAATGCAACATGAGAAAAAGAAGCACAGGTGCCATGGTCCAAAAGAGGCCACTTAGGGTTTTCTCACCAGGCTAAGTTAGATGGGCCCAGCTGTAAGGATACCAAAAAAAACTAGTGACTCTCCTGGGGCTTGTGCCTAGGTAAAATCCCACAGTGACTTTTATGGAATGGAACAGTCTTTCTCTTTGAACTCTCGAATAAAAACAATTTGTCAACATTAAGATCATAGCTCAACAAAATGAGAATAAGGAGGGAACGCTGTGGGGAGAGGAATGTAGCAAAAATAATCACTAAGAAGACGATGTAAATGGACTTCCTGAGCACCATATTAATAACTAGGGACCAAGAGACTCCATATACTTGGCATGTGTCATCTTGCATGCTTCCTGAACCTCAAACTTTCCTTGGGGTACTACTGAATTTCTTGCTGTTCAGTGCTGCTAGGAGGCTGCAGCACTTTTGCAATGTGGTGGGCAGCCTTCCTCTCAGACGCTTCCAGAAGCTATTTGCACTACTGTTAGTTATCCCTCATGTGCCATGCTGATTTCTGGGTACAGATGCATCATCTACTACATACAGACCTTTAATACGTATAAAAACAGTGGGCTTATAGGTTGAATCTCAGTTAGTTTCTTGAGAAAACAGCTTCAGATTGAGCCTATCAAACATGAATTCATACCTCAAAGTGCTTTCTCATATAAATTACCAAGTGCTTTTTTATGTACAGAAAACCATTAATGTCAACTCCAGTGCATCATGCTGAGATTGACACGGAGAATAAAATGTTCTGCAAAGTTTGAGAGGAAAAAGCCCTTTTCAAAGAGTCACATCAGTTCTGAGGTTTAACTGATAAGACTTTGTAAAATGATGAAACAAGCCAGAACAAATAGGTGTGGGCAAACACTGTGCAGAAGTCTTTACAAATCCCTTGAGGCAAATTTTACAAATCGGCTTTAAAGTTTTTGTACCGTATCTTCTTTCTTTCCTATCCCGTGTTCTATCT
Organism: Anas platyrhynchos; assembly: GCF_047663525.1. Taxonomy (NCBI): domain Eukaryota; kingdom Metazoa; phylum Chordata; class Aves; order Anseriformes; family Anatidae; genus Anas; species Anas platyrhynchos. The sequence continues at coordinate 34,029,578 of NC_092593.1, read as the reverse complement.
CTACAACATATTAGTACAAAACTCTTCTCCTAGACAGTATTTCTGATTATTGAAGGAGATATTGCCATCTGTACAAAAGGAAAAATCTTTCACACGCATGGAATCTCCATTTTTATATAAGCAAACTAAAAAGCCCTTGATAAAAAAAAAAAAAAAAAGCATTAAAAATCTAAAAATAATAACCTTGCTGGCAATAAAAACATACTAATATTCCAGTATTAAATACAAAGATTTTCTTCGTAATTCATGACTTTCTTTTCCTATTAGAAAAGATCTTGTCATTTATTATTTTGAAAATAATCAGATATATGGCAATTTCAGGAGACCACACAAATGTCTGAGAGTACTGTGCATTTTTATCATTTCAGTTTTGCTCCATAAAACTGAAAAAAAAAATCATCATTTATTTAAATCCTTCAAGTGTCTGTTATTGACTCATAATTTACTACAATAATTGTCTTCTGAACCACTTGCAATTTATATGCATATCAAAGAAAATACACGAGTAAGACACCTGGCATTTTAGAGATGTCAATTACATTTAATTCTATTATGCTAAATTTTTGTCTGGGCCAAAATGTGATACTTCCAACAGAAACAGTAAAGAGCTCTCAGAATTTTTTATGTCAGATGCAAACATACATTAAGTTTGTAAGAATATTTCCATATTTATAGCATTTCTATCTGTAGGCTCTTAAAGGAAAAATCTCAAAGACTCTACTGAAAGGTCAAGGAAGAAGGTATTTCTTCTGCTTCAGATTAACTTGAACAGTGAAAAAGTTAATTTTGGAGTTTACTAATTCCAAAACAGAATTGAAAGCTAACAAAGTGCTTTAGATTTATCCAAAATTCTGGTTTTCTTCTTACAAACAGAGAAATAGTATTATTTTTTTCCAATTCTTTTTCCCCCCCTAGATCCAATATCATGTTTGAAAGCCCAAAGGCTAGCCTCAGGGCATGTGGAGCAGGGATGCAACTCGCTGTGTCACCTACTGTATGCTCTGCCTCATACCTGTGCTCCCTATCACTCTCAAAGCACTAAATTACATTTATATAGCACATACAGTTTTATTATTTCTGTGTTTGATGGCTTCACATGTAATCACATCAAGTTACCAGGCATTTTTAGTTTTATGCTGTAATTTGAGCTGAATTTAACCTGAGATAATATGCAACAAGTCTCCAAGACTTGAAAAGTACTTGCTAAATGCCATTAATATACTGTTGCAATGTAACTGGTGTCCATAAACTTACTGACTACTGCTGTGTTGACCAGAAGTATTTGTTCTCATTATCTTTTAGTTAGTCACGGCAGGCATTTTCTTCCAGCTTCCAACTAACACATAAAACTCAAGAAAAATACACGTTTCCTTTGTGTCTTAATGCTAGAGCCCTGTAACGGCAGGTAAGTGCTCCTGAAGCTGAGAACTAGCTAATATCAAAAAATGCCTGGGAAGCAGCCTGTGCTGACACAGAGGTGCTACAAAAGCACAGCAGCCTTGGGCAGGGGGCATACAAGCTGCTCTTGCTGCTAAGTTAGAGAGTAAATGCAGGCTTTCAAGCAGCAGGGCAGAAAAGCAGGGACCCTGCCTTGGGAGGTCAACGTTTAAATAGAATAGATCCTAGGGACTGTTCAGATTGCATAACATCCCACGTGCACGCACAGTGGCAAGTACAGGAAGAGCACTGACCTTTACTTGGCTGACACAGGCCTGTGCTTTGGCGATGTGTTCCAAGAAAGCCAATTAGAAAGAAATGATCGATCACCTTTACTTTCTCCAGCTTTTCTTGTTCTTATCTGGAGTATTTTAGCTGCATTGCTATTTGCCAGCATTTAAAAGTGTACAGCTTCTCTGTATCACATGCAGGAGAACAGGGCTATTCTCCATGTTCAGGAAGAATGAGTTGTTCATATGACTTACACATTTGCCCTTTTTCTCCATGTTTCTAACCAAAAGAAAGAGAAAGGGAAGGAAGGAGGAATTTTGTTCTCAAAAGCTTATAGTGATGAGGACTGCAATGTAATATCCAAAAATGTTCTCTCAAACTACTACTCAAACTACTCTCCAACAATGGCCGGTGGATGCTTAGGAAAAGAATAAATTTAAATAAAAAAAAAAAAAAAAGAGGGGGGAGGGGGGGAAGGATGTCTCCTTAGTTCCTTAAAGCGTTCTCCCTACTTCTGAGCATAAGGAGTCACAAATTCCATCGGTGCTGCAATGCGATATCTGTTCTGGTGTCAATGCTCTTCATGTGGAAGCATAATGACTGCTGGGAACCATGCCATAAATCCCATGTTGATTATGATGGGCAGAGGTATTTTTTGGATCAAATGACAGCAATCAGAGCATTTGCAGCAGAGAGATACGACCCTGTTTTTGTTAACGTAAACCTACAACAATTCAGTAAACTGCCACAGCAAGATGTATTTCATAAATCAAAAGTAAAATGCCACCATTCCCTGCAAAACTCTTATTGCTTGAACCCTAGGTGCAATCCTAGTTGCACCAAAAGTAATGACAATATTCCCACTGACTTCCATGGGTGCAGGTTTTCACTCAGTGAAGCCACAGGGGTTTCAAAACACTGCTTTTAGCTACATGGGAAAGCACGAGTAACTTCAGATATTTGCTTTTCCTTTTGCAGTAACTGAGCATAGTTACATATATTTTCTTACAATCAATTATAGTCTCTTCCACTTCTCTTAACTATTGACTATTGTGTGATATATTTATTATTTCACGTAATATACAAGCCCTCGTACCTACTTATTGACAATGTGCTAAGTTAGCTGCCTTTTGGGCAATTTTCCAGCTCGAAAGACCAATTGTTAACAGAGTGAACATCAGACATCTCAACATCCTTGGCTGTTATCATTTTGAGCAAAAATGTACATATTAATCAGCTAATCACTAATCCCTGAAACCCCTAAATGCAATATTGGCAGATCTGCTTAAAAAGCATTCCCAAGCTTGCATGACTGTTGCTGCATTTACTTAAGGAATCATCTGTCACGTAAATGGCTAGTTAGTAAAATCGACTAATTACCAGAGAAGTTAAATGGAGAAATAAATCTCATAAGCTCAAGACTATTGAAATGTTGTCATCCTTTCCCATTCCGAGCCACTAGAAAGGCTTGAGAAATACCTCTCCATTTTGAAAGCCTTTTACATATGTGAAATGTATCCCATTTCATCCATTTTCTGTTGTACCTGACTGAACAAGGGTTTCATTTTTCTATATATTAAAATGCATGCGGTACATTACAAAATACATTTGAAAAGTCTCTGAGTCCTGTTTTTTCTCTTGCTTTCTATTTGAAATACTTGTTTTGCCCTTTAAGATCATTTTAGCACATTAGCCAATTTTGAGAACTATTCCTGTGCGTGCTTTGGAACTATTCTATTAATTTATCATAGATCGGACCCTTGGGACTTAAAAATCTTTAGATCCATGTTTAATTTCTGTTAATGTTTGTTCTAACTCTTCTGTGGTGGTATCTATTCACAGTGGAAATCCAGTAGGTGTATATATATGTTTTAGACTCCCTTGATATTTGTTCTATAGAACACTTAAAATCAGTTTAATGTTTAAGCTAAAATTAGCACTTCAATTGCTTCCATTTCCTCTTATGTTAATAAATGAGAGTGTCTTAATGAAGGAAGTAGGAAACAGATGGGCACGTTGTCAAAGTGTGAAGCTGAATGATTTTGGTGATAACACGCACACACTAACAACACAATGCTTTTAACCTCTAACACTCCGACTACTTTTATAAACATAGTAATCCCGATTTCTTCTCCACAAGCAAAAAAATTAGAGACTCACTGGAGGAAAAAATGTCATGTCTTGGTTGTATGACCAAGGACCGACCCCTTGTTCTCCAGAGTGTCAGCCCCAACACTCTGAATTGGGAAGCCAGATAAAAAGATGTCATGTTCCCCTTGAGCACTTGTAGTAAAAACCTCCCCAACTCTTGTAAAAGCATGGAGGTTAAGTGTATCTTCTTAGTTTATGTCTGATTTACCTCATAATGCATCAAACACATTAACAGTGTTTTAACTGACATGATGTGGGAGTTGGGATAACGCTATCCAGCATGCAGACCACTAATGGCTTCTTAATTACAAAACTGTTGTAGGCTGCATGGTTAGCTGCACTGTAATGCTCATCGCCCCTTTCCCCCTATCTTAGCTTTTCAGTATTAATGACTGTTTTAATCCTGCCATCATTTTGTTCAAATCTTTCCTTGACAATTTCTCAGTTACTTATTTTGGGTAGCTCAGTTACAGCGTTGATATTCGTACTAATTGGTCTCTTCTGGCATCTGCAGTTTCAGTTTGGAGCTGATTCAGGAAAAGGACATCAAATCATAGCACTACTACTTCTATAATTTTCTGCTATTTAGGATGCACACAACTCCACTTTAGAGCTTTTACAGATGCATCCGTAATGCCCCTCACGACCATTTTAAGAAAAAAAAGTCTCACACCACACTCGTGTTCATGATATACAAACAATTCAGTTTCCTTCCTTCGTTCCTGTGAGCATACAGTATTTTTTCCTCATAACTGTGACAAAAGAAAGCTCCAAAGTTCAAAAGAAATAAAACTGAGATATTGGTTCCTCTGATTTAATATCTTGCATCTATCCAGTTTGCTATGTGGACTACTATCATCTGCTACAGATATCATCCTTAAAACATCATGACCTGGTTATTCCCCCTCTCCTTTTTCCATGGTATAAATCAGAAGCATCTCGACTGCAGTCAACTGAGTTACACCTCTGTAAAAGCATGATAAGAATCACAATATACAATAACAACCTCAAATATCTATTTCTTCTACTCAGGAAACAAATGAGATCACATAAAACACTGTGACAAACACTGGCAATTTGGCTTCCTAATAGCAGGATATTCAAATGTTTGAAACAAACCGGAGGAGCAAAATCAAAGGAGAGTTTACGTTCCATCTTCTAAAACAGCAGTATTCAGGAATGGGAAGTGGCAAAAAAAATAAAAAAAAATAAAAAAATAAATAATCTCAGCTATCAGAAAAAAAATAAAATAAAAAAGAACTTGTTCACACAGCAAGACCCAGGTTTTAAATGGAGAACAATACTTTGCTTTGCTTTTCACTGCGAAATAAATTGAAAACCAGCTCAGTACAAGCACAAGCTGAAGAGAAGCTGTGTCCATTAGGTAAAGCTGAACACTGTGGACACTGAGCCCAGTTTCCAAGTTCTGCCTACCTGTGAACGGGTCAGAAAATGCACAGCAGTCCCTGCAGCAAGCCCTCGTTTTCAACTTTTGTCATATCTTGCTGCTGTTATTTTGCTCAGTAATTATAAGCGGGAGGTTATACAAGGAGATAAACTTCTGTCCTTATTCCGTGTGTCCAGTGGATCCCTGCAAGGATGGAAATTCTCTGCTATTGACTTCAGGATAAGCATACAGTGAGTGAAATTCAGATCAAATTAGCAGTACTAAATAACAAATACATTGTATATATATTAACCACTCTGGCTTACAGCTAAAGCAATACACTTGGTTTCTATAGCCCTAGAATGGTTTAAGTTAATCTGTCATAAAGAACTGCATTCTCTCTGGCAGCTGCATCTTTCCTTGAGCATTTGGGAAAATACTATTTTAAGCTTGGGTGTAGAAATTTGCATCCTGTGCAGAAGTGTTGGAAACACTAGACAGGAATATGACTCCAGCACAGATTCCTGGACGTTATTTTCAGTGTCTGCACTCTAATTCTTTAATATCTGCATGTACACATACATTTTTACTGCTCTCAGGTAACTACAGGAAAATGAAAGAAACTTCAGAGAGAGATTACAGCACATTTACTTCATTCAATTGAATCCAATGCTCTTTTAGTACTGCCTAATAGAAATCAATCCATTTTGCTGACACCTGACTGCTATGAACAGTATAACATGTTATTGTGGCTGTCATTTAACCATTCCCCTATTTAAAGTGCTGCATGCCAAACTAAAAACTGCAGAGCCTCTCACAGAGATGGTATAACCATCATGCAGGCTTCCTATTTAATTAAATAAGGGACTCGCACGCTCTCCTCTCTCCGCCATCAGCACGTCAGGTTCGCAGTGTGTTAAACTCTTACCATGGCTGTTTCACCCAAAATTTGTATTCATGTAAAACGTTCCTTCTTCTGAAACATTGAAACTCTAACTCCAGATCCAGTGTATGGCATTCATTTTGGGTCTATTATATACTTGTGAGTCAATTTAGAGCCAGATTGACCGTGACATCCAGCTCCTTTGTTCCCCAGAAGCTCCAGAAGAGGCAAGAGCATTGCAAACTCCTACCTAAGGTGCCCAAGTGTGTCCATCATGACCTGGTGGAAACTAAAGAGGTCACCAGGGATGGTTTATGTGGCATGAACACGGGATTATTAGTCTCCTTGTAGCTCTTGCCACCATGTGTCAGCTGTACTGCAGGCTGGTGCAGAACAGCCTGGCTTTAGCACGCACGCCATGCAAATGTAATTCTTCCTGTCATTCCGGACTGACATCTGCAAGCCAAGAGCCAAAGGGTTTGTATTCTGTTATGAACTCCCCAAACTAGCCCAATCCCCGGGAGCAACCTTTAGCTCAGCTATCCTGATCCATATAGGTTAGAAGAAGCACTCAGCTGAGTCACTTATAGCTACACAAGTTAGCTTTAGCTACACTTGAGATGTGGAAAATGATAGCAGGCACTGCTTTGCTCAAGGGATTAATGGTTTTCCACCAGGTATTGCCCTGTAAAAACACAGACCAGGCTGGAAACAGCTACTGCTACTGTGCAAAGTCTGCACAGAACAAATTGCTGCCACAGCCCTCGCTGCTCAGAGGGATCGTCTGCAAATCACAGTGAATAAAATGAGCTTTTCTTAATGCAGGCTACTTCATCATCTGTTTTACAAAGCAAATACCACAGCCTTCATGTTAAGCTTCACATAGTTCACCCCCTCTTTGCTGACAAAGAGAGACAAAGACAGGAGACATATTCACATTGAGATGCTGCAACAGAAGCAGATGGCCCAACTCTCCCAGGCTTTGGCATTTTTTCTCTTCTGATAACTTTGGTATTTTTGTCTCCCCCCCACCCTTTTTGGTGCCATCTGCACCCTCCTCTGTTTCTTTGGCTGCCATGTTATTTTCTTAGCTCAGCTTCCCTGGGAAGCAATGCTTGTGATGCCTTGGTCCTTATAAAAATTGAATGCCATGGGACAACGCAATCTGATGGAGGGACAGGACCCTCAATCATTAGACTCCTCTGAATTTCACTACATGACTCAGGGGTGTCCCATTACTGCTCCTACTACGGGAAGCCCCTCCGTGAGCCTGTTCACTTGCATGTAGGACACACGGGAAAAAGCCCAAAGGCAGTGCATCACACATGCTGCCGCTGCTGTGGTGAGGAACCAGCTACAAGAAATAGACCTTAGAAGACCCTGAGATCCTACCATATTCCAGTACTTCGCATATTTTGCAAATGTTTTAATACAGATTTATCCTCTCGATTTTCCCAGACATGCCTTTTTGGCAATGCTTACATGTTTATCCATCCACCACCAAGCCAGGCTAGATCTCCTCTGCCATGCAGCTGTTGATTCTCTCCTCCAAGGCCCCTTTTGCACATCTGCCAAGAACAAGAGGCAGGTGAGAAAACAAGCAGGAGACAAAGCAAAGGGAATTTTTCTCTTTGCTCTTGTCCAGCATGTATCACGAAAATAAAACCCATAAAACTTTTATTCCATTGCTTTAGACTGCCAGCCAGCACAGACCTCAGTGGACAGGCGCCTCTTTACATCGGTTCATGGTCTGGTAGCGAGACCGACTGCCATAAAACACACATCACTGAAAGTATGTTGCTTACTACCGATGACAGAGCTTTTATCAGAAAATATTCACTGGATTCATTTCCATCGTTCAAAATGCTTTGCACTTACCTACATTTTATAAACGAGCCCATATATTGAAATGAATACTCTATATTTAAATTTAGTTTCTATAAAGTTCTGCCTCCGTATGGATATTAGTGAGAACCAAGGATTGGCTCTGTTTGAACTCTCTAGCCCTTACACTCAGATTTAAATTAGTGTTTTGCTTTTAATTCTCACTGTGCTTTCACTGCTCTCAGGGAACAATAGGGAAGCCCTCTTGTAGTTAATTTACCACCTGAAGACACTAAATAAAAGTTGCAGGGCCTCATTTATTAAACCTCTCCATAAGATTGGAAACATTAGGCAACCAGTCAAGGCTGTGTTTTTATTCAATATTTCCATCAGGGAAATTAGAGCACTGCTCCAAACAAACACAAGGGAATCCAACAAACTCCTGCCCGCTGCTGATGATGCATGAGGGCTCAGGACCACGATAAAGGCTCTTCTGCTGTAAAAGTCAGAAGATGTGCACTGAATAAAGCTGGCTGACAGTGAGCTTTTTTAGTCTATGTGAGATTTGGACATTTGGAAATTTGGTTCTCAATTCATAACATAAAGCATTTTTAGATGTTGCACAAAACAGACGATCTGTAACACATTCCTGTTGGAAACGTTAACACACTCAGTTTCCAAAATGAACTTGCTACCCTAAACTTCAGCAGCTGCTGACAGAAACAAAAATATGTTAAAGTCAGTTTGAGCATAACCTGCACCTACAGAAGAAAGCAGCAAAACGAAGGGACTGAGGTAATAAAAATGTTTACTTCAAAGGTTTTACTCTGTGCGTGATTTGGCATAACATAACAGCATACCATAGGTTATCATTATGGCTGAATTGTATCATTGTAAATGAAATGCTGTTTTTACATTAGGATTTCTTTCCCCTAAAGAAGTTTCCTCCACTCTTCAAACTTTCTCATGAACTGAAAAGAGACATTTTGCAAAGGCACAGTTGCTATTGTTTATAAAACGTCAACGTTTCCTGTGAAGCACGCAGAGATTTGCCCAACATCTCTTTTTCTCAAACTGAGCATGAGAATTATTGCTGAGCTCCTGGTTCGATCATCTCATATTCATCTCTCTGACAGCATGGAAAACAGATTCAGAAGGAACAAGGATTTGCCTAGCTCACTGAAAGTACAGCAAGTGCTGAAGATCAAGTCGGCACGAATGTGCACACCAGTCCCAAGGTACCTTTCTTTAATAGCATTGGCAACTACATGTTGGTACATGCGTACATATGAAAATTTCTGCCAAGTATAACTTGAGATAAATGATGGTAAGCACATATCCCCTTTGACTGAAGGTCGGTATAATGCAACAAGGTAATTCTGCATATCTCACGGGGGTGAAAGACATGTGTAGAGAAACCAGGCTGGATCGGATCTGTTTGCTACACTGGCAGTGACCTAGCACCAGCATTATTTTGTCTTCAGACACACTCACATTTGTGGGAACACTGATGCAGGACGCTCCAGGTGTCCTGATATAGATATGTTTGGGTCTCTTCCAGCATGCTGTCCTGGTGTGTGAATAAAGGCAGCAAGCAGCCAAAGCAAGGCTGCCGGATGGGCACTCACAACTCTGAAGTCCAGCCGTAGAGGAGGACAGCTCGCCTCCGCCATGAGTTAATGGGTCACGGTTCTGCAGAGGCACTCAGCGTGCACCTGCATATAGCTAATGGGCACCAGGTGCAATGAAGATTTTATACCACAAACATATTCATATTGTGCTTAAAAAAACACACACATCTGAGATGGAGAGAAACATGCAGGAGAAACTCAGTGATGTGACCTTTCCTCCATAGCTTGACCTTATATTAAAAGATTTTAAAGCATTTTTCTGTACTAAATTAGGCAACTAGGCTGAAAGGCAACTTTCTCGGCTTCTGCACTAAGAAAATTGCTTTTGTTTTACATATGTACCACCCCATAAACAGGTATACTCATTCATGTAGATATGCTTATGCCATTAAAAAAAAAAAAAAAGGCACTGACTATAGAAATATTACCATGAAAACTGTTGAAATAAAAAGTCAAATCTGAACAATGGTATTTATACAAATTCTCATAAACTGACAAAGTGATAGGGATACAAACCTATATTCTGTTTGCCCCATAGCCCTGCCAATAAGACATCTACTATGAAAAACAAAAGCCATTTAGTAGAAGAGCTACAAGTAGGAAGGTGATCAGCTTAGCATTGGTTCTGTTAATAAAACGCAGCTAATACTATCCTCAAAACAATCTTATTAAAAACATGTCTCAACTTGAAAGGATAGTGAGACTATGCAGATGTTTATAAGCAGTCTGAAATACCAACATGGTCTTATTATAGTCACCATTTATTTTGTCATCACAGTTATATCTATGCTATTAGTGAACCCGCCCTCCTACGTTTGAGTTCATTTATTTATGGCCACTATTTGTTGTGCCAAATTTGAGTTTAGAACCTAATCCTAAAACAACTGTGAATGTAATTATTTTCATCCAAGCCCAGTAGGATTGCCTGGGGGCTTAGACACGTGTTGGAGAGATGCCCACTACCTTGTATTCCTCAGAGTAAAGACCACTGTTTTTGCTTGTTTGTAAGAAGTCCTAATGGATTACATCTCTCAGAAATTAAAAAGTAAAAAATATATGAATATTACTTCATCTTTTCACTTTCTGGAACAAAGAGAAATTAAACAAAGGATTACTTAATTAGAATAATGTATCCCATATATTTTATGAAAGCTAAACAAGCAAGCATTATGTACATTTTTATTTTTTTTTTTACTACCAGCAATAATAAATTTCTAAACTCTTTCAATAAATTAATGTTAATTTAGCTTTCCACAAACATGAGTGAAAAAGAAAAATTATCTTCATGAGAATAGAAACATCACAATCCAGTTTAGTAATACCAGCAATTTCATACTGATATGAATTTTGTTTAAAAGGTGACCTAGACAATGAAGCAAGTATAATTAAATTGGAAACAGCCAATTCAATAAAGTATTGATGTCAAAAGTAATAATAAGAGGAAATTTTAGTGCAGCACTCATCTGCAAAAAGGATTATTTTGGAATAATGATATACTTATGTAAATAATTTTGAAACATAAAATGCCTGACAATGGTTGATTGGAAAATAATATTAAAAAGTAGTTTTATTTTAGTAGATTACAAAACAAGTAAAAAGTGAAACAATATTGCTATCATTAAATGGCACTACTGGTAACAAAGAAAGCATATCGATTTGGATGAATTTTACAGATAATATGCTTTCTGGTATGAAATGGCCAAGTAGAGAAAAAGTTTCACCCAACTCAAGCATTAAAAAGAGTGCTTGTGTTAAAATTACATGTATATTATGTTTTCCGGAAAGGGCCAGTCATTGCACGGGTATTCAGTGAAAAATATCAACCACTGCCACTACCTACAAGAAGAGTGAGAGAAATCAGCTAGTGCACAAAGGTGCACCTCAACCCGCTAGCAATACAGAGGATAAGCCTCCCAACACACCTTTCTTTTGTTTCTGTAGAAAATCAAGGCAAGGTTGAATATAAACTCAGCATGAAATATTGATCCTCTGGTCCAGCATGCTTACTGGAACGAGGTCCGTATGGTAAGAGATCCCGTAGAGTACAGCAGAGATCACGCAGAGACAACTCTGGACAGTCTTTAACCATTGACGTGCAGTTGGCCTGTTCAGTGCACAATGCATTTTCAATAAATGGACTTCCCACTGATCCAAGATGGAGCAATATGCTCCCATTTGGCCTCCACAAATCTCATGCCATTCCAGTCCAAATACAAGATATGTGGCCTAGTCCTTTTTTGTTTGTTGTTTTTTTTTTTGTTTGTTTTTTAAAAAAGCTGATCTGAAATACAAATAAAAGTGAAAAACATCAAACCATCAAAATAAATTGCTGTCTTGCACAAACAGTTCTTCCAGAAAGAAAATTGTGAAACCACAAACAAGACCGACTTTTGTACTGTTGCTAATTGAGCAATAGTCTCACCTCTGAAGCTTATTCTGTTTTGAAACACTACCAACTGTTCTCCCTGAAAACAAAACGAGTTCCTCATAAACGTGAGCTCCTAGACGTGTCCATGTACATAGGAGAAGCATTAATGTAACACCATCTGTTTCTTCTTTCCAAGCACTTGCCATTTACTGCAGGAAGCATTTGGCTTTCCCCAACCACTGTCCTGCCCAGTCATCCCCTTCTCATCTGCTCCCGTGGGGAAGTTTCAGGTGGGACAGAAGCATCCTGCAGGCAGGTCCAGCCTTCTGGCCTCCAGCGGGACTTGGAGATCTTAATGCAGTTCTGGGAAGTGGTTGGAAATCACAGCAGCAACACCGTTGGGTGTTAGGTGGAAGAGTCAGAATAATAACATATTAATTACTCTCCTTCAGCTGTGAAACACTCTGGTAACCTGTTAGCTTGGCCCTCCTCTGGATCTCTAACAAATTTATAACCAAACTGATTCTCTGCAAGTTTTCCTTTTGGCTTTTGAAACAGTGTGTATTCTCAGATGACATTTCTATATCCTCCAGTTAACATCTTGCACAACTTCCTCAGCAGGTTCCTGCTCTCCATTTCTAGTTACTCTTTACCTTCACAACATGAAAGCAGGCAAAAGAGATTAAAAAGCAGAGAAAGGTGAAAAATCTATTTAAGAATAAGTAGCTATGTTATCTGGTGAGAAAGGTGTTACATACTTAACCTGCTCCAGGATGGGGACTTTTATGAAGTTATAGTCAAACAAATTGAAAACAAGGAATATTCTAACCAAGGATCAATATAAATTAGGGAAGGCAGATTAAAGAACTAACCACAGTCTAAGTTGTGGCTTCTCAATTTGAATGGTGGACACCTTATAGTAGGCACAAGACCCACAAAGAAAGGGGATCATTTCTTGTTTAAAAAAGATGAAGAGTGAGACTAATCAAGTTAAGACCACAACACCCATCATTGCTCAACACTTCAGCTTTGGAGAATTATCATCCTGACACCCAGGCCCAAGCACTTGCTATCAGTTTGCTGCTGATCAGAAACGCTCTGCACCGCTCTGTGCGAGATGGAGCTGGGTTTCAGCTTGCAGATCGTAAGCAATAATGCCATCTCGGTTTTGATGCCTGGCATCGCGAGCCATGAAATAAGAGGAAGAAATAACACAGCTTGATTTTCAGTTCCCACGCTGAGCTGAAATGCTGCCAGTTAGAAAAGCATTGATTGACTTGTCATCTGAGCAAATTTGATCTGGAAGTCCTAGAGAACGAAAAATATGGAACCCCACAATGTCATTTTTCCAGAGTCACTTTTCTGACTATAACCACACGTTAATTTGTCAGTCAGAGTCTCTCAGGCCCACATAGATCTCGTTTCCCTGGAGACAAGTCTTTTAAATAGAGGTTCAAAACACCAACCAGATTGGGAGTGGAATTCAATTAAAGAAAACCCATCTTGTTGCTTTAGGGGTCTGTCCTGGTAATAGCTTCAGGAACATGCATTTCCCTAGTTGCATGTCTGGGCTTTTTCATTTACTATTTCTCATGCGCTTGCTTCTTTATGACAGGTATGGATAATCAATTAAATATTACCTGATAATCTAATTATACTAATGTTTGCTGTTTTTAAATATTGGATAATAACATGGATTAGTGCTATTTTTCAACCTTTATGTAATTTAAAGCATCCACTAACTCATTTTTTGATAATTTATTGACAACAGTTTTATTCATATAATGTTGTTTCTGCCATTTGATTTGAATGAGAAACTTTTAGATGACAAAATTAAATTGGTAATCTTAACCATATACCTTTAGATTAAACCCTGCTGAACGATACCGTTGGACTAAATGATTTACTTTCGTGAATACTTTGAAATGGGAATTTTGAGAAAATGGGAGATTTCCTATGTGATGTATATGAACGCAATTCCCTGTCTGCAAACATATCATCTCACCCAACCACCTCTTTAAAGAGAATCTTTTTTAGGGAAGAAAAATGGATATGAGTATGCCTGAAATTTGGAATTTGCAGCGACAGTAATAAAAACTGATTTTTTCCACTTTCTGTCAGCTGTGTAGCAGTCATGTTGGCAGTTACTGATGGAAAAAAAAAAAAAAAAACAACCCACCAGTAAATCACTTCCAAGCACTATTAAAGCAATGATAGACACTTTCTAAAAGCTGAACTTTGATAGCCACAAAAACAAGTGCAATTAAACGTCCATTTTCTTTCTTTTTCATACTCAAGCACAATTTTTTCCTTTAACTGTAAAATCAGCAAACTAAATTTGGTGCTGATTTCCCAAACAGATTTACAATAGACTCATTCTACCCATCCCAAAGAATAATGAAATAGAAAAAAATAAAAAAAAAAAAAATCTGAAAAAAAAACAAGGAAGCCTAACCACTCTCTAACCTTGCCATGGCATTTGTTGAGGGCATGTAGGAAGTTCTATGCTCACACACTGGGAAAAAATTGAACTTTCTTGCCTGTGTTCACATCAAAGCTTAAAATCAGGTCTCCTTATTGCTGAATGCGAACTTATTTGCACAAAGTTGATTGGGAACTAGATAAGAACATGAGTAAGTTTATGCAATTCAGTTGTGTAACCCACTTCATATACATCCTTCCAATCTTGCCAAATCTACCATGTCTTAGGGTTGTAAACAACTGGCACTGTTTGCCACATCGCTTTGTTGCACATTCATGTCAAAAACTCATTATTCTCACTGACAAGAAATGGGTCTAACGTGGCATCAGATATGTAGAGGATTGCCCTCCATTGCACAGCACTAAAAGCAAGAAATAACTTCACCTTTGGGCTGACACCTGCAGCGGATACTGATCAATATAGATGACAGCCTATCACTGCAAAATTAGTGGAATGTCAACTATTTCTTCTGGCTGTATCGTAGCAGATCACAAACCGAGGAAGCATACTACCTTATACGCTTTTAAATAGTAGAAGTAGTCAGATCAAGTCACATCAGATGACATGATTAACGTCAGAGCTTATGGAAAGATGGGACATAAGCATCTATAAATGAGTGGTTTCCTTAAAAGTTGTTTTCAGGTTAATAGAAAAACATTAATACATAATATATATATTATGTATATATATTGATATATATATATCAAACAAGGTTTTTGAAGAACATTTAGAGCACTGAACTGTTAAAACTTTGTACTGTACGTAGCACAATGCAAGGTGATACAGATAACGATTTATGCATTGTTCAGTTTGCATTACTGAAGTAAAGCATTTGATCCCCTACAGTTAAGAATACTTGGTGTTACTTAAACAATACTGAGAAGAGAGTAGAATTACGACAATAGCTTTCTACTAGACATTTAGTAGGGAACAATGTATATAGAGCAAATATTTTGTGTCTAGGAATTGCAAGACCATTAACACATTTACAGCTTCAACACAAGCCGTATAAGTTCACCCACACTTCGTAGCTGAAAGTTTGTTAAATATAACATCAGTAGATAGGATCTGACCTCACAATTTTAAAATATTCTAATTATTTTTATATGAATGCTGATCTCCAGAAACAGCACTTTTATCATGAAATTAGTTCTCCTATTTTTATCATACAAAAGTGTACTAAATTATTCATGAAAATGTTAAGCTTACTTCAAAGTATTTTGAGAGGGTGTTTGTGCTTTGTTTTTAATTGAATATAAAGCATATAACATATCCATTATGATTAAGATCTTACAGCTTTTCCAATGAGAGCAATGGTGAGCTATGCAGTAAACAATGGGGAAGACAACTAAAACTAGCGGGACCTTATTTAACATGAAGCAAGAAACTGGATGCTGTGACAGAACATAAAGGGGTTTCCAGAAAGCATCCTCCATCAATATTGGTTTGAACCCCATGTAGACAGGCTTCCTTCTTTATAAAGTCTGCTTATTCCTATTTCTCCTAAAACAAAAGCACAAGAAGAGCATGAGAAGATGGCAGGTCCTTACTAAAAGGGCCTACAAATAAAAACGCTGAACCTTAAAATCACTAAGTAAAACCAGTATTTATTTCCCGAGACTTTCCCCAGACTACGTTCACTCCCTTTGCATAGCCTTTACCTTACCTACATCTGCACTTTTATTACTGTATTGGGTTTACATTGCAACATTTTGGTAGCAGAGGAATGAAGGGGTTGCCTCTCTGAGAAGAGTCCAGAACCTGCTCCGTGTTAGATAAGGGCCAGTTTTAGCCAGCTCCAAAGGGACTCACTGCTGCCCAGAGCCAAGCCAGTAAGAGATGTTGTTTGCACCTCTGTGAGAGCAGAATTAAGAAAGAAGAAAGAAAAAAAAAAAAAAATCACAGAATCATGTGGTTTGGAAGAGACCTCCAAGATCACCAAGTCCAACCTCTGACCTAACACTAACCAGTCCGCCACTAAACCATATCCCTAAGCTCTACATCTAAACGTCTTTTAAAGACCTCCAGGGATGGTGACTCCACCACCTCCCTGGGCAGCCTGTTCCAATGCCTCACAACCCTCTCGGTAAAGAAGTTCTTCCTAATATCCAACCTAAAACTCCCCTGGCCCAACCTTAGCCCATTCCCCCTCGTCCTGTCACCAGGCACGTGGGAGAATAGACCAACCCCCACCTCACTGCAGCCTCCTTTGAGGTATCTGTAAAGAGCGATAAGGTCGCCCCTGAGCCTCCTCTTCTCCAGGCTGAACAAGCCCAGCTCCCTCAGCCGCTCCTCGTAGGACTTGTTCTCCAGACCCCTCACCAGCTTCATCGCCCTTCTCTGGACCCGCTCGAGCACCTCGATGTCCTTCTTGTAGCAAGGGGCCCAAAACTGAACACAGTACTCGAGGTGCGGCCTCACCAGAGCCGAGTACAGGGGGACCATCACCTCCCTAGCCCTGCTGGTCACAGTGTTTCTGATACAAGCCAGGATGCCGTTGGCCTTCTTGGCCACCTGAGCACACTGCTGGCTCATATTCAGCCGACTATCAACCATCACTCCCAGGTCCTTCTCTGCTAGGCATAACATCAGCTGGGAGAGTAAGGAGTGAGAAGCAGGCCTGCATACACCCAGGCCTGTGCAGGAGGGCAGGAGGTGCTCCAGGCAGGCAGCAGCAGTTCCCCTGGAGCCTGTGGAGAGGCCCCTGGTGGAGCAGGCTGTCCGCCTGCAGCCCATGGGTGCCACATGGAGCAGATCTCCACGCTGCAGCCTGTGGAGAGCTGACAGAGCAGACCTTAGGCCAGAGATGCAGCCTGTGGAGAGGAGCCCACGCAGGAGCTGGGGGTCTACGGAGGAGCTGCTGCCCTTGGGGGACCCGTGCTGGAGCAGTTTGCTCCTGGGGGATGGACCCAGTGGGACGGAGCCGTGTGGGAGCAGTTCCTGAAGAGCTGTAGCCTGTGGGCAGCCCCCACAGGCTCAGTTCGGGAAGGACGGCATCCTGTGGGAGGGACCCCGTGGGGAGAGGGACCATGAAGAGGCGGCAGAGATAAGGCCGCAGGGACTGACCACAGCCCCTATTCCCCTGCGCTGCTCTGGGGAAAGACGTAGAAGAGAGTGGATGGGGGGGAGGTGTTTTTAGTTTCATTGCTTGTTTGGGTTTTAGTTTCTCACTGCTCTGGCTAGTTAGTCATAGGTAATAAATTTCCCCCTTTCCCTTTGAGGATGGGGAGTGGGAGAGCGGTTGTGGTAGAGTTCAGCTGCCCAGCTGAGTAAAACCACCACAGTTATGCTACCAGAAAAGCAGAAATGTGGTTAAGCATCAGTGTTCATACTTGGTTCCAGAAATCCAAGCTCACATCTGGTGGGCTTACGTAACGTGATAATTAATTAAAACAGTTGTAAGTTACCATCCTTTGGAGCACACTGATTAACATAGTGGGATCATGCTTTGTAATGCACTGGGTCCATAAACAAGGAATCAAGCATAGAAGAAAAATATTTTCAGAACAAATCACAGTTGAAGAGCACTACATTGTTTTCCCTTTAAGTAACATTTATATATAACCAGATAATAACAATTATTTATTTTATCCTTCTAATGTAAAACTGCAAGGATATTATTTAAGTTACATATATTTTTTACAGACAAAGGCTACATCCCATTCAGCTGCAGAAACGGTGCTGAAAAAGAAGAAGGAAAGGGCATCCCCAGGACGTTCCTCCAACAGGCAGGCTAGAAGTCGAACTGGAAATGTTCTACAAATAACTCCAGTGAGGTTTCATGTACAGTCTTCACCTCACAAGTTTAGTGCTTCTGCACCAAGATACAGAAATCTATTCCACTGTCCCTTATTCTCTAAAATTTAACATGGCCCTGCCACT
The DNA here is from genome assembly GCF_047663525.1 of Anas platyrhynchos. NCBI lineage: Eukaryota > Metazoa > Chordata > Aves > Anseriformes > Anatidae > Anas > Anas platyrhynchos. The sequence goes on along the minus strand of NC_092593.1, from coordinate 34,011,302 downwards.
CAGTTGTAGCTCACTGAAACAACCATTAGAGCTGAGGTAGCACCAGCATCCTTCCTCCAGCTGAGGAGCACAAGAAGCTGTTGAAAGAAGCGTTCTCCCCCCAGCAGAAATTCCTTTTGCAGTACATTTATTCATTCTAGTAAGACACCAACGAGATGGGCAGTATATTACAGAGCTACAAAAAGAAGTGATCTGCCTTAATAGCTAAGAAATTCGTGATCCCAAAAATATGCCTGTTTTTCTTAATCCCTAATTAAGACATTTATCTAAACTCTATGGATCAAAAATCATTGTTGTGCTCTATTTAGAAAGAAATGCTCAGTTATCTCACTTCCAAAAACTGATGGAAAAAAATGTAAAACATTTAGTATTAACAACAGCATCAATCACTTACAATAACAAAAATTATTAAAATGTACCAAAAGCAGTGCCAAAAAGAACCTTTCTTGTGATATTATTTGGAAATAGAAAACATTCCTTCTAATCCATAAAGATCGATATTCCACTGGGTGAAGAACAACGTTAATTAATACTTCCCATTTTGGACGATCTTTGCCAACCTGAACATCAGTGAGATTAAATTCTCACCTCCACTGACATCTAAAATTTATGCCAGCCACCTTCTGTCATGATCTTTAAGCTGTTGAACAAACACGTCCCAGCAAATTCCCAAGAGGCTTTCCTTCAGGAAAAGATAATCTTTTATCAAAAGATGACTACAATGGGTTTGGGGGAAGGGATATTTCTTAACATTTCTGCCCCTTCCTCTCTTCTCACATAATTCTATTTTGTAATAAGCCTGAATCTTAAACATATCATTCTTTAATGAACTCCTCTACACATGTACTCAACTCAGAAGTTAAAAATGTCACAGCTAGCGACCAGATTTGAAGGAGGACTTTGCCTCCCTCAGCCCTGTCAATCCCTGCTTATTTTCCTACATGAATAAATCTTTACTTTCTTCCCTACTTGGACTAAACAACCCTGTAGGGAGGAAGAAAAAGAAAGAAAAAAGAAAAGAAAAAGACAATTCACTTCATTGTGCTTCAGACTATGCTCAGGAGCAGCAGCTTGCTGACTCTTGCCTCAAGCCCAGAGTTCCCTTTTGCGCCCTTTGTATGAACTTGCCTCATAGCCTCACTAGTTACTTTGCCACTTTCCAAGAACTACAGTTCTTGGAAATGTTGCCCAGGCACCCACATTTGCTTTTTCAGGCCTCTGAAAGCACACTCTCATATTTGTGGTGAACTACACAAAGTCTGATGAAGCCCTATCTTCTTGGTTCGCATTGACAGACCCTTCTGCAATACACTTTGAACACCCAGAATATCAGTATCTGAATTGGAGAAAAAAAACAGCAACAACAACACAGATAAAGATGCTTACACTCATTAATGAGTCATCTGTTTCCTATAGGGAAGTGAGACATTTTCCTACACTGACAAGGAATATAGCCCTGTTTCTCCAGAAAGCAATTCAGAGTAGAATCCTCACTTAGGTACTGTGCAGCATCCTTCAGAGCAGCATTTCTCACTTCATTGAGCATTAAGAGTCTAGACAGATTGTTTCAAGAGACTAGCCTAAAATGAGGCAGAAAGAATACCACCCACAGGGAAACAATGGAAATTACTAAAGATACAGGTTGCAAGAGATTGCTCAGAAAACACTGAATTCAATTCTGATTGCAATCAAATATTCAAATTTTTTTGATTCGTTTTTATATAAAAGTAAAAAAGATGCATGCATGTCACATTTAAGATTTTTTTTTCCAAATACTTAAAATCAGAAGGATAAAACACCTAACCAAGAGTTTTTCAGCAGAAACTTTTAATCTTAGTAACAGAAAAGTTTAAGATTAACCAATAGTTGGCTAGAAAGAAAAAAATAAAAACATTAAAGAGATTAGATGAATGATGGCAAAAATAACGTACTTGTATCTCCATAGAATTATACCCTGCTTTAAAACACGTATGCAATGAGGATCATCATTATTACCATTAGTATTGGATAGAATGAATGACAATACAGGGAATATTATTCCCTCTGTGAGTAATAAGGGGAAAAAAAAAAAAGAAGCGTGTTCTCTGTGTGTATTACTAGAAGAAAAAAATCTGAAAAATCAGTGAAGAAATGAAAGAGCTGCCTCTAGTTTGATTTATGGCTGCTCTTCTCTTTATGTGTAGCCTGGGGAGCCTCATGATGATATGTAATGAGTCAGGGTGAAATGTGTATAAATAAATGCACTGCCAATTTGTAAAGACTCTTTAAGGCATCTTTTCTGTACACTCCATACTGAATTGCATTTTCTCAAAAAGAAATAGAAGATATCAAGAAAATACAGAACTGACATAGTTAGAAAAATCTCCACTTTTATTCCATTTATTTTCTTGCCTTTGCACTTTTTTATTATTTTTTTAAGAAGAAAATCCATTGTCCAATATTTTATCTTGATGCAATAATAACCAAGTGGACAAAGTTCAAGATGAGTATCTGTGACAGATCTCCGTATAAATATACACTGGTGTACACCTGTGTACATAAACCTTTCTAGAAAATAAAGATCTCATCTAAAAAGCAGACAACTGATATTTTGAGAAAGACAAGCAAGTTTTTGTCTTAAGTTGCTGAAAGTTATACTCATATCTACAGGCACAAATCCCTGAGCAAGCTGAACTTTCTGGTTCCACAGAAGACAATGGGAGCAGAGTGTGGTTGGGGTATGCCCCATGAGATATACAGTCCCATTTCACATCCCTAAATACTCACTGAGTTTATTCTCAAGTTCATCTGCTATATTTACTGGAGGTGCTGTCAAGCTTTTTCCTCCAAGTCTGATAAACGAAGTTAAGCCTCTCCCTCAAATCAATGCTTCTGCAATACCCCCTTAGAGATTAGACCACGTCACCAAGAACAGGTAGTGAGTCTCCTCCCAGGAGATCAGGAGCTCCAAGATGGACCAGGCTGCCATGAAAAAGACGCATTGCTAGTTTTACTGATGAAGGATCATCACAATCTTTCCCTTTTATTTTTCCCCCCTCTTCCTTGCTCCTCCAATTTCCAATCCATTTTGTTTTCCAGGAGCATTTGCTGTAAGAGTAAAACTCCTTCACTGCCCAAAGAAAATATGGAATATCCTAAACGTGATTTCTTCAGTTACAGGAAAAATAAATAATTAAAGCCCAACAGCAGACTTCCCACCTCAGAAACAGGATGACCCTGTATCTTTTCTGTATGTTGTTCAAGTACCCTCAAGTACAAAGGGTGGCAGGACTTCAAGCTTTGTAGGTTCTGGTAAATCGTTGTTCAACCATAGTCAACCGAGGTAGCCAGTCCAACATACTTTTCTAACACAAATACTCAAAACTCCATTAATAATATCACTAGTAAAATACAACACTTATCCACCCTTTTGTTTTACATCTACTCGCTGCAAGTGCTCACTTACACAATAATAATAAAATCATACAGTACCAACATGAGTTATAAATACATTGCAATTCAGTCCAGAGAAAAGCCAGTCTCTTCTCCATTACAGTGTTGAGACTTAAAATGTGATCTCATCTTCACTGATTTGCTTTCCAACTGTGTTCCTTTCAATCATGAAGAAATTTATTTTAAATAATTTACAAGACTCAAAGAACAACAGTTTTAAGAACCAAAAGCAATATTGTCAAATTCAAAATGACAAAAGCTGACAACATGCAGGTATATATAATGCTGTTCTTTTGTTATATGAAATGTTACATATGACTAATATTTTTTCAGTATGTGATGCCAAAATTACCTGAAGTGGTTATGATATTCAATAGCTGGTAGGTGAGATGAGGTCACAAATCCCTAGTTCAGTAACTCCTTTATCAGAAATTAGTTTCAAATTACCTATTTACAGATTTATCACTCCAGGGCATCCCTACTCCAATTCTAGCCTTAGTTTATTACATGCTGAAGTTCAAAATGAATTCATGAAGGCTAAGATTTTAGCATGACTTTGTCATGATTATTGCTATTCACTGGAGTTAACACACCTGAAATACTTGCTAAGTCTGCCTGAAGTTGCTTGCATTTGGTTAGAAAGCTGCTAGGAGTTTCTTGAAAAGAAAATCTAAGTCAACTTTCCCTCTATGCTCCCATACTAGCAATTCCCATTTAAACTATATTTTTATGAATAGCGTGTTACCTCTCTCTCAGAAATCTTCATTATCTAGAGAAGTCAGAAGGAGTAGCCGTCTTAGTTGGGTAAGTTCCTGCTCTGCTAATGTACTGGGAGACACTGTTGAGTATAATTCATAAATCACTAATACATCATCAGATCTGAAGATAAAAAGCATCTCCCTCTGTGAAAATAAACATCCTCAGTTGTGCTCATTGTTTATCTTTTGATAAATGTTTCTGCTGTCCTTCTTTATTTATCAGCCCAAGAAGAAGAGACCATTATCTGCAATAGCATTCAATTCCACTGACATTATTATCACTTACACCTCCTCTGTCTTGCACCTCTTGGCTCTTTCACCGAATTCATGTTTGGAGCAGTATTTATCAACGGAAGTTGGAAATTACCAGTGTCTCAATTTGGCTTTTCATCTGATTCATGAAGCACTTCTCATAATGTGAAATGCAGTTCATGAATTGCTCGAGAGCCGGCAAAAGAAGAGTAGCGCATCTATTTCCATATAAATGGCCTCATTACTATGCAGGCTTGGGATAATTTATAAGAAGGGATTCTTGTCTAAAAAGAGGGGTCCTGCTGGCAATGTCCTTCTGTTTATACACAAGGAAATACAATTTCAAAACTACTTAAGAAATATAACTTCTATATCAGTAAGGTGCACCTTGCTTTGACCCACAACAAAAGGCGTTAAGTTTTTGCAGGCAACCAGTGGCATTTTAAAATGAGAATACAGCTTTCTCACTATTTCATAAAGCAGTAAAACAGTATCATCTAGCAAGAGGTGAATGGTAGTTTCAAGGAGGCCTGAATGCTGTAACAAAACATATTACAAATGCACAGAGATGAAAGAGATAGGTTTAAATGTATCTAAACTAAAGATTATTACTAGAATTACATTTTAATTTGATATGTTGATAAGAAGAAAAAGCTTTTAGTGGTCACATTCTTTCATTTAGAGTTTTGTTTGCCCATTAATTTTTGCTGAATTTGTTTCATCATCTAATATTTAGAAAGGCTTTATCCAGAGATTACACAGATATCCGAGTTTAAGTCTCCTTTAGATTAAAAGAAAAATGCTTCTATATTTCCTAGAAGTTTCTTTTAGAACTTCTATCTTACAAAAGCACATCGCAAATACCAAAGAAATAGATTTGTGTGAGTGGTGGGCTTTTTTTCTATTTTCATGTCCTAATCAAACAACAAAATTGCTCACAGAATATCGCTGATATTAGTTATTTCCTCAACTTTAATTTCACAAGTGAAATATTCTGCACTGTTTTCCTAGCATAGGAAAAGAAATTATTATCCTCTGAAAAAGAATAAAATATCACCTCCTTTTTGAAATGGTTCTTAAGGGGAAGCAAAGGTTGAAAAAAGGTGAGCTTTTAAAATTATACCCGACTCAGTCTGTTACAGGGAATGAAGGTTCTTCTCAAAATTTGACCCAGCAAACAGAGCAAATTTTGGTTTCGGGGAGAAAACCAGATTCTGGAATGCAAAAGAAACACTTCTTTCCTTTTGGTTTGCTTATTTCTTTGAGTACAACTATTTATAATTGCAAGTGCTGTGAGGACACAGAATGGTAAAGCTGCTCCTGCTTAGCTACTTCACTCTGTGTGCACGACACTTAATTTTGAATTTAATTGTAATTTGAATTATGATTCAAGCAGATGGAGAAAACGCGAGTGCTATGTGGGAAGAGTAAAACATTAAGAGACTACATAGAAGGAGAGAAGCACTGGCACGGAATAAAGAACGTGGATCCCCTGCCCTTATCATTTTCCTATCGCCTGTGTCAAAAGGCATGTTTGCAGTAGGACGACATGTAATTAGTATGTGCTAACTAACAGGTTGCTCCTAATTAATTTGTTGCTTTCTCTCTAGAACATAAAATGCTCACTAACAACTCTTATGACATCAGCATGCCTTCCTTGGGTGCGCGTCAGCCCACTGCAGCCTTTGGGTTATCATGAGCAGAAGCACCATCACTGCAGGGCATCCCCACTCCGGGGAGCTGGAAGTTACTTACAAACAGCATACTGAAACACTTCCACTTCAGACCATTTTTTTCCACTCTGTAAACTTCAGCTTTTCACATTAGCTCCTTTTAAAAAGTGAGAAACATGCTCTCTCCAATGCTAGCACTGAGCAAATTAACAAAATTATATATTCAATTACAAATAGCTTATTTTACCAGCTAAAGGGCAAAATTCATTATGAATGTCCCTGTTCACAGTTTGAGTTCTGTAAATGGAATGGGAGAGTACACAGTTTAATTTCAAAATATGGGAGCAGATTTTTATTTATGATCCTGCAATATAGCTTATTTAAATTCTATATTCTATTTTTCATTCTAATTTCTCCCTCACTGAGAGCTTCTAAAATTTCAATTTATTTCTGACATTTTTACATATTTAAAAAAAAAAAATAATTACATCCACATGTGCATGTGTACCCCCTGAAAAGTATACACTCCTTAATGGTCTGAGCAGCACAAACCTCATTGCTTGCATTAACATCTTGAGGAATCTACTATATTTTAAGGAGATACCAAATAAAATCTCAATGTCAACAGTTGTTCTCAGCATTACTTAAAAAAAAAGCAAATTATAGGCCTAATTTATAGAAAAAAATATTTTCAAAATATAAGGAATTAAATGTACTATATCATGGAAAAGGGGAATAGCAAGGCCATTTGGAAATCTGGACTTCTCTGAAGTACCTTTTATAAAATGTTGCATATGGGGAGGGGATATTAGACTGCTTCTAAGAAAGTTAGGTATGGAGGGAAATGATGGAGGAAGGAGATATTAAAAACATATATCCCCAAAACATCAAGTTGAGAATAACAGTGAGTTTCACCTTCAGCCACAGAATTGCTATGCTAGCACCACAGTACTTCACATCTCTATCTCATGATGAAAGTGTCTTACCAAAATAACTCACCCTTACCAAAATAATTCAACAAATAAAACCCCAAAAGTAATCGCTTTCACATAGCAAGTCAATGGCAGTATTGAATAGCAACTACAAATCCTCAATCTCAGGCTCCTGTTCTAAGCATAAATATATCTTTTCCCTCTGTTACTACAGTTTTAAAGCTTCAAGGCTCACCATGTTTTCCCTCATTCTTGCTTTTAGTTCATCAGCCACTGAAGGTCCACACATTGTGACAAAGTTAAGGGAGACAATAGTAGCAAATGAACCTATGTAAGCAGCTACATCCTGGAGTGGTTCCGGGACATTTAAAAAAAAAAAAAAAATCCTACTGAAATTAAGCTAACAGTTTTATCAAGTTAAAAACAAACGACTGAGGGTCACAATTCTACCATTACATTTAGTGTTAAGCTCAGGATTAACCTCAACCATACAGGTCTGTGAGGACAGAGCAGCACGGCAGGCTGAAGAAACATTGAGATATTTATTGGACTATTTTTCCTCTTTGAGAGATGCTGGGAAACAAACCCATACAATTCATAAATTGTAAGTCCCAATCGCTGAGCCTGCAGAATTATTATAGCTGAGCATACACTATCAAGAAATGAAAGAAAATGGATTGTATTTATGAGACATGGCAGCCTCCGCATACTTTTCTTGAAACTACTTGTTTGTGGGCCTAGAAGCCTTTGTAAATGTTGTGATAAAGTAAGTGCCAGAACAGGGAGCAACCATGCATGTGATAGGAAAATTCACTAGCGTGGCGGGGGAATATATATGAATGCTTGCATTTGTTTGTTTGCTTGTTCCTATTTTTACAGCAGACAGACTTATTATATTGGGTGCTCTGAAACATCTCTAAAATATGCAGGGTTTTACAAAATATCTTTGTAATTGTAAGGAAGAAGTGTTCTGCTTTCTTTTAAGAACGATTACAGGAAATTGGTCATGGCAATTTAATATCCTGTGTTATGTGGCTTCATCTCTCCTGATTCTCCACTAACCTGCTGGAAAAGGTTGCTGTTGATTTATGCTTTTGTTTGTGAATTACACTGTAGAGTATCAGAAGCAATAAGAGCTGGAAAATTGCTTCTTGTAGACAATGACCTCCTTGTAGTTTACTTCCTTATTTTATCATAATGGAGACATATTCACATGATGGAGATTTCCCTACCAAAGAGAAGGCTGTGATCCTTGACCTTAATGACAATGTTTTGCTACCTGCTCAAAGCATTACCAGTATTTTTGTGACAGCCAACTTTGAGCAGAGAATTAAATAGGGTTTGTTATTCAGTGATGAAAGTACAGTCCACCAAAATAACTACTGCTGTTAAGAAAGCAATGCTATATCCTTTAGACTACAGTACCTCTTGTATAAGCTTTCATTTCTCTTCACTGATTAATTCATCTTCTAAACAGGACCAGCTTTGCTTGATCACCACTGTTAGGAATATTTATTTGTACCTCAAAATGAAATAGAAGGCTATAAGAAGGGCCCAAAGACTGGGGAAATCAGTGGGAGGCTTTTCCTCGATTCCAGGAGGATCTGGTCAATCTCTATACGTGCAGAGTAATTACATTTTTCAGATGAGGCACAGAAGGCTTTCTTCTCTTGCTGATGCTCATGTAAATTAGGATTAACTCCATTGCAGTTGAGCTAATGGAATTACGGTGCTATATGTGACAACTGAATCAGGCTCTCAGCAGGGGAACTTTCTGGGTACAGGCTGAAAGTTGGTCTGTGGAAAGACAGACGGTTACCTAGCATCACATTTACTATGAGTGTAAGCACTTGTTACTAATGGCAGTGAGCACTGCAGTGTGCGCAGAGATGCGGTCAGCTTGTTAGGATCTAATTGGGCCTCCTGAACGTGGCTCAGTCATTGAGCATTATCAATTAATTGTGTAGAAATACCGAAGTGTGAACCGCTTACAGAAGTTGCTAATCCCAGCTACAGATCACCTCCTTTCTTAGGAAACATAGCTTATAAATTCCCATTATCCATCCTTCTCCACAACCTTCCCATCCACACTTAGGGCAAGGTCAACCCCATTTCACATAGAAGTTGCAAAGGTGTTCAGGTCCCAGGTTTGTTAGAGAAGGTGGCGCGGCATGACCAAGAAGAGAAACCCAGATTGATTCTCCCACTGAAAGAAGTGTTTGCAGAGCAGATTCAGCCATGATTAGAGCTTCCATGCGACAGATGGCACTGGAGAAAATCAAGCGTTGTACGTTCTGCCACTCACAGAAATACTTGTTAAATAGGATACAGAATAGTCGCTAATGAAGATAACATGTTAGAGACTATTATTCTGCTCTAAGGCTTGATTTAACTCAGAGGGAGCACTTCCATCTATCCCAGACTATTTCTTTTTTACAGAATGTCTTTTAACACATTTGGTTCTGTTACCTTGATGATACGGCAGTAAACAGTGGAATGAGATTTCTCCTAGGTTTCTTGACAAATTTTGTTCCCTAAAAAACTCCAACAACTTAGGTTCAAGAGTCTGTTTTCTTTGCCTTTCTTACTGTGCCATTCCAATTACAGCCACCCTCTGTTGATGAGCTCTTGCTTGTCTCATCTTGTTAGATGGTGTAGTCTTCACACTAAACATTTTTATATGCAGATTTTTTATGTCTCCTCAATTTAAATACCTATTGTCTTCCTGAAAATTTAATAACCTATTATTCAGTCACATTCATGCTTATTTTTATTCAATTTTTTATACATGATACCTGAGATTTTCTGTAAACAGATAGAGTACAGTTAAAGCAGATGCTCAGTGTTTGTTGCTTTTCTTAATTAAAACAGATATGAATTTATTGTGTAAGAACATAAAAAAATGTCAGAAGTTCCACTCCCCTCACACCTATGGAACTGAGCTAATGTGCTATAGGTGAATCAATTACTGTATTGAATAAGGTACATATGCATAGAGCTGATGAGCTTACCCTCTAGTTATAGCTTTCCAATGTTAATTATTTACTAATACTTGAAAGTCTGGACTGACTGAAAAATGGCAGTGGTGCAGTGAAAGTCCAATTTTAGAAAAAACATCCTCAAAAAGTTTCAATAGAAGCTAGCAAAAATACTTGAATCACAAAGTAGTTGAGGTCCTGGATGTTCATACCACCTAATCTCTTGCGAGATGAAGGTTGTAACTGAAGCAGAAGTCAGGTCCCCCACCCCAAAACCACAAGATGACCATGAAGTACCTATGACTCAACAAGACGGGGATCCCTCAAAGAGGGGACATGTTGTGAGTCTGCTGACTGAACTGAGCTCTTTTATGAAGTCACCTACATTTCCAAATCCCACCTGGTTTCAGTCTTTGTCAGAGCCCTCTGGGAGAATGTGAAGATACAGGAGGGAGCAACTCCAGATCCCTGGGAACTTCACAGTAGAATAGTAATGCAGCTATAGAACAAGGACAAACAAACTGAGTCACAAAATACAATTCTTTTGACTTACATGATTACATCCAACCCAGTCTCCTTTCAGACACTAAATGGTCCTATGTTCTCAGGACTAATGCTCTAAATGAGAGGAGAACCACAAAGAAATACTAAACAGGACTAAAACTTGCTGGATCTTACACCCCTTCTTCACTTTAATCAAGATTTTTCCAAGTTGCCAGGTTGCTGTAGAGAATAAAGGAAAAAGCCAAAAGACCACAGAAATGAAGCTGAGAGAAACGTCCAACTACAAGAGCATTTATGTCACTGCTGGAATACAACACAAAAAGTAGGAGACAGCTGGATCATCACCATGCTCACAGCAATGGACCAGCACCCAAGTACTGCTAGACTATTTTTCCCAATGATTAAGTTTCCTGCTATAAAGTAGAGGAAATTATGTTTACACTCCCAATAATGTAATCAATTATGGTGAACAACTGTAACATGTTAGATTAGAATTTATTTCAGGACTTGCTGCTAATTACCATCCAGAAGCTTTATCATTCAGTGGATCTCAAAGGAATGCACTGCATTTATCACAGGGCAGAGGTGAAGCTAGCGAGTTTAGATCAGAAGCTGCAGAGCTGTGTCCACGGCCATAATCAGAAATTTGATTAATTCAGTCTTTAATTCGCATTTCTGAAGCATTTTTGTCTTTTACCTCATCGCCTAGCAGCTGTTTTTACAGATGCTTCTATTTTACAAATGCCTGAGTATCTCACTTGCTCCTTTACAATTGTTGTTTTTCCTCCATGCTCACGTAAAATTCCTTTAACACTATAGCAACAAAGAATATTTCATTTCCAGACATTCTCTGAGCAGCATAAAGCCATCCTTGAGGCCCATCTCTTCTTATTTACAGTGACTATTGATTAAAAATGACCATCTATTGACATCTCCCTGTACTGCACAGTTGTTCAGGTCAATTAAAAGGTATTGAAAAATTTTATACAATCTTGAAAGTTTTCTGCTACTAAAAGGGACAGCAAGATTTTTGTTATTATTAAGTTTCCTACACTGCTCCTTGTGTCTTTGAGAAATATTAGGATAAATAGAAGCATTTTATTTTCCTATCATAAAACTTCCTTTCATTCTAGGGAGGCAGCCTTTATTTTTCAAGCAGAGGAGATGCACATTTCTGTGAGGTATCACAGCCAGCCAGCCAAGCTCTGAGAGTGCTAAATATTAGGACATCCACAGCATTTTGTAAAATATGGCATACATTTCTGTTTCCCATAAACAGACTTCAGTTCTGCTCTCTCTCTACCAATGGACAGTAGGTGTCTGGGCTTTCAGCAAAAACAAGAAAAATGCAATCTGGATAGGCTCTAAATGTGACTTATTTTAGTTCTGTCAAAAGCAGTCTGGAAGGAAGGAAGCTGAACAGCATTCAAGAAGACAGTCTACTTTCAGAATTTTTTTTTGCCTAACATAGAAGACTTCAGGAAGTCTTTGCTGGAGCACAAAAACAGAGAAGCATTCCCCTGTAGCAGACCCTTCTGTAGAAAAACGTACACATTTGAGTTTTTGACAAACTACTGAGAAGTGCATTGCTGTCTAGGAAAGCTCATCTCCTGCAAGCATGAACCCCATTCCTATCAGCTTCCTGCTGCATGCTACTGCTGCTGATGGACAATGATCCAAAATCCCATTGGACACCCCAAGTATAACTCTCTTATCTCTACAGCGTATTTCATTCCTCAACAAGGGAATGGGGGAAACATATACTTTTGCTTATATATATATATATATATCTTTAAAACATTTCACTAAAGATAAATCAACGTTCAGTCAGTGATTCATCAACCACCTCTGACGATTTTTGCTTTCTTTGTAGTTTCTCTCCCACCATCCTGTCTTGTCCCTTTTAATTGCTCTCATCCACTGTGACGAGGGGGATTTCCTGCCCTAGAGGTGAACTACACTTAAAATGGAGTTCACTGCTGCTTGGGCCACGTGCAGCCACCAACAGATGGAGCATCTCGTGCCCTGGCTTTCCCCCAGTACAAATTCAGGTCTTGCATCTGCCACCCCGTCCTCACCTCTGAAAACATCTGCTTCAGTCCTCCTTCTGACTTCTGTCAATCCCAACGGCCAGCTCTTTTCTATTCCTAAAATGACAGAGCGCTGGGGCCCGCCACAAAGTATAAAGCTGTTCTGCCAGCTTGATGCCAAGAGCAGAATTGTGCAGTCAGCTGTTTTGCCTGCTGCAGTCACTTTCTGCTGAGGTCACAGAAAATCAGGCCTTCTATAGCTGTGTGACAGCAGAAATTTGGAAGGTTGAATTTAATTTAATATAATGCAGATACTTTGTGACATGCAATAACTTCTGCATGTACAGAAGCGTTCAGAAACACTGACTTGAGCTTAGCTCTCCCAGTCTACGTTCCCCCTCCAAATAACAAAGTAAACTCCTTTAGGAGAACGTTCAGAGTCAGGTTTCATCTTAAACGATGCTGAAGGCTCTTTATTTTATCTACCCTCTTAAATTCAAGGAAGAAGAAGCCAGGGTAGAGTAGCTTCTCAAAGCTGCTGTTGAGAATTACTTTTCCCACCTCCGACTCTAAACCATAGCACGATGGAAACCACATTCCAAAACAGTTTTGGAAACTGTGTCTTAATTTCAATATTATCCAATGTACTTTTACAGCACTAAATGATGCAACATCACTATAAATTGTGCAATTCCTCTTGTACTTTTCTTGGTCTCATGAATATCTCCTGTCATCAGACATGATAAGCCTGAGATTTTTTATATCCATCTTGCCAGTAACTGCTGGATGCAAATCCTCTTCTACTCACATCCAAATCTATGCAAATACCAGTTTATGGGATGCTGTGATAGACTGATTACAAGGCCAATGGTTATTGATTTTAATGCTTCTTGGAAACCACTGTATCATGCAGGTTCAGGGAATTCACTTTTTTATGTTTCAGCTTTCTCCTTTGTAAAATGGCAGTACTAATTATTATAATCATGTCATTTCCAACTTTTCTCACACAGGAGAGAAGAACCTTGACAATTACTGTGCAATATTATCAATTTGGTATTAGTGTTACTGAATGAAAGCATTACTAAGAGGATGATTTGCATTTTTAGAGAGGAATAGAATTTCTTGATGCATATCTAGTTTCTGACATTATAGCCTAATTACCAGAATTGTTAATGAACAGCACAAAAATATTCATAAATAACATTTTATCTCACTCTGAGTCCTAACCTTCCCCAGGAATCTGCAGGCAACCACTGCTGGTGACAGGATAAACAACTAGAAGACTTTGCACATGGCCTGGTCCAGCCTTTAGAAGTCATATTCTTACTACTTACGGGAACTTTATTTAGCTATTTTGTACAAAGAGTTCTGAAAATATAGAAATCTATTTTAAGGAGGAAAAATAAAGGACTGTCAGAAAGGTTAGTCTAAAAGTAGTGTATGTGGTGGGTAGGTGAGTGTCACATCTGTCTCTAACCCCTGTTTCTAGTTGCATAGATACAGTGTGGTGCCCCTGTCAGTCCCATGGGAGGGAAACACACCCTGTCAGACTTATCCTGTAGGTACATTTTAGAAGACCAAGGTTCTCCTGCTGCTAGGAAAATGTTCAGAGACTCTCACTGAAACGTACCATCAATACAAGAGAAGAGCCCAGCCGACTGCCTGCGAGACAGGTAATGGGATTTTCTCTTGGGACCATGGCAGCTGAATGTTAAAATTCGTAAGTCAGGCTGTGACTTACAAGACAATAAGAATTTTCTGGCAAACTGCTTCTGCTGCAAGCAGAAAAACATGTCAGTAATGAGCCTCAGTCCCAGTTCCCAAATTTGCACCCTTCCCAAAGGTGCACCACTCCAAGGCAAAGTGGAATCAAAACAGTACAATCACAGGGTGTCATTATAATGATAACCATCATCCAAAATGGACAGCAAGACTCAGAACAAGTCTCAGAGCACTTTTTGCTAACCCAACAAGCATTCCCATAGGTTTTCTTGGGACATACCTGCAGGTCAACCATTTCGCTGAGCTCTGAGAAAATAAAACTATATCGAAGTAGAAAAATCATGAACAACATAGGAAACAGGGGGCGGGGGAAGATTCCGAATGATGAACAATCCTATTCCTGCTGAAATTCAGCATTGCTGCTGAGGGACATTGCAAACACCACATTCAAGGGGGAAGGCAAGAGATGAATACCAGGGGCCTCATACCTTTTTCCAAGCATGCTTGAAAAACATTTCAAAGCAGCTTAGCCCTTGTCCACACTGGGATGATATTTCTGTCTCGTAACTAACTGAAAGTGCTTTAAATATCAAAGATTTCTTTGAAGGTCTCTACTTAGTTCAGGTAATTGGTGCAGCACTCCCTTGCTTAAGGAATTCAGTACACACCTCCCCACCCACTCCACAGCAGCCTACAAGTTAGGACTCAAAGCAATTAATGATGAGTGTCATCTTGTCCTACTCATTGCCATTCTGCTTCCCAAAAAAAGTTATATAATACAAGGTCAAAATTGTTTATTACCAGATAATTACATCAATGAGAATTAGGTCTTCAGAAAAGCAGTGTAAATCCTGTATGCTGAAAATCAGCTTTTAAGAATTTTTCCTACTCAAATCTTTTAAACAGTTGTCTTTAAACAATAAAGGTACAGCTTGAGAGAATAGTATAGGTCCATGTGTCATAAAAATAGATATTTAACTTGTATTTTATATATATATATAAATATAAATATAAAATATATATATTTATATATAATGGAACTTCATATATATATATGTATGTATATATATATATATATATATATATATATATATATATACACATATATATGTGTGTATATATATATATATATATGAAGTATGGCAATCTTATCGGTTTTGTGGAGAAGCACTAAAATGAAAAGCTGGAACAAGGAACTGTGCTTACGTTTGAAGATAAGGCTGAAAAATGGAAAGCTGTCCAAAGCTTGGATTAGTGCTCAGACTGAAACCTAATTGGTCTTTAATCCTCTATCACTGCAGAAGAAAGGAAAATTCCAGATTGCAAATGACAGTCTTGCAAATGAATTCCAGGAGTATGGAAGCTTCTCAAAAACAAACAAACAAACAAAACAAAACAAAATGAAACAAAACACTGAAGGGATGTGCTTCATTTGTCAGCTTTGTCAGTAATTTGCCTATCCTAATTTGTCAAAAGAATGGAAAATGTTTAAGGCAGAATGTTTGCTATAGGACATACCACCTCTGTTTTTGAAGATGTCCCACCACCTTCAGTTCATGTGCCAATTTAGCTACCATTAGCCAGAGAGAGTGCTATATCCAAAGCTTTGCCAAAATACTACATCTGCTACTTTACCTGACCTCCTATCCTTTTCATTTAAGCATATTATGGGAGTCAAAGAAGAATTATGAGTTGTTCTGAACAATCCACTGTATCTGCACTTAATTCTTTTTCTGCATATTTGCATATGCAGCATTTAACAGTATTTTCTTTGCATTTTGTAATTATGGTGCCTAATATTTCCTGAGACTTTCTGTACTCCATCTGTCTTTGGAAATAAGGGTTATTTTGGGCCTTGTCTAGCTCTCTGGGACTTCACCCAATTTTAAGTGCAGGCAATACTTTAGCTAGTTCTGAATGCCCGAGAGTAAAATTCATCAGATCCTGTTTAGCTGAAAGCATCTAGATGATGTACGAGCTCTCTGACCTATACTGTATTCTGTTCCTGTCCCCTCTTGTTTAATTGTATTAAAAATAATTAACCTTTTATGGGAAAACCAAAACCGGACAGATAGTTAATATTCTGCATCTTCTGTTGGCTCACTCTTCTCATGAAATAATTTCACAATAGTTCAACACTAATTTACTTTAAAACTTTCCTTAAACTCAATGGCCACACATTTTCATACATTTTCTATTCTATAGGACAATAGAATCTTGTTTCTAAATGTTCGGGTTCTAAGGTTATAAATTGTGTTAGTATTTAGTGAAACAAAGAAACCTTTGATGTTCAACACCAAATGTAACCAGGAAGATAAAAACCTATCAATCCTATGATACAGTACAGACCTATATAGAAGGGACTGACAGACAATCAGGTTTGTATGTCCAGCA
Organism: Anas platyrhynchos; assembly: GCF_047663525.1. Taxonomy (NCBI): domain Eukaryota; kingdom Metazoa; phylum Chordata; class Aves; order Anseriformes; family Anatidae; genus Anas; species Anas platyrhynchos. Next base: position 33,994,627 of record NC_092593.1, on the reverse strand, counting down.
TGTTTCAATTAATACCAGCAGGTCTAGGGTCATTAATATAAGCTAAATAAAAATGCTTGGCTAAAAATCAGGTATTTCAAATAAAACAGTAGCAGTTATTTTTGTGTTGGACTAGTTTCAGCTAAAATTATGAATATTATTGCAGGCAAAAATTAGATATATATATTTTTAATTTGGCCACTGAGTCACCTGCAAAAAAAAATAAAATGCAGCAATCCTGTTATAATGTTTTGTGTGTGAAAACTAATTTTGTTGCTGGTTAGGTAGGAATACAGCTCAATGGCTACTTTTCCATTTCTTAAAATAATGGAACGTCAATCATGAAAAACCTTTGTTGGATAGCAGCTATTGCCCACTGATAATAATCATGCATCTTTTTAATAGTGCCCCGGACAGATCCGTAACATCACCATTACTCTCAGAAGCACAGCTGGCTCTATAACTGCCTGATGATACAAGTAGTGAAAGCTCAGCCTTTGCTTGGGCTCTGTTTCAGGTGAGGCCACCTCGATTCATAGTTCCTCACTGAAAACTCAATAACCTACCTTGGTTTTTACATTTGACTACTGAACATTTTGAGCTTTCCATATAAATTCACTTCCTTTAGTGCTGTAGTCAGTATTTATGACCCGTTCTTCTATATCAATGACCTTAAATACACATCCTCAGTGGGAGATGAAAGACGGTATTTGATTACTAACATCACATAAGAAAAAAAAATTAATTACAAAACATCAACCTTTGTTGAACGAATGTTGAATGTTAATGGGAGTAAGGAGCACTGGCATGGAGTTTTTCAATATTCCATTTCAGGAATCCCCCTCCATGATTAGCTGCTTCTCATTCTTTCTTTTGCAGGGATCTGATTAACACCCACAAATCAACACACGTCTACTGATTTCAAGATTCAAAAGTATTTCAGAAGGTGTTTTGCCTATTGAAGACTCAAATATAATGCATCAAAAAATATCACAGGACATCATACTTTGTATGAAAAAAGATTCAACATCTTTCCTCTAGTCTTACAAATGGCTCAAAGCTGTGCGTTTCACTTGTACTTTACCTCATAGTTATAAAGAAAAGCATTTAGTGATTTTGAAATACCATTAGGACAACCTTTCTTACTCTCCCACTTTTAAATTAATAGGAGGAGTGGAAATGGGTATATGGCCAGAAAGAGGTACATTTAGTGACAAAGCGTCCTCCTCTCCCTGGTGCACACAACCTTACCACGGGAATTGTTAGCATTTGGACTACACTGGTCCTTTTCTGCCGCTCGAAAACCATCAGTGCCGTGATAAGAAGTAATGTAACAACTTCCGAGATTACACAGTGGAGCGATTAGCCCTAAAGCAGATCAATAACATCAATGCTTTGAGCTCCAGGATAAATAAAACCTGATACTGGTAACAGGTTAATTGTGTTTCAAGCTGCTTGCACCACTGATAAAAACTTGATAAGACTTTGGACTTCCAAGGGTTTTTTGTTCTTGTTGTTACAGGTAAACTAGAGGTCTAGGCTTAGGACATAACTCAATTAGGCTGAGAGAGATACACAAAAAAAAGCGAGTAAAAACAAGGAATTTAATCTTCTGGAGTGTGATCCTAACCCTGGCACAGTGACAGCCCAATGTGTCATTCTGCAAGCCTGCGATCAACACCAGGAGACTCGGGTTTGCTTTTCCAATTTAATGGAAGTCTTCTAGTTTAAGCTTCGGGCCATTTCCAGAGTTTCTTTAGAAGATAACAAGGGGCAGGATTTGACCTTTGCTGACACAGCCAATTCTGTAGTTTGGTGGTCTTCAGCACCTGACAGCAGACTGTTATCTAGCTATAAGAAATCCTATAAATATGTGGAAAATATCTGGGTTTTGCTATCCTAACCCACTCACCAGAGGTAGTTAGCCGTTACTGAATGATGAAGCCACTAAAAACCAGCATAGGTGTATCCAATAGCAGCAATGAAATGCCTCAGAATATCTGTATGCTGACATTAAAATCATGTCTCGGATTTGCTCTGCATTTTGAAAAGTCCCCTAAACAAATATGCTTAAAATATAACTTTTGTACAGTTAAGAGCAGTAAAATGTCATTTACACCCAAATTCCTATTTCTTTTCCAACAGTTGGGAACTGTTTCTGGCAGCAGTGTGTTAACAGAGAGGCATGTTATAAATGAGTTACACGGAGTAAAAATGATTATTTTACTGTTGAATATGATTTTTCTCATTTAAATGATCATTGGATTCAAGGTGACTCCATCATGTGCTGAATCCAGGGTAGTTCAGGAGTAAAATTTAATCAGAGAAAGTCTCCCCTGAGAAGCTAAACATAATCTTATTGTACTAAGATGGAAGCAGCCGCTTTCAGAAACCTCCCTCGATTCAGCCCTAACTCTGCTCAGCAGAGGCACCCCTCCCACACACAAGCTTTGCTTGCTGTTTGGATTTGCTCTTCCCCTGTTCATCTCTCATCCTGCCTTACCGCTGTATCAGAGCTGTATCTGTACAAAGTACATGCCTGTTGTTAACTATATACACATATTCAACCCATCTTTCACATATTTTCCCATTTACTCCAGGAAGGACATTTTCAAAGGCACGATGCCCAACTTCCACTGATTTACAGAACTATTCCTTTTTGTCCCAAAGAAAGTAGTTGCTTAACATTTGCACAGCTTTGCTCATCACCAAAGATTTTGCCTTACCTGTTTATCATCCTAATAATCATACGTGTTATAGGACAACCTTCACATTTAGTTAAGTAGACAGACTTATGTAAATTGTATGTGCAGCGAGCTTGCAGTATTTGGTAAACTCGAAAATCACCATCTTTCTCTTTTCTGTAAAGAAAGCTCTAAAAATCTCTTTTCAAATTGATCTTTTTATATAAACTTGCTTTTTCTCTACTTTACTTAGGATTAAATTACTTTCTAATTCAGACTAAGTAGATGCCCAGAACAAGATTTTAATATTACTTAAGAAGCCTCCTGGTAAAACTCACGTTAAGTTTAAAAAAAAAAGAAAAGAAAAAAAAAAAAAAAAAAAAAAAAAAGAGCAGCAAGTCTCCCATGCTGCCATACTCCCTAAATAAGAGAAATAAGACTAATTAAAATTCTACTCCATTTCAAAGAAAGAAAAGTGCCTTGTTATGATTCAGTTTTCCTAATCTGTGTAAACAATTACAAAATGCAAATATTTATCCATTTAGGCATACAGCAATCAGTTTTTCTATTTGTTTGTTTTTCAAAGATAAATAAGCGTGGAATTCTGATTTATCAACAGTCCCTGGACTCAGACAGCCGGTGCCTGTCCAAACCAGCAAAGAGCCAGGAGCACCTGAAGGCTGGAGTTCACCTGCTGGAAAAGAAAAGAGTTTTCACAATATTCTTACCCTGCAAATACCGGTCAGAGTTAGAAGTCTTGCACCACTGTTTTATTATTATTTCTGGGTTACAGCTTGTTCTTTAAATATACAACGCCCGAGTACCTTCCAGCAAACTCCACTTTGTACTGTTTAATGTCACTAAGGTTTTGTAGATACCAGGGAACAATATTTCAAAACAGCTGATCTGACCTTTGGAGTCTTTCTTGGGATTCCAGTCATATTTGTCTCAGACAGAAATTTTATTTTGTTCATGATTTTATTTGATAACAGAAGGTTAGGCAAATGCAAACAGCCAGAGCAACAATCGCTTGCTCATGTAAAGATACAAGTGCTGAATGTCCCAGATGTATTTTAGGCAACTTTCTAATATTTCCACACACATTAACTTGCAGCTTGGCTCTTACCCGTTTAAATGTCCACTTTTACAAAAGGTGGTTGTTGCTGCTTTGAGGCCACATTTTGCTGTTGGTGGAATACATAGGCCAAACAAAAACTGGCACTAAAGTTTACAGAACCATACACCAAGTGTTTCTGATTATGCAAGTAATCGCTTTGCAGGAAGAGAGATAGAAACCTCAGCATCCTCCAAGCACAAGTTCTGATTCTATCCACGGTGAAGCCCATGGATGCCTGGCAACCTTCAAGAAATATAGCACTTGTATTTCAAGGTCATCTGCAAATACAGATGTAAGTGGAAACCAATGAATACCAGTAGTAGGAAATGAATGAAGGGACTTGCAGCAAGATGAAGGAACAGGACATAGATGAATAAACAAAGTTCCTTAACTAGCCTGAGCCATTTGCTTGGAATATTTCAGAAGAATGAAACGTTATTAGTTATTAACCAACACAGTCAGTGATCAATTACAAGCCATTATTTGTCCAGACAAGAAGCATTTAAGAAATTACATCTACCTCTGCTTTCTACTGAAACTGGTTATGAGCTCTGTGCTTTCTAAGAGGTGGTGCAAATTCATCTCCTGGTTTTGTGGAGTAGCAAATGACCAAGACTGCACATTTATTGCTGGTCAGAAACAAGTTAATGCTTCTGGACATACAAGCTACTCATAAATCTTTAATACAACTTGCTGCATTCAGACTGACCCCTGGAAGAATCCCACCCCAAACACCCTCTTATTACAGCTGATTCTTATCCTATATGTATACACACACACATTGCAATTATGCTCCAGATATTCTATACAGTCTCCCTCCAAAAAAAAAAAACAAATGTTTGAAGGGATCAAAAAAAGTTACATTGTGTAATTAGAAATAAGACCTACTGATGGCGAGACTTTAAAAAATACCAACAAGAACAAAGCTTTGTAGAAGCCTATTTACGGAAAGTTCTTCAAGAGTATTCAAGAACATACAAGGAACTTTAAGAAAGTGCAAATACAGACTGAGCATCAAGAAAGGCTCCTGACAGTGAAAATGCAGGCTAAACAGCAAGAGTTATTTTTGACAGTGAAATGTGACAGTGTATGATTCAATCTTCCAAAGGAAGTGCTTGGTGACCTCTTCAGCTAGAGGCCTGAGACCTAAGCAAAGCGAAATGGGACATGCAAAACTCTCAGAACCTAGGGTTTACGTCAACTGTCCTGATGCAGATTGGCAGGATCTACTCTGCAGGACATAAAAAGCCTGTTTCTCTCTCACTTTGCTGGTTTATGGTAAGACGTGCCTGAAACTACCAGCATTACCTTAGCTATTTCAGAATTTTTTTTTTTCTTTCCTAGCATTTCCATTATGGGGAAAATTTTGTTCCCAATTACTGTACAATCAATATAAAGACTGTCTAAAAGGCATTTATATTTACAAAAATAATAAAGGGAAATTTTAGCAAAGCCACGAGTAAAGCAGCATGCATTTCTCTAATTAAAATTTCTGCCCTCCTCACACAAGTCAGTTCCCTCTATGCAAGTCTTACCAGAGCAGTCTTGTTTGCACCTAGCTGTGAGACAGAAAGCATCTGCAATAAAAGCAGTATTAAAAGCATCCTTTAAAGGAATTCCTACTGTTCCTTTCTTTTCTATTTTACCTCAGCTATTATTATTATGGTTTCTGGCAATACCTTAGAGATGTAGAATGAAAAGCCCAGACTTTAAATCCACGTAGATCTTAAAGAGATTAGGCTTTGGGGGAAACTTGTGAATCCTGGCTATTATAGCCAGAACAGTTGTTGCTCCAGGATGGAGCTGGCGGTTGGAGCAGAAGGCCCAGCTGCATGAGGAACTGTGAAGTCTACAGATCTGCTGCCCCTGCGATGTCTGTCCCAGCTGTACAGCAACGCAGTCCTTCAGTAAGGAAAGCAGTGAAATTATGAGTGGCTAACCCCTCCTATTCACACTGATTTTCCCAAACTCTGTAAGACCTTTTAGTTTGCACTTCATGCGAGAACACATTCCTTTCAGTACACACAACACCAGTGCAGCTCTAAGCCAGCATCCAGGAGTGAAGTGCATCTCATATGTACTTACATCAGTACAAGCCTAATGCAAAATTTAACCTAATTAAAACCCTTTCTTCATGATTTCCCTATTTTTTGACCCTTCTGGCAGTAAAAAGTGCCTCATGTGCCTGTTACATCTTCACTGCTGGCATTGTGGACATGAGCCTGCAGTGATTTCTGTAGGAGTAACTTGATTTCCTTCAGTTTGTCTCAGCGCAGCATATAAATAAATAAAAAGAAGTGATATGTACAGCTTGCTTGTTTACTCAAAATATGCTTATACTTTTAGACAATTCAAGTCCCATAATTTTCATTAATGGGAAACACACATCTACATGGACTTGTGAATCTATCTGAGAATTGAAAACTCTTTTTTTTGGGCTCTACCAACAATGTAGAGATGACAACATAGCAAGATCATTCTTACCCTGCAACACACACCATTAGAGCTGTTGGAGATGAATTATTTTCAAACTGCTGAGGTGTTTGAGCTCTGACAGGACTCCCTAGAGGAAAAAAAATGCCAAACAGCCCAACTTCTCCTAAAAGAATCTGTGATACTTACTATTTAGAGATCTGCAGGGCCTCAGAATAGAAAACGGGACAGAGAATGGGCAATTCCAACCAGGAGTTAAAAACCAACAGCTAGAATAGCCTCCTGGATTAGAAAAGCTGTTTTTCTGTAGAGATGAAAACTGAGCTCCGAATTCTGATTCCATGTTTGCAGTTTCTTTACCCTTTCATTACAATAATCGAAGGCCCTACTGAAAAGACAGTTGTTTACTGTTTTCTGTGCCAATTACAATTTTACTGAACACTGGATTACTCCGCAGCTCCTCAGTTCCAGTGCAGTGCCACTGCGTCACGCGTGTGTAAACATTACGTGGCAAATTTAAGCTCTTCAAACCAGAGTGACTTATTTTTACTGGAACCTTCCTAGTATTACATATCATCAAGCAGCTTGCTTCCAAAGATGCTTTTCTCTCTTTGTGCTATATAAATATCTATGGTTTCAACTGCTGCCTAATATAGCTGCATAACATACTACAGTGCACCAACTAGCTAGAAACACATATTGAAAAGTGACCTTACTTGCTTAAATATGGAGATTTGTGAATTATACCCATACTTTAAATAGCTTTGATAAATTCATTTTTTTTCCTAACAAAGCATAGTAACAGTTTTAGATCCAATTTTCCTAAGGACTGCACATCACTGAAATGATGTTGAAATGAAATAGGCTGAAAAGAATGTGGCATTTTCTGGTTCACCTATTATGTACTCTCAATTTTCTATCCAACATATGTGATGAATTAGTACTCACTTGCACACAGAAAACGTGTCAGATCATGTGAAGGAAAAACTGGAGAAACAAGGAGTTGTTCCTGTTCAAGACCTATGAAGAAAAACAAGAGCAAAGAGTTCATTTGCTATTTATCATTCTAACCAGGTGTCATTTTTGCCTCCGTTCTTCAGTGATGGGATGTCGTTTATTTCTGCTGATTTTCTGATTTTATTTAGTTAGTTAGTTAGTTAGTTCCTGACTCCTTCCTTCACAGGGCAGCTGCCTGTCCACCTACAACTCTCTATTAGCCTGTTCTGTTAAGCTCAATTAAACTGCAGTCCTCTGAGTGGCTCTGAAAATTATTCCTTTTATAGATACAGCAGAGTGGTCTGGTTCTTAACATCTCCTCTCAGTTCTTCATGCTTTCCTCTTTCCTATTTTGTATTATCTTAATAATTTCTTCTTGTGCTGCACATTTCTCTGTTGTATCCTCATGCTAAAAGCTCAGCACTCCTACATACAGGAGAAGCTGAAATCCAGCTTTCCAGGCGATTAGCTTCCAGCTCAGTAAGACACTGTTTGCCTGAACTGTATCACGATGGCTGTCAGCAATGGATCACTGATAGTATAAATTATATTTCTGCTTTCAGCTTTTTGTATATGACATCTGGAAAGGGTCCACAGACCCAAGTAATGGGTGGCAGAGCACTGGCAGGCCTGGCAGGGAATAACGAGAGCTCTGTTGGTCAATAACTACTTGAACACTTATTTTCAGTCAAATCAAAGCCACCCACAAACATGCATGATTTATTTAGGGTATGATACTAGAGCAACAGCCCTTCAAACAGCTTGTAAGCCCTGCAGTGGCACCTACCACAAGATACTGCAAAAGTACCCAGCAAACTCTTAAAACACCCATATTAAGACACTTACAAAGGCCAATGTATTTTGGAAATTATGAACAGCCAAAATCGCCAAATGTTTGTTTAATCTCCGGTAAGAGATTAAATCAGATGAGACTGCTGGAGGCTGTGAGTGCCTCAGCTTTGAATGTGACCGTGAAAGACTGGTGGGAACATCAGTAGCGTCAAAATGATCCAGCACACACTGGATCAGCCCTACACTGCCTCGTACAATCAGGAGCAGCAAACAGCATGCCCTTTACAGGCAGGAACCCATCTCTAGGCATGCTTACTCTTGCTTTATAAAGTGAGAAGCAAATATTTCAGTCAAGATCAGGAGCTCAGTCGGCTTCAAATATTCTGAAGTAATATTATTTCATTTCTATCCTTAATTTTTAAATAGCAACGTAACATTTACCATCAGAAACATCAGCTCTCCTATCAGGCGGTGGTTTCATCATCTAGCAAAGGCTCCATGATACAAAGGAGGAAAGTAAGTAGGAGAGTGAAGTGGATATCTCAGGACAAATCATTTCAGACTTTCTTCTCTCACAACTTATCACTATGCCAGGTATTCCCTGTGTGTTGCAAACCGTGCTGCCACTAATGAGTTTTACAGGATAAGGTGGAACTGGGGATGGATGGCAATGAAAAAACAGCACGGATGGCTACTATCCAACTGCCTACAGGTAAACTTCACCCACTGCAAGCCTCTAAACTCTTACTTCTAACTTAAATTTCAGCAGAAAATGAAGATCTACATCTTCAAATAAAAATCGTCTGCCTTGCTCTGCAACTGGCAGCATTGCCAGAGAGAGAAATGGAATCAGATGGGAGCGAGTGAGAAATAATTCATGGTAATTCCACTTTCCCTTACCGCTTCAGTTCTTAAACTGGCTTTTCACTAAAAATATTCCTCACACACTCTGCCAGGGGAGATCTTACTGCAAGCATAAGGATGAAGCAGATATCCAGGAGAGAGTACAGGGGGGTCTCGCACAGCCCTCTGCCTTGTGTTTGCCTTTTATTTTTTTTTCAGAAAAAAAAAAAAAATATATATATATATATATATATATATTCCTTTTTGTTTTTTTAAAACCCTTTCTCTTTTTCTTGGCAACTTACATCAGCTTACATTAGTTTCATAGCTTTTTGTTCTTTGCGTTACATTTTGGGCACTGCCATTGTTTTTACACAGTACTGTACAGTTGCCAATGGGGAAAATCCAAAAAAAAAAAAAAAAAAATAAACATCCAAAAGTTCAAATGCGCAAACAGCCCTGGAGCTGTGTTCTAGAAGGAGAGCTGGAAGTCCCTACGAACAGCGTGCTCCAGGCACTTGCTTACAGCTTCTTGCTTGCACAAGGGCACAAAAAGGGGCCAGGGGAAGAAAACAGCTACAGGTACCCTTTGTGTAAATACCTCTCATTTGCTACAGGAGTTGGGGCACGCTGCTGGGCTTTCATCCTCAAAGCTTTTTCATCTGATGCTGAACAGTATCCTTTTGTGAAACCCCATGTTGGATAAAGTGCTCAAAAAAAAAAAAAAAAAAAAGGAATTATTAAAAAACCTAAGTGTAGTGCAATTCATGTGGTTTTACACTTTTAAAAGTAAAGGAAAAATAAGACAGGACTGTTGGACCTTCTGGCAAGAAGTTAGCACGAGACAGCATTGGTCTGACAGTAGACACCTCAACACCAAAACTAGTAAAATAAAAATCATCCAAATAATTTATTTGGATCATTTCTATTATTTCAGTCAACACCGCCAGTTTCTGTTTTATTTACAGGTGTTGTCCCACAAGAAGTAGATGGCAGTACTCAAGGCAGCCAGGAACCCCTTTCTCTGCCTGAAGAATTCAGAAGGGTGCAGGTGTTCCACAAGGTGTGTAAAATCAGCCACAATACAAGATCAGATTGTTCATGCTTCCTTGAAATTATCCGCTAGAAGACATGGGTTGAGTTTGACTTGTACATTTGATAGGGACGTGGGTCAGCTCAGCAGAGGTCTTTAGGGACTACCAGTTACCACTGAGTGGTAAGTCGAAGGGGACAGGACAAGACTACATGCTGTTCTGCCCTTTCCTCCTCCCACCCCACAGAGCTATCAGACTTTTTTCCAAGTTGTTCCTTTGTGTGAAGGGAGCTCAGAGCATGCTGCTCTAACATTTTATAGGCAATTGAACTGTGTAATCTGGTTCCCACTGTCCCTTCATTTGACTCCACTAGTTCCCACTGTTTGTAATACTTCCTGAAGAGTATGTGAAGGAAAAAAAAATAAAAATGAATCAATCTGGAGAACACGATTCTTATTTAACAACCTGACATCTCAGAAGGGAGGAAGCTGAAAAGACAGACCCAGAGCAAACAAGAACATTGCCCCGCTTAACTAACCTTTCCATGCGGCACTAAAAATACCATAGCCTCTATTATGTACTTTAAAGTCTTTTCAGGCAGATTTTTGACATTATGAATCAAACAGGCAAAAAATAAAAAACAAGACGAGAATTCAAGCAGAAACCAAATTCTAGACAAAGGGAGCCCCATGGTAATTTAAAAGATATAAGAAATAAAAACCTTATCTTCAGTTTCTGATCTTGAGGTTCAGTCACTAAACACACTGCAACACCGTACTCGGTGCTAGCAGAAAGACTTCTATTCCAGCCAACATACTGTCTTTTAGCACCTCTGTTCTGACAGCTGCTGCACCCTGCATTTCCATAATTCGTGAACAACAACCAAAGATTATATTTACCTCCGTATTTTCTTCCTCCAGTGTTTGTCTACCACCCTTACATCTTCCTGCAGCTCCCGCTACTAGGTACTATTCAGGGCTAAGAGGGAAGGCAAAACATTTCCTTCCCAGCCTATGTTGATGTAAACAAAGGCAGGGGCTGAAAGCATGGCTGGGTTTCTCCTTTGCACTGACTCATGCTGTTGTGTCATGCATGGAGTTGATCACCATGGCAATGAGGCTCCAGAAAGCATCTCCAAACTTCCAGGAATATTTAAGCATAGGTGGAAAAGATCAAGAAAAAAATATTTCTGCAAGAATGTTTTACTTCTCTTTCAACTCATGAGCTGTTAGTGAGTAGGACCAAGATTTTCTCATAGCCTCCCATTAGTCACAAGCATTTTCAGATTAATTTTTAAAAAAAATAATTGGTATTATTAGGAATGCACTTGAATTACAGCCATGAGGTAGAGACGAGAACTGTGGGATAAGGTCATATTGCAGAAGACACTGCAAAAACAGAGAACAGAAAGATAGCTGTGACCTCAGTATGTTGGCAAGTATCACGAGTTAATCATCAGGGTGCTATTGCAGAACATCATGCATTCAAAACTGATTTGCTTTAATTGGCACTGGAGGTCACAATTCAGTTCCCTGTCTGAAGAAACAGGGGCACGCTTTCTGTGCAAACCTGGTACAATTATACTGTCATTTAAGTCCAAAACTCCCAGGCAGCAAAAAAGGAAACAGATTTCCAGAATAACTAACAAAAGACAATACAACAGGCATACAGATGTAGTAAAAACCCATTTTCTTGAAGTCTCATAACAAGATTACACCATAGCAAATGAGTTATGATTATATACGTATCAGTTAGGTGTTATTCTGCCAATGCACTCACATTTCAAGAATTGCCGGACCAAAAGGGAGGCGAATGTTAATTACCTTGCTAACAATAGGACACCGATGTCTCTGACTGGACTAGTGCCTCGCGGCTTCCTTTTCTTTCCCTCTCTCATCCTTCAACTCTCCTCCCTTTCATATTTTCTTTGTTATGTATTTTCTTTTCTCACTTGCATTTGTTAGGGAAAAAATCAAAATCACAACTTTGTAAATGAGGTTAAAATATTATAGTTATGATCCTGCTAGTGTCTTCTTTATTGAATAAAAAGGTGCAAGAAAATCTTGTTTTAAATTTGTACATATTACAAATATCAACAGATACAAACTTCCTAGTATAAGCTTTCCCTTCTATTACTAAACACCAGTGTTCCTCCCCAAAATGTAAGGCAAATAACATTACCGTACTTTCAATATTTGCTGTTAAAGTAAATGTATAAAAAAAAAAAAAATTGAAGCCCCTGAACTTGCTCCCAAAGTTGTTATTGTAACCTTTACAGAAGAACTACAAAAGTAAAGAATGAAAATTATTTTTCAGCTAGCATGCGTTTCTGCATTATTAAATGTATAATCAGTTTCCAGGTCTTCCTGAAAGAAAAATCTAGGCAGTAAATTCAATTTGATTCTGCCTTTATCCTGAATCCTTGAATTTACTGCATCTGAATGTGGAAGACATCTTCAGGCCAAAACTAGCTAGCACATTGCCTGAGAGTTGAAAAACTTATATAAATCTTTAAAGCTCACCATGAGCTGCTAAGAATAATGCCATCAACTGTTGTTCTGCAACTCCAAAGTCAGTGACAGACTAAGTTTTGCACCCCAGCAAAACCTGCCCATCCTCTCCCCAGTGCTGATGGATCTAGAGCACCTGGAGCTGCACCTGCAACAGGATTCCTCCTCTCCCCTACACTTGTCAAAGAGGTGGAAGAAAAGCCAAGCCCAAAACATCACTGCATCAAGAAACCTGATGTCTAAAGGGATTTTTGGTTTTCTGTTGATCCAGCTGTGTATTTACAGCATCTGTACGTGATGTGTACATTGCCCAGACTTTAAACAAAAGCCCAGCTCCTCCCTGGGCAGCTGGCAAATAGCCACACACACACCAGAAATCACAACAGTGTTTTACCCACGATGACTTAAGGATATAAATAACACAAGGAATTAGAAAGAAAGATATTTTCAGTTAATATTTTTGGAAAGAAACACATCTTTTGGGCACTAAAACTTTCTTCAATCTGAGCTAGGAACAGAACCCTTAAAAGTTAAACCAGATGTAGAGAACAATTGCTCGGAGTTTAAAGTAGATTAGATTAATCAAGAAAAGCCTACTAGAAATTACTGCTGCTTCCTGCGGGTACCATCCAGTGGAGGCAGCAATTTGTGCTGCCCCAGCATCACAGGAGCACTCCAGATACATCGTCCTCGGGAGATCAGGCACAAGAACAGCACAGACCCAGCTCTGCACGACATATCTCTAACATAATTTCAGGTCTAGATCTGTTCTGTGCCATATTCTGCGTTATTGTGCAGGGTTTCAGGTCCAGAAAATTTAAAATGTAAAGGCAGCGATTGCTTTATTGGAAAACAATCTGGTAAGACCTTTAAGTAATAATATTTGATTGTTTTTGTATTAAGTTTTGCTGCAAGGAAGAAAAGTTTCCCTCTATCAGAAGTTTTCTAACTGCTTCTGTTGCCTACATTACCTTTTGACAAGATAATTGTTAACAAGACAAGAGCAAGGAGAAAGCAAGTCATCAGGCAGCCAGTGCATTCTTTACCAAATTAAATCAGTGTCTCTCAAGCGTGGTTTGTGTAGAAGAAAACAAAAGGAAATTAAGGAGGATCCGGCTCATTTTGGCTGGAACGTTTGGATAAATCCTTAATTACAGGTGGGGGGGGGGCACAAACTCCATCCCCCTACTACTATCAACAGTTCATGAGCATTTTTATGCTCCTGCTTTGATTGTTACAGTCCAGATATTAGTAATAATAATAATAAATGTTGATACAATTCTGATCCATTCCAAAACGGACTACAAAATTACTTGAACAAATGCAAAATCATTAGGAAACACAATCTGTTTCTTCCCCCAGGAAGTGAAAATTTATTTTCCCATCTCCTAATTAATACAATTATTCTCTTTTACTTTTCTGAAAACCAAGGTTTGAGCTCTGGGCTATGTATTAATAGCAGAAATAAACAATTTTCAAAGTGCTAATTTTCCCTACAGAAAATCAAAATCTGGATAATCTCAAGCACCTACTACTGGAAAGTATTTTTCTTCATCTTTGCTCTTTTTTTTTTTCATCAGAGATAGCCTTTAATATTTGGAGATTCTCAGCAGTTACTTATTTACCAAATTAAATGCACAGTTAAAAATGGATGGTAATGCAGCCCCTTCCATTTGCCTGTCAACTGCTTCAAGCTACTCTTAACAAATTCAGCACTCAGCGTTTGAGACATGAGAAGGACAGAGCTGCTCATAGGGCTTCAGTTTATATAAACGCTTCTTATAATTTCCACGTTCTTGGGACTGGAAGAAGTCTGAGGTAGAGGGGGTTATGTGACATTTAGAAGAAACAGGCTTCTTTCTGTCCAATAAATAAACTCTTTGCTTTTGCAGGAGATTTTAGAGATCAGGATTTAGCAATAAGTATTTAAACAACGTGCATCTCAGCCCTCATTGTTTGATATGTAAAGCTGAGCAAATGATTCAAAACTGCTGCTGTCGTATGCTCATCCAAAATATTTGGTATTTGCAACTGCTGTAAGGTTTGATGTGAATACTTAGGTTAACCTGAAGATTTTTCTTTAATCAAATTATTCACTTCAGCTGGGACTTAAGTTCTGAGCAGTTTTAGTATACGACTGATCACACGAGTACCGTGGAATCAGTCTGGCAGTTTGACTGGATGAGCTTCTGTTGCCGCACATAGGGCTGGTGGTTTGGGAGCCAGAAATACAGGCGGCTGCAAGGAGGGTGAAGGCAGCAGGATCCATTTCTCTCTTCTACAAATATATTCCAGCCTTTTATCCTCTAAACTTCTTTCCCTTTCAAAGTAAACTTCACTTGAAGTTTACAGGAACAACAGTATAGAAAATAATGTGATACTTTAGGAACCATTTCACTCCTAAGAGTCACGGAGTTTCCCAGTCCATACCTGTTCATCTCCTCCGCTGCACTTGCCCCAGATCCTTCCCTATAAAGACAGAGCTACAGTCCCCTTCCTACTTTACTGTGCTGTCTCAAAGAGTAGCTTCGTTGTCAAGTATCCATTTGCTGTATTGAATTTCCAGTAACAGAGTTTTACTTTTTCCCATTCCTCCTCTTCCCTTTGCCTCTGCCCTGCTCCCCAGCTCATACAGCCAGGGACCCTGGTGGCCAGGCTGCAGACCCCATGTGCAGGACGGCTCCGTACCACGACTCTGGGGCACCCCCAGGAGGATGTCTCGTTGTGAATAGTTTGCACTGCCTGCCTCAGGATTTCCTCTATGCTGTATGATTGCATGTTCTTGTTGCAGAAAACTATGAAGCTTATTTTTATAGTGTTAAAAATCACAATCTCAAAATAACAACTTGAAAAAAGATCTAGCTAAGAGATAATTTGCCAATTAGTAAATATTTTCTACCAAACCTGTACACTGAGTATTACTTTCAGTGCTTATATAAATCTTTAACAGACTAGTTCATTCAAAGCTACTCTCTAAGAGTAAGTTTTCTGCAAATTTGGACCTCTAAGGGTATTGCAGATTTTACACACTAAAACCTATTCTTCATATACATCAAATATTTTGAACTATTAAGCTTTGTTTTACTGCATTTACATGATAATAGCATTCATACCACCTATTTTTGCAAACATTCATAGGACGGGAGATGGTACCTATAGGTTATGCCTATCTACTTACAAACAAACATTGGGGTAGACTAAAGAGATTACACTGTAACAAAAAAATCAGAGCATCTGAAGAGAACAAATAAATATTTAAGATTAAACTACAAAAGGGGTTAAAGAGAAGGACCACAGAGCCAGGGAACACCTCACATATTCGTGAGTAATTTGGATTTATCTGTACTAATGTCTTTTCAGCTGCGAGATGTTTTCAAGCTGTGGAGGAATAAAGGTTCTCATTTTACAACAGTGGCATTCACTGAAATCAAATCCGTTAATAAGCCTGCCACAATCACCCTAGAATATGGTGTAAAAGACATAGAAGAAAGGAGACAAAAGGATATGGGTGTTTGGCTAACTTAATTTGGTTTTCATTTGCATTAGAATAGAATTTAGTGTGTTGACAGAATAGATCAGATACTTAACAAGTAATGTATTAGATACAAAATTAATTTGGCAGTGTTACAACAGGCTTGAAGTACCCCCAAAGAGTTTCCTGATTATTCCTCTCACTTAAGAAAGTATGGATCCTACTTAGCGAAAGTCTAAGCTCCACTGAAATCTAAGAGCTGCCTGCCCATTGCTCGGGGCAGGCAGTGTTTGCTCAGTGGGGTAAGTGCACAGCAGATGACCAGCCGTGCACTTGCAGACACAGCCAACAGCTGCCGTCCTGCTCCAGAAATTCTGGGCTGTATTCATACAGTGAGACCAGTGAGCGCTAGAAATGACCTTCCAGTGTTAGATACACATCGAGGCTTTTATCCTCAAGCACAAAGTACCCATTTCTCGTTTGTTGGTGAAGACCTTGCCCCTTTCTATGCACACTGAACAGAACTGTCCCACTAAATAACTCTTCCTTTAGAGCACAGTGCTTTCAATCAACTCACAAGTGGCTGTGGCAGACCAGGGATGAGTTAAGTGCAACCACAGGGTGTCACAGAGAGGAACATATAGCTCAGAAAATTGTTGCTTATGCTATTTACTGTTCATTGTGCTTTAAAAGTGGAACATCAAACCTCTCTCTGTACACTGTGACCCAAGGAATAAGATTACTTAATTACACGGGAACCAGCACTAAAGCAGCAAGTTGTGACATTTTGATATTTGAGTTGTCTAAAATCCCTGCCACTGCAGACATCAGTGGCACCAACCTGTCCTCCGGGAGAAACACAAGCAGATTAAGTTAAAGCACCTGAATTATCTCCAGGGAACACAAATCTTAACCTGATTTTTTTGACTTGAATGTTGGAAATGTTTAGTCTTAAATAAAAGGAGTATCAGACTCCATGAAATATTGCTTCCAAGGCATTAATTATGTTGATGAGCCAGTAAGGCTATCTGGTACCAGAGGGAAAGAGATATTAATTGGATTCCAGAAGACAAATGGGAATAATATTTGCATGCATACTTTTCAGTAGCTTAATGTATACTCTCCATAGCATCTCCACCTTATGAACTCGATGACGTGTAATAAATCAGGAAAGGCTACATTCCTAGAATAAATAAGTTGGTAATGTTTAAGTGCTTACATTCAAAGAACAAAGTTAGTTTTCATATTTTCACGTCTTATTGTATCCCTGAATGACTTACCGTTTTCTTCAAATCTTGTATTTGCTAATTAAGGATAAACCACAACACCAAACTGTGCTGACTACTTTGAAAGAGCATTCAGTATTTCCTTCAATTACAACTTGTTTCCTTAATCCAGTTCTTTAGTACATGGCCTCCAGATTCTTCTGTTCAAGGTTTCCCATTAAAGCAACTGAGCTTCCTTTAAGCTGCTTAGAGCTTTAGTTAAGACTGCTCAGCTAAAATCTGCGCAGGCATCCCCTAGATTGCCAGCTAAATTTTTCATAGTCCATTATCAACTGCCGTGACAGCTCATTACGTCTCCCGAAACACTGATTCCTGGTGCGAGGAGTGATGGCAAGACAGGAAACAAAGTGCCAGCCTGTATCCCATTACTCGGATGTTACAGAACGCCCACTATTATTAATGGGCTGCAGCTCTCAGGAAGCATCTAGCAAAGGGAAGCATCTAGCACTGGCTTCAGGATTTAAATGGAAATAAATGGCTGAAGTATATAAAAGTAAATCAAGGGGTTCCGTTTCAGAACAACTTGTTATCAGCTGATTTTTAACAAACTGTACGATGGCTAAGGAAGAAACTCGAGGAATGCTCTCCTATGCCAAGTTGCACGTTTTTCTCACTGTTTTGCATTCTGGTTTTATAGAGGAAGAAAACCAGAATGGTGCAAAGTGGGTGTCTACAGCAGAGGAAAGGCGAGCAGCCTGCCAGCAGCAAGCCCTCTTGCACACTTATTAATGTCTGTTTTATTCTGAATACATTCAATCCACTGCATTAATGTGCATCTGTATTGGCAAGGAAAGTTCAGCGTACAAATGAGAACAAGCAATATAGAAAGCAAAATTAAGAGGCAAACATGTTGTAGATGTGAGGAAAAAAAATATTAAGAGAATTATCTAATCCTGAGGTTGTAAGGAGAAGGGAAAAGAAGGAAACACTGTAAAGCAAGAAAAGATTCTTCCTGGCTCTATCTTCAGAAGAAAAGAAATCTTTAATGTAACACCCTTTTTTCAACTTGCATATCGAAAATAAAAAACCCTTCAGACTTCAAAAACCCTAACAGTACTTGGAACAGCACGCACATGTAATACAATACTGAAGTCATCACCAGAACAATGGGAAAAAGGAATATGAATGCTGAATAGATTTCATTTTCTCAACAGGTCAGCCGTGGGAGAAAGAAGGGGAAAAGAGAAAAGAAAACTTATGAAGAAACTTGGGCTTTCCATTAGGAAAAAAGTTAGCTGACATGCAATGCATAAAATAGCTGATAAATAGCACTTGCATCAACTTGTACATTAGTCTTCGTTACATTAGTCTGTGTTGGTTACCTGAAAAGTTTTGGGCTGCCTTCTTGCCACCTTTAGATCTGTAAGTAAGGCATTAGATTTCAAGAGCAGTAGCGATATCATTTTTTTGCACGGAGTGCCATGAAAGTGCACAGAAGCAAAAAAACTACAAAATCAGAGCAATAAAAACGCTTTCCAAAAAACAATCATACAAACACAATGACACTTAGTACCAACACAGAACAAGACCATGAGAAGTGAACCTCTCCTAGACTGCTCTTGTAGCTTAGCCTTTGCTTGATCCATTAGACAGAAGCCATGCTTCCAGGAAGGGCAGACATACATATAGTTAAACCTGGGTAGACTTGCTTTCATAAATTTGATTGACATTAATGTATTTAAGTTACCCTAGTATTAATGTATTTAAGTTACCAGATAGTATTTGTCCTTTAGGCACAGAAAGTAAAACAGAAAGTGGACACAATTTAACATGAGGTGGTTGAACACCAGGCTGAAGGCGTCTTCAGAGATCTTTGATCTCTGAACAAGTTCTATGAAAACTACATTGTATAGAAGTCAAAGAACAAAACATCACTTTTTCACAAATTCAAAACTTCTCATTTTCTTTGAAGCTTTCCATTAAAATACTTTGATTTTGAATAAGAATTTTTTTTTATGGGGAAAAAAGTATTTTCCATCACTTTTCTCTGTACCTCCCAGTATCCAAAAATAATGCATGTATAAATCTTTAAAATAATAAAAAAAGTTTACACTTAAGACTGACAAAAAGCAATTGCCTAACAGATCCCATCAAACAGCTTCAGAGGTCTGAGACCTGGAAAATCTGATCAATCAGACAGTTTTTCCCCGCTAACATAAGGCTTTTGCACGTGGCTTTCAGAGCTGTTCTAACACATCCCAGCTATTTGGGAAGCCAATCTGTTCAACTCACATGAATACTATGATTTTTTATTTTTTTTATATCTATATATGCTCACACCCCTTCTGACTCGCATGTTCAGCGCACCTTTTTTAAAATATATTCCTCTTGACAGCAACCGCTAAGCTGAAGTCAGGAAAGAGAGTACATGGGGTAGCAGTCTGCAGCATCCTCCTGTGACCCTGCTGAAGCATCCTACAAACTCACATCAGTTTTTCCTCTGAGAAGAAATAGTGACATCCAGCATCATGATGAGAAAACACATGACACACCTCAGTAGCCTGAACCACAAGACACATCTTAGCCAAGCCCTTTTCTTTTCCAAGCTCTTCTCCTCTTATCAGCTTACATGGCTTAGAATACACAAAGTTCTAGGTGCAGACCTGATAATGGGATGAACTTCACAGAGAGGGTGGTCAAGCATTGCAACAGGCTTCCCGGGCCAGTGATGGATTCCCTGTCCCTAGAGGTATGTAAGAGACATGTGGCTGTGGCACTGAGGGACATGATGTAGCAATGGGACTCAGGAGGTCAGGGTGATAGTCAGACTTGATCATCCGGAAGGTCTTTTCCAACCTGGATGATTCTGTGATTCTATATTTCTCCTATTTCTCTTTTCCATAACTGGACTGACCCTTCATGCTTCACCCTGCCTTGCTAAGCATTTCCTCACCTGTAAGAGATGTACAGAGGAAGCTAACTCCTTATTTCAGGATTACACCTGTCACCCATTTCAACAGCTACCCAAATCCTCCTGTGCCCTTCAACTGCAGTTAAAGCTTATATGGGGTCTTTCAATTTTGTTTCAGAAATCCAGCAAAAGAAGTTGTGTGATTTGAACTCACTAGAAGTGGTTGAGCTTTGGCTGAACAGAAAGGAGAATCAATGGGAAATGCTCGGTAAAAGCAATAGATGAAGTCATTGGTGTGACTATTACACAAAAGAGCACTGAAAAAAACATAACTTTGTCCAAGCCAAAGATAGAATCATCAGAAAAAGTGACAAAAATCAATCAGCTGAAAGTATTAAGATAGCCAGAGCAGTGAAAAGTCCTCAGTACACAAAAATTACTGTTGCTCCAGCAGCTTCAACTTCCACCAGGATCCACATGAGCCAGAGGAAGCAGCATCTCCCTTTATCTCTTCGCATCACACAGCATGTTGGCATGACGCAGAGCATGCATTATACCTTGAGAGAGCTGATTTGCATATATCAGATCATTAGCTGGGGTAAATCAGCATGTGGCTCTGGAGTTTCTCTATATTCTACCAATAAATTAAAAGAACTCATTAGATTGTAAGAAAAATGAGCACTGACAAATAGTAATTCTGAAGATCACGATACACAAACATTCCGTAGAAGTGATGCTAGCAGCACACATCCTTAATTGTTGCAGTAACTCAAATCCTTGGCACCAGATATCAAGATTTTGAGCTTTATATGATTATCAGAGGCAGTGCCTTCGGTGAGTATCTGTTTCTACGTCTACTCACTTATGCTTTTAAATTAATGCAGTGCTACTGTATTCCAGAAAAACCATAAGCACACAATTCCTTGCTTGTTAAAACATCTTTACTAACAAGTTGCCTGTTTCACTTCTTTTCGAGATGGAAATAAACATATTTTCATTTGCGTTTCATTAAATTATTCCGCAACCCATATGCAGTGTCTTGATGCAGTTTGAAAGGTGAACAGATGGGGTTTTATTTTTAGCTCGCATTAACGCAGCCCATCAAACACTCATTTGCCTGATATACTATCATAATATAGCTTACTACTCAGCCTTTAAAGTATATCTTTGCCTGCCTTGTAACATCCAAATGACAAAAGGGAACTGTGTGATAAATATTTAATTACAATCATGATGATCACTTTGTCACCGAAAGCCAGCAACTGCAAGTGAATGGGAGAACTTTGGGTTTAAAGAGAAGCATTTAGAAACTGTGCTATCAAAATCAAATCACATTTTTCAATTAGAATCTGTCAGATAAGGGGTCTTTCAGGACTGGAAGAATGTTTACAGGAACCAAGTAAATACACGGCTTTTATTTTGTTACACAAGGCATTCCCAATACCTGTTACGTGTCAGCAAAAGTAGGCAAAAACTTCCAATAGCTACCTATATGCCTTCAATTTCATTTTGCACACAAAACCTAATTGCGTGTAAAAAAAAAAAAAAAAAAAAAAACTACAAAAATGTAGGATAGAATGATAAAATAGATTTACATGCTAAGAATGATGTGCTTCCTCACTCAAATGGTTCATGAAATTAGATTTGGTGTAATTAAGCTTTTTTGTTTTTACTGGGCACACATGCTGTACACAGCCATGAAAGAGAGAGACTTGGAGCTTTCTGGGTTTGCCCAGTACTGCTGCATTTTGCACGCTCTCAGTATGTACCATTTCGCAGCCAAACTGTTCACCCCTTCAAAGGGAATTTATCACAGAATAGTGGCATCACACCCCAGGCCCTCCATACAGACCGTGTTTCTTTCCCATAAATACCTCATGGAGTGAGAGCTGTGGTTGTGAGGAGGCACACAGAGGTGGCTGGAGTTTTTCTTACCTACAGCTTGTTGTCTGATCTTTTTGCAGATGGGGAAAGCTCTTCATCAGCCATGGCTGTTCCCATATGTGGTTGACCACAGAGCCTTTGCCTGCCTCGGGATCCCATCCTAACAGCCATCCCACATGTTTTAGGGAAATCTCAGCAACTGCTGAGGAGAAAAGCGTGATGACTGTGCAACAGGGCAGCTGTGAGTTATTCTGTACCTGGGGAAATAAATGGCTGTTGGTTTTCCAGTGCAGCACGTTGGATACACTTACCAAAAATGCATGGCCAGTGTGGACGCGGTGCAAGTTCTACTGAAACTCCTAAAGAAGGCAGACTAAAAACACACATTTCCAAATGGGGCAACCATCTCAACATCCAGGGCTGTAATATCTCTTTACCAGAAAGGGCAAACACCGGTGCAACAACAGCAAACACCTTGTGCCATTGCTTGTCAGCTCTATTACACTCCCTCGTCCGCTCATATCCAACACGAGTGAGGTCAGTCCTCAGAATCATTAGGTCACTTAGAATGAGATTAGAGAATCATCCCAATACTAGAGAATAGGTAACACGATTAGGTAGCATGTTTTCAAGCTGATGCTGTAGCTACAAAAGCAATGGGCTTGCATTTTAACGATGTGAATTCTGAGATAATCATTTATAGCCAAACTCCAGCAACTTAAAAATCAACGCCAAAAAAAACTGAGACATGCTGTAATCATGACAATCAAATTTCAGCTTGAAGCTGGGCCAACTCTTAGCCCTGCTACTTCAGGTCTGTGTCCTGCATTCCTTGAGCATCTATTTCAGGAGTCCCATCCTCCCGCACCAGCACCCTGCAGGGTGCGCAGCCCGTCGCCACGCACCAGCTGCTGTTAGAACCAACACAGCAGCTTCTCTCCCAACAAAAGACCACTTTCTGTGGCAAAAAGGCGAATAATTTTCACATGACAGAGGAGGTGAAAAGTTTTCCCACAACCCAAATGTTGCCTTTCATTTCACACAGGCGTCCTGCTGTGAGGAGCCATGATCCAAGTGAGCGGCAATACACCTTAGAGAAAAATGGTCACAGGAACCAGCACAAAGGATTTCTATTAAGAGAGCTATCCCCTTTTGTGGTCGTCAATGCCATTAACTTGAAAAAGTGGAAAAAAACTTGGAAAAATAGCAGGCTGAGAAATGTAAAAGGAGGAAGTATGGTTCTGTTGTCTCCTAGTCAGAGCCTGACTTTCGCATTTGATGGGAAAGGCTAAATGTGCTTATATATCACTTATTGCTAAATCGATTGATGGTAAGCAGATGCTACACTCTATCTTCGCTCATTCTCTCTGCTTCTATCCATATTACCAATGTAAGAGACAATAGAGATAATAAAATACCCAGAAATAGTACAAAATCCTATGTGAAGAAGATAAATCAAATGAGACAAGTCAGCTCTATATAAAGGCTCTAAATTATTCAAGCTGCCTAAACACCCAGAAGTGCACTCACAGCTTTATACTAATGATTGCAAATTCCAAGCAGCATTGCTGCATTTTTTTTTCTTTTTTTTCCCCAAATAGTTAGGCACATAGGAATTAAGTCTTTAAATCCTTATTTAGTCAGCAGACACTCTGTACTAATTAATATGGAAAACAATGACCATAGGAAAGGAGCAGATGGCTTGCAGACAGAGTGAAGATAAGCTGAGATGTGTGCGAAGATACCAAGTGCATACTCAAACATTTCATAAACACTGATAACCTGTGATACAGCTTTTAATGGATAGGTTTGACTTGAAATAGCATTTTAAAATGAAAGGTCAAATGAATTTACACGTTTAGTCAGCAAGCTTTTTTTTTTTCCTAAAGCAACTGACATGGCGGGGGGGGGGGGATATTGCCCAACAGATGCTGATCGCTGTGATGCTTGGAAGGTTCTTAACACACACTAGGAGTTGGGAACGTGTCTTCCTGCTCTGTTGGTAACTTCTGCAACACACTCTGAAACTGGGAAAGGAAGAAATAAAACTAGCATTTCTGCAATATTAAACTGATTATTTTTTTTCCAGGATCGTATTTCCCATACATGTTCAGCAGACAAAAGGAAATAACATTTTAATAATTTTCCACAGGAAATATAAGTTATTCTCCCACTTGAAAAGAGACTCCTCACCAGGAGGACGGGTATGGGATCCTTCAAGGATTCCAGCAGAAGAATCCTGACTCCAAATTATTTTGATTTTTATGTTACTCTCAGAGGGATTGATACAGCTGGTAACCCTAGAAAAATACTGTAAAGCATTTGTATTCCTGTTAATTTATATATCCTAAAAACAAGGGAAGCTAGTCACAGTCTTAATTACTGTTCTAGTAATTAGAAATGGTAGGGAGCAGACCAGGCAAGCAGAGGGACTACACCAGAGTGGGGCTGCACTGGGGTTTGCTGCCTTGGGCTTGGGGCAGGGCTACTACAGCTAAGTAGAAACCTGGTACAAGCACAAGCCCAGAGCACAGCACACGCGTGGCATCCAGCCCTTTATTTTTCCTTCACTGATTCACTCCCCAGTGTGCTTGCAGAATGGGATATCAACTACATCACCATGAAGACTCAGGTTAGAAACACCGCACCTCCCAGAACGACAGGTTTTCATCAAAACTTTGTTACGGCATTAGCAATAAAACCAGAAATCAGTCCAAAAGTTTTACAGCTGTGAAGAACCAAGTGGAAAGCACTAAAGCAGTATGTCTTAAGCTTCTTAAGTAAAACAATTCATAACCATAAAAAAGCAGGGAAATCCTTAATGAGTAAAAATCCCTACACAATGTTATGAAAAGAAAAAACAGTGTCTTGTGTTTTGTTTTTGCAGATACCTTGAGTAAAACACAATATATTTGGAGCAACGTTTTTTGGCACAAGTCTCAAAATATGGAGAAAATGAGTAGCACACCCTGATACTTCAGATTTAAACCTCTAGCTGAACATTTGTATGTCAGGCCTCTATTGAAGCACCTCTCTGGTCTGTGTACCAACACCAACTTCTGGTTTTCTTTCTAGATGCCTTTTTTAAAAATTAAAATAAATTTATATATATATATATATATATATATATATATATATATATATATATATAAAAAAAAAAAAAAGCCTCTCCTGTTCAGGCTCTGCATCTCCTGTCACACTCCCAACCCAACCAGTTACCCAGGTAATTCTTTATTAATGTTCATTCTTTCTGTTCATTAGTCATCCCTGCCCTTCAGTATTTTTAACACCGAGTAAGGGGATGCTTAAATATTCCTACAGGATAGTACATCAAAAATTTCTTCAAGTTACTAATTTTATGCCATATTACATCTGCAAATCTATGCTGTTTCACATTTACATGCTGTGATAATCAATTGATCTTCATCCCATTTTTAGTATTGAATACCAACAGAAATTATTCTAATGAAAGTTCAGAGCATCTCTAAGTGAAATAGGATTATTTTTTTTAAATCACAGCTGCATTTCCAAAATGACAGATAATACAAACTGTAGTGCAACAGTTTTTCTGATTGTTTTTAATTAAGGATGTTTGCCTACTTCACTCTCCAGAAACTTTCACCTTCAGCCTCCAAGCATGTCAACCCTTCATCCGTGGGTGAAGTGCATCAAAAACAGGGGAGGTAAGGTCATGCCATGTCAGATGGAAGGGTGAAGGAAAACAAATATGGAAAGAAGCTTATTCTTAACCAAGGAAAGAGAACTTCTGTATAACCCACTGGTGGGTATCCCTGTCTGTGATTAATATAGTGAAGTCTACTCATTTATGCCATTGCCTCAAATTATCCAAGTCTTTTCCTTCAGACAACTTTTCCAGTAGGTGCAGTACAACTATGATTTTTCTCAGTGCTTACCTCCTCATGTTTTATATCCCTATAGTCATTTTCGTATGAGTTTACTTATGTTCTCATCATCTTTAAATATGATTTGGAAAGGTTGCTTCAATTGATTGCTAGTTTTATGACTTTACAGATATATTTACTTATTAAAAAATCCAAATCAGGAGATTAGGTAACAGGAAGGTTTTGTGGGCATAAGTGCTGCAGCACAATAAAGAACATACACAAAACCCTCCCGTAAAAAAGCAGTCTTAGAAGCACTCTACTGAAAGACTCATTGGACTTCGATTTATTTCTATTATATTTCTGCATAACAAAAATGTAACTCTTTAACCTCTCACCTTTCATGATGAAAAATTAACAATACTGACATTTACAGGATATTGGTTTAAAAATGTCAGTAGGGGGAAATGAAAAACGAGAAACAGAATAATATTTATCAGTTGCAAAAGACTTGGCCATGATAAATGCAAACATTACTGTTGATAAAATTATACACCTCAAATTATTTTCCTCTTCAAAGAGGAAGTTGCTATATTTCTGGTGGATGACATTTATATAAACGTACGACGAGAATTACTATGGTAACAGATACATAAAGAATGAAGGGTTATTTTTTCTATTTCTCTTTCATTTTTGCTTTCAGAATGGGTTATCTCAGAGCACTAAAAGAAATCTTTATGTTTATTTTCCTCAGCTCTGCTATTGAGCTCTCTGAATTACAGCCCTCAGCCAGAGGTGCTGGGCTGCCCACGGATCTCGGTGCCACTTTGCATTTCTGACCTCGAGTCGTATCACAAATGACAATTGTAGTGCGAAATGATTCCTCCAAAGAGAGGTGCTTTTTAAAGTCGCGTATTAAAAGTAATAGGTACATCAGAAGGGGTTATGAGAAAGCCCATCTCTTGGGATATTTAAATTAGAGGGGGGAAACAAAACTGGTAATAAATACACCGTACAGTAGAAAACAATCCCAAAGGAGATGGAAAGCACCTATTAGTTTTACTCCCATTCCTCTATAACTTACAGGATCCTGTGCCAACAGACATATAGCTCCATTCCACTGAAATAAGAATATTTTATTGATCTCAAACTCTCTCGTAAACTTGAAATATTTTAATTATCAAATAATCCATTTTGCATTTCGCAGATGGCAATTTGCCGAGCAGTGTAAACACAGGAAAACAGCACTGGATTGAAAAGAAAGAAATATATTCCTTTAAGTAGAGAGTACCTGCTGCGTCCTTGAAGTCTATTGTTTTGGGAGGGTGCCAGCAAAAAAAAAAAACAACATTAAAGCCTCTAATGCATGCAAGGCTTGTTTTGCTTTTCACAAGTCAACTTTTCAAAGTCCCATAGATTAACACCAGACAGAAACCCACGGACATCTGCATTTCAAAAATGTTCAGAAAATGGGGTAGGGAGATAAAAGGCGAATTATCTGCTATAGACTCTACTCTGAAACTAGAAAAAAGTTGATAAGGGTCTCCATTCACTGAAGTTCTGAAGTTAAAAAAAAATAATAATAATCAGGATTGTTCTCGATCTAAAATTAAATAATTCCTAGCAAGTTAACACTAGCCAAAGCCTTCCTTCATCAGAGTCCAGTACTCCTTCAAAGCAGCATTTGGCAGCACTGTCGTTTAGGCACATGAAAATCTCTGCTCTCGTCATCTCAGCCTTGCTTACTGCATTTAATAATACTGTTTAATTATAAGAGTATTGCTATCCCTTTTTTATAAATAAAGGCACAGATGAATGAAGAGGTCATTACATCCCTGAATTATGAGATATTAAAAATCAGATCTTGATCCCAAAGACTTTTATTCTTCATTCAAGTCTTGGTTGTATCATTCGGAACGTGTTCAAAACTTTTTAGATTTCTATATGGTAGGGAGAAGTAACAGATAGTGCAGCTGAACATGCAACATGATTGCATTTCTTAAAACTAGGCCAAAATACATACAACAGTAACAGCGCTCCCCACACAACACAGCTCCATGGACTCGGCAATTCTGCTTGAAGTTCAACATTTTGTATGATAAAATGGCTTGGATTCAAAACGTCAGCTGTTGCTCAGTGTAGATACGCATACTATAGCATTCAAGTGACAAGTCTGCCAGAGCAATGTAGGGTTTTTTTTTTTGTTGTTTGTTTGTTTTTTAAGTGCACAAAAGCACAGCAGCAGAAATTAATCACAGTAAAGATAAAGCAACCTTTGCCCAAGATTTGGGATAAGTTGTAGTCTTTTTCATGGTAAAGAAATAAATCAAAACTGAACACAGTTTTAATCTCCTAATTTTATTTGCTTTCATTTAGCAGTTTCTATTTAATCTGAATGAGCACCTAAAAACATTCTAAACAACACTGTCGCTAGATCCTCAACAAAACTGCATTAGAAATTTCCTTTAAAATATTTCAGCTTTCCTTTCCGCTAATAGCAAAACAAGGGTGAAGGGGGGAAAAAAAAAAATTCCCTGTAAGAAGTTAACTAGATTCATACCATCAGCACCTAAACATTGACATGAAGAGCAGACTAGAGATACCAACAACAAACAGACCGGATTAGACGGTATTTGCAAAATAAATGAAGTAGCAAAGTCATCATATTGCACCTCTCAAGGTTCTCTGCAGGCTGTTGTTACAGCAGTATGTCACCATCACGCATTAACTCTGCACACATCAATCATATTGAGTGAAATTTTTATATCAAATACCAAGGCAAAGTCATTTGGCCGAACACTCATCACTGCAAGCTTTAAGTGCAGAAACACGATAGGTACAAGAGAAGAATCCAGCTTTCTTCCCAAGTTTGGATGCAAGTGATAATTTATTGCACTGTGTTTGCAGATCAGCATTTAGAAGTCTAAGCCTAGCTTACCCTTGCTTTTCTTTCAGTTTTTCCTCAAATGCAGTCACTTCTGTCCCCCTGACATTTCATCCTTCCAGAGACAAAGCTAAAAATGCTAAGCATAGCACAAATACAGGTACTAGGCAAATACTAAATATAGCACAAATAGGTAGGACAGAATAAGTCACATTCTTCCATTTTATAACAAACTGTACTTAGTATCATTTTCCAAGTTCTTTGAAGTGTTTGAAATTTGGATTTAGGGTTAATATTTATTTGTTTTTCCCCCCAAGCTGAACTATAACTGTTACGTTACCAGTAGTTTAGCTTTGGGAGCAGCTGAGTTCCCTGTTCAGGCAACTAAAAACTCTCATTTAAAAGCCCAACTTTAAACAAAAAATAAATAAATAAAATAAATAAATAAATAAAACAGCTCTTTCTCCCAAGCAAAAGAGATTCAATTAACGAAGAAATTAAGAATGAAATATCATAGCCAGACCAATATCAGACAAGTACTGTTGTCATTCACACTGTCCTCAAATTCTCCAGACTATAGGACTGGAGAAAGGAAGAGATTTCTTCGTCCCCATCCTTTGCTCTCCCTGAAAAATGTCGCCCTGTGCTCTGTGGTCTTTGTTGGGTTAAGCACTGCAGTGAGAGAAGGTGACCCCATCCCTGGCACAGCAGAGCCCAAGACAGAGCTATTTTTTCTTCTCTGCACTGGACGAAAGAGCAGGAGAAACCTTCAAGTATGGGCAGGGAAGCTGAAGGACAGCCAGGGCAGGAGGAAGCACTGGCCAAGCACACTGGCACCCCACGCTGGGTGCGGTTGCAGTTGGAGGCCTGCACCAGGGCTTTAGTTACAGCACAGGAGATGTGCTGCTGAATATTCTGCTTCGAATCTCACTTGCAATGCTGCTCGCTGGCATCTGAGCCCCATTGGAAACCCTCACACAGCAAAATGTATCTGTTCTGTGCAACTCACTGCAAATGCAGGGGGCGTTGTCCTGATGGTGAGGCTTTGGAATAAAACCGGCCTAATACCCACACTTAAAAATGCAAACAAGTCTTCAAGAACAAGGCTCTTGGAGCGCCTTTTCCCCCCACACCATGACTGAACATCTACGCACTGAGCCGCACCGTCCAGGAGGGAGGAGACCGGTGGGAGGAGAAAAGTCAACGAGTGCCATGCAAAATGCATGAGTCTTGATAGGTTTCTCTAGTCCACCATATGCATATTTCATGAATTCATTACAGCAGCTACTGCATCAATAAGTCAAACAAGCCCAATTGTTCAGACAAAATGACCAGCTTGATATACAGAAAACAGACGCTGTTTGAGGAACACTGACCCTCTCCGAGCTGAACTTGCTGCACAGCTGCCAGAACTGCCAGCTATCCAAAAACCTGACCAAAAGAAAAAATGGGAGAGCACTGGAAATACTGGAGGAAACACTCCACAGCACTTGCATGAAGGAAAATGACCAAAAGACTATTGAAACACACAGCAATCCTCAAAAACAATTGCAGGTGATCTCTAGTGTGTAGTCCCACCTGTTACTAACTCCCATAAGAGGAGAAGGTGGTGAGGACATCTGATGGTGTAGCTGCTTTGGGGACATAAAAGATGCTATTTAGAATTGGGATCTGCATGTAACATGGGGAGCACAAACACCATAAAGAAGATAAGGATGGAAGGAAAGTAACAGTACAAAAATACTGTGGTTACTTCTGTCAGAGTGAGTGCAAACCATGAGAATAAAATAGGAAAGAAATCCAAGGCATCATACACAGAAGACGACACACTTGTTCAGTGCTTTCTGCATTGGTGAAAACTAGTTTCAAACAGGGTCCTAGGCTGGTTTAGCTTCTATACGCAAAACCATTCCAGATCTTCTGTAAGCCCACTGTAGTGGGCACTAAGTGGGCACTTTTCACACCCTGGAGGGGGTACTAAGGAGATGGGAATGCAGCATTTGAGCCCTGAGAGCAGGAATTGAATGGACAGTGTAATAAAAATAAAATAAAAATAAAATGTAATAAAAGTCATTTAAAACCACCAGCAGACACTCACTTAAGAAATGACCAAATCTTTGCCAGCGTGGATACACAGATTCAGAAGTATTACTGATTGCTTGAACTGAATTCTAATCAATAAACAACAGTAACCTAATCTTTCTTGCGATTCAGGTAAAAATGGGATTTGGACACAAACACCCAACTCATAGTTCACAAAACTGAAACTCTGGGGGATTGTCAGGGGAGCATTTCAGCTGGAACCAGGAGGAGGCTTTCAAAGCAAGCTCACCATCATCCACACTTGGCTTCCGCGCTTCAGGTCCTGTATGGCATGCTCATGGAGTGCACAACCTGGACTTTTTTTTGGGGGGGGGGGGGGGGGGGGGTGAAATAGAGCAACAGATGAGCTCCAGAAGTGCATGTAAAGCTTCTCCACTGGTAGCAAGCATTCAATCCCAACTAAAGTGAGTTCACAGTAATAAAAGCCTATTTCAACAGGATTTGAACCTCTTCACCCTTGCACAAAAACACCGTATAAAAGAAAAAAAAATCTGAACATTACATTCTGGAGACATGGAAATTGAATGTTTTCATTTCTCAGCCTGTTTGATAGCCATTCACTATCAAACCTGCTTTTCAACAGTCATTTGCATTTAACAGGCTTTCAACTTGTCACTGTCCAACCACTGCCCCAAAAAGAAGAATATTTAACCTTTCTTCTTGGGGCAGAAAATAAATGGAAGTTTGTGAACTTCATACGGTAACGTCTGTGCTCTGAGCAGGCCTCATGTGCCTCCAGCAAAGCTCTACGACATTCACCACTTCACAGTTTGAAAGTGTGCTCTAATAAAAGGTCAAGAGAAGGAAGGAAAAAAGAGGAAAGTCCTTCAAGGTTATAAATATATTGGACAGGAAAAACATTTCTGCTCTGCTAAATGCCTGTTTAAATATAAATCTATTAGTCTGATGAGGTTAAGACCCTGGAATGTAAATTTATGTCTGATTTTGAAAGGATATTGCTGGCGTTTCCTCATTTTCCATCTTCCTCTGTTCTCTAATTCTTTTTCCATCTTCCTCTGTTCTTTCTAAATAGTTTAAAGTTTCTAAGTTTTTGCACTTGAGGATTTAAAAATAAACACACACAACTGAAAAATCTTATTGACTTAGTGCCCCACTGCAATATGCCAGCATTCAGGTGAACACCCCTCCAGCTCAGCATCACTGCACCCCCTTCCTGCACCAAACTGGCCGCTTTGGGTAACCTCACCCTCACACACAACTGCATCAGGTAGATAAACTCCAGGATGTCCCACAACACAAAATGAAGGAGGATGCTATTTTCCAGCAGCATGGTTCAATATTGTGGGAACTTTTCTTGCCCCAGAGCCGAGCACATTCTGTCAGAACATACCAGTAGGATAGAAAACTACTTTATTTAAAAACAATTTTCCAAACACAAAATGAAATCTCAGTCCAAGTTTCAGAGGGGGTCAGAAGAAGATGTATAGCTTCAAAAACATTCTTAGCCCATATATCATGGAAAGAAGTATTTGGGGCAGCTATCAAACAGATCAAAAGCATGGAGGTGAGGGTTTTTTGTTTGTTTGTTTGTTTTCTTTCTGTTTTGTTTTTTTTGTGTGTGTGTTTTTTTTTTTTTTTTTTTTTTTTTTTTTTTTTTTTTTTTTTTTCTGGCTTGTGAATTAACAGCCCCAGTTTGAAAAGCATTAGACTGGGTCAAATAGCCTGCAATTGAGAAGCTATGTTGGCATTTCAGGTTTACACTGAATCAGAGGCTAAAACTGGCCTGCAGCTGCATAGCTTCTGCCTGTCCCATGGCTCTCTGCTAACTCAAACCTGATTTAATGCCTTTAGTCAAAAGAATCAGCCTGTGATACCAGAACTTGGAAAAACAAGGAGCTTGTTTAAAAAGAAATAATTCAATTTCTCTTTAGGTGGGAACGATTAGCTGATATTAGATACAACTACATCTTTACATATCTGAAAATATACGTTCCTCCTCAGTGAATGTGTACCTTTCCTATAAAAATTTACAGTGCCTGAGCTCCTGCTTTATACTTGCTAATCAGGGATTTTTATCACCAATTTATCACTGAAACTCTAGCATTTATAATAGAAAATACTCATTTAAATTTAATCATGTTTAAAAAATGTCATGCACAGAAGTTGTTTGAATAACAAAACATACACTGCTCTAGTAACTTTTTTTGCTCATTTTTAACCCAGTTGTGCATTTCCATTTCTAATTTGTTTTGGTTGAAATACTGTAAACTTCAGGCTTTGTGATCACTCGAGCATCAGCCATCACTTTTGCATTTATGCTTTCAAATTCCTCATCCTGTATTAACATACAGGCCTGAGCCTGCAAATTTTTTCAAGGAAACATCTTGCATCTCCTTTAGAGACACCACAGGGGAAAAAAAATAAGTACAAGAGTTGAAATAAAATTCAATATTGTTTCTAAAGATTAAGAAAACAAAAAGTGTAAAATCAACAGTTCTACTGATTTACAAGATACCCAGGAGCTAACATTCAGGATTTACCTATTAGCCTATAACAAGAAAAAACACACTTCAAAAAGATAAAAAATTCCAGCATATTAGAATTAGCAAAGTTCTCAGAGCTCTGAAGGATAATCACATTTACAAGAATATAGCACATTGTGCTTGCTCATCTGAAGAGTGCGATGTATCAAGTCTTTCCCCATTTGCTGATGTAATTTAAGAAAAAACAAGGGGACTCTGGAAAACCTGAGGTGTGTCAGACATCCATTTCTGCTCTCCCATGCTTCTTGCTAGAATGGATATATTTAAACACTTCAGTTACAGCCACTTAGCTTTGGTACTAAACAGTTAAAAGTAACTTTCTTTTAATTCTATTTTTTTTATTACCAGAACCACAATGAAAGAGTAAAGAATGAAAGGTGAAGGAATCCTGTTTTAAAACTTTCCTTAAAACAAGCATTAGATCCACTGCATTATTTAAAAGAGATATATTAAGAAGATTAGTTGTTTAAACAACTTTCCAGTAAGAAGAAAGAAAGGGCATACGCTGTAGCCTAGTATGTTGTCATTTTCCTGTTTTCATTATGATGATGCTTTACTTTAGTTTTCTCTTACATATTTGAAAATGTGTCTCGGGTGTTGCAAAGTCGTAGATAACTAACTTTAATTCCATCTGGACTGATACCTAAGCTTGGATGAAGTTTGCTTATACATGTATGTATTTATTTTCCTGGAAATATATAATTTCCAAGAATTAATGAATATAATATATGCTACTAAGCCATAACAGAATCATGATCGTACTTCTAACAATACAATATTCAGTAATACAGTGCTTAAACCATCACAGAATTTGGAATTTGAATTCATGGAAGGCACTAAAACATACGCTTAAGCAGTGTGATGCTTTAGAAAGTAAAGAGCCAACTTAATCTATGGAAATATTTAGCAGAAATACCTATATTAAGATGACATTACCAATACTAATTAAAATCAATGCACATTACACTATGCTTATTCCTCCCCGACTTCCTCCCTAAAAAAAATATAAAATCACACTTCAAGCAAAAGCATGTAAATTTGCATTAAAATACACTAATTGTACACTACTCTTATATAGCTGATATTCATTCTGATGGCATCCCTGACTAAAAAATTTGCTTAGGCCTCCTTTGGCCTGTAAAGTGGTATTGCTAAAAGACCTTCAAGTATGTCACCTTTAAAAAGCTGTTAGCTTTAATTAGAGCTATTTGGGACTTTGCAGATAATATGTTTCTTTTAGCAAGTTATAATAAAGCCAGATATCAAATCCTCAAAATATACATGAAATCAAATTTAACATTTCCTGACATTTTGGTGCAGATGTGTTCAAACATCCTTTGCCATATCTGGAAATTGAAGTTTTACTAAAAGTGATTTATTTTTTTATTTTCTTTTATAGCTGACAAGAGCAGATTTGGGAGGGGCTTGTAAATATTAACAAGACTCTGAGACACCATCCTGACTCAGAATGCAGTTTTTCAAATAAAATGCAGTTCAAAATGCCACTTTCTACTTTGTGCTATTACAAAAGGAGTAACAGTCCCTCATGATAAAAACTCAACGTGACAAATAGGTTTTCCATTCAACACGTATCAGATTTATAAGTCATTGCAAATTTTAGATGGAAAAGAAGTTCTTTCTCCCCTGATAACTCTACAGATTCATACTTACAACTCTTATCTTAATTCTAGTTCAACTGTGCTGTTAGATGAAGCAAGCTAAATCACATAAATATGAAGAACAGTCCTTCGAGAGAAGATTTCAGCTCCTGCAGCTTTTTAGGATGATGTTCAGACACTTCCATTTCTGAAGGCTATAATTCTACATTTTTCACAATATTCACCTATGTTAAAACAAGACTCTGGATCATTTTGCCTTACCTCAAAAAAAACAATGCTATGAATATATCACAGCTCTAAAAAATAAAAAATAAGGTTTGTGACCATGTAGCCACTGATCGGACTAGTACTAAAAGCTCATTACATGCTCAATTCACCTTCTAGTCCTTCATCCTTGAGAACCATCTGCTTACTTGACCCTTGGCAAATCCTCTAGGCTTTCATTAGCTTTTCTCCAGGTAATCAGTGGGTAACAGTTTTCATGCTGATCACCTTTCGTACAAACTTCTGAATTTGGGATCTGCAGATCTTCCAGAAGACAAGATAAGGCAAGAACATGGGAAATGTCTTTATTGGGTGATTACAAGGAGTTCAAAGTCATCTATTATCTTTAAATTCTTAAATGCTTCAAAAACACTTAAGTTTAAGGCTATTATAAATTCAATGAGCTGCTATCAGGTTCTCCACAAAAACAGATTAGAGTGAAGAGGTACTGCTCAAAAGACTCAACTACAATACCGTAAAAATGTATTCATCACATAAAAAAGAATTCACAGAGTTAATATCTTTATAGCAACGTGCATTTACCTTTTTATTTCTGCCCATCTCCAGAAAGGCCATTAGAGTCTATGATCTCCCCAGAGGGTGAGGGATAACACAAATCTCTAGTGGCTTCAACCAGACACCACTAGGGAAGATCACATCGCTTCCCAGACACATCATACATGCAATTCAGACCTGCATGTGCTATCTTTCTAAAAGCTCTACACACTCTTTATAGTGCAATATAAGAGGAGGATGTCAAATAAGTTTTTATACTGCTAAGCAGACAAACAGATAACGAAGCCAATGGAAAGGAGCAGGGCATTGCTGTGCATGTAACCCCATCCTTAAAATTGCTGCTATTTGTTAGGAAAAAGATGCTTGTACAGCTTTTATATATAATATTCCTTGACTGGTAACTATCACTGCAGAATCATTTTCCTAATGTCATGCATCCTGTGTCATTTGACAACGATTTCCGTGACACTACAGCAGAGAATGCCATCCCCTCACGAGGGCTCGCCAGGTTTCCATACGCCAGCTAAGAAACCCATCTCTCACCGGTGGATTACATCTCAAGCACTCTTGAAGTAAAAAGCTTGAAAAACCAAGTGATAATGTAGCTAAATATGGCTAAAATGTACTTCAGTTTCTCATGTTTAATGAGCTGCTAACCCTCCAACAATTTTCTTGGGGAGCAAAGAAGAGATATTAAGAACAAATAGAGAGCAATAAGGCAATTAATAAATTAACTCTAGGAAAAGCAGCTAGATTTAATTTGTTTAGTAAAACAAAACCAACACACAAGGGTTGTATTGAGCCATAAGTCCATGCAGCCATGTCCCCAGTTTCTGATGGTTGTCAGCAACAAGCACCTGGAAAAGCACGCAAGAAGCAAAGAAGAAGACAAGGCCAGTTCCTCCAGAGCACCCTGAGGGTCTAGCCATGGTTCCCTTCAGCACTTCTGAAGTCAGGGGCTGCTTTCAGAGAGGACTGCATCTAATGCATAGGTACATCTGCTAATTTTTCAAAAACAGGCAAACCCTGACACGATTAATTACACCAAATTGCCAACGATTCAGAAGTCAGGTAAATGGATTAGAGGGAAGTGCAAGTGTCCTAATAGCGATTACAGTTATTTACAAAAAGTAGAAAGCATGAGAGTTTGAGACTGCATACAGTTACAACACCTCAGCTGAACGAAGCAGCAAGAATACGTGCATGGTTAGAGCTGAGAAGCACTTGCATAAGGTTACATACACATATAGAGATGCTTACTGCAAGCTCTGAGCAGTAGTCTTACTTCTGATGAAGAGAACTCTACCCTGTGTTTCCAAAATAGTCTCAATTTACTTGAAAGTATGCAAGTAGCTGAACCTTCAGTGGTGTGTTTCACCACCCAGCTTTAGTTCCTGCATCCTTGGGTAGCAAATGTGCACCAAATTCCGTAGGTTACACTATCTGGAAATCAATTTTAAACAAGTTTCAGGTGAAGGACATACCAGCCGACAGTGTTCTAGACTAAAATAGACAAATAGAGAAAAATTATTATTCCTGCATTCTGTTCCACATTTTTTAACAAATGCATTTTGACTGCATTCTCCCCCATTTTTAAGTCATTTACATTGTAAGTGTAGCCAAGCAAACAACTCTGCATACAAAAATATTCATGAAAGTACTTTAAAACATTTATTTCAGATCAGTTTATTATCTCTATGCACATTATAAACAGTTCACATGTGAAACCATGAATACTGAATATTAGAAGCAATTCCTCTGGTAAAGAACCTGAAAATACTTACTGCCTGAAATCTATCTTTAGAACGCAGTCAAAACAATGAATAATTGAGAGCAGGATGAGTCCACTAAAAATTTGCAAGAGAAAGCTAAATTCATGAACGTGTTCTTTGCTCTACATTTTCTCTTCCGCTTTCTCCAGTTATTTTGCATAGCACTATATCTACTTGGAAATATGTTTTATAATTATGCATATAGAATATTAATCATTTGATTTAATATTTTGCAAGATCCCACAGCAATGTAACATTAAAGAAGTTATCTTTTTTTGTGGAACAGAGCAAGTCTATTCCAGAATACTTTCATTGCTTTTGAATGCGAGACCCATAAATTTGAACAGGAAGAAAATGACATATTACAAATTAGCACCTTGACTGAAAAACCTAAATGCTGTTCAATGCTGAACTGTTTGAACATCCTTGTTCCAGCGGGGTTCCAGCCTCTACACGACCTGCTCAGGACACTGGGCCAGTCCTCAGGGCTTGCACAGCCTCCTGAAGGCAGCAAGAAGGATGCCGACTTTAGAGATCTTACCCAAAGCACAGCTTTGACAGAACCTGACTACATATAGGTAAAGGACGGGGATCATTTATAGCGTGCGTCTCACGTAGCCAGCTATCTGCTGAGCAGATCTCAACAAGGCCACAGAGTGAAATCCTGTACACTGCATGTCCAGAAGAAATGCACCGAGGCAGTTTTTGAGCAGTGGGACCTGATGACACATCTGACTGCGTCACCAGCATCCCCCTTTCTCCTCTACATGCTGAAATAGTATTGCAACAGAAAAAAGTTTTGAAGTCATTGAGATCACTGACAATTGTTTCACTTCTCCAGGCTGTCCATAAGATAAGGCAAAAAACTCACAATTCATTGTCCCTGGACAGCCAACTTCACTGCGTTCATCTCCAAACTGTCCTTTCGTAATTATTTTTCCTTGAAACTTCAAGACATGCGAGATACATCCAGTTCCAAAACCACAACAAACAGCAGGTTGTCATAATGCTGAATGCCAATAAGGACACAATTTCTGTAACATTTGCTCATATGGTAACCTCTCACAGAGAAGCACAGGCAGTGACTGGCAAGGTGCCTTCTAGAGCAATTTCAACATTTCGATGTGTTAAGAAAGCAATGATTGAGATGTGGTAGGAAACTCAGAACTGCTAGATAACTGGGGAGTGTTATTCTCCCATAATTAACAGGCAACTGAAAGCTCACAGCTCCAGCCCCATCCTCCCGGACGCAGAGGTGGGCAAATTGGAGGCATGCACATTCACAAGGTTGCACTGGTTACACAATACTTCTGAAACGCCAACAAGAAGGATCCAGACAGGTATGGGATGCTTCCCCAGCACACTCTGCAGTTCCCTAGGATCTGTCCTCAAAAAGGAGGAGAGCAATTCACCAAAACCTTGCAGCTGACTGGCTTTACCATACACCAGCTTCCATCTCATAAATGCTTTGCATCATAAAACGCTGCAAGATCTTTCCGAGGAACAGATGCTACTCGGCTTATACAATGGCTCCAAGTACCAGATTGCAGTGACTTATAAGAAACCAGAGTACAGTATGTTATTCTAATATTTGGCAATGAGCAAGGCTGGAAATATGAAGTATCACATAGAAATAAATGTACGCCTGCAATTTTTGGATGCTAAGCTGCTGTATAGGAAGCTGTTTTGTTGTTGGTGGTGGTTGGTTGGTTGTTGGTGGTGGGTTTTTGTTTGTTTGTTTGTTTGTTTGGATTTTCCTGTTTCAGAAGGATCTATCCATTAACTTAGTGTTGCATAAGAAACCAGAGGATTTATATTTATCCTTTTGGTGCATTTGCATGGGCAAATGAGCCTGCCGCAGGCAGACTCCCCATGCCTCCTCCCCAGGAAGGGCTCAGCTCCCAGTATCTGAAGATCTTCCAGCACAACTCTGCTGCCACATGTGACCAGGAAGGAGACAATCCATATGGATCAAGGTGTGACTCCTGAACACGCTGCAAAAGCCCCAGGCACTACTCAGCACTCGTCCTTCCTTTCTAGTCACCAAGAACTCAGAGCGTCCACATATCGGAGACAAAATCCTTCCCCACATCTTTCTCCCACAAAACTACTCACATTTCAGGGCCCAGCCGGAGGAACCTCTACTGTCTGTGCCCTGCATAGCTCCGAGGACAGCTGTGCCACCAGCACAGCCCCCAGCACATGCAGTTTAATTGCCATTTCAATTCCAAGGGCTCAGCCCATAACAGAGAGCGCTGCAATGTTTGCTCAGGCTGCACTGCGCTGTGTATTTTATGATAGATCTAAACAACAAACAGTAAGACACAAAAAATTGTGTGCACCAGGGGTAGGAGCCTGCATTGTGCCACACCGGCATGCGCAGGGAATAAAAGCTGCCAGCTAGAAACACAACCTGAAACTGAATTGAGCAATGTAGGTAAAAAATGAAAAGTGCTTAAAAATAAAAAATGAAACCTAAAAACAAGCAACTTTCAAAACAAATATTTTGGTAGCTGTAAGAAGAAATGGATACTTTTCAGACTTCAGTTAAACAAGGGAAGTGGCTATGAACCGGTAGATTTACAGAAACTAGAACACTGGTCACGTGCTTATGTTTCTATCAGTAGAAGTAAAAGTACAGGCTACGTAAGTGAGTAAGAATTTGCATGTTATAATTGTTTCTACAAAAGACTGAGAATGATGTATTGACAGCTGTCTTGGTTGAGAAGCAGAATTTTAACTAGCTTCTCCATCCTTATTCAGCAGTCTGCAGATAACATGCTTCTTTCAGAGCATTTTGAGTTGCCCACAATAATTTTTTTTATTTTTGTTTTACATTTAGATAGGGAAATGTTTTTTCTATTTGCAGTTGTACATATAAAAATTACTGAGAAATGCATTCATTAGGAACATAAATTGGCACACTGACAACTAGACAAGATGTTAGCAGACCTGCTGCAATAATTCAGTTTTCATTAGATAGACAATCTTTCAGCAATATTCGCTTTGCCTATGAGCATACTTGTAAATACGTGGAATTGGTATCTGAATACACCATAATTGAAACAAGACGGGGCTATAGATCTCAATACACAATCTGAAGATGGGGACATTTAAATCAGAAAAACTGCATATTTTTCTGGGAAGGAAGCAGTGCAGGAGGCAAGGCCTCCTTTGTCGTTGCCTGCACAACAGCCAAATTCCTGCCTAGGAGCTTCAGAAGGAAGCTAAAACCCACAGAGGGCCAGTGCTCCAGGAAAACCAGGGCAAAAATGCCAGGTCGCAAGGAGATCCCGCACTGATCACGCACTGAGCAGGAGGAGCAGCACATCTCGCTGCTCTTTGCAGCCTTATTTATAATGCGCAAGAACAAACACTGGAGGAGATGGACATTTCCCTTGTGCTACTGCCCAGCGTTTCACCGCACAGTGCTTTGAGCACATCTCTTTAAGATGCTGCAGTACTTCCAAGTGACACTAGTGTATTTTTGATGGCTACAAGTGACATGGCATGCATTATCCTCGCAATCTAAATCTAGAAACACATTTGCTGTTACTACAAATAACAGCAGGAGCCAATCAGCTCTGAACATATTTTTAAAAACAGCAAAAAGTTTGAAAGCCTATGCCAAATTTGAAACTGCATTTAAACATTGGGTTTGAGTACATAAATTACAGAGAAGAGCACACAGGAGTAATGCAAAAGTCTTAAGCCAGCATTTGAAAGAGTTCTTTTAATACTACAGTACTATTTTTTAAAAGCTCTGTTACTCAAGGTAGTAATTGGACTAATCTCACTGCTATTTCTGTTCAAGGTTGTACAGAAAAATCTCAGGGCTTACGACGAGTGATGGAGACAGACTACTGCTCTTAGTACTGCTGCTACTTGTTAATACGAACAGCTCTGCAGCA
Organism: Anas platyrhynchos; assembly: GCF_047663525.1. Taxonomy (NCBI): domain Eukaryota; kingdom Metazoa; phylum Chordata; class Aves; order Anseriformes; family Anatidae; genus Anas; species Anas platyrhynchos. Next base: position 33,953,331 of record NC_092593.1, on the reverse strand, counting down.
TCTTACAGTATGCAGTAAAATCTGACTGCTTTGTTCTAATGATACTTGTCACACTGCAAAAAAGTTAAAGCAGGATGAGAGAAAATGGATAATAACATTTCATTCCAAGGGTAGATTTTAAACCATGTAACTACTAACAGATTAACAGTCATTATTTAAAAATACAGCAAAAATCAAAGTCTGATATATGACTAGCAATCAATGGCTAGCTTATAATAGAGAGCATGTTTAAAAAAAAAAAAAGTACTAAAATTGAATGAGTGAAGACTGCTCATCCCCCAATGCATTATTGCCCACCTCCTGCAAAAAGGTTATAATTTTGGAGACCCACAGGCTATTTACAGAGGCCCTTTGTTGGAAAGATTTTCTTTGCATTTTGCCAAAATGTCTCCCGATATTTATCAATGAGTCTCAAGACACTTTTTCCTCTGCAAGGCCCTGACATCACGTAATTAAGTACATCAGGTACTCAGAACTAAAGCAGTTTTCCAGGATTTGCTTTGCCAAATAGCGTTAGCTTTTATTGTATTCATGAACAGAGGGAATTATTTGGAGTTGTATCACTTTAACACAAAGCCTTTTATACCCTCTTGCGCTGCCTCCTTCTCTCTCATCCTGTATACTATGGAGGACCACAGGGATATGTCCACAATCCTTCCATTTTAGACACATTTTTCTAAGATGCCCTTTACAGGGAGCGTTGGGACATCCTATAGCAAATAGCTGAAGCATGGCTCCAGCTATCCTCACAAGGTCCCATGGTGTAATATACCATTCACTCCCTCCCAATTTTTCATTTAACTTGTTTTCCTTTTTCCCTAACAATTTGAAGAACGATTCTGCCCACTAAGGTGAGAAAAATGTGTGATAAACGAGACTTTACTTGGGAGCAGAGGAGCCTTTAAAGACAGATCTTTGCTCTTCTTTCTGCTTCCTGAGCCCTACTGCAATTATTTAATTACTCAGGGAAGTTGTGAATAGAGTACCCCTGCCTCAGCCCAGGTACAGCTCACACAACGTGCATTCATCAAGAGGGCAGTGCTGGAGAACTGCTCCATCAAACTCTGCTTGGTGCCAAACTGACCGCAGGTTCAGATGACAAGTATTTTGGGGGTATAAGCAGTCCGTTTCGCGGCAGGCAGCAGCATTATTCACCCTTTGGCCAGCTGTTCTCTGACAAGGAGGAGAATTAGGCCCAGGAACATTCCCAAGACAGTGACATTGAGCTAAGCACGATGTAAAGAAGCCCATCCAGCCTACTTCTCTTCCTTTTTGGAGAGAGAAAGGAAAAAAAAAAAAAAAAACTATTAAAAGGTAAATTGTGAATCAATTCTGAACTTAGAATATGTTTCTAGTGGGCATCACTAGTACTACAGGCAGAAGGAATGAAGGTGAAGGACATATTTTGGCTAAAAACAAGAAAAGCATAGGCAAATGCACAATGGAGGGGGAATTGTGGCTTTAAAAATATACACACAAAAGCACGTAAGCACCAAACTTAAAGAATCTTCAAGTACCATGCATTCTCAGCAAGACTGAAACAGGTTAAACATTCATTAAGTGTATCTATTTTAATTTATTAAGCTGAATGTTCTGAACCTAAAGTGAATCCATGTAAGTAAGACTATCACAGTGAGAAACAAAAATGGCAGAGTTGTGCTGGTATTATGCTTCAAAAATTGAAGCGAAGGATGTATTCAGGCTTTACAGTATATAACAAATCTTCTTTTCTCTATTCTAAAGCACCTGCTGAAAATAATTAATCTGCTAAACAGTTCTAAATTGGAATTCATTGTATTACGAAAATCTTTGTTCTTAAATAGCAGAAGCATTTACTACGTGTAAAAGTATCGGGTACGTTGACATTGGGATTGCACTTATTTTTTTTAAGCCTTCTTTTCATTCCCAGACTGATTTACTTTTGCAGTTACTTCAAATTCAATACAATAAAGGATGATTTAACTTGGAGTTAGTGTAATGGGACTTAACGTACAACATTACCTTGCAGACTTCACATAGGATCTAATCTTGGTAGAATTACCACATTCCAGGTAAAATTTCCAGTATCTCAAACTATTTTAAACAGCAACATTTTCTAACATAGCTTGATTTTAACAGTTAGGTGCCTTAAAAACAGTTGCGTGCATTATACCCCAAAGTTAGCAGTGAGTTGAAGAAGCAATCAATGTTTTAAGAAACTTTAGTTGCAAAACTTGTGTGCTGCAGAAGTGACATTGGAAATATTTTCTCATCCTGTTTCTTTGCATTACGTTTTCTTACAGTAAGAAATGCAGACGACTCTGCTAGTCACTAGCACAGCCGCAGTCGTGCAAGACATTTCTGCCGATCCATTAGCTGGACGCCCCAAACTGTAAGGGCACTCCAGAGCAGTCTGAAGTGAAGGAACAGGCACCCATCTTTACATTTTGCACACTGTGTTAATGACTGACTGAACTACACCGTGCCTACAGCCGACTGACAGGAATTCTAACCTGATTAAATGTCCCAGTATGTTTTAATGCCTTTAAATGGAACTTTTATGGCCTGTTCTGCGCGCATATTATTAATACAGAACCATCAAAGAAACCACAGACACGCATAATAGCTCATCAATTTGTAGCCAGGCACTTTTGACCTTGAAAAATCAGCTGTCTCTCAGATTAATGTAGCTATGTTTTGGGCAGAAAAAAGAAGCTATAAAATTATCACGCTTATTTTTGTCACCTGTCAGCGCAGGGGTATGGGATAAAGGCCATGCTGCTAGCTTTTTATTGATATTGCCATCAACCTCTGACATCTGAATTAGACTCTTAGAGACCTATTTCTAATAAAAACCCACTTAGACATTAACATTTCAGCTGCAGCGGATCACAAGACACACTGAGAGCAGGAAGGTGCATTCAGTCTGACTTCCACTCCCCCATCAGCTAATTTTCCCCATTTCCTGTCCTTCACAGAGGCCCCAAAGCACTTAAACAGCTCCAGCATGGACCACAACATCCACCCATAGAATGGGTCAAAGGTTCTTTGGGGCAAAAGGTCGGCAAAGGGTAAGGACAAGCAGAAGACAGAAATACCACCCCATCTCTAAAGGGGGTGGAACCGAATGCCAAGTCCTGGTGATAAATTAATGATGGTTATAATATTCAGGGAACGGAATCACATTTATATCTTGGGAACTAAGTTTAAAAACTGCTATGTTGAGAAAAGTGGACAAAAAGAGGATGAAGGCCGTTTCAAAAGGAGAACTGCCATACTGGAGAGAAGCCATTAATGGGCTTTCTCAACACTGGTCTTTTAAGCTCAGACAGGGACGAGCCCTCCAAAGTGAAAGGAATTTCAAATAATTCCAGGCTGCACAACATTTCCTTGCACACCTGAGCAAAAGGCCCAGGGAATACTGTCTTGGAAATTGAAATTATTTTTGCTTTTCAGTATCAAGTGGCTCACTAAAAGCTATTTCTTAGTCATTCCTCTCCCAGAGCTGTTCAACTCATATAAATAACCAAACGTATATCTGAGCAGACAACTGAATGCCGGTCTTCCATTTTCCAGCAAAATGCCCAGAGCACTAGGAGATACCAACAACCTCTTACCCTCAGAGAAATATTTATCGTATCGCTCAAGTCAAGGGAAATGCTTGACAGTCCAATCTATGCAAGGTGTCTAACTTGAGCAATGTACTTATATTGTTATGGAGTTGATCCTATTTACTTTAGCGCTTACATAAATAATTTGCACTGGAATAGACTAAGGAATTGATTTTCTGGTGACTTCTAGATACTTCCAGCCTGCATGAATCTGCATTTTTTGTTTCATGAATATATTCCTTAGGAAGAAAAAAAAAATCTTCTCCACTTTATGTTCTTTATAAGAGACTTGTTCGGAAAATTAAGTAAAACACTTGCTTTTTGTCTTGATTTCCAGGGAAAATGAAAGAGAAGATTCTGCTTCTCCTGGTCTGGGCTTTTATCCTTTAGTCTTTAGAGAAATTAATAATAAAAAAAAAAAAAAAAGAAATGTCAATAAAACATGCAAGTAGGAACAGTACGAGAAATACTCCCACACAGGGCTTTTAATGCTCCCTCTAGCTTGATTAACCACCTGTACCATGCAATCAATTAAAACCCCAACCAAGACAGACATCTTCCATTCATTTGTATAATTACAATGTGGCATCCAGCAGAATCATTATCGTACCAGGTGACAGAATCAGTCTGGTACATCTTCCTATTAACTCTACCCAGTCTTACTGTTATATGAATGTCTTTTAAAGAATACATTATCAGAGGGGGCATAGACAAGCATTATTCATTACAGACCTCAACGTCCACCAAGGTGAAAACAGACCAGTACTACAAAGTACTACTTCTGCCAACAAAAACATCTGTATTAAAAGCCAAAGGCAACAGCAGTATCTCCTGCAAGCTCCAAATTCTATTGAGCAAAGATGTGAGAATAAAATGAACAATTTGGAGTGCCATTCTCAAAATATGTTCAGGATTTTCTTTGTGATCCACACGGAATTTTGAGTGGCAACTTGCTTTGCAAGGATAGCCTAGATGCAGTGAAGATAGAAACAAATAAAAAAAGCAACCAAAAAAAATCCACAAACAAAATCCTGCAAAACTAATTTATAAACCAGGAAAACCAAAGTTAATTTATAAAACAGGAAAACCAAAGACTTCTTACATACAAAAATCAACACCAACCAGTACTTTATGATGTTCCAAATTTTGATATTTTTTTCCCCCTAAGTGTCAGGCTCCTCAACGCATATAGCAATGATATTAAAAAGTCACTAAATTCTCCCACAATCATCTTAGCACCATCTTTAGCGGAAGGATCCCATAAACGTCAATTTATCCACACCAGAACAACTTCTCCTTTATGCCAGGTATAATCAGGACAGGGAAGAAAGCCCACTCTTGCCCACCAACACAAAGCCTGAAGATTTCCTGGGCTTCATTTTACCTCAGAAGATTCCTCCGTTCTCCCAGAAACCATTTTCCCAGCACAGAAAGGTGACAAACAATGGTATAAACACTTGTGCTGTTAGTGACACACCACACTGAACCACACAGTGAAATGCACGCCATCCTTACAACCACAGGCGTACTGCTCCAGCTAGAACTCCCACCATGTACACTGACCTCTCGCAAAATGAAAACAGCACAAGAAGGAGGTAAGGGACAGAAGCCACATCTTCATAACACAACAATAACGGATAACAGATTGCCATTTTTGCTTCAGATCAAAAGCGCTTTTTTTTTTTTTTTTTTTTTGAGACTCCTCTACTCCTCTATTTACCATGTTTTAATTTGCCTAATAGAGTGGTCTTGTAGCACACAATGAAAATTCTTTGGGGGAGAAATTGAGCAAAGAGGTAGCAACCAGGAGCCAAAGCAGAAAACTTCTTTCAATTGACAAGATACAACTACAGATGCTACGAAACAATCGCTCCTCCAGCATACTAAATGTGGATGTGATGTTTTCAGGACCAGCTACTCCACCATACCAGACCCAGTTCTATGGGGCCGTAGCAGCTGCCAACATATATTCTTACATGTCACTGACAAAAGGGGCTGAGGATGCTTAGTGCCCTATAATTGTATGGGGTACTGCACTATCTAGCAGCTGGCTTGCAGTGCAGTGTTCCCTAAAGAACTGCAGTTCCTGATCTGCAGTTTTAAGGCCTGAAAATTTTACCTGCTTAACCCACAGCTTTCAGCTAAGCTGAATTCAGAACTGTCTGTGTGAAGGGCACAGTAAAACTGTTTAACCTCTCTGTTAAAGCATGCTGAAGCTCAAAGTAACTACATGCTAATTAGCAAATATGATAGATGTGGAAAAAGTTCAACAATTGTGTAAAAAAAAATATTTCTATACTCAATAATAAAGAAATAGTTTATGTTCTACCCTCACCTTTTGTCAAGCAGAAGAAACTCAAACCTTCACCACCAAATAAAGCTGGCCATGGTTTCTGCATTTCCTTACTTTACTTTTTTTTTTTTTTTTTTTTTTTTTTTTTTTTTATATATTTGCACCTAAAATATCTCTGGAAGTGTGTACCTAGAAATCTACATGGCCAAAGGCTTTTGAATTTCACAATAAATCAATGTCCATTTCTATATCTATCCCCCTTTGTAGAAAGAGTCTGATTTCCCCACACACACACATTTTCAGCATGCCAACCCCAGCTGATCTCTAGGCTTCGGTTAAGATTCCTGCAAATAGAGGAAATGCAGTAGCACAGATCTCAGAGATCCATTAAGAGGGGATTAGTCTAGGATATCTTTTATCATCATTAGCCCAACTTGGATTACAAAGCTGGGGCAAAATCCACATACCGTCACACAATTTTTCCAGTCTTCAGCATGCATTCCCCTTATATATCAGGCTGCATGTTGAATAATTCAGGAGCAAACGAACGGGGTGAACATGGCTGAGATACATAGCTGCACGTACCAGATCAAGGTTACAGACGGAGCAGGAGCTTGTATTTGCACCCACACGTGCTCCGTGCACCACTGCAGCATTAAGCACCCTTAGGCCCAAGGCCCCTTCCCAAGGGGGAGGTCCAGGAAGACTGGGCAGAAACTCACATCTCTGTGTGCCCAAGTTTTAGCACTTCAAATGAAAATACAAAAAAAACTTGTATGGGTACCATGTTGTTTTAGAGAAATTTTGGACTCTATTCACAGAAAAGTAATTAGAGCAGCATTTTTTAATGGAGCAGATGATTTCTTTTCAAAGGTAAATAAAGGTGAATCTGCAGTTACATGGAAAGTGAAGGTGTATTTCACTTCTTATCTACATAGAGGGCTGTGTTCCCATTATTGACAGAGCAATATCTTCCCAAGGCTCTGAAATTGTGTAAGAGTTTCAAAGGAAGCAGAATAAGTGATAGATTTGCTGAAACCATTCAGGCCAAAATAAGTATTTATCCATAGGTTTAATCATACATTACCTGACAAGTCAGAAGTATGCCTTCCCCTAGAGATAGCGCTGATGGGAACATGAATCTAAATTATAATAAAACTACTTTTAGACTTAAGAAAAAAAAAAGAAAACATATTGCTGATAGGTAGCAAAAATCACTAGGTGCAAGGTAATGCACAATTTGAAAAGACTTTCTTGCAGCACTGACAGATCCTGTTCTCCATTTTCACTGTATCACCTTTACACTACCATAGCCTTCTAGACTTTGTTGGTGCTATTTCTAATTCATGGCAATAAAAAAAAAAAAATAATAATGTAAGAGGAAAACTAACCATAACCGCTGTGAAAAAGTTAGCAAGTTCCTGCATTAGAATGACATTACTAAAGAATGTCCAATTCAATACCAACTCATTTTTCCTAAATTTTCTGGAAGCATATTTTAAAGAAATTACATATCTGCGGAAAAAAGCAATCTGGGGGAAAAAAAAAAGTTTTAATGGCTGATATGATCATCACAAATTCTTTTTTTATTATTTATTTATTTACCCACCACCACTTATTATGTAGCCAAAGACTAAGAATAAACAAACAACCAAATTGAAAGATTTAGCACTCATTTTTCTGTGTTTTGTAAGAAACTAGAGCTGTTTAAATTATACTAAATGAACATAGATTCTTCTTGTTGTGAAAATAGTCATCGTGCTGCTAGTTTCCTAATGTGGTACCAGGACAGCTGAGTGAATAAAAGAAGCTAAATACATGAATTTTACCTGAGTCAACTCAAGTGTTTGTTTTTATGCTTAATTATTAAGAACAATGACCATCTGCATTCACAGATGTGCAGCACAGATTGCAGCTCAATTTCAAAAAGAAATTCAGAGTTTTGTGCTCCAAATTTCTTACCTGTTCTTTTGAAAGAAAACAAGACTGGGGAAGTATATTTTTTTCCCCAGATTCCCAATTTTGTTCTGCAATGCTGCTCTCAGCCTACATTCCATGTATTTATCTACTGCTGCTCCAAACCCACGCTGATTTGATCCCTTCCCCTTTGTCCTTGCTTCCTTCTTCTCAAGTTCAGAAATACTTCCTCCTACAGCAGGGCTTGTTAAAGTTAAAACATACTTCTTTTCTGAACTAGTCTCATTGATATGAATTTAGCTCTTCATAAAGGCGTGCTCCACTGGCTATTTATCAGGCTGTGGCTCCTGAGTTTGGTCAAAAAAGGCTGGCCAGCTCCGGTGACACTTACGGTACAGTGAAGACCAAAAGCATTCTTTTCAGGTATTAGACTTTCAGATACTTCAGAGCAGATACTAGATAAAATGACATAAGTAAGGTAGACTAAGACATACTCTTAGCATACTACTCAGCACACGTAGAGCTAGGTTACAGAAACTCCTGAAGATTTGAGCCTTGCAGCTTTGAACCTCTGGGCTGGAGCACTGTTTGTGCTCAGCAAACTAAAGGCTTGGGAAGAGGAGCTGCATAGTGCATAACAAGGCTGATCAGAATCTGACTAAAACTACCAGATGAGAAGCATCTGACTGGGGAGTTTTATATTGTGTATTTGTTTTATATTGTGTTATTTGCATCTGATGCACGTGGTTTCCTCTTCTCACATATTATAGCTACAGGCTTTGTGTATTATATAGACTCGTATGGATGTGTGAAATTACACACCAAATATACCTTTAAACAATGCTTAATTCATTTTGGTTATTTCTTACACTAGAATCAGATCAGGCTGTCAAATAATAGAAAAAATGTGGTTTTCTGGACCATAACTGAGTGTCCCAGAACACAGTTATTAGCAGTTAAAGGAGAACACAAATCTGGCTAACAACACTTCAGCAAATCAGCACTTAAGGGAAGCACATATGGTTCTGCCTTATGCCCGACTGCATGGTGCCAACAGGAAGAATAGGAACTTGATTTAACATTGGAATCATTACTAGGAATATATTTTTTGGAAGGAAAACGTTGTTGCTTCACATCTCTGGCACATAATGGACAAACTTTGAGTCAGGTAACTAAGCTCCCACCACAAATAGGAAGCTGGATTAAATGTATTCACACAGGTTCACGCACCCCAACTGAGATTAGTACATCAGCTGCCTACAGGACTGTCTTAACTTTGAGAGGTGTGTGGTAGCCATTTCTCTTATTTTCTCAGAAAAATAACCAGAGTGTTCTGCCTTGGCAATGCAGAGTCATTCAGACTAGGCCTGCCTCTTTGGGAGGTTATGGCAACAGCCACACGCCGGGCCACATAAACAGTCTCATCAACTTGAAAAAAATATGGCACTGCGGTCAGGGCTCTCTTGCAGAGAAAAGGGAGCTAGACACATCTCAGACACTTCAGGATCAAAAGCAGCATTGATGTGAGCTCTGATCTTGTTATCCCCATCTGTATTTGCAAGGAAACAAACCTCCACACAGAGGGACTGCATGGGGCAGAAGCTTTGCATGAAAATGGAGGGGCTGGTGCTGCTGCTGAGGGTGGAAGTGTTGGCTTTGCTCCTGCTGCACCACCCACAGAGGTTATCATTACTCAAACCAACTCTGAGTGTATGCAAGATACAGAAACGTATCAATATTATTTACCCATGCATTAACAGTTAAAGAAACTAAACATTTTCATGTAATGCAGGCTTGCATTAGAATAGCAAAAGAAAAAAAAAAAAAGCTTTATTAAAAAAAAAATCTGACATTCAGTAGAATTTTATTTCATTAATTCTTCTGCGATCAGAAGGGCAAAGCTGGTCCTGCAACGAGCCTTTCCTTAGCCTAAGAGCGCTCCCAATCCCACTGATACCAGGAACAGGTACCTCTGCACCACCATGCCATGGCCACAGACACCTCAGCCCTTGGATTTTCTTATGCAAGGCATATCAATGGTACAATGATGCTAGCAGGGGAAGATTTCTTCTGGGAATTGTAAAAGGAAAAAAAAAAAAAAAAAAAAAAAAAAAGACACTCTTTGGATAAAAAGCTGGTTAACATCTAGAAACTTTTTTTTTTTTTTTTAATCTAATGCCATGGTATGGAACGTTACTGCAAATGAACTTTGTATATAAACACTCATTAGCAGTGAAGTCCACATGAATGGAGAATATAAAAACCTTTACACTGAACTGACAATGCATTAGGGTTTTTTTTGGTTTTCTATGCGTGTCTTTCTCCACGTTTCAAGACCAACAAATTTATTTTTGGAAGTCCACAGTTGAGAGCTGAGATTTTGAAGGAAGAAATTCTGCACATTAATATTTGTTACTTAAATTAGCACACAGGTAAACACCCTTCTTTATCTCCCTCTCCTTTTAAATAATCAAATATTTCTATTCCACCAAAGAATTAACAAAACTGAGATAAATATTAATAAGAAGGCTCTATAATATCTTTTGATTTCTCAATAATTTTAAAATAACCTAAAGAAGATGAAGGAATTTCCATTAACACTGGATCACTGCCTTGGGGCTCCGATATCCTCAATACTGTGACCTCTTTCAGTTTGCAGCTTTGGAGCTACCATACAGGAGTTCAAAATTTGAGATGATCCAGGTAGATGTACTGGCTGCAATTTAAGTTCTAATAAGCTCTGCTCCCTGATGACTACATGCACTGTGTGGAGGAAAAAGAAAAGTATTTAATACGAAGAGAGATGCCAAAGCAAAACCAATATTCTCTGTAACCTGACTCCTTCAGAACACTCCACAAGACACACTTTGTACATGTGGTCCCGTTTCTAATTAACAGCCCTGGCAATTGCTGATTTTCATCTTGCTGTACTATTTCAGCTCAAGTCCAAGCTGCCTAAGAGATGTTTTTCCTCTTTTGTTTCCCAAATTAACAGTTACTGCTGTCTTGCTACTGGACCATTCACTTGCTGCTCCGTCACCAATCCATGCATGCAGATCTGAATTCCAGTCATTCAGTTTTGCCACCAGATCACGCTGGTTCTGAACAAAACCATATATTTTACCACTTCTTATGTATTTTAAATAAACCTCCTGCATGGAGCCGCTATGGCAATAGTCAGGGTGAAAGCTGCAATCTTTTAGAGTGGACAAGATCTGACTTCTCTTTGCCCTATGATCACAACAGTATTCAAACGTCAGTGTGAACCAATGCACTGATGCTCTCAATAAAGTTTCCCATTAAACAAAAAGAGAATAATTCCCAGGTACTAATCATTTGATCCTTTCTTACACCAGCATGGTATCGATTCAATTGGAAAATGTTCTTTAAAACTGCAGCAAGACTCACCATCGGTATTAAGGTTGTAGGAGTAATCTTCAGACCACGTGAACTGTCTTTGTACTTTCTGGTCCTTATAGAGAGAAACAATTTTTTCTCCCACAAAATTCCTCATCTCAGGCTGATTTTTGAAGCATGGTAACTACAGCCCACATCAAGATCTCACAGTTACACCACAGTTATCCAGTATTTTTATACTGTCTGGTGTACTGCATACAATTTTACTTTACTTGAGGAAAATGAAGATAGTTTTGCCAGACCCCTTTAAATATTACAAAAGCTTCAAATGGAAACCAAGAGTTTAAGCCATCAAGATATTAAGGCTTGACTGCAGTAGTTAGAAACCTCTGCTACCTATTACTAAGAATACCTTTGTGTTACATCTTGGCCCTGGAAATCCCACAGCCTCCAAGGTCAGCCAGGGCTATCAACACACCCATCCCTCCTGCCTCTCCTGTGCGTCCCTTTGTCTGTCACTCTAGAGGCTGACTTGCACTAAGAAGCTTTTAGAAATTTAACTTGAATACAATTTTTTCCTTGGTACAATACGGAAATCTCTGCCCTCTCTCTTCACAAGTCACTTCCTCACTCGTTGATCATCAGAGCTGGAGTAGCACCAAGCACTTTTAAAAGTGTTCTTCCTAAAACCCTAGGATTAGAGTATGAGCTTCTCCTGTACCTTTTACTATAAATAAGGCCTTAAATACCTAGAGCTAACAAAGTAAATAAAGCACTCAGATCTCAGTGAAGCCTTAAAATATTTTAAGACTTACAATATTTTACACACTAATCACAATAAATATAAACTGTATGTTTACCTTACCAAGCTTACTTTTTCTAGTATATATTTAAGATACTCCTAGGTAAAAACTTTCAAAATTCTTTATTCCTTCCCTTTCACATATTGTTACTTTCAGCACTTGAGTTCATATACACTGAAAGGAGCAGAGGCATAAATGTGAAAAATATATTTTACTGTCTCATAGTGCAAGACAAAAACAAAGATCAGGATTTTGTGAGAGAAGAATTTAAAACAGCAGTATATGAAACTAAATTATGTCTCTAGGGCAAAATCAGATTGCTCACTTTCTAAACACTGCAACAGTAGACAGATAGAGGTAGAAACAGAATGATTACTGTCTAATAGAGTAAAGAGAGGAAAACAATCAGAGATAGCTGTCATTCACAGAGACGAGTATATGGATTTCCTATATCTGCAATTAACAGACGCATTTCTGCCTAAGTATATGTATCAGTTAAAAAAAAAAACGTGGGTAGAGATGTATACACTTGTGTTGAAAATGAACCACTAAAACCAGATCATTTCCACATACCTACATGCCCCTTAAAATTATTACCTAGCAAGAGCAATCCTATTTGTTCTAATTGTCAGGTTTTGTAAACAGCCACAATATTAGCCTTATTTCTTTCATATTAATGGTTTTCTATAGTTTTATGTTTTCATAATTTAAAATCCATCTGTAATAATCTTATTTTTGTTTTGCTTAGCAGTCTAGAAGTTATTAGCAGTATATTAGTTAATTGGCAATTTCTTCCGGTTTAGATTACCACTGCCAGAGTACTACAAGATAAGGTACCAGCTCAAAAATACCTCATAAATATTAAATTATTAAAATTTAAGTGAAACAAGAGTAATTGAAGCTAAAGAAGAAAATTATATTTTCATATTTCTAATTCTATGATTACGTTCGTACTCCCAGATAAGTTTTTTGTTTTTTAATACTTTTCTCATTATGGCTTACACTTCTTACCATTCCTCCCCTTCACAAGCCTCAGCTTAGCCAGCACTTGAAGACAGGACATGAATCACTTCCATGAGTATCATTCCATCTGGAACTAGAAATAAGATTCTCTTCTATGAAAGAATACTATCTAGATACTTTAATTTTGGGTGTAAACTGATATGTATCTTTCAATCACCTCCTTTGCTTCTGCGGTTTAGGTTACAGAACCCTTTTTTGGTCAGCAGCTTAAAGTCTTGGTGACAGTCAGAAACACTGATCATTGAGACGCATCATGGGAAACAGAAAAAAAAGTTGTTCCTCCTGAGTGTTTGTCACACACCTGAGAACTGATTGATGGTGGGTTCTGAATTGAAGGAAATAGAGAAGCTGAGGGCATTTCCTGAGACAGAAATATTCTTGTGGCTAATGTTAATCTATCTTCCCAGGAGAAGGAGCATTGCCTGGTGTTTGTATTGGCTGTCCAGGGAGCACCCAGAGGACAGAGGTTCCTTACACTAGCACAGGGCAATATCTTCCTGAGCAGCAGGCTGGTGCATGAGGAGGCAGCCACAAAAGAGTCTACGATGGAGAGATGGAAGAACAGACCTCTTTCAGCAAGCTTCATTGCCTGCTTTGGACCAACAGTCTGTGCAGTCTCCACCCCACCAGGCAAAAATCATGTCTGCCTCTCAAGGGGGAAAAAATATTTCATATACAGATAAGCATTAGGTCAATTTTTAAAACAAAATATTTGCCAACTCAAAACTAGCTTTGCTCTAGCAGCTACCAAGCAATGAATTATTTTATTTATAATTAAGCTACGTCTAACCCAAATAGGGAAAGATTTGGTGGAAATTAGAATAATTCCATTCACGTAGTCAGAAATGTTATTTGCATACAGCACTAGCATGAATTCCTGCTTGGGCTTGCTGGTGTGTGTGCACATTTGTGTTGTTTGTTTCTTTATTCATACCTTCCAAAACATTGCTGACTTCTGGGATTTATTTTTTTTTTCCAGCACAATATGGTCCTAAGAGCCTCAAAGAATCCTGAAGAGAATTTTGCTGAGACAAGGAGAGAATGTCATCTTGCTAATTAAAAGAGGTTCTATCATTTAAGACCTTGGAACTATTTTCAGGCTGTTTAGCAATTAGGGAAAACTACTGAACACTTCTCAAACAGTTATAAATAGGCTCGTTGACTGCATTAAGTCACCCATCTACTGCATGGCAGCTGCATGGTTCCACCAGTCTACTCTCATTCACTTTTACAGTAGATGAACCCCACACATTTCCAACTCCCAAATCACACAAGTAAAAGGTCTTATACAGTAAAATATTCAGAGTAGAACTAAAAGCAGAGGAAAGCACAGGAAAAAAATAATAATAATATAAAAAAAAACTTCACTAAGGCTGAGAGGATCAATAATCACTGAGAAGAGTGAAGCTTCTTCTGAAGCCTTATTAAATATTTTATCTACAGCAGGGACACGGAAAACACTGGTTGTGCTAAAAAAGTTGAATTCAGGCCTGGATCTGTCACATTTACTAGAGAAAACAACACTCAATTCTCTGCATTTTGCCCTTGCTTGCAGCATCAGCTTCTGCAGACCTTACAGATGTGGAGGAAAACAAGCTTTGCTCAATTAATTTACATTAGCTTAGCATTCAGCACTGACACATGCCATTTCAATACACTATTCTGGGAAAATGTGTACGTAAGTGAGCTATTACGTACCGTAATCATTAACTAACCAAATGGGCCCACAGCTTGAAGGCCAGGTATGAAGTCCACACTACAGAACATAACACCTTGGGTACCCTCCAGTCTCCAAACACCAAACTCATTTCAGGGCCACTAAGGCAATGACAGGGGAAAGCAGCTGAAAGCTTTTAGTTCAGAGGAAGTGTGAGCACCGTGTAGCAGCCCCCTGCTGTGGCTGTGCTGGAGGACACAGCCTGCTGAGGCAGTGCAGCAAGATCTGGAAGAAAGCAAACCTGATGGCATCCCATCCCTGAGGCTTTCAGGGCCAGACCCCAGATTACCACAGCCTCTGGACTGTTCCCGACCTTTGTTCTGGCAAGGACTGGAGGGAACAACCAAAAACAAAGCCAAAAGACATTAGAGGAAAGCAATGCAGACAACTGGGGTACAGATCATGTGCTCTCTGACCTTGCTAACAAAGTACAGGCACAGCTCAAGATAATCACTGAAGCAAAACTGGATAGAAGTGAAGAATTTCCTATGCATTAATTCTAAATCATTTCTAAAGAGACAGCACCTAAGCAGTAGTTCCCTATGATACAATTTATAGTAGTGTCACTACATGGTGCTAGACTAATTTGTGAATGTACTTTTTTTTTTTTTTTTTTTTTGGACGAAGCTCATTCTGCTTTGGTGCAGAAATGAAACACTTTCCAGCTCTGCTCTGTGCAGTGCTGGGAATATAAACTGGGTCTCTTCTGATTTCAGCAATGCCAAGAAATTCTTGGATTTTAAGCTGGCAGTTTCCCAAGAAGAGGAAGTAGGTGATTTATAGCAAGAGACAGCTCTAAAAAGCTCCAGCTTTCTTCAGTTTTAATTGACTACAGCATCATTGGCCTTTTCGATCTACTTCCCCACTAGGTATCTCCCTAAAATACAACATGGATTTTGCAGAGTGCAGATTAGCCTGCATCTGTTTGTTTTGCCATTCCCCTTCTAACAGAAAACCTCCCAGACCCAGGGAGCAAATGGGGGAACTTGGACCTGCCAATACATTTCCCCACTTTTCATGTTTCCCATCCACAATGCACATCCTCACCACGGATGCTGCAGCAGCTCTGGCGCTGAGTGCAGATAGGAATACTTGCACGTCACGAGTCCCAGCCTGCCCTTGGTATGGGAAATGATGTTCGATTAATTTTTCTTGCTGCTGAAAGTAGCAGCATTTGCCTTCAACGCTTAGAAACCAAGAAACTGGTACAATGTTAAGTAAATGATTGTAGCTGCAGAGAAATGCTTGGGTACAGCATGTGAGTGATCAGGGAGCCATCCAGTGGACCACGAGGAAACAGAATTAAAAGTCATCTCAAGAAGGAAAATCCAGTTATACCTGGAGAAAAAACTAAACACTGATCTCTCCTTTACTGTGTTTATTGTTTTGTGGGCAGTGACCAACAGATAAGTGTGTAGGCAGTAGAACAGAACCTGAAGTATGTGCGGGCTCCATACAGAAGCTAAAGGGTATGATGTTTTCCTACCTATAGCATCAGCCCCACTCACTCTTTCCAATATAAGGAAGGCAAGTGTCGCCCCTCCCCAGCATCCCTTTCCTAGTGTCCCAAGGCTTCTGTTCTTCACCCATGTCTGCCTCTTATTTTTACACCAAAAAAATCATTCTTCGTGGATAAAATATTCATAACCAATTACTCTTGATCAGCCCTCACCTACTTCTACACCCACAGTATCAGAGCAAAAACGAGCTTTCTTTAAATAGCTTTTCCCAGTGCAGAGCCTACGTTTCATTTTAATCTGCAACAGCACACATTTTAACTGGTAAAGCACAAGAAATCCCATACTCTTTACACATATTTATTACCTAAACTCCTCCCTTCTGACTTGTTTTCAGTTTTTAGCAAAATAGTATTTATTGTTACAACTAGCACAGAAGAACAAAGAGGTTTTCTGTAGTAGGAAACATAATTTGGTTAGAGACAGCAGGTAAAACAAGTGAGTCATTCTGGAATTACAAGAACGTATACTAAATGTTGATAGCTTATTTTATACATAGAATGTATCTCAGTTCAAGGAATGAGATATCTATTTCCACCACGTGTTATACCAAGCAGTAACATCACCAAAAGGCTTTGTTTTAGTCCAAAAGGTGGGAAACTATGACTTTGTCCAAACTTTTAAAATAATATTTAGAGTTTAACAAGTCACCCATGATTGTGCCATGCCTCCAGAACAGGAAATATGCACAGCTGATCAGATAGCCTGATGGCAAAGGGACTGCACAGAGACCCTGCCTGGACACAAGGGCAAATAATGCTCTCTCCTTGATGGTTTCCAAACATGAAAGGGATTGGATTCAGTTTGCTACAGCAAGCAAACATGCTCCTAGATCCTACAAGCAAGAAACAGAAGTATAACTCATCATTCTGGTAGAGCTGGCGGTACCCACCACTGTTACCAAAATACGCTGGAGATAAAATTAGATGGCCTGTCTCCCCAGAACACCACATTGGCTCACCTTCGCCAAGATAAGCAGCATGCCACGGCTTCAACCTGAGCTGGCAAGTCATTCAAGCAGTACTATTGTTAGCACAAAATGAGCATTTTTGGAGAAGCGATTGAAGCGTTTTGACCCTGATACATTCCTCCATATGGATTAATGCTTGCAGGTCTACTGCTGCAGGCTTACTTGAAAAAAGGGAAAGTAAGAAAGAGCAGAAGTCCCAGCTAAAAGAACCAACACTGGTGGGAAATAACTGACGACTTAAGGGTGTCTACCACCTTCTTACTGCATACACCTCCACACCACACACATTGCTCTTAATGATTATGGTTCTCTACCAGCAACAATCCTACGAAACATTTGCAAATTGCTCAAACTCTGCTGATCAGATTGGAAGGAAGCAGGAGACAGTTTGTAGCTCTCTCAGGTAACATATGTGAAGATGAAGGCAAAAGTAATAATAATTCAAACTACTGACATGTGAACAGCAGAAAGCAGTATGCAGTAAAAGCTGAACTGAACTTCTACTTGGCTAACAAATGAACACAAAGAGACTGAGATACCTTATGTAAAAGGAAGCTAATGGTATCCCTTCGTTTGGAAGAGATGTAATTAAACAGTTCTGCTAAACTGATGTTTAGAGATTTCTGGGATTTATTTAAACATGTTTGCAAAGGGCGAGCTTCAGTCTGCAGCAAAATGACTAAGTTCTGGAAAAACCACAGGCAGATGAGCCCATTCATCGTATGGCTGGTATTTCTCTTCTGTGCATATGATATGAAATACCCCTATTGGATATATGAATTTTGTATTAAAATAAATCATTTGTGTTAAGGTATACACTAGATGACTTAACAGGGTTGAGGCTGCATGCTTACAAAACGAGCCAGAGGAATGTGTTGTGTCTCAAACACCCTCCTGCTGATACCTGCTGATTAGCTTTTGCCTTTGAGGTCAAATCTGAGGTCTTCACTCTATAGCATTTCGCCACTTTCAGAGGTTCATTGCTTCTCTTATCTCATGCAGGATTTAAGATACTACTTTCAACACTTTTTTAAAACTACATCATTATTTCTGATTAAAATGCATGTAATTGTATGCTTTTAATCCAATTTGTGAAAGCACCTGGAGGATTAAAAAAGAATGGATTTAAGTATATCTTGTATATATTTGGTGACTTCTAGATGTGGCTTTATTCAGCTTATGCTATATCACACCACATTTAAGAAACAGACATTGTTTTATTCCAATCATTTGAATATCATTAGATATTCATTACCTACTTTACTGTAATAGGCATATACCCACAGCTATTTTCTATTGAATGAGTGAATTAGTATCTTTCCATGAAAGTCTGAGATGCTTCAAGAGAGACTCAGGTGGGTAGAGAAAGCTTTAATATGCTTAAAGGACTCATACACTGAGTGAAGAAAACTCAGCTGTGTGGCCCGACCCTGTATCTCTATAGCCAGTGTATGGATACCATTCTGCCTCCATTAAGACTGCTTATCAGCACTATGGCATGCTGAAATTAAATGGGTTTTCTGAATATAAAAGATGGAGGATAATAATTGACATGGCAATGCCTCTTCAGATGTCCTTTGAAGAGATAACTAAATGCGACTATGATTGTAAAAATTCTTCATATCAGTTTAAACAGCAGAATCACAGGCAAAATATATAAGAGGTTAAGTCACCTAGCCCATTTGGGTTCCCTGGGAAGATCAGCTATATTCATCCCATTCCTACAATGTTTTCCTAACCTTTATGCGCTTCTAGAAACTCAGGTATTTAAGTCAAATGCTTCATTATATTTCCTAACATTCAATTATACAACAGAAGTATAAAGTATATTTAATTTACAAATAAGAAAATTATCCTAAAAACGGATCGTATATGTACATATTTATCCTTGAAACTCTGGACAACTGTAATGCCACTGATAACTTGTATAAGAGGCACAAGGACAATTAGATAATGCGAACATTTTAAAGGCACGTTCTCACTTGTAATGTTTCTTTGAAGAGATAAGTAGTATGAATGTAATGTTTCCTTTTACAAAAGGAAAGGACAGTTTAATAATATTAAAATACTACCGTACAATCAACTCTTAACAAAATGTTTCTCTTACCAAATAAAGGCGTGCGTGCTTATAAATAAAAGCAGAACATTCAAACATTCAATTCAAAGGTATAAATGGGTAAGGAGGCTGCATCCATAATAACACTAGAGCATGAAAGAGGACAGATTAATTTCACATAAATTTAAAAGGTATTTTAATTCAAATCAAGAGGGCTTGAAGAAAACTACTACTTTTACTAGTGTCATTTTTCTTAATCACGTACTTTCATAGGAAGAAGAAAACAAATGGAAATGGTTTTTCTCAACTCTAGGGATCGTTTTTTAGTTCTTTTGTGTTAATGTCAGAAAAAAAAAAAAGATCAATATAGTACTATATATCAACGTTCCTCTCATCAATAGAGAGAAAGAAAGTCATGAAGCCAAATTAGACCTCCAGCAGAAAAACAAGCTGCAGTGAAAACAGCAGCTCGCCTCACTGGAGGACAAACATGGAACTGTTAATATAGAAACAGGGCAAACATATTCCATAGGAACATATTCCAGAACTACCAGAAGCAGATAAAGAGAAACAGAATCTTTGTAGAGAACTTCATGAAAAACTGGGAGCAATATCACCTTTCATTTTATCATCTACCTTTTATACAGACCAAACATCTGTCTCATTGCAAGATTACACGCATTGTAGTGTTATTGAATACCAAGATGCACCTTATCATATGGGTAAGTGCCATCTACAAATCCCTCACAAAATGCATCCCACTATTCTACATTTGATGGTGCTTAATATGCAAAAATTATATAAGTTTAGTAACAATAAAGATTCGCACATTGTAGTAAAACATACAGGTGCATATGTCAAAACATCTTCCCACACTTTGCCAGCTTCCCACAACAAGTGGTACGTGTTCCTAATGCTATTCACAAAATAATCTGAATATTCCAGCTCAGTAATATAAGGAAAACATAGAATAAGGCAGAGGAAATTGGTCACGTAATGAACACTTAGTCACAGTCAAGTAGATTAAGAGAGAAACAAATAACCACTACATACAAGTCACTGCAGAGAAATGCAGCGCTACACATTACCTTTGCCTCCCAAAATAAAATTAGGCCAAAAGAAAAATTACTGAGTCAACTATCTTTAAAACCACAAGAGTGGTCACTCTTCCCCATTACCATGTGTTATAGCACAAAGTATCAGTATAAAGTAATGTGCCAATAATGGCTATCCAAATAGAAAATAAGCAAACAACCATGGATCTCCTCACCATACTCTTACAGCCAGGTTCTTCCACCATCCCTTCTTCACAGTTAGAGATGTACAAACCTCCTTTCTCACCCATTTAACTTACTACGACATAAACACAGATTTAGAGTGGTAAGATCTTCCTTTAAACAATACAAGTAGTCCTTTTCCCAATGGGAAAAAGGGCGCCTGGAGCTAGCTGCCACCCTTCACACACCCAGACCATCCTACCACCATTGCAAACACCACATCCTACGAAGCTTTTATTGCACCTATCAGTCCCCAGCTTCAAAAACCAGTTTTGTTATTCCCTTCCACCACTCCCCTAGCCTGACATTAAAGAAACCAAACTCAAACATCACTACTGATATTCCAAAAACTGTACTGAAAAAAAAAAATTACTGAGCACCATTTTTTCAACACGCTTCTGGTGGTGTATATTTGTACGTGTGTATAACAGAGGTTTGAAATCAAAGCTGACTTTTTAAATCAGTATTCTGGCCATGGAGTAATATAAAGCTCAGAAAGTCTGCTTGTTGCCCAACTCAGATGGACAGTTTAGAGACCAGGGGTTGAAACTTATCTAGACCAGCTTCCTCCCATGACTGACATATTTCCAAGACTAATTTTTAACAGAAACCTAAGCAGTAGGCAAAAAGTCAAACGTACATACCCCTCTCTTTTTGCAGCACACATCCTACTTGGAATCAATTTCTCATTTGAAGGAGGTCTCTTCCAAGAAATCACCTAAACTTCAGTGGGCAGCTACCTAAAACACAAGTTTGCCTTTACACATAGAAGGTACCACTGGTGTTTGGACCTAAATATTCAATTTCAGTCAGACTCAATCCATCCCATTCACCAAACAACACACTCCTACATGGCAGGATAGCTCCAACTCTTAGTGTGTTGGTGTCACTGTCTTACAAACACCAAGGCATAAAACAGCACTGGTCAGGTACCAGCTCCTCGATGGAAATGACAGTAGTCTAGTGTTATTGCACTGAATTGGCAAAGTAGATCATGGTTGAGCTGCTGTGCAGATCAAATCACGCTTTTCACAGATGGAACAGAGATGTAGACACCTTTCAGAAGATGCCTGAAGGAGGGACTTTCAGCATCACCTTGTCCATGGCATATGTCCCATTATGCTCAAGCAGAAGCTTCACAGAAACTGAGTGTTTTTCAACAGCTTCAGGCATAGACAAGCCTGAAAAGCCTTGCTGGGTTGTCATCCTAGGGGTCCTCACTAGTCTTCAACAAGTTGTGGGTAAGTGAATAGATCTACTAGAAAAAGGGTGAAGATTTGGCTGGTTTCACAGATGGAGGTGAAAGGCCATATATTGTGTAGGGTTTTTGTGAGAGGGATGAATCTGGTTAACAGCGGGTCAGAGAAGCTACGCTGTGCAGCATCTGTTTGCAGACAAAGCACCTTGGGTAATGAACAAGCTGCTGCTCACCTCTCACAAAAAAAAAAAAAAAAAAGCCTTTTTTTTTTTTTTTGTCTTTCCCCACCTTAACAGTACTTAAGAAGAATAAGTGGCACTGATATATAATATATGTCAAACAGCATAAGCCCATCAAGGCTGAGGAATTCCTCTAGCTGAAAATAGAAGCTCAGAGTATGAGGGAGCAGAAGGACCATATATATTTATCCTAACACTACTTTTCCCTAAGAATCCTTTTATGGCTACAGGAAGATGTATGGAGAACAGCCAGAGTGTATAAGTTTTCATATAAAAAGTAGTTGCAAGCACACTGACAAAAGTTCATTTAATCCTTTCTTCCAAGTGTTTGTTTCTGAATATGTTCCTTGGCCTGAATTTAAACTTCCTCTCCAAAAGAACCCTGGTTTCACTGTAGTAATTTCAATTTGAGTAGGCAGAGATCTACTGTGACAAGGAAATATAGTCAGTAACCTTTGTCACAAAATTCAAACAAAAAACACTCAGATTGGAGTTCCAATCTCACAGATTATAAGTACTTCATAGTTGTATAGTTTTTCCACTGATACTATGAGAAACTACTGCTTGATCTCTAAATACCTGTATGACAAATGATGTTTTAAAAGCACAAGAAGCAATAGTATCTCTGTCATTTCATCTCAATACCTACCGCCTTCTGATGATTCCTTCCTAAAAAACAAAAAAAAACAAACAAACAAAAAAAATGCATATAGTATAAAGAAGTAAAGGCAAAATACAATAAAAAGATCCAGAAGGGACTACTCAATGAATGTATGATAAAAGTTTTTGTCTTTTTACTGTACTACCACATAACTGATTCTCAGCTGATATAAATCATTAACACTACCGAAGTCCGTATCATTTCCATTAATTCTTATTGTTGTGGGAGCAGACTACAAACTTATTTACCTTATGTCTATGTCTTCAAGGGAAGATACTTTATTTATTAACTAATTCCAAAATGAAGATTGGTAAGTTTACCCCAAAGTAGAATCCATCTTTTCTTATTCTGGGTGGCTATAACTATATCTTGTAAAAAAAGCCCAAAACGTGCTAAAGAGTATTTTTTTTTTTTAAGGACAAGAGATCAACTTGTTGAAAAATATCAAGAAAGGGAAACTAACTGAAGAAAAAAAAGAAAAAAAGAAAAAAAAAAAAAACACAACACATTGGCTCCTCAGAGTGACAAAAAATGCCAATTAATAAAACAGGAGTTTATCCCTGGTTAGCAGAAGTTCCAAAGTTCATCATTAAGTCCAAGTTGATCAACAAGCTACATAGGGATTGTATTATCCACCATTGCTCAAATAATTCTCCATGAAGTAGTACAAGTGCTCTTCTAAAAAGTTGAAAAGTGTAACTTAATCAGTTCTCCATCATTAGAATGACGGCAGTTCCCAAGGTGCACTTAGATTACAAGCAGCATGCAGGAGATCTCAAAATCAAAACCATTTTCTTTGTAAACTGTTTGAAGAAAAACAGATATAAAATGCACATATTTTATTCCCTTATTAATTTTTAAAACCTCTTCTCCAGCCCGCTTGCCTTACAATAATGTTTCACCTGATTGGTTATGTCAGATATATTACTGTCATTTCACAAACCATGCTGTATGCCAAAGTAGACTAATGATGAATATTTGGTTAGAGATGAGAAAACAAGGCTGCACTGATTTGGGAACGCAAGGTCTGAGCAGAATTAATAAGACAGCCTGCACAGGGCTGTGGTCCGTCCTGTACAGCGTCGATGCTAACCACAACATCTGCGGCTTGACAAGCCAAAAAAGAAGGCCAATATGGTAAAATGCCTATTGTCAGGCAATGCAACTTTAGCAATTATTTTCTGATGTCAGAAAAAATTACTGTTCAGAAGTCAAAGTCCCAGTGAAGTTAACAGGACAGGCAACATAATGTAATTTTGTGTTTTGAGATGAATGTACTTGCTGAGCGTCAGCAGCTGGGAGTGGGCCTTCACCTAGCACTATGCCACTCGGTCTCATTGTAAAAGAATGGTGTTTTTCATATTTTTCACCTTGCCAGTTCTCTTTAAGGTATTTATTCCAAGACCCCGTTTTCCCAAAATACCACTCCACTCTTTATTCTTACACTAGAAATAAGATATAAATTATTTTGATAAACTCACACCAGGGATAAATGGAATTTTATCGTAGCATTTATAAATCCAAACGTTACACACTTCAGCACACCACTTTTCCCTTTTTCTTTTGCAGCTTCCCTGTGTGAAATCTGCTGCTCTGCAGACTCTCAAATCCATTCCCAAACCTGTTTCTTAGTGTCAGCACAGCATTCAACGGTCAGACCGCAATGTGCTTATCTCAGTTTGACATTATGAAATGGAAACTCTTGGCAGGGAGAAGAGGAAAAACTATTTTCCAGATGCTGAACTTTGAGCTCATTTTGAGGTAAATTGCATATACATTCATAACTAAGAAGCTTATTATTTTATCATGACAGTGCTTGCAAGCATTCAGTTTAGCCAATTTTACTTTACAGTCAAGAAACAACAGGCTGAGCAGCACATGCAATGTTTGTTCTACTTTATTCTACTATTCATGACTTTGTGCTGGCGAAGAGCAACAGAATATATGGTTTGTACACCTTCTGATTTCTCTGTCCACCACATCATGCATTCATCCACCCACCTAACTCCCAGTAAAATCCAACCGCCTGGCTGGGGCAATGAAATAAATGGGACATGAAACATCACCTTTGCATTTGAAATCTATACTACCAAATATGTAATAAAAGCCAAAAAAAATCTGAAAGTCATTTAAAAGCTGTCATTAGGGTTAAGAAGACTCACGGGGAGGGAAACACCTTGATTATACATACATAAACCTCCATCATAGGAGGCATCACTTGACAAACTGTATTTGTTTATATGAAATATGTAGGAAGATCTTAGAAAGTTTTAACTGAAGAATGACACCTAAGTGACCACCTTCACAGCAGGTCACACAGTATATTTAGGTGAAGTTGCTACATTGCTGTAAGTAAACAGAGAAGCAGAACAGAAATTTGAGAAGCAAATTTCCAAGTAAAGCTAATGGAAAGTTTATCACTAGCTATTTAAAACATTCCTTTTATTTGCTCCTGTTATATTATTCAGCCTCCTAGATCTGTAAGACAACATACAGAAAATGCACATTACCACACCTGAATAACCAGTTCAAGGAGTCATTCCATCTGAGTGGCTGATAGTGGTCCTAGGAAAGCATTCTGTTCTTCAACTTTTGAAATACCTTCTTCTCCCACATCGCTGAATTCAAATACCTATTCTGTATCACACGAGGTTTTTTCCTAGTGTCCCTGTATATTATCCTATTTGCTAATAATTGGGTTTTAGCATTTTTGCAAGTAATCCCATTTTCTCTGAAAATTCAGGAACATGTTTATGCATTTAGGTGAAATTTAGGCTGATTATCCAAAGAGTATTAAAATTTCCCATCCTTATTTTTCAAGATCTCTTTCCCCCTCAAACACTACAATTATCATAAGCACTTATATAAATCTTAACTCAAATGCAAGATGTACTGGACAGTACTTGCTGATAATTTAAAAGAAAAGCTGAAACAGACAACTGCCTAGTACACCTACAATCAGTCATGTAAAGAACGTGCTATGTTGCATTCTACCTTTTCATGTGGAATTACCTTTTGTTACTTGTCTGTCATTCTTCACCCAGACACTAACCTCTTAAGGTCTAAAAAAAATAAAAATAATCTGTTTGCATTTTACCTGCTAAAAGAGCTTTAAACAACCTGATACTATATTCTGTTGTTCTTTGTCCTCTGTACAGACACTACATTAAAATGTAATGTGTAGAACATGAACAGTATAGAGAGAGACATGGTTGAGCCACATCCTCTCTAAAGGATGCCATTGAGACCAACTTAGTTGATGAAGTTCTATTACAATTTTTGGTGTAAAAGGAATACAGGTAGGAAGTTGTAAATCTCTTCAATATCAGTGAATAAATTTGACAGAGCATTTTCATTTTTAAAGGACACTTCTCTTCCCTTTCAGGTAAATTAATAGGTATTCTAAAATTATTTGGTAGTTTTGTAACCATTTTATCAAAGAACAAAGACTATTAGTATTAAGTTTGCCTGGATGCTTTCTTTTTTCCTTTCCAAAATAAATTACTCAAAAAGGTTTCTATCATCTTGAAAAATACAAATTTTATCTGAAATAACATATTAGGTATAGTTCAATTTGCATGCAGAGGAAAGAACTGTTTCCCTAGTAAATCAGTATAGAGGATATATTGTGTGAAGAGATTTGAAATCTTAGTACTCATATTCCAAGAGAATATCAGAATAACATTTCACATCCTCTAGAATAGGTTCTCAAAACACATTCTGCTGACATGAAAATCTATCTCAAAATACCTGTCACAAATATTTATTATCCCTCTGCACGAGAGCCAGACATGAGCATATGGAGTCAGCCCGTTTCCCTGATTCTCAATAACCATTTGGATATACAAGATAGTGACTGCACACTGAAGGGTAATGACAACCAGCTCCTCTTTAGAACAACTACGTGGAGAGCATAAATACAAAGATGGGTCCCAGTCTCTCAGATAACAAACACGTTCACTCTCTTGCTCCATTTCTCTAAAAGACAAATATTTAAATATTTTAGATACATCAACACTTTGTGCACACCAGGTTAGGAGTTTCAAACCTAGACTAACGTGTAGCCCAGGCACCTTCCAAAGAGGGTGATGCCATAGACTCCTCAAGCAGAATCAAGTGACAGGTGTCACCTAGGTGAATGCCCTAACTCCTGTAAGTGAAACCAACCTCCTGCTAAAAGCAGTTTTGAAAACTATCATCCCTGCTGCAAGTGATGCCTTCCAGAGGCACACTACCAAGAAACTTAAGAACACGGTGCTCTTTGAAGTATATGGCACACACAATGAGAAATACTACATTGCATTTATTTGGGTCTGGTGTGAACTCCTACAGTTAGAACTATTGCTCACTGCTTAAACTCATCTACAAAGCTGAGGTTTTGATGCCAAGCAGGAAATATCTACAGATTTGCTACAGCATGCAAGACTCAGTAAAATAAAGGTGCATTACCATAAAGGTGTAAACCCTCATTCAATTCACTAGAACAATAAATATCTGTTGTCAATGATAAGTTGCAACACAAGGACCACCACCAAAAAAGCACAACTAAACATTGTCTGTATTTCCAGAAGTAGAATATCATGTTATCTTCCATGACTGCACCGTACAGTTTTCACTCAGGTTATACATTATTTTGTAAAATTTCTTTGTTTTCTTTAAATACTTCAGCAGCATTAAATATTTCCAGCAACAACCACTGGAAAGTTTCATCACAATGAAGTAAACAGTCATTAATTCCCCAATCCCTTCTTTTCTCTTCCACAATACGGTGGCTTGTATATCATTTTAAACATGTTTCCAGAATTCAAAACAAAATAAAAATATGATCAATGTGTATATTGATAAAATGCTAGTATTTTAAATGTTGTTTTTTTTTTCATTCAAATACAAGTAATACTTTTTCTGACTTGATCCATTTCTCTAAGACTTACCTGTAGCAAGTTTCTCTGAAAAATTCTGACAGGTGTTTTTGAACACATTTCAAATACATAAAACAATGGTTTAAGAAGGTCACAGTGATCAGAAGACTCATTAGACTACCAAAAGTTCTTTCTTGACTCAAACAGATGCATGAATACATCTAGAGTAAGGAATATGTTAAGAATATTTTATTTAAATTACAAAATAAACTTATTTTTAAATTTCAGTTTTAAGGTGTTTTCTTCTAATTGTGATAATGAAGATTTGTTTACCATGTCTGTGCTAACATACGAACACCATTATCCTTGCAACATTGCCCCAACACTTTTGATATAGGAAGTGTGGAGTAACCCACAGAAGAGTGACAGATGTGTAATTATGCACAGATGTTGTGTTAGCTCAAGTAACTCCCAACTGTTTGCAATAAAGTTTCAAGTGACATTCATATATCAGCATATTTTTTATTTTATCAGAAAGGATAATGAAGAAATAAAGGCGCTTTACCTGTATCCACGAAGGATCCATAGCTCAATTTTGTAATTGCAGTTAGATGAATATGGAAAGAATGTTTACAAATAGCTGTCTACATTCTTAAAAGCATTTACATTACTTCTACAGTCACCCATTGAGATTTATTTCATGCAAATATTCTGGCAAACTTTTTTTCTGGAATGTTTCTACAAATATAAACTTTTAGATAAATTGCTTCCCCTAAGTATTCTGACAATTTTAAGACAAAGATCCATTGCAAGACAAAAAAAGCTCCATGTGATTCCTGAATCCTATCAAACAGCTTCAGTTTCAAATGACAAGTACTTGGAATTAATTATGCACAAGCAATTTATACCCCAAGAATTCTCCACACTAACTGCTTGATACAGATTGCAAAATAACAAATACAGTGGAGGACATCCCAAGGTCTGTGTGAAATTTAAGACTTTTTAAAAGATACTTAATGGTTTATTCATTAGTGAATGATTTCTGTATCACTTCTTTCATCACAAAGACTACATCTGAAATAAAGCATTGTAGGAGTAATAATTTTTAAATGATCAGAGTAGCAATAGCAGCTTACGTTGTGACAATGAAAAAATGAGTGTAGATTCCAATCTGAGCTGCCCAATACAGGTATGAGAATTTTGAAATTTCAGAAGAAAACAATTGCTGAGGAAAGCCTAGTAATAACATTTCCTAAATGCTGAAGTTTCTAAGTACAGATCATTAGAAAAAAAGAAGGCACAAAAATAGTATTACTATTTTCTTATCTGTCCTTTTAAAAAAAACACTTAGAATAACTTCAAAAGTAGATATTAAACATGTTAGCTATTCCTGTATTTTACTTTTAAAATCTTAAAAAGTTTCTCTTTTAGAGAACAGGAAATGCCTGCTCTAGTCAATCACATTTGTTATAAGACAGTAATCACTTAATCTCATTTGAAGAGAACCTCATGATATAATAGGGAAAGAAGAAACCACATATCCTATGGTTTCAAAAAGAGGCTTGACATTAAGAAACATTTGATGTGTGAAGAAACTTAATTCATTTTCAAACTCTGTTAACCCTTAAATAAATGTTATTTACCACACAATGCTCCTGACCAGTTACCTAAGACAGAAGGCATATGCCAAGTCTGACAGCAGCTACTGCTGTGATACACCTGCTGCTGTCAGGAAGGGAAAAATTCACTTGAATTTCAGAAGATTTTAATTGGTCTTTAATTAATCAGAGGGAAACATTTTATTCTTGGTCACTAATGACCACCAGCCAGCAGGTTCTAGGCTATTTTAGAACACTACAGTGGAACTGACAGCACAGCTCTAGAGCTCTAACTCTGAACAGAGTTCTGTCCTTCACTTCATAGGACGTAAATCATTCAATTTCAAAAACTTCCATTTCTTAACACCTCATAAAGACCAGTTTGCTTAATTAGGTCTAACCTACAAGTATCAAATTCAAGTCTAGACCTAGTCTTTTTTCAGACCACCTCAGTCAAGCTTGGGTTTTACTGGAAAAGCAGGCATCACAAACATCCTTTTACCTTTTTCTGAGTGGAAAGGAGCAGGTTTTTTTTGTTTGTTTGTTTTTGGCTGGGGGGAAAGCATTTCTTTTCTACATTTATACTCCTACACTTTATGTCTATTTACCTCAAGGACTTGGGAAGGATTTCTGGTCTTTTCAGTGTGTTCCCACTACCGAAGTTTTGGCTGTGAAGTTCTCCACATGAAGTTCTGAAGTTCCACATGAAGCCATGAAGTTCTCCACAAGGCCTGCAAAAAGTGAAGAAACCAAACAAATTTGCCTTAGACATAGGCACTGGTACCATCTGCTGTTTGAGTCTTCAGCCTAAGTACATTAGCTGAGGCAGGTTCCTGCAGCTCATGCTCCCTCAGCTGCTGGAGTAGCACAGGGAAGATAAAGCCACGCTCTTAGACCATTACCACATTCACTGTTATCTATACAACTAATGGTTTAATCCACCAGACAGTCTAAATCTATCTAGTTACACCCGCTGCCCCACTGCAGTGAGCAGGAAGCAGTGCACAGCTCTGAATTCTTGCCATGATGCACAAGGCAGGACTTTCAGACACTCCTCCAAAACATGACCCCTCTCTGCTAAGTCACATCACCATTGCATCCTTCCGTGTATCAGCTGCATCTGGTTGCAGACTGGCTTTCACTATTTCTCTGGTTAAAGCAAAACAAAACGCTAAGTACAGCTTCTTACTTTATTTAAATGCCAATAACTAAGAGATTGACCTGCAGTTCTTTAAAATGCATAGATCTTCCCTCCCTCCTTCCCCCCTCCTTTAACATAATGCAAATCCACATTTATCCCTTTTACTTCTGGGGGTTTGCTGCAAATTTCCTCCATTTTCCCTTTTTGATGATATACGCCTTTGTACAAAACCACGTTGCTTTAATGCATTATGCACCATGTGTCACACTTTTGAGTGGAAACATCAAAGCTTTGATGTGTGATTTGTTTTCACATTTGCATAATCTTAGACATTCTGAACATGCTGAGGAATCACACCTCAGGATCTTGGCAGAGAACTTCTCAACAGGGCTGAAGATTGGGGTAAGAACTGGGACCTTGGAAACAGATTCCCTATCCATTCCACTAGAGGCTGTGACTCAGTGCTGTGCTGCTCTGTAACACAGCACTGAATCTTCCCTGATGTACATGAATTGATTAAGGGCACATTTACCAACAGAGGGAGGTAAAAATCAAAACCAAAACTGCAGTAAAAACACAAACCACCTTGTAACCCATTAACTTTGAAAGCAATCAGCCAGCTACACTTGGGCTCTGGTACAGAATTCACAATTGTTCCATTTCTCAGTGTGCTACAAGGAGCTAGAAAGAAACACTGTTCTGGAGTTACTATTAAGTTCTCCTCTTCATCTCTCCACGTTATTTTAATATATCACTTCAAATATAAATAGCATGTAACCAAGCATTCAGCATTGCTATTGTAAACACAGCAAATAAATGCATACTGCAAACCCTAAAATAAGTTAGTAATTTGGAAGATTAGTTGATATCAACATGTGCTAATCAGCATTGCCAGACCCTTTGCTACTGAGGAGCAGAAGGGTAACAGAAGCTGCAACTCATCTTAGCTTTCTAACATGAGTAACAACCTGGCTATTTCCCAGCTAAGAGCAGCTACCGAGTGCTCCCTTTCTACCAGCTGAGAGAAAATCATCGTTGAAAAGAGAGCTGTGTGGGGAGAAGCAGATACGTGGCGTCTCTGTAGATCCGAAGCAGCACTTGCAGTGTCATAAGCATTTTCCGATAGCCTGATTCCTGAAAGCTGAAAGTCTGGGTATCAACATTTACATCAAGCAAGCCAGGTGCTTTTTCTCTCTGCTCTGAAGAAGGTCAACAGGATGGAGATTATTTCTTCATGCATGAGCAAATAAGGACCAAGAAAATTACGTGAAGCTTAAATGGTTGTTTTAAAGCAAGAATAATCATGGAAAAGATAATCCCTACACGAACTGGCATTAGAATCATTCCTTGCACACGTTTGGCGGCTTTGAATTACACTCAGAAATTGCAATGTTTATACTTACAGAGCAGGTATGTCATTTTGATGCAATGTTAAGTGAGAGTTGACTTCTGCTTTGAGAAAAAGTATATAGAAAAAAAAAACTATTTGAAATTGTTTTCTTTCCCTTTTAGGTTAGACACATATATATAACCAATGTAGCAATCTGTTTAAGAAAAGGTAAAGAGTCTTATATCTTCATAGACATAAGGAGTCTCTGGGGATCCGTATGACTCAACAGAAGAACCGTTAAGACTAACACCTCTGCCTTCCCCACACATTTGTCACAAAAGCATTTATACAGAGGGCTACATCAAGTTAAGTTAAGAGGTAAAAACCAGCAGAATCAATACTTTACTAGCTATTCAAATATGCATTCAATCAATACCATGCGTGATAGTTACCTATCATAACTTATAGTCGAATAGTTTTGAAAAGAGCTGTTACTTTTTTTCCCCAATTCAAATCAGAAGTAGGATTGCACTCTCTCACTCTCTTCTGCCAATAATGCCCAAGTGTCATTGCCTCCTGATTACTCAAAAAAAAAAAAAAAAAAAAAAAAAAAAACCAGTATTAAAGATGTGAAGTAATATGAAACTGCCAAAGAATGACTAAAGCCCAAAAGCTTTGTTTGTCTTGGTTCCAATTTGCAGGCATTAAAAAGTTGAAGACTTCCACTGTTTTACTGTTGATGATTTGGTCTCTGCACCATCACTTCACTTACTCTAATTGCTCTGGCATAGACAAAGAATACCAGGCCTGAATACGAAGCCTGCGCCCAGACCTATGTGTGGTACACGTGATTTCTCCAACCAAATATTTAAGAAAATATTTAAGAAAATTCTAAAGTCGGGCAAAGAAAACATAAGGCAGCTAGACTGCAAATCAAATATTATAATTCCTTTGAAGTTGGATCAGATTTGAATGCTCAGAATGGGACTCTGAAGCAGGTAGGACTGCTTTGCTCAGCCCTTGGCATCCTCCCTGAATGCCACAGAAGTTATCCTGTGCTGCTGAGGCTGGATTTAGAAGCTTCCCTTTGTATTCCTCAGGCCTTTCCACAGTGTGCACCAAAAGGTTGTTTTTTGGTTTTGTTTTGTTTTTGTTTCTTTAATCTTTTCCTCCTTTAAGTATCAAAAGGATCTTAATTTCTGGGCCAATGAACAAGTCAGACATCTAAATCTGCAGCTCACAGAGACACACTCAGTACTATATGTTGGCTTTCTGAAAGGAAATCAATATAATTTATTTTAATCTTGAATTTAACTGTAATTGATTTTTTTCCAATTAATTATACATTTAGAAACACATTTCTGTCATCAGAAGTAAGATTACTTAATTATGAATAAAGAAAAACAATCTCTTCAGATATAAGTTGGTAATCCTTTACACAAACCAAACTTATCCCAACAGCTTGTCTCTGGTTGTAATAATTAATTCTGCAGACACGCAGGCAGCCAATAGCCTTATCCACATGACAGAGAGGTTGAAGTTTGACTGAGGATTTAAGCACATCACATGAGGCTGAGATGCTGGGTCCGGAGGAGTCTTGCTGCCTGAAGGCACAGATAAGGTACGAGGGACGTAACGTAATTTCACTCTTTCAGCAGTTTCTGACTATTTGTGTTTGTTGCAAGAAAATGGAAAAGGTTATGCTGTGTGCTTCATGTGATTTGAAGTGTATTTCAAGGACAGAGAAACTGAACAGTAACGTTTACAAGAAAATTGCCCGATTAGCGGTTTATGTAAACAAGGTGGCATGTAGGCAGAGAGGAGGACACAAGAAATACCATCCAATCTGTGGGGACAGGTCACCAGCTAGACTGACCACACTGCAAAAATTGCACTGGAAATGGCTCACATGGAAAGGGATTTGCTGGTTCCCCTACCAGGCAGAAACCCTGTACAGGAAAATGCAGAGAGCACAGTAAAGAAAGCTATTCTACCCCCTGAGTAGCCTTAGAATAACCCGAACTACTTTGCATCCATTAGACAGAGAAATTTAAGCATGAAGAAGAAATGCTTACATGCATTTTGCATCAGAACTGACTACACGAGAAGCATCCAACACTGTACCGTGCAATAGCACAGCCAGGACAGCACAGCAGTTAGCACATTGGCAGAGAAGGTCACCGTGTGCTTTTCATTCAGAACCCAAGTAGAATGAATTTCTTACACCGAAATGTGCTTGGCAGGTGCTGCTTGGTCCCAGTTTTAAATTCAGACCTTTGGGAGAAATAACATAGGTTTGTAGCTATGTCCTTGACTTTGCTGAAATTCCTCCTGAGTAGCAGAAGACCTGAGAGAAGGAGCCACCCTCTGCACTCTCACAATGCAAACATCTGTCTCCCTCCTGTCATGTATGTCAGGGCAGAGTCCCATACAAAGACATATAATCCTGATCCTACGTAACACGTGGTAATCAACAGCATGAACACCTCTTAAACCCAGCTCAAACAAGGGAAAGCAAAAAAAGCAGTGATTTGCATATTGGTTTCATACATTTACCTAGTGCAACAGGACCCATCTCAAATTGCACATTTAAATAATTTACCAAGTAGTAAGTATCTTTTGCATCAATTTGGTTGAAATATTCTCCCTTGAACCACCAGAGAATAAAAAAACTTCTAAGGTTTGCTTTTATCACTGGGAAAAAAAAAAAAAAAAAAAAAAAAAAAAATCTGATCTCAGTTACACTATGTAATCAAAGAATAATTATCTTGCAGCCATTAAAACCACAATTTATTAATTTATTATATTTCAGTCCAAAAAGAACTCCAGCACATCTTTCAGCACTTTAAATCCAAACAGTTTTGATGAAGGTAAAATTATTTTGTCCAGGTTCTGCCACATTTATGTATATGAAATAATTCAGAATAGAACCTCACTCTATGAAGCATCTCACTTGAGTCACTGAGTACCCATGCAGTAAGAAGTCAGAATCTGACCCCTAATTGTAGGGCTGAATAATTACCCCCTTCCTCCTTCACACCCCACTCCCACAGACACAAAGCACTGAATTTTCTCACTAAAATACTTTATCACAAGAGATTAATTAAAATGTTAATATGACTGCTTTGAAAACTGATCCAAAGACTTTGATATCATCATGTATTAAAACTTAGTACTTGAGCAGTGAACTAACAGCCTCTGGGCCAGCATCAGAACCACTCTACCATGAAGGGATGCAGTGAAAGATGGAGGGGCGTCACTAAAAAAAGATTGCTAATATTTCTTCTTAAAATTAAAAAAAAAGGGGGGGGGGGACACTATTAATTGACTTCTTGCGCTTATTAGTGATCTCGATGTGCATTACAAATATTAATTGATGATCATAATCTTACAAAGAGGATAAAACTACGTGTGCCATCTTGTAGATATGTAAGGCATTGCCAATTTTACTCAAAGCAGTAAGGCCAGTAAGGCAACTAGCAAGTTAAATTTCAGTTCAATAGGTCACAGCAATCGCTTGCATGTTATTTTCATATTCTCATATTGCTTGGATAACCCAATTATACCTGCATTTTAGCCTTTCACAATTTCATTAGGCAAAGCCTTCATTCATTCAAACCACTTGTGCAGTTGTGGCAGATAATTTAGAAATGCAGACAAAGATAAAGAAGAAATCAAAGTTGACGTGACTCAGAAAGAGCTGAATTATCATTTTCTTTGTCAAAGGCTCTTTCTCCACCTGCCCTCCCTCTCCTCCTCTCAGGCACCTCTAACAAGCAGCATTCACTGGCATTGACAGGTTGGCAGATCTTTCATTTTTCAGACCTGCAAACACCCAGTCTTTGTTTAGCGGAGCTGCCACCCCTTCAGAGCAGCTTTCAAGCGCTGCAGCTCATAGCACAGAGCCTGCACAAGGGCCTACTGTCTTGGTGAGTGCCACAGAGCATCTTCCTTCTCCAGGAACTAGATCCAGGCTGAAGACTCCAGGGAACCTAGAAAATTCCGCCTCTCATTATATTAAAGAGGCAGCAACGTTGCCGTTATTGTTATTCCTTGACAGAAGCAAAAAGGAAGCCTCCCCTGAAATTAGGCCACATCTGAATTCAAAGTAATTTACACGGAAAAAAATAATGTTTTCATAAAGTTTTAGATACTGGAGCAATTGAAGTTCTTCAGATGAATGGATTAAAATTCATGATTTAGCAACTGTACGGCATCACATGTAAAAAAAAAAAAAAAAAAGGCATTAGACAAGAGCCTAAAATTCAGCCACATAAGAGGTACTGATGAAATTTATAAAGGGTTTCCATTTGAATAAAGTCACTGAATTAGAGTAGGACTGGTCCTTGAACACCTACGTAGAAAACTACTGCCAGAAAGCTCCCCAGAGACCTCTTTGCTCCGTATCCTTGGTCAAGTCCTGCAAGACTTCTTGCTGTTGAACTAATTAGTAACTGACTCCATCTCTCCTGACCTTGAAATCAGATACAGCTGTATTTCAGCTCTGGCTGTGTTTTCTTACCCCTACCATTAAGCTGAGTGGAAATCCCATGTTTTCTTCTCTGTAAAGCTCCTTCCATCATACATTAAGATATGACAACAGGTAGCCATCAGCATTTGAGTCCAGAATTCAAAACAGTTTAAAGGTTCAACACTCTTACAGCATTAATCATTCTATTTGAAAGGAAAAGCTCAGCTGATGAAGCAGGCTTTGAGGGGTGAAGAACGTGAAAAGATTTCTCTTGTTAGTGCTTGATGAAATTAATGACAACTCAGGTCATTTACATATTGTTGAAAACTTGTTCAGAATTATATAAATACTGAAATTACTACTCTCTGCTGTGCGATTGAGAGCCCTCCAGCAATTTTACAAGAATAACATGATTTAGATCTTAAAAATCTTGGTGTTGGTTTGCTTGTT
The DNA here is from genome assembly GCF_047663525.1 of Anas platyrhynchos. NCBI lineage: Eukaryota > Metazoa > Chordata > Aves > Anseriformes > Anatidae > Anas > Anas platyrhynchos. Next base: position 33,916,864 of record NC_092593.1, on the reverse strand, counting down.
TTTAGTTCAGAAGAAACCTCAGGTTTTGTTTGAGAAAATTTTCTTTGTAAAATCTAAAATTTACCAGACTATATAGACCTCTTGAACTGAAAATAAGTTAAAATTCATACAAATACACAACGGAGTGAAATGAGCTACTGATTAAATAATGTTGATTTAGTTTTGTTTTAACTTGACAGACAAACAAGTAATAACACAAAGTAAAGTTTAACCACAAAACCTGTGACTGAAATGATCATCTTCGAGAGTAATTAAGTGTTCACACTTTGAAATATTTTTCAATACAGAAGCTTTCTGGTAGCTAACCTCCACTGATCTGAGAGTGGATCCTGGGCACCGAAGTAGAAAGTCTCTGGATCCTGGAATCCTCCAGTGCTGATCCTCACAGGGCTGTACCTTTAATAGTTGTACCATCTTGAAATCAGAAATCAAAGCAATTTATCGAACTGTTTTTCCCTCTAGTGAAAAACACGATGAAGAAATTATGTGGAAATGAGAATATTTAAATTCAATTTTAAGGCTGCATGAAGACAGGCAAAGATGAGTATGGGATCTTTACAATCAGAGGACAAATCTAAACACTGATTTCAGGGACAGTTAGTCTGGTATTTTCAGTAAAAGAAAATAGCTAAACCAAAGCAGAACTGGCCTCACAGCTTACAAGTCATACCTCTCTCCACTCCACACAACAGAAATATCAGTCAGATTCAAAACTTAAGTCCAAGAAAACATGCATGCTGTTTGCAAAGAGTTCAAGATTCAGCACTTTGTGGTGGTGTAGGGCACATGTAGCATACAGCACCAGTGGGCTTATTTCTACAGCCCTACTAACACGCCAACGGGATTGACAGTGACTATGACAGCGACAAAGCTGAGACTTTTGAATATAGAGAATTTTGTTTAAAAATGATGAACTGAAATTTCCCCAAACCCACAGTTAAAAAAAAAAAAAAAAAAAAAAGAAGAGTATTATCACTGAACCAGGCAAGAGAACAAGTATGTTAACGTTAGGTATTTGCTGTATCTTAAGAACTGGGCAATTTGGCACTTTCACATAGGCAACAGTATTACTTTTACTTTATTTCCATCATTTTTGCTTCATTCAATCTTCTTTTCGTATAAGAAGCTTAAAAGCTTCGGACTTGGGCTTCTTCTGACCCAAATACATGATGCTTCAGAGAACGTTTCATCGGGAGACACTGAAGAGATGACTCTTTAAAGCATCAGAGATTCAGGTGAGAACGTAAGATTTGATTCCTCTAATGTCTTTGGGAAAACAGCATAGCTGGGAGCACACAAACACTGTATCCCATCATTATTTATCATGTGTATTATATCCACACCTGAGATTCAGAAAACTCAGATATACACAGCAAGGGAAAAACCTTGAATTCAAAGTATTTGTGATCTAAAAAGAGAGGAGAAGCAGCAGTATGAGATGGTGATATATGAGATAAATATGCTCGACTACACTAGCATTGCAGATGACCTCCTGTCATCCCTTTTGCCCCCAGGTCTCCTATGAACTCCTGATGCTACATTGCTGTCAGGCACCTGGGGGCAGGAACTGAACAGCGTAATGCTGAGTGCTTTTTCCCTCACAGCCACATAGTTCAAGAATGGGGAGAAACTGGAGAAAAAGCATCCCCATAGGCATTCAGGCGGCCTTACAGTGTCCATACAGCTTGGTGGCTTCTGCCCTTCCGAGACCAGAAGTCTCTAGCTCCTGTTACTCCCCGAGGCAAACACGCCTTTATACAAGTCAAGCGTGCCTTTAGCCAAGTATAGATGGTGTTTCAAAGCATTTCCTTACAAACATGCAAGTGCTTCCATTAGGTCTGACATTACTGATTTGACAGTTCTGTAATGGCTGCTCATTCACATTTGCAGTTACCAGGACTTTTAAAAAATATACGTTAATATCTAGTTCCTGCAACAGAAAGCTTTCTTTCTTTACCAGTGGTCAGAACCTGCTTTGAAAGAACCTAACTGGCATCCAGGATCATTTGGGAAAGTGATGAACATCAGAAGAGAAAGACTATTTATGGCTTTTTTTTCATATTAGACATGTTTCAACTGATCTTATAAGATATTCAATTATACGTTAGAAAGTAAAGAAAAACAGTTACAAAACGAGAAGAACAATAAAAGTTAATCTTGTGTAGGCAAGCAGTTATACAGGAGTCAATTGGAGACATCTTTGATGTAAAACAACAAATACTGTCTGAACACTGAATCCATTAAGTTAGTTTCTCCCATCCAATAAACAAAAAATCTAAGTTGAAGTAGTTCTGAAATCATGAAATCAATAGAATAGAAAAAATAATGAAGCTCCACCAAAGTAAGACAGGTCACAAACTCCCTAGCCATATACATAACCTGGAAAAAATAAAAAGCAGAGGGAGAGAAACCCTGCACGAATCCAGAATAAACTGAAGGAAATGCATTCTGCTAAGTAGGTCAAAACCCCCAGCACAAATGGTGATGGGATAACTACAGTTATTTTTGTGTCTGGGGTGACAAGGGAACAATAACTGATGACAGGAATGGCATCTAGGAGAAAAGTTTTATTGGCAGCTATTCAAGAACACATTTCTCCAAACACGAAAAATGTCAATATGCAGTTAAAAATAATGAATTTCACAGTTAAAGAAAAAAATGTTTAAGTAATCTTAAAACAGTGTCAAATCAAAGAATAAAGATTCAAATTTACTACTAAAAATATCAATAAAGTGGGAGAAGAAAGAACTATCAGTTTTATGGGTGATCTTCAGAGATACACCATGCTGTTTCTGTAAGACAGTGCCCAATTGTCAATCTTTTCCTTATTTCATCTGTGATTTCAACGGACTAAGTCCAGACACAAAGGCATCACAGTACCCAGATTCTCTTCGCAACCAGCACACGCAGAAATGAATCCTGTAGTTAGCCAGCCAAGCTGTGGTCTTGGGTTACATTTCCTTGTTTTGAGAGATACATGGCCAGTGGATGCACATTCTGCTTAAAACTGAAAAAAGAAACCTCGTGTCCCTTCAACGCAACGAGTAGATTCAAACCACAGCACTGAAACATGTCTATTATAAAGCTCACCAGCAGAAAGTGAAATCAACCATTATTCTACTTCAGATAGTTCATGTTTTGCCATGTATGTCTTATGTTTTTTTTCTTTGTACATGATAGCCTTGAACATATACACAACGGCTAACATTCAAAACCCACTTTACTCAGGGATTACCTCAGTTTTAAGGAAAAAGAAGTATTTAAGCCACACCAAGGTTTCTTTTCCTTGTTCTGAGACAGGTACTCCTTTTCTCAATCCATTTCTATCAATTAGCTCCTGGCTTACTCTATTATATTCTAGTTATTTCAGAAGCATGGGCTGGCTACATCGCATGTTATATAGCCTTTCCTCAAGCAACATGCAATTTAACACAAAGTCAAGGAGTTTTAGCAACATAGTGTGTACATAACAGCAAGTCACAGCACCAACCAGACCTCTCACTGAGCATCTACACATTCATGTATTTGGGACAGCTTCTCACCTTTTAAAGAAGGAGTTGAGGGAATTCTGGAAGAACAGACAGTAACTCATGCAAGGAGCTCTTAGCAAAGGCATTGCTAAGAGCTAAACCTATTCTTGAGAGCTTCATTATCACCACTGCGGCACAGCACCAGTATCACCCAGCTCAGAGATGTTCCACGTTTGTCAGAAGAAGCAGGGAGAGGGTATGAGCAGAGAAAGAGTAAAACAAAGAAAAGAACTAATGCTATCTCATGACAGTGTAAAGTGCTGAAATATTTCTAGGAAACGTAAAAGGCATAAAAGATTAAAGACAAGTTAGAAAGAACACTGATATCAATGACTGCTGGAGACTGATAAAGGAAAAAATATTTGGTGAAGAAATAAAGTATTGCGCTTGAGACAGAGGCACACAGTGGAACAAACATTTTGGTCAGCTTACTGGGAAAGCAGGAGGCGATTACGATAGTGATTTGGATGTCACAAGAATTTGATGAAGCATACCTAGGAGGTGAGCAAATACAGAACAAATGTAAAAATACAGGAGACTCAGCCTAGCATAAGCTCCATGTGACTGATTTTTAGCAAGCGGGTGATAAAACTTAGCAGTTTTCCCTGGGATTTTTTCTAGAAAGACAGTCTAATACAATGTGTTTGCAGCCTCCCAAACCAGCCGGAGAACAAGTTCATGTAGTCTGGTTCTCAATTTATTCAAGGAAAATGTCAACCAGCAATAAAACAATTTTCCCTAGAGAGCAGTAGAGCTGCCCAAGGAAAGGAGAATTCACATGAATAAACTATTTCCCTCCAAACACCCTGACACTCTATACTCTTGTTCAGTCCTCTGCCTTCCTCCCGAGGCAATGCATTTTGGGGGAGGCTCAATTTCTGATCTGCCAGCCAAAACCACTCCTCCCAGCCTTTAATGCCCTCTGAAGCTTTGTCTGCTGACTAACACTCACTCAGACATTCCTAATGCGTTTCCAGCGATATTGATTGTCATACAAGCTGGAACTGGTGAAGTCAGAGCATCAGTGTCCCTGGGAACTCTGTGATGCTCTGCGGCAGGGCTGCAACAAGGAGCTTTGCTCCGGTCGATATCATGCTGTACAGAAGATGCAGGGCGCTCAAAGTGCAGAGTCAGAGGCTTTACTGGGAAATACTGGCAGCACCTTCAGAGGAGCAACCTGTCACTGTTTGGAAGTGAAATGATGAAATCCATCTTAACTCACATATAAATGTTTTGCTTTCTTTGGACTATCTAAAAATTTCACTGCAGTTATGAAAAGTACTTTTAATTAAATCCCTCTTCTTTCTTGGAAAAGTAAAATTTAATTAATTTGATTTTCCAGTGGGAAAGTATAAAAAAGAAAATTCTCCCAGCTCTAAGATGGAATTTTTCTCCATATTAAACACATTAAAGTATTTAAGACCACTTAACAGACATGTTGAAATCTAAAATAAATGACTATCAAGGAGGAAACAACCACCGCTAACATACAATATTAACTCCCTCATAATATTTATTGATCATAATAGAGATGCACTTTTATTAAGAAGTTTAAGAAGAAGATTTTAAGATATGAATGCATTGCTTGAGAAGTTACTTTTGCTTATGTTTCTTATGCTTAAAATTTAGGGAAGTACAAGTACCATGCGCCCAAATGATTGGAAGAATGCCTATGAAACATACAGAGCCTAAATCAGAAGTAATTACTGACTGGTATTTCATTAATACACAGTGCAAACTGAACTCACCTGGTATGTTTTCTCCTCTGATAAAACGGTGTTATTCCCTGGGTAAAGACTGATGATTATTTTGGCTGTCCTCTATAAACTCTGCCAGCCCTGATGTTTTTTTAACCACTTCTTCAACTTCTATTGACAGAATAAGCCTTACTCTTTTGGTTACTTTCTTTCTTTCCCTGTGTTTTGGTTGTTTTCTTTTTCTTCAAGCTTTCATTATAAAATAGGCATTTAACATATTGGAAACTTAGTTTCTACAGAACTTCTTAATTATTTCAAGGGAAAGGACAAGGAGACCATAGCCCTGTTTTGCAGCTTTGCTCTGTTGGCTATCCACCTTTGCAATTACAGCTTTGCTCTGTTGGCTATCCACCTTTGCAATTACTCGTGAACTCTCAAGGTTTATTAATGCATAGGTATCAGTCGAGAGGATGATAAGATAAACCTGCTTCCTCCTGTAATTTCAAACCAGATACTCTGTGCATTCAAGAGAATGGAAATGAAATCATAACCCAATTATGAATTAGTACCTAAATTGCAAAGCATATAAACCTCTCTGTATGTGATACTTCGTGAAGTGTGAGAAAACCATAAAGGTTACTGACCTACCACTTGCCATAATCAGACCATTGATTAAAGGCAGATGACTTCAATAGGAAGGACTACCTTCTCAGCAACAGAATTAGTTTTTCTGAGTACAGTGTTGGAGTCTGATGTTAGACTTGCCTGAACACACCTGAGAGCAGCCCAAGCACCCTTTTCATTAGTGCAGATGGCACTACAGGCTGTGACCATGGTCCATCCCACACCCCACAAGTCCAGCCTCTGGTTGCAGCACGTAGCTGCTCTCCCAGCCACGATGCATGCTACTCTCCTCTTGCACAGCATTACCAAAGCAAATCCATCCAGAGAGGAAAAGTTTCCAGTGAAGGGCTCCAGAAGAACCCTTGGTTCTTCTACCCAGACCATTTGAGGAGGGCATCTTCCCAGAGATCACTCATACTTAGTAATACAGATGAACATGGCAGGCCTGGGACATGAAGTGTCAACCTCCTCCCAAACTAATTGACAGAAGGAAGCCTGGGGAAATTAGTTAAGCACCTAAGTGTCAGTTCTTCACACCGAGGAGTGAAGCAGACACAGCTGGGAATCACCAGAGGACAGAGTGACCCTATGCCTGCTAATCACAGAGGAATTTCCAAGATAAGCAACTGCCAGATGTCTCAGTTGAATAGTCACAGCCAACTCACAACAAAGATACATGGAGGTGAGTACCGGGTTTGGCCTCTTCCACCTTACTTCTGAGAAGACGAAGTATGAAAAACCAAGTTTTCACAAATTTCCTTGGGGATTAAAGATACACAAAGTGAATAGAGAAAGTCTTGAGACATTATGTTGGGTGCCTTAGGAAAATGAGTTTTCTGTTGAAAAGTCTTTAATAGTCTGCACAGCTAGGCTTGAGCAAGTTATTTGCAGGAAACAATTTATTCATCAAATTTAGCCTGGATTTACCCCTAAACGAAAATGAGCTAAAAAGAATTATATTACACAGAAATAGCTTTAGCTAATCCTTTATAATGCACCAGGGATATATGCAAATTAATTTGCTTCTCCGAGTTTAAAACATTGCATAGTGTAAAATCATAAAATGATCGTCTGGCAAATAGTTGTAATGTTTGTTTATGCCTGATAATACATACCACAAAAAATGCAAGAGTTTAACAACAGTGTGCCAAGGGGACTTCTAATAACATTTTAATTTGTTCGATGTAAAATAAGTGAATCAAGTCACGTTAGGATGGATTATTATAAAATATTGGAAGTATCTGCAGCCCATGGAAAACACTCTACAGGGAACTTCCATAAATACTCTAAGATTGTTTGTTTTTTGTTTTTTTCCGTATATATCAGTGGTTTGTACAGAAGCTTCTCTCTGGAGAACATCTGGAATATTTCCTATGTGAGGTATCTACAGTAAATATTCCTGATGGGAGCTATATTTATATAACTTGGATGATTCTTCTCCTGAATACACCCCTCTGATGCACACGTGCTGTCCTGAAAGTCAGGGTCACTGTACAAAAGTCTTGCAGGGCTGAAGCTATTTTTGATCTTCCCTTTAAGTCTTTAACTTACATGTGCAGTATAAAATCAAGGCTAAAAAGTTTTGAATAAACAGCCTTTCAACCACCTAGTTCATTGGAGAAGCTGAAAAATTACCACCTAATATGTCACCAAGTATACAGCTATGATAGATTTGTTAATATACAATTGCATTAATGGAAGGTGTCTAGCAAATAAACACACCAACATCACCCATGTTAACTGACACTGAGGTGCTGCTTATACACACGGTGTTATTTCAAGCTTGGGAAATACAATTCTGAAATGCTAACAGTGCTATTTACCAGTTAGGAACAACTACAAACTTGTTGAATCAGCTAAGAGCTGCAGTGTTAAAAGTCAAGAAATTAACATCTGAAACAGCAATTGTAGTTTGTTTTTTCCCCCAGACCTGTAGTTACCAAGTCTCCCAAGAGTCGGCCACTGACCAGCAACACTTACAAATGGTACTCGCCCTGCTGTGTTGGGGTGTCCCTGCCGAGGAGCTGAGCACCTCTCAGGGTGCCAACGCTGCTAGCACCACACAGCTCCAAGCTCATCCAAGCACACGACACATGGCTCCAACACCTAGGTAGAGCTTAGTGGAGGTGACGTCAGTGGTTGATTATTAATTAAAACATGTCTTTAGTATGAGCATTCCTTCAAGTGGCTGCCATCAGCTACACAGTCATATATCAGCCAAGATGGCCTGTTATCAAAGGGGAATAACTACGTAAGGTCATGCTGCCATCCTACTGAGCTGGAAGGGGAGCCTACAGAATATGTGCTTGCAGTGGGCAGCACAGAACTGAAGAATCGTTCCATAAGCATCACGGCTCTGCAAGTCTCTTTTGCATAAAGTACTAATGCAGCAGAACATCAAACAGCCACAGGAGGCACTCATGGAGATGAGTTGGGTAGCATTTGCAATTGAAGATAAAAGACAACTCAAAACTGATAGTTTGAGAATTTCTAAAAACTTTGACATTGAGTCTTAAATTGTTTTGTACCTCTGTATGTGTTTGACAACTGAATCATGATCTGCAGTGACAATGTTTTTACTGTTACATGGGTGATACACATCAGAAAAAAAACAGAGAAACATATGGCCAAAGAAACTTTACAACCTCAATGTTTGTTTGCAAAATCGTCAGAAATGGAAAGGACCTGCTACAAGTTTCTACAACTTCTATTACATTATAGATACTACTGAAAGCAAATGCACTACTGTTTATAGCATAACATCTAGTGAAAGTACAGCAAGGTCTTCACTTGCTTTCCAGATTGTAAAAATATAAGCAGAACATTTTAGCTTGAACTCAAATTCTCTCGTGTTTCTAACCGCTCCTGTTTGTATATTCGTGGCCTTAACAAGTCACTAACATACCAGGAACAGAGTCAGTTCCAAAAATTAAGAGAATAGGAGCAATTGCACAGAACTGCAATGGGATTCTGAGACAAATCAGAGCTTGCTTAAACAGCCTTGATTTAAAAGAATAAATAAAAAAAAAAAAAAAAAAACCACAGGAGACTTGCTTACAGCACTCAATTCACTCTCATAGATGAGCTTCTCCTCCCACATGACATGTTTCTCTCCTTTTTGTTGGTTTCAAGTGGTTGTACTGTGCTTTTAGACTAAGATAAAACTGAAGTAACTGTGGGCCATTCAAGGCCAGAGGTTGCTGGTTAAGCTCACTTCCGTGCTTGTCAGGAGTCATGGTCAGTACCCAGAACAACCTGAATTCTTGAAGAAAGGAGCAAGCTTCCTCCATTCGTCTTCCTCACCTTTTTAGTTTGGTTTAGTTATTTTTTTGCTTGCTTGGTTAAGACTTGAAAGCTAAAAGTACTTCAAAATACAAGTATAAAATTGTAGAGCAATCAAGAAATGAGAACAACTATTCAGATATTAAATAGAAAATTTACTAGTGACCTTTGTTTTGTTGACATAATTCATGTCGACATCTGCTTGGGCATCTCCCAGTCCTGAGCCATTTCAAGTTCACAAAATCCAATATATAACACATGGTATTTTCTTTATGCCAAGTGTCAAACAATGATTATGATGAAAGCCAAGACTGAATATGTACTTATATTAATTACCAGTTATTAAAAGACAGGTCCCCATGATTACTACTTCACAGACATGAAAATGCATTCATTACTGAAAGACTGGTACCACCACGTGAATATCTGATCAGCTTTGGCAGATCAAAAAAGCATATTAAATGAGTAATCAAATGATAGAGTGCATCATTTGTATAAATTACTGAAGGACAACCTCCCGTTCCGATTGAGATGCTCAGCTTTGCAAATTTATGCGATTTCACACAGCAGGCACATCCTTTGTTAGAGCAAGTCACACTTGCAAGAAGGAATGATTGTTATGACAAAGACAGGAAGAGATTTATTTGAATAACATGATTTCTAGTTGAGGTTTTTGTATGTCCTACAACAGTTTTAGATTTTTAACTAGTCTTTTAAACCACAAGCCTTTTTGATGTTAGATCATGCTATTCTGATTGTAGTCCTAGCAAATCTAGTGAGTAAAGATGTTCACACTCTGATCCCACATACTTGAAATTTGCTATCTACTCAATCCCTTTGTTTATTAAAAACTGAAAGGCTTTCTATTAGATATATCTGAGAAGATATCTTAAAATATTCTAGATTACAAGCCGTAGAGTAGGTTTACATCTGTGATAAGTTTTTGTCAGATAGTATAACATCATTTTTAGAAACAACCAAGACATGAATAATGAGCTGGCTCAATAAAATAAGTTTCATCAGGCCCCAGAAAGTCTCACCTGATATTTAGATATTCCACTAAAGGAGTGCATTTGAAAAACAATAAGCCACTACTTAAGAAATATTTCATAAAGAGACAGCACAGAACCAAAGAATTCCAAAGAATCATGGGTTCATTGCTGGCCACTGTGATGCTCAAAGGAACTCTGGAGCGCATTCAATACCTGTTTTAAATCAGGTTTGAGGAATCTGATATAATTGTTTTGTTTTCTTGTAAGTACATTTAAATCTGAAGAATAACTTCCTTGCTGCCAGCTAATTGTTCTCTATGATCTGATAAATAAAGGAAGCTATACTCCTTCTTGCTTAATTTTAATAATAATTTATTAGTCATTTTTAAGTAGTAATTTTAGTAGTAAGTTTTACTTTTACATAATTTAGTAGCTTCAAAGTTTAAATATACCTTACTTTGTTCATTGGAAATATATGCGGCTGAATATGCAGCATATTTAAATTTTCGTCCTTAAAGATATTCATAATCGGCAGCCTCATTCACAAGCATTCACATCCTGATTGTATTTTAACTGAAGCAAAAAAAAAAAAAATCATTATGGCTTCATAAACAATAGCAGCCAACTGAGTCTCAGATACATGCATACCGTAAGCAGAACTTACTGACACAGATAGAACATCCAAAGCAAAGTATCCAAAGTACAGAGTAAGATATTAAGGAGGAACAAAAAAAAAAAAAAATCCCAATTTAAAGTATTTAGCATTTATAACTTGGTTTTTACTAAAAACCTACCCAATGAGAGGCTTTAATCTATGTCATACTTATGTACGATAAGTTTCAGGAAGAGCATAACTTTTTGATGCAAGTGCAGGACTTTTATAGCTTTTTAATTCCAATAATGAACATATAACTGACTAAACCAAAGGCCCAAAACCAGCATGTTGGAAACTTACCAACAGCTATAGGAAGGATTCTTTTTTCCCTGATTCTCTTGAGAAATTCAGATAGTGTCTGTGCACCTCATCTGCCTCTGAAAAATTAATATATGTATTGCAAAGTGTGTTTCATTAATGCCCAAAACCCAGCTGGAGGATTGATTATTACATGCTAATTCCCAGGAGATAGATAATGCAAAAAAATGGTATGAGAAGTAAGATCAAAAAAAATAATAATCATATTTGGTTTGATTTCTAATAGTAACCGTAGTCTGATAATAAGAGTTTTCATTACTATTGAATATATTCATGGGAAAGAAAGTATTACCCGTAAGGAACATACCCAATAAAAAAAATGTGGAAAGTGTGTCCACCAGAAAGCAGACAGTCTCTACTCGTTACAAATATCAGTCCTACTGAAGCTCTGATATTTGTTTTGACTGCCACTGGGTATGGTTTAAGGTCAGATGACAGCTGGTTTACTGCCTTGATTAAAACAAGCACCCAAAATCCATAAGAGTGACCTGAGCATGGTCCTGATGCCCAAAAGTAACATTTAATTCTGAGTCTGGAAATAAACTGAATTAGGACTTCTGTATAACAAAATCAGGACTCAACGAAGAGTTTTCAGCAGAGGAAAGCTTCATCATCACTGCCATTTGGCATATATTAAGCTTATTTAGAGGAGCTAAAAAGACATTTTGGTAGCTATTTATGAATTACAATAATACCCACAGCAACTCAAACTGTGCTGGCTTTTTTTGGTAGTTCATTACAATGCTCCACAGGGGAGATGAAGGTCAACAACAGGCAATTCTAGATAACTGACATGAGTTTTGATGGATGATTTAGCTGTTTTTGAATAAAGCTGCAACCAAGATCAGGAATAGCAGAACTGCAAGCTAACATGAAGCCAGGAAGCCCTTTTCCACACGAAAGAAAATATTTTGTGTGTCCCTGAATTTTTCAATTTGTAGAAGTGATATGAAAGTGTTATTTGTAACAGAAGTGGAACAAGGACTGTCCACTTCCTCAACTATTAGCAAGGCCACAGCCAGGAGGTTGAGGTAAGGGATTATTCTCCTCGAATCAATATTTGTAAAATAACAGTTGCCCAGATCTGCAGGAGCCAGCACAAGTTCTCAGCATAAGTTATTATTACCCAGCTCTTGTTCTATCAATCTAGACGTACACAGTTTACTCTCAAAAAGCATTCCTTAGAAGTTTGGTTTCTTCACCTAGTATGAAAGTTAGGACCCTTTTTCACCAGTTTATGGAGATAATTGACAAGTATAATCTGGATCTGAACTTGGTTTTATTCCTACTGCTTTCTACCAGTCTTAGTTTTGTTGGTTTTCTTTTCCCCCCATCAGAAGTTCTGAATTTTAGTGAATAACTGAAAATATTTTATGGAGTAGGAAATACTTGCAGCAAGTTCTACTTTCACTTCAGCAAACTTTCATTGCTGTGGTTGGGTACATTGCCCATCAACTTCAGAACTGTAATTCTGGTTTGAAATGACAGGGATTTTTTTTTCCCCTCATTTTAGCTAAACTAGAATAAGTAGATTATCCCACTAAATGCTGAGAATTACAGAATTGATGGTGTGAAACTCACACAGACACTGCAGAGTAAGATCCATCAATCAACACTGCTCATATCAGGTTAGGTATAGGCAAACCTATTACCTAGGCACTCTCAAGTCAGTCGAGGCTGATGCACACCAGGTGACATTTTGTTCAGTAGATCAACTCACTAGGAAGACAGAGAAAACCTCCTGATAAGCCTCATTTTCTTCCTTAAGCACAAAGGAAGTCCAGGTAACTATCTGAAGCTAGAAGTAAAGGAGATGAATACCATCCTCTCAGTATGATTTGGAAAGAATGTGACCCCACTCCTCTTAACGTTCACAAGTTACAATGATCAATATAATTGACAGAATTTCATAAATAAGTCCTTTTTTTTTTTTTTTTTTTTTTTTTTTTTTTTTTTTTCAGAAATCCCCAACAAGTGAGAAAATGTAACATAGACCATCACTATCCTAAACAGAACCCCTGGACCATGGGCAGGTATTTTTAGGTAACTGATGCCATAGAGTATTTTCATGATTTATTCCTTGGCAAATGATAAAATAGATCTTATATTCATATTAAAGACCAGAAATAAACTTGCTTATTGTCACAGAAAAATACAAAAAGGTTTGCCCGTAACAATTGTTATTTGTTGCATGTATGTACAGGAAAACATATTAACTGCACCAGTGCCTGGTGATAGTTGAACTGGCACAGGTACTGGATTCAACACAAAGAAATACCCTGGTGTGAATTTATAGCTGGATAGTGTGGAGGATAATTACAGAAAACCTCATAGCACCATTCCATTACAAAGCAGGAGAACGTTTTCAAAATATTCCCGATCTGCCAATTAGTTCATGGTTATTCAAGGTGGAAATTCTCCAACTACTCTCACTAACAAAATGTCATTCTTACGTTTAAACAGATCTAATTATAGTAAAACATCAAAGGTGTACTGGCTGTATCTAGCACCTTATACCAACACACAGTTTAGGTACTGATATTTTAATTGGTTCTCAGTAAGAACCACTAAACCAGTGTGCAGGTAGCAACCTACCTGGACTCTAAGCCTGTCAAATTAGAAAATTCCTTTGTAAATACTCACCCCACTGGCAATTTGCCTGTATATGTGCTTTTTCTAAACAGTAGATAGAAATAACACATACGACTTTAAAAGATCCTGCTGAATAGGTAACAGTCTGACTAGAAGCATCCTTCTCATGTCTGATTATAAAGCTTCAAAAAAGCAAATCATTAAAAATAGGATGTATATAAATATATTGATGTACATATGTATGTTACACCAAGAAGAATAGGAAACATGTTCGCCTTTGAAGGACTAACTGAAAAGACTGGAATCACTGTGTGTATTACAGTGCTTTCCAAAAGAAATGAAAAAAACACCCAGTTTTCTACTGCACATTGCTCAAGTACATTCTTGACGTAGGAAAACATCAAGCAGCTCCAAGGAGCTCTTCCTGTCCATACCAGATCCTAAAAAAAAAAAAAAAAAAAAAACCTTACTGGCCTCCTGTTATTATATTCCCTATATTCCTAGAGGATATTCCCTATTCTCTGCCTTCAGTATAAAGCACACAAAAAAAACAAACAAACAAACAAAAAAAACTTTTAACACCAGTAAGAACCAGATGTTTTCCAGTCTTTTATGAGCTTTACATTAGACCCCTTACATATCTGCCATCTCTCGGTTCTGTTTCCACAAACGCCTGTTGTCACAAACTGAAAACAACAACCCACAGAATCACCACACTGAGGAATTTTCCACTCTTTATAATCAGTTTTATCACATCCTTCATCTTTTACACAGCCAGTCCAGCAGTGAGCACTCGTTAAAGCATGGTACAAACCCTGCACATCAAACACTTATCTAAATACTGCTGCCCAGATCAATGGCCCCCACTGAGACGTTTGTCAATACGAAGCAGTTCAGCACAGTTTAGCATTAGGGTAGCAGATGACATTAATGTGATGGGCCAGCTCTGGCTTCTGTTGGCTTTCCAAGGCTTAGAATTTATTTATTTGTAAACAGAAGAGTTTATTGGTAAAATGGCTACTCTAAATCATTTCCTAATTTGACACTGCTATGAAAAGATACATAAATTCAGTAACAATTCAACACTCTGGGTAGCTTTTGCAACCCACAGCAAAAGAAACAACTGAAGATCCACAGTGATACTTACAATGCCAAAAACTCTTTTTTCATCCTTTATAAATCTATACATAATTGAAAGAAAAAAAAATACATGTAGCTAAGTCACAACAGAAGTTTCACAGCATCCTCGGCACCATCACACATGTTCATGTCACATGTAGCATTCAGTTATACAAAGAGGACTGGAAAATGCAAAGCTGACCTAAAAAATGGTATTCATAAAAAGTAACGGAATCATCAGCTACCTAGTGAAATCAGAAGCAGTATTAATACTTTGCTAAAAGCATCTGGGAGAGGTTGAACTTTCATTAACAACGCTTTAGGCATCACAATAAATAGGTACTGAGAAAACTGAAGTACTGGCTGAAAGTAGAAGCTTGCTCACAGGCTTGAGAAAGGTGCATCTGTTCCTCAAACTTTGTTTTCAGATGTCAAAAATAACTTGGGGAAACTACTTCCCCCATCTCCTGAATACACAGAAGCTGCCTACCTTTGTATAGATCCATCTTCATCCTAAAGGAAGGTCGGGTTAGCTATGAACAAGGGCAATAAATTACAGGGATAAGGGTCAAGTTTAAGGGGCTTTGACACATGCTCCATCAGAAGAGGTGATTTTGCAGCTCCTTCCTGCCTTAAATTCTGTAAAAAACATTAAATAAGTTATGGGAGTGCTTAGGCTCTTTAAGCTTGTCACTACTCTATAATTAATAAGGAGAATTATTTAGAAATAAAATTCCATAAAGTCACATTTGTCTTAGGATAACAACACACTTTTTTTTCTTAAGTTAAACCAATCACATCATTCTTCTTCTGGATTATGACCGCCTGCACAGGAAGTGTACATGAAAGCAATTATTCAGGAAAGTTATTCCAAATCAGTGATTTTAACATATGTGCAAAAGCAAATAAATCACTAATCTCTCTCCTTGAGTAAGTGGGGGGGGGAAAAAAATATATATTTTTTTGAGGTTGGGCTGGACACTAGTTGTATTTTTTTGTTTGTTTGTTTCCTTAATTAAGACAGTTTAACTGAATAGCAGTGAAATCATCCTACTGGCAGCTCCAACTTGACTCTAATTCAGTTGAGAAGTACTTTGTGAAATTGCCTGATTGTGCCTGTTAAATGTCTGAGACACTCATCAGCTCCATAATAAACAAACAAATAGGTTTTAAGAAAAGAAAATCACCACATGCAATTTTCCAACCTCTCAGTTTTAAAGTAACATAATAAATAATCCAGAGCTGAAGAAAGTAATATTTAGCTTTGATCAAGTACTTTGCACAACAGGAAATTATATGGGAAGATATCAGTCTTTCACACAAATTTCTCTTAATATTAGTACTTGCAGCACTTTTGATGTGAATACTCTGCATAGCTCCCTTGCAAGAGTGGTGTGATGTGGCTCTTGGTTTGGAATTTGTTAATAGTAATTGAAGCATGAAAAGCTACCCAATGTGCATATATATATATATATATTTTTTTTTTTTTTGGTCAGAAATTGAGGGATACAATATAACTGTACATTTTAACAGCTCTCAAAAGCAGAAATCCAAAGTCATCTGTCCAATTTGAAAAACTTCCAACAACATGCAGTTCAAAGCGATGTGCTTGGTATGCAAGATTGTTTCTCTACTGCTTCTTTCACACAGCTCTTCAGGTTGTTCGGACCCACTTACAAATACACAGCTTTGCACTTCCTCTTACATCATCTCTGGAGTTCACAAGTTCTGCTTTCACATCAGACCTACAGTGTTACATCTAATTAAAAAGAAACGTATTCAAGTAATAGAAATGCCATGTTATTATGGATATTGCATATGCTCAGTTTCCACTACACACTGTGAATTTAGGACTCCTGAAAGCCACACCAAAAACCAGAAAAAATAGCTAAGTCTAGGTTATTACATGAGGAGGGGTGTTTGGGTTAGGGCATAAGCAAAAAGGCAGTGGAGACAGACCATGCAACATAAAATTACAGCCTTTCTATTCCTCAGGGCATAACACCCCAAACGGTTGTTCCTCCCCTGAAAACACAGTAATGGGAACTGTTGCAAATGTATGCTCTACTAAATCTCATAAAGGCTGTGCTGGAAAAGCTGTAAGCTCTAAGTTTCAAAGGATGCAGAGGCATTTCCTTCATTATACTCCCTCGTGCTCTAGGATATGTACTCTAGAAAGATAACTATCTAAACCATTAATTAAAAAATGAAGCTAAATTTAGTGAAAGAGGAATGTCATTGGCAAAATCACTCCAGCGAGTGAATGACCTGACCATATGTGCAATCACAAGGCAAGAAATTCATTTTTGTGGACCTCTGCTCAATTATTGCAAGCCTGCACACTGTTGTCAGTTCTAAAGGTTAATGCAGTAATGAAAGATGACAATGTCTCCTAAGCGACTGCTGAATGCCCAAGCAGGTATTGCATTGTAAATTAAAGGTGCTCTAGCCAGGCTGAGGAGAGAAAGTTGTCCAAAAATCTCTGCCACAGTCCGTGTAGAGCACTAACTCAACACAACGCCACTACCCCCACGTGTCATGTACAGCCCAGGTGCCCAGACACACAATATGATGGCAAAGCTCTTAACGCAATGTGCTGCCCAAAACTGGGTCAGAAAGTTACATCACTCCACCCATTTCATTGAATTCATCCTGATTTTTCCAGAAAGCAAAACTTCTGGGTATTTGCTTATGTCTAGCATTACTTGGTGTTTTCTAGCATCCAATTTAAACTTTTTGATATGTACTAGATAAAAAAGGAATTAAATTATAAATTAATGACCACCATTCTAATTCCCTTTTTAACAGCTTTTATGGGCCAGTCTGAGCTCACTGATGGCTGTCGTGTCTTTACCTAAAGGTAATATACTCCAGGGACAGACCCAGTTCTGAGGTCCCCAGCATGCCCAAATGCTCCATTAGACACCCACAGAGCACACATGAACATAATACGCATGACAGAGCTCACAGAGGAGGAAAAAATACCCCTTTACCCTCTGGTAAACTCAAGCCTGCTAAAATCTTCATTATGCCATCCATAAATAAAAACTTATATAAAACTAGCATTACTGAATATGCTTTTTATCAGTATTGGTGGTGGTGGTTATAAAATAGTTACTAGTTTTAATAAGAAATGTCTGCATTTGAATCAAAAAGGGACAAAATCTACCCTTCATTGGCTCACAGTTCTGCTTTGACACACCTAATGCTACAGAATTAATGCAAAAATTAAATTGCAGGGATGTGTCCCACCCAGATTTGAGGGTGTTTAAACCACAATCAGAAATATACATCAAGCACTTCTTATGCATCATTAAAGATACTAATAAATATCTTAAAGATGCTGGAATTCAAGGCTCTTCATGTTGGCATGGCTGAAACATCCTGGTGAGATTACTGAGAAGAAAAAAAGACATTAATGATGTTTCTCTGCTCTGGGTAAAGTGACAAACTAGCTGAAAATAAAGCATGTTTAAATGTTTGCTTACCTAAACAACTCAAGATGCTGGCACCCTCACTTGAAGTTTTACTTATTTCTTAGAAGAGCAAAAAGCACAAAGAAAAAAAATCAATGCAAGTATTCTTACTGTAAAATTATGAATAACAAATGTTGTCATTCGGTTTACATAAATTACATGCTGCTCTGGTTAAAAATAAAAGGTACCACACCCATCTACAGTATTGCAAGGGAGAAAAATAGCTGGCAGCATGTGTTTTGGAGGGCACAGCTGGAGCTCTCCCCTCCTGGAAATAAGAGCAAATTTAACTGCCCTAATCCCACCCAGATTAGTAGGAAGCGAGGATTGTTTTCTGGTTTACTTTTAAGCACCAGCGTGATTTTGATCTTTAAGAACAGCATAGTATCATGTAAACAATAGCAGGAGCAAACAGAAGGTTATCGAGTCCCAATCCTTTTGAATTCATGTGGCCTTCTGTTGCCAGAGACACCAAAACACTGATTTGAAAAGAAAGCATCTCTAAATGAATAGCTTCAGGAACATCAAGGGAACTCGCGAATGACTGAACTACTAAAATAAGCCTGCTATTTACAGAAGTACAGGTTTTGTCACCACATTTCTCATTAGGGAGCATTTACTGATGTCCATGACAGCCAAAAAGACACATTCAGGTGCACGGATATGTGACAAGCCTCACAAAGAAAAAATCTCTCATCACAGCAGCCTCATCTGCAGGAGTCCTTCCCTTAAGAATGGTCAGACTCCCACAGCGGCTGTCTGCAAGACTCATTAATCCTTTTCAGATCATTTTATGTGTGGCCATAACATTCTCCTCCTTTTCAGGAACACATGCAGGACTGCATGTGGATATCGCAAGTGACAAACAGCTACCAAAGCTGCATCACTTCAGGTTTTTTAAATTAACTATTTAGTTATTCTAGCTTTCATTCCTAGATTTTTCAGTAGCGTGAAAGAGTTTTCATCTTTCCTTGTGCCTGGGATTGCAGAAAATGGTGCTGAAATGAAACATCCCTTAAATGTTCTTAATTTGGAGGAGTATAAAATAGAGCAAGTATTCTGACCAAAAGTTTTTGGAGCATCCAGATGTGTTGGTAATTCTGGCGTATGAAAAGCATCAGGAAAGTAAGTGAATATAAAAGATGTTTTATTACCTAAGCCTCTAAACTGTCCTATCACATTGTCAACGTCTGTGTTCCGTGTCATTTGTTACCACACTTTTTCCTTCACATTCATACATCAGAAATGGAATTTAGTTTTATTTGGGACCCAGTAAACACCAACATGGGCACAACCTGAAGTGCCACCTGAGAGGAACTGATGAAGCCTGGTGGTAAACACAAACTCACTTCCTACGAGCTATCATTTAAGCAAACTGAACACACTGGATTGAGAAATAAAAAACTGACCTCAGTACATATAAAGGGGGTATGTGTGGTGATGGGGTGTTATTATTGTCTTGTTGCTTTCTGCTTTAGGTATTCCATGTTTCGTATTACTTTTTTAATCTTTATGCAGGTTAAAAAAGCCAAGCCACCTTTCACTGCCTCCACCACTTACAACATCCTTTTCATTGCTTATGTTTCTCTCTTAAATACCAGAGGCTGATGGAGGATAACAGTCATGTTTAAAATAATCCATATTTTACACTCTTGTCATTCTGCTGCTGGATCAAGGTCAGAGCAGGAAATCCTGCTCACAGCCCCTGCATGCTCTGGGCTCTTGCAGATGGAGCAACTGGAGTCAGAGCCCACATACCACACCAAGCAGATGCACTTATAGTCCCAGCTGGCAGAAAAGGGTCCTTCTGGTCTGTTTTTGCAGGAGAAAGGTTTTAAGTTCTTCCTTTGCTACACACAGCTCACAGCTTGCAGACAGAAAGGCTAGCTCTTAAAAAATAAAGAAATGAAATAAAATCTGTGGCATAGAAAAATGTCTAGCAGAACTGATCTATGTTATATCAATGCTTAAATTTCTTTAAAATGTCCTGAGAAAGTAACAAAGGTATTATTTTCTGTCGCATGTGCATAGTTTAGTTAGTACTATGACAGACCCATACAGTATTTTCAGTCAGCATCACAATTTTGGCTATTCCAAGCAGATAAATTCTGCTTTCTAAACCCCTCACCACAACATGGCTTTTCAGTGAAGCTAGGTGTTTCTGCAGCAGAAGAAGCAGCCTCTCATGGGCAAAACCAAAGCAGAAACCGAAGTGTAATCCAGCACACGAAAATGCAGGAAAACTACATTTCTGACCTCCTTTTGGAAGACAGTGATAGACCTGAGCCTAGTCAGACTGCAAACCACAGGTTTTACAGTTATTGAAAAGCCTAAAAAAGGCACTAAAATCCCAAATAATTATGAAGTGATTAATATTATAAGTATCTAATTGTTACCCAGAGGGTAATACATTTTTAAGTTAATGAAATTGATCAAATCTTTCATATTTAATTCATGGTCTTCTTTATCTAGCATCCTATAAGAAGCTGCAAAACCTTCACATGCACCCTAAAACTGTATAAAATATCCTGTGTCAGTTTGGATTAACAGTGAAATGGCAAACTTCTACATCTAAACTATTTTGCTATAATCATATATTTGCATATTTGCAAAGCATGCGACTAACAAAACAGAAAATAAAAGTCAGTTTATATCACGGTGGAAAAACCTCCAAGTAAGTTCCAGTTAAACTACCACTCAACCTTTTACTTTTTCCTACTACAAAATACACTAATTTTATCACTTTCACAAGACCTTCAACTCCATTCTTACTTAAATAGAGCAATCCTCCAACAAAATATTGTCCTTTACTTGTAAGCCTCTATCTGCCAGTAGCAGATTATATCACAACCACTTTTTAAATAATACTTAAAGGTCAAACCAAAAAGGCACAGAGACTGTTGAACATCTTGTAAAATTCAAACAAGGCACTGTAGAAGCCACAGGGGGGTAGTTGCTAAAATGATTGAGCACTTTTTAACATATTTATTCAATGATTACCAGGGGCACAATGTAATCCAGTTCCAATGGAAGCCCATGGGAAGGGAAAACTCTGCTGAAAATTAATTAAGAAATTCTTCCAAGTTTCTTCCTCATCTGTTTTCAAACCAAACGAAGGAAAAGTTATATAGCTCAGAATCTCAGAACACATCTAAACTATAGTTTGTTATAAAAATGTCTAAACTAGCTTAAAATTGTTCCAGGTACTCAAAGAAACCCTTACCAAGGACATGGATTTTTCCAATTTAGACCTGGGCAATTTACCATTGTAAAACTTCAGCAGCACCTGATTGAGGCTGACTAATCTACATGGGGAGGTTGCAAAAAATACAAGCATTAAGTTATAATCCCTTTCCTATTGAGGTTTTCAGCACAGGTATTTTTCCTGTTTTATGTCATATATTGGTTCAGAGTGCAAGGGACCTTCAGAAAGCATACAGGCCAACCTGCTGGTCAAGGTGTCAACACGTAATGCACCAAAGTTGCTCTGGGCTCTACACAGGCCAGTAGTCATGGCCTGCAATGCCCAATTTTAGGTGTCCAGTCTACAATAATCATCCCTAAAACCATAAATCCCTGCACTGTGCATAAAGAACATGAAGCACATGAAAAGAAATTTCAAAGCCAGCAGTGATTGAGAGGGGTGTCCTGAAGTCAGCACCTTGCCCTTTTGTTAGAAATATGGCAATTTCTGAGAAGAAACTTTACGATCTGCTTTCTCACTGCATGGGTAATTGCTCTGATCTGGAGGCAGGTACCTAAGTGGCAGACATTTTTCCCATCACACACAAAATAAAAGGCACTTTGAGAAGCTGTACCTTGCTGTAATGCCGCGTACCATGCTGAACCTGCTGGTACACAAGGGTGTGTGCAGAAGAGCCACCAGCCCTCACAGGGCAGCAGCCAAGCTCCTCCGCCCTCACAAAATGGCGCCCAGAAATTCCGGATGCCACAGGTTAGGAGACAGCACTGGGAGGCATGGACAGGTTTTGCCTTAACTTCTCCACCTTGGCGATCCAGTCCTCATTCAGATCACTAATTCTGAGTTTTATTCTGAAGTACCAGTTACAAGCATGCTTAAGCAGCCTTTCTTAAACCAGTTTAAACAGATTTTTAAGTACTGTCCAGAAGTATACTCTTTACTTGTAATGGTAAGGAGAGAAAAAGCCTTCATCACAATTATGTTCTTCATTTGAAAGCGAAACGTAAACCCTAAAGAAAAAATAGAAAAGGGACAGTATGGGAAAAAAAAAAAAAAAAAATTGAAAAGCAAAACTCGTCTTCAATTATCACTGCCACATGAAGGAACAATTCAAAACCACCTCCATACTGGACACAAACACTAAATGCAGGCATGTGGGCCTATATGCAAGTATTTGAATTTATGCATATTGGGTATACAAACGTTATTGCCATTGTTTACTGACAAATCACTTTCACGTGTATCATTTCTGTCACAGCAGAGCTATGTTGCACTTGCCTCAGGGGTAAATGCCTCTAGACAGAGGGACTTTTACACACTACTTTCTTCACAATCCTTTCCAGTGGTGTGTTGGGGAATTTCTGTTGGGTAACATTTTACCAGTCTTCACAGACTCACCACTGCTTCTGGAGTGCCCTGCACTGAGTTTGATTGATAAGTTAATTATTGTGCCAGCATTATCTCAGAACACTACAACCTTCTGAATAGCTTGTCGTTATCACGGGTACTGAGGTAGTATTGACTGTCTAAACACCGGCAGAAACAATCTTCTTATTCTCAGAAAATTAAATAAAGAAGTTCCTACTCATTGTCAATCTCCAAGAGAGAAATTCTCTCCTTACAGATCCTAAATACACAAAATCTATCTTAGTCAAAAAGCATCAGAAATACCTAGTTTTTGGATCACATGGCCTCCACTCACACAAGCTTTCAGTCTAAAGCAAGCAAGACAAGTAACTGATCCATAAATTAAGGCTTTTCTGATGCCCACCAGACCAGGTTTGATGTTGATACCAAGACCTCCATGTCCTCCTGGGAGCTTCCCAAGTGGGGTTAATAAAACCACTGGCTGTAGCTACGAGCATCCTATGAGCCCAGCAAAAGAACATGCATTTCTAACAGCTCAGACTTGGCCAGCTGACATCATACAACACTCACACAGAACTAGAATCTGCATTAAATTAAAAATCCACAAGTGACATTTTGATTAGTAATTCACATCAGTGTCAAAATCTGATGAAAGTTAAGGGAAACTTACGCTGTCATTTTAAAGGTGTTTCTTCTGGGAAGAAAATGGGTGATCAATATTTTCTACATCAGTTCTAGATTGCCTGACTATACTTAAGCAATAACTATTTAAAAGTCACTAACAGGTAACCTACATTTGTATCCTTTTTAAGGAGTTAGATCTAAAGCTTGTTTCTTTTTGTAATTTGGATAATTCTCTCTCTCTATTTTTTTTTTTTGGAGGGGGCCCCTAGGGGTTAATTCTTATTTGCTGGGTACGCACACCAACTCTAGCACACCTGACAGGTAACTCACATTAAAGCACAGCATAGTAGATATACACAAGTCTGTGCATGGTTGCCACATTTTCTTCCTATAACCTTTACAGTGCATTTCTTGTTCCATGAGATGTTAATTCTCGGTAAAAACAATCCAAAATCAGTTATTGCTGGTTACTGCACTCCCAAAAAAAAACATTTTACAAGTTGCCAGTTTCTTGTGAATGAAGTTCTGTTGAAATGAGTGAACTACAAACTTTAGAAGCACTTCATTGCTTCGGGCAAATCTACTGCATGGTTCAACATCACCGCTTACTCGCAAGGATCTTTATGAGGAAAATTCCCTCAATATGCTGGCTGACTTTGCTATGCTAGGCCCCATATGCACATTAATCATGTAGCTTAATCTAGTTCTCTTCTGACCTTGATTTAGTAAAACCACAATATTACAAAGAAATTAGGTCCTCTGGAGGTACTTTATCAGACTTAAAAATCTTTATTGCTACCTTACTTTTTCCACCTTGTAGAAGGATTGAAAGGTTATTGGATATTTTGCTCATATTCTGCCTTTCACACTTTATCACATCTTTCTTGTCTCTGGTTATGAGCTGTTTTCAGCCAAACATTTGTAGTCTTTTTATTTCTTTAATGGTTTCAAAATAGTCTTGCGAAAAATATTTATTTTCTTTGAGGTATTCATTAAAAGACTCAATTACAGGTAAGCATACTTTAAAAAAAAAAAAAAAAGAAAAAAAGACTAAAGGCACTTAACCAGGTCACAAGCTATTCCCATGGTAACCTTTCTTTGGCATGTTCAGCATTAACACAGACTTTCCTTATCTTGAAGATTTTTGTGTTAAGAATAGGAAGAAGAATCTGCTTGTTAATTAAAAGACAAATATTCAACTATACCCTAACCCTGCTTTCATCAGTACATTTAACCAAAAAAGCATCTGCTCAAAGGGAAAGGAGCAATGCAACAGGTTCACATGGGACATGAGCTATCATGACCTGCAAAACAAGTCCTTATAAGCACTACATATAAAACCCATGGAAAGAGCAATTAGAATGGATTAGACACGAATGGAGCATTTCTTAACCCTAGGTGTTTCAATTAACCCAAATCCCTTCTCATACAGCAGCTAAAGATGCCACAGAGACCAGACCAGCTGATGTGCTGTAGAGGCAGCTCTGCTGCCCTTCTACTGAAGCCATCCCTGGTGCTCAGCCTGTTTGCTAAGGATTTATGTAACAGAGGGGCGCAGAGCCATTAAAATGCTTTTAAAAAAGTCAGACTAGGCTCTACTTACTTTATTTTTTTGACCTTTTGGTGATGGATGTGAACTGAGAGATGCTAAGGTTTGCCCTTCCATGATGATAATCCTCTCGGAAGCCCGACCAGTATTCCTCCTTGCCCCAGGCAGGTGACAGTTGCCGTGATGACACGCAGTGTCACACTATCAAAGTCAGACGGCTTAATCTTGGCACTGGAGGGCAATCCTTAGGCTAGAATCAGTACTGTTTAAGCCCTTTGTATGTTCCAAATGCTTTACTCCAGAGGTTTATCCATTATTAAGTACAGAGGGTACCAATCCCATACAGAAGCATTCCAGTTCACCTGGATGATCTGTCACCTACAGCCATAACAGAAAAGCTATGGGAGAGATGCCAAGGACTCCAACTATTGAAAACAGGGGCCAGAGAAGCATGCCAGAGTAAAGGGAAGGGTACAGTAAGAAGTTGAACCAGCTTACACTGATTATAATTACTCTGAAGCACTGATTTTAACCTTACAGTTTTTCTATTATGTCTGGCACTTTGCCTCAAAAATTGTCCAGTTCCACAGCCTCTTTCCCTCCATCTTGTTAACCTTTTGCTAGACAAATTACACTTGCATGGAAGCTCTGAGGTCCAAGTAATACTGCTTCAGGTCCCCATGAATATTGAATTTGATGGTTTTTATCTCAGCATTAACTCAAGTGAGATGTGCTCAGAAGCTAAGGGAGGATGGCTGATGTTGCTGTAGCAAGACAGTAAACCAGAAAGATTAACATGGAGAAGCAAAACATAGCTGTGAGGTCAGAAAGCCTAGATCATTTCTGAAGTGCTGGTCAGCTGAGACCTGGTTCTGCTAGACAAGCAGTGTTTATGCTTTTTCCCTTCTCCTTCAAACAGCATCCATGTGAGTACTTTCACTGCAAAACTGAGGCAGCCTTCAATCCATGAGCTGCAGCCACATTTAAGAAAACCTTGTTTATAATATGCTTCATATACATCCAGTTCAGAAGATACCCCTCACTACAACGCACTCGTTTCAGTTTCTGGTACTTACATATTTCAAAATGCACCTGCCTACACCATTCCATTTGCACTAAATAAAAGAAGCATCATCAAATACATACGCTATTTCAGCATACTTCTTTCAGCAACCCCAAAACAAACATTCACACAAAAAGTGAATGTGCTTTTAAACACATCAAGATCCAAACCAGGTCCTGCAAAAGCTAGGGGTAAACAGCATTAAGATATCACAAATGCTGTTGCTATTATTTAGATTTCTCTTTAGCACTGTGTACACAAAGAGAACAACACAATCCTTTTTGTTATATCTGCAAATAAGTACATTCCCAGTTTATATTTACTGTATTGATAGTATTTGAAAATTCTCATACATATTCACGAGGGTAATTAAGCAGTGGCATAACAGAAGTTTTATAAATACCAATTATCAACTGATATTATTCCCAGAAGTAACTTCTAAAATCTGGGGCACCACATTTGACTACGTTTTAGTAGTGCTGTGTAGTTTTCCTACTTTTTTCCCCCCCATCTAAATGTAGATTGCTTAGCTATGATCTCAATTCAAATTGCTATGATGAACACAAGTTGGGGCTTTTCATGACCAGTATGTCTCCTCTAGCAATTCAAGAGAAAACCTGGCACTATAGCTAAGACTGGGAATACATAGGAGTTGCCCGCCTGCCATTTGAAAGGGAAGCACCAGCAAGCACAAAACTTGTACCATAATTACATCAAACAGCACAGCCATAAAGTATTCTACAACACCATACACTGAAATTGTTTACTTGCATGCACTTGAAAAACCTCAGCCTTCTACTAAAACTGAACGTTAGCTGCTGCAGCTGGACCTTCCATCTGTATTTTCGTAAAAGATAACAAAAAGTATGCCTTCATTCACTTGCATCTCTTAAAATAGTTGGAAATTCAACAGGATGTTTTGATAAGTTTTACCTGAAAACCATTCCAATTTTGTCCTGACAGTCCAATGGTGGTAATAATTCCAGTTACTAATTTATTAGAAAATCTTCAGAAGTTCTCCTTCACATACAAATATAAATGCAGTTGACAAAAATGCAGGTACAAATGCAATGCCATTTAGTAGTTTAACAGTGCTCAAATCAGAAGCCAAGTAAGTAATGTCAGACTCATATAAAGTTTGTTTTGTTGAAGGCTCTTGAAAAGTTGGTGCTAGCAATAAAGAGCTCAACACCTCAGATGCAATTCAGTGGTAAGTCCCAGAACTAATTAAAGTTTGTTTTGTTGGAAGTTGTGTGTATTGTTTTCCTTTTTAGGTCATGGTCCTGCAATGCAATCCTACAAATCTGCGATGCAAGTTATTTTCTAGCTCCAGGCTGTTATAAGTTGCCCCCTTAATTTTTCAGAAAGCATCGTATTAACCATAGAAAGGAATTTATTGAGTAAGCCAACTGCAAGCAAAACAGCGCTGGGCGGCCGGGGAGTCTCGGCTCCGCCAACGGCGTGCACCTCACCCCCGCCAGGATCCCTTTTTATATCTTGGTAATTCCGGGATTACGCAGCACATCCTGGTATATTCTGCGACTGCACGTTCTGTTGCTAGGGGGTCGTCTCTGTCCCTCTGTTGGTTGTGAAGATGAAGGCCGTAGTCTTCCTCGGTGTTGTGGTTCAACTTCTTTTTTTATTTCGTCATGTTGGCCCAGCGTGAGACAGGAAGGCAGGATGTTGATACACTAGCAACTTATCAGGAGATGGTTACATGAGCTTTGCAGCAGTGTCTTTGAACAAAAGAGGCAACTGAGATGCAGAAGGAGAGAAGGGGAAGGGATTCTCTTTTTTGTTACATTAAGCAAAAGAATTGTCATAGTGTCTAGCCAAGCATTATACAGCTCCTTACTTCAGCAGGGAGCTTTCGCAACTCCCGCTCCTCAAACAGAACTCCTTGTTTTTATAATACAAAAGACAATGAACAAACATTTATTGTGTATTATACAGGCCAAACAGCATTCTTGGAGAAACCTGGGGACGCTGTAGGTCCCAGGGCCAAGCTAAAGCCACAGACAAGCTCTAGACCCAGGTATCAGTAAATTGCTTCCTCTGTTGTTCCTTCTACAGCCCTCCCATCTCAGCATCTCCTTGGCAATTAGGCAAAACTGTTCAGCAGCCTAAAACCTTCCTACCCAGTCAATATAACACCAAATTTAAAGTTCTAGTATAACTATTCAAATTTATTCCTTCTTTTTAGGTGACATGCTGTGTTATTTCACTGATTTAAGCCAAGTCTCATTATCCCACAGTAAAAGCTCGTTGAAAACAGCGACAACTCTGCCATAGTTCAGTGTACAATTGCAATAGTCCACTTCCCATCCTTCATTACGCTGCCAACTACGTGCCAAGCGATGAACTACACTGGGGAGCTCAGTTAATTAGCTAATACAACAAACCAGTTGCACTAATACTGTTTACTGCCAGGCAGCTGAAGTATTCATGGCTGGCAAAAAAGGACAGATGTCTGGACACAGACAGGTGGATAGAGACCACAGGGGATGGGAGTATTTAATTTTTGGCAGCAGGAACAGCTCATATGGACCTGCAGGGCTGGGGCAACATCAGCCTGTGGGCTTCAAGCAGATGGGGACAGGGCCTCTCCACAAGCACCCTGCATCAATCCACCACAACCCAGATGTATGCAGTGTTGCATCGACCCAGGAAATGCTGAATGAACTGCAGGCAAGGGGGAGGCAGAAGGTAATAACCAGAATGGAAAACACCATATGAAAGTGTTGAATGCAACCGAGACCAAGACTGAGGGTTGAAAAATACACTTCACTAATTCTGGTCATCACGGCACCTGCCTTTCATCAGGGAGTGACAATTCCTCTTTTAATAGGCTGAGAAACTATCGTTTTACATCCCTACTGCATGGAGCAGCCCCCTGATAATTCACCTTGAATCACCTTAAAGAACGGCTTCTCTCCATACAAAGGATTTCCTTTAGGATTTAAAGGGGTTTTATTTTTTAAAGTCTTTTCCTTCCCCACTCTGCAGATGGGCTATGAAGCAGTCCTTAACTGCATAACCACCACCACCCAGCTGCCCACCTCAGTTAGTGGGCTTTGGATTCAAAATAAATAACAAATTGCTTAGGCCACTGCAACTTCACCATTTCCTAAGTTTTGGTGTTTTGACTCAACAACTTAATAAACAATCTGAAACAGTTTTTGTTTCTTATCTATTACCACTACACATTTACTTCAAGCCACAGTATTGCTTCTTGATAAATGTGTATTCCTGGTAGTTTATCAGTGATTATAAGAGATTACCAGTCTATAACGTAGTGACATTACGGATAAAAAAAGAGTTTCCTAGTAATTACTAACCTCATATCAAATTAGTGACACACACATTACCTAGATATGATTGACTTTAATGAGTCTTTTCATATCTGAAGGGCCAGAGATATCTAAAAAATATTTTTTTTCTTAATGTTAGTATGAGTGCATAAACAGCATCTCTAAGAAAATTAGTAGCTATGGCCACAGAAACTAGGAGAAGCATCAGAACCACGAGGGATCCCCTGTGCATCTTCTAAAAGCAGGGTCAGTTTGGACTGATTTCAATGACAACAGGCTTGATATTTAACCCAACAGAGAAGTGGTATTATGGTGCAGTCACCTCCTCTCTCCTTTGCTACCACCGAATGCCTCCTAAGGAGGGTATGAACAGTGGTGAAGGGTAGGTAAGAAACAAGAGGCACAAGTGACAGATACATTTCTACCTAGTTTCTCACCGTTTTTATGCATCTCCTGCTGTGCCCCCTATGCAGGGAGTGTTCTCCCCAAACAAACCCACTCTCCTGCAGACCCTTCCCAAGATGTTCCTGGGCTTTTGTAGCAGAATAAGTCTAACTAAGCAGTTTAAGGAGTCACCTTTAGAGATAATGCATACATATGACATTTATCTCCTTTTCCCCACATCCTTCCAGAGTTTAATCCTTTAAGATTATAAAATTTCTAAGAAAAGACTAAATTCATGAAGGCTTTGGCATCTCCATGCCTTAATTTCAGTTGGTCGCTAGACACCACTACCAGAATAAAGCAGCATCAAGCCTCTACAGCAGCCTTGTACTCCTATTCAGCAGCCACAGC
The DNA here is from genome assembly GCF_047663525.1 of Anas platyrhynchos. Classification (NCBI taxonomy): domain Eukaryota; kingdom Metazoa; phylum Chordata; class Aves; order Anseriformes; family Anatidae; genus Anas; species Anas platyrhynchos. The sequence goes on along the minus strand of NC_092593.1, from coordinate 33,886,667 downwards.
GACGAAGAATTTCATCTACAGCATTCCCACAAGACAGGATCTACACCTAAGCACCTGCTTTTGTTAGCACAGCTTTTCGTATAAAGCACTTCTCAACTGAACACTGGTGCCTCTGCTATTCAGAGACAATTGACAGCCTGATGGTAAGCTATTTCCACAGTTAGCTAAATTATATTTACCCAAAAATAGAGTGCAATCCCCTTTCAACAGGGCTTGTACTTTGAGAGCCATCATGATTCATACCTTTTCCTCAAGATATTTTGAGTACATTATGGCATATGAAGTATTAGAAGGATTTTTCTGTCTAGCGAATTAACTGATAGTTACCTTTGCTCTTTCAAGCTGTTTTGTTGGTTGTTTTTCTTTTTCAGATGAGTCATTTAAGTTCCTTCAACAATCACACAACCAGATGAAGCCGATTTTGAGCAGTTAATGCCCCCCATTCTGTCCTTGTAAGCTACCCTCAGTGCAAATACCACATCACCCCAGTGGATTTGACAGCGTTCTCCTCCAAGACCAGATCTAACGCATAAGTTTTGTTGTGATTTTCATTAGAGGATCAATTATTTTCCAGGATCTCCTAGTTTCAAAACACCCCACCAGTTCTCAGCAGTAGATAGTTATAAACAAGAACAGAATAAGATCTGCTGATTAGATACTGCAATTTATCAACATAAATGCTTTAACACTTTGGTCTCAAAATTCAGTAGGCAAACACCTCATGATTCTTGCCATGATTTTAGAGAGAGTTGTCCTCTGTAATTTCAAGTTATCAGCCAAGTAGATGTACCAAAAGGTTATGCATGTCCTTGAGGTCAGTCTTAAGGACACCTGAAAAATTCAACAGGAAATTTCTGCAGATGCATTCATTTGTGTTTTGCTGCAGGCACAAGAGCACTGTATTTTCTAACAAGTCAACGCAAGCTGAACCAAAATTAGCAAATTGTCTGATATGACAAAACCAAGTTGAACACTCGCCTTCAGGAGCAGAAAGCTAGCAAAGCTAATAATACCATTTACCCTGCTGCTAAATCTGTTGTGGCATACCATAGATGGTTCGTTTTAAGTAAAAAAATATTATGAAAGCTTTAAAAAAATTTCCAAGTATCTGTTTTTTGCAGCTCACTCCCCCCGTACTCCTCTACCGGGTTAATACTGACTAACAGGTACATTCCTGAGATCTCCTACTGCTCCTTGTTGAGTTCAGCTGGCCAGGTAGAGAGATGAAAGATGATTCAAGGCAAGAGTAAACCTCAAAAAGCATACACTGAGTGATATTTATACTTTACTAGAGCTAGTGGAGCAAAATTTCCGAAGTCAATACTAGTCAGGCATTTCCCAGATAACAGACGTCTCATCCAACTCTCCTGCAGAAATAGCAGCACAGCTGCGTCCCCAGAGCAGACACCATTGTGGAGACAGGAGCATCACGTCACCACTGGGAGAAGCACAAGAGGAGCATGTTCCTGGCAACGCAACAGAGCTGTGTGGGGCTGGACTCATACTGTTTACATCCCTGCCTGACTTGATAGTGCTGATTAAACAATATTTTGACAAGCCTCTTATTTCAATGAAAAATTTATTTCTGTCTCTCAAGGAGACAAAAACCTATGTAGGATGCCACCGTCTCACTTGCACAGCTATTTGGTTCAGTCCAAAAAGGACTGTGGTACATTGGTTTGGGGTGTTTTGTTTTTGATTGCACCAATGAATAAGCATATTTTTAAAGGTCAGTTCTGGCAGCTGCAGAGCAATTCACCTGGAGCTGAATGTGGCCATTGGCCTGGAGCTGTCAGATCAGGGAAACAAACAGTGCACCCTTGATAGTACTTCTGCTTGAAGCAGTGTTCACAGGCACCCTTCCGTACCTTAAATTGTTCCCTTTCGTGAAAAACTTGCTACTGTGGGAAGTTACATTCCTCCTGATCTAGATTCCTAAAAGCAACTGAGGCCACGAGTGTACAAGCCCAGCAGCCTCAGGGGAGTCCTGAGAAGTGGCAAACACGATGAAGCTTTTCCACGTTTCATTCTGCAAAAACAGCAGCTGCAAAACTAGAGACTACTGCTATATGTCATTTCTGAAATAACAATCCCGACTGCTTTGTCGCAAAGATATGATGTGCAAACCCTTCTTGAATTCTAACAAATTTCTTTTTGAAGCTTGCACTGGAACCAAAGCTATATTTCAACCAGCACAATCTGCCCTGCTTTTCATGCACACATCATATAGACAGCACGTATGTACACATGAGGTTGTGTTTCAAGTCAAAGCAATACAAGTTCGTTATAGAATAGCATGCAGTACATCATTAAGTCCTTTCCTACCCTTTGTTTACAGAGATTATTTTGATATGTTATTTCAGATACAACTGGCTGTCACAAGTTTTACACCAAGTGTTGGGAGGTTAAGCTTTAGACCAGGTTATTGTTTCCCAAATTAAAAGCACAGTCTGCCAAATTCATCTGTTCCTTTCTTGAAATTCCACCTCATCAGGGCATTTTCTTCAACTTGTCAGAAGAACTACAGGTTAAATATTAGCAGACTTAAAATCTTGTATTTATAACATCCTCTATTATGTACTTTTTTCCCCACTCTTGTGTATTTTGCTTCAGCTCATTACACACATCAACACAATAAAACTGTATGAGATATTGCTATATATAGTGAACATTTTTTTTCTCCACAAAGAATGCTAATGTGTTTTCAGGATGGAAAGCTGTTAGAAAATATGATGTAGAGGCACAGGGTTTGTTTCTTTTCTTTTTGTTTTTTTTTTTTTTTAGATGCACTACAAGCTCCCACTCTAAAACTCTCAACTTGTCAAAATTAGATGATTTTCTCAACACTTTGCACATTTTACTTTGCCAAGTTCAGCTGAAATTTTTATTTTTACACTCAGTGGCATTTTGGGTTTCATAAACATGCAGTTAGGTAGGTAAGATGTTACAAGTCATCTACCTAAAATTGTTGGCCATCAAGCTAGGCTACAGAAGAAGGATCCCTTTTTGACACAGGACTAAAATAGTGTAAAACAAAATCAAATCCATAGAAAGACAGGGTTTGATTCTGACTTGCCATAACCAGAATACGAGAAGTAGCACACCAATCTGTTCGGGTTACAAGAGGAAAGAAAGGAGAATTATCTTCCAGTTCAGACACAGATCTCCAGGGGATTCAGTGCCTTGACAGACGCGTGGCAGCAGACACTCACCACCCCTTGCTCAGCCCCATGGACAAACCATCCCAGTGGCAGGTCCGTTTGACTTTCATCACCTCAGGGACCATGACAGTTGCAGATCAGCATTTTTAGGTAAACTGGTTAAATTTTCCAAACACAAGCAGAAAAATGCAATCATCCCATAAGTGCTTCACGATCAGATTTGACAGCCCTCTCCGGAGATGCGCCAACAACCACCAAGGACTTCAATTACAGTACAGAGAAAACGCTTTCAGTATTTTTGCTGCATGTACATCAGAGCCACAAGCTACTAGAGGTTCAAGTAGTTTTTATCACCACCACTGCAATACAGTACTTCACAGAACTGGATCACAGCTGCAGAAGCCCACTTGGACTTTGTATTTTGGGCATTCAGAGTCCAGTTATAAAGTCATAGCCCCAAAACATAGCGCCCAAGTCTAGGTATGGCTCTATTCATGTCTGCTCATCTCAGTCCCTTGGTGTAGAGTCAAATGATTTAGATCTACAGCTTTTATGCTACTACATAAAAATATTTCCGGTATCTAACAGAAGTTAGCCAACAACTACCACTTAAATGGCGACCTTTTTTCCTTTCACCATAATAAAGGAAATTACTTACTTAAAATGAACCCAGAGGATCAGAGTACTTGATGCCAGGATCTTAACCTGGCCAGTTTTGAAGTGATCCCTTTAAGTCAAGGGGGCTCTGGTTTTTAGTTTATGGTTCACGTCCATCCCTGCTATTCTCATCCATAATGCTGACACATTGCCAGATTCATAAAAGGGATCATTTTAACACGTGCTAGAAAAATAGATGGCAAAGCACTGATGTTGCAATAACTGACAGAACGTTCTGTATTCCTCAGCTGCAGAATAACATTATTTTTGGAGAGCAATAGATCTGGCCATCACCAAAAGTGGAACGTATAAAAATGCTGAACCTCTAGTTTGTTTTATTAAATCCAATCCAATAGGAAGCTGTGTATTGTGATGTAGATTTCCTGCAAAATACCTCAGTGCAAAAGCACAGCGTAATCAATCTCTACTCTTGTACTCGATATGTGGTTCTGGCACAATATTCATGATTGCTGATAGCTTATTCATCTCATTTTTAAGATGGAATTAGAGAATCACAACCTGGCATCCTGTCTGAGCATGAAAGCAGATGACTTCAAAAAGCTTTCAAGTCTGGAGGAATGTCTCCCCCGAGAAAGAAGGCCACTATGCTATCATTATGCTTAAATCTCATTTAAAGGGAAAAGACGAAGCACATCATTTATGCAAATGAGATATCCTAAAACAGACGCCAAGAATGTATTTAGTCCATCTTAAATCCTAACCGTTTAATCCTTGTTAATTTAGATCTAATTATTACAGAAAAATGAACAATAAAACTCATTATACAAGCACAGTTTCCACCTTTTTATGATGTTATGCTTACCCCTCCCCTGCTCCTCTGGGTCCTCACATACAGGGCGGCGTTACAGCTGTCGGCATCCCTTGTCCTTTGCCAGGAGGAAGATGATGCCCACATGGATGGTTTGTTCTTCCTCACTCTAGCATCCACTCCGTGGATCAATTGGGGAAATCGCAGCTGCAGCCACGCCAGGTGAAACAAAGCTGCAGACAGCTCAGGAAGAGTTCACACCAGGCACGCCTGGCAAGCCTCCATCTCAAGGCCTTGCAAACAGAGTGCAAAGTGGCAGTAACACACTGCAGGGCTCCACACTCGCACCATACACGCAGCCTGAGCAACACTTGCATGAAGCGTGGAGAAGGCACAGAGCAAAGCAGCTACAACCTACTCACATGACTTCCCAAGGCTGACGCCTTCAAGGCATTTCCCCACAGCACGAACTCGATGCTCACACCAGGGCAGAGAAACTCCCAGTAACACCAGCAGCACTGCCCGAGTCAAACAGCACAGAGCACGCTTCTTGGCCTTGCATTTAAATACAGGAACATCTCTTTGCCAAGCTGTAATGCAATTCTAAAACAAAACAGGTAAACAGAGGACTTCATCTAAACACGAGAAAATCTACTTCGATTTTTTTAGATAAAAAATAATGAGCTCCATGCTTGGGCTTGATTTCAACCCACAAAGCTACTTTTGTTTCACTGCAGGTTTGACAAGTACTTAAGGTCAGAAGTTACCTACTGTGAGAAAAGCTTTTTTTAAGAACATTCTTTTATTATACATTCAATGAGAGGAGTAGAGCACATTTTACTAGCAGACATTTTAGCATTTCAACAGCAAGAGGAGTGAACTGTAACACTTGGCTGCACACAGCCCCCACGGCTGCTTGCTGTTGTATTTATCCGTGATGCTTAGATGACTCCAGCACTGCGACAGAGTCTTGCACTCTGTAACTCGTGTGTATTCTAATGCACTATGATCTCCAGGCGTACAAACACAGCGTGCAATTCAGATGAGGACCTTTCCTACAGTTGAAAGGGGAAAAAAAAGGTACAGATGCTTCCCCTCTATAGAGCTACCTTCAAATACTTTGTGAAAAGCACATTGAGTAAGGAGAGCAAGGCATTCTTTTAAAGGCAAGAACCTGCAGAACACAGGAGCAAGCGTAACAATTAAAACATGAGAACTGATAAAGACAAGTGATGCAGTGAAGAAAACCAAAGTTCCTTTCAATTGAAAAAAGACAGTAATAGCATAATAGCCAAATTTTCAAGTAATTAAGTACAATGCACTTTTCCTGCATACTAAATGTAATCCAGAAACATGAGTATACCTAGATTAAATCTCATCTATTTGTCTTTCCTTTCAGTATTTTCATTTTATCATTTCTCCTACATTTTGCCTTTTCTTCTGCTTTCTGTTCCAGAAAATCTCAGAGCTCAGCAATGTTACACTTGCTGCAGCACTACAGCGCTTTGCTGAACATGGCCTCAATAGGAGCCAAGTCAAAATCTAAATTGACATGTGTTTTCCCAACTGAATCCCAGAGGTTGCAGCTTATACCACAGCACACTTTTAACATCACAGAAGCTAGACATCTCTAAATCATGCCCAGCCACCAACCAGGAAGTATTGCCTCTAATACTGCCACGTTCTTAAAATCCCTCACTAATTAAAACCCATCTTAGCACCGCATTAAGCGTTATACACAAGGTTGTTACAGTCTGTGACACCAGGGTTTAGTTTATATTCAGGTATGGTGCAAAGTCCTGGCCTACGACATGGAACCCGTTGAGTCTGAGGACATTAAGAGGTAACACCTTATGGATCCTTGGTGGCCCTCCCTTGCAGAATTGGGAGCATCACACCTCAGGCAGCAACAATCACGTCAGAGCATCTCATTTTCATTTTTCTCAGGGTAAAATACTGCACTGGAGCTGACACACGCTCCTGCAGCTATGCAAGCTTGCTAGAAGGTGGCAGATAAAACAAGGAGCTCCCAGGTCTTTTCTCTAAATGCAGGGCTGCAATGCTTTCCAGTTTTTCATGGCCTCCATGCTAAAACAATGATAAGATGTGTTGGTTTGTGTGCACATCTGTGTCAGATGAAATAAATGGCCAGCATTAGAAACTTCATAGCATGCTAGATGTGCGACACAGGTTTGCTTACACAAAAACTGAGAGCACATAAGTATTCAATAAGTCTTCACCAATTATAAATAAGACTGTTCTGATTGTTTGATTTGTATTCTCAAATATTCTCAATGTATTTTGCACAATTAGTCATGCTTTTACAAAAGAGCTAATGAGAAACATTACAGACCAAAAAAATGCAGAAAATGTGTGCAAATTCATCTCCAACTAATTAATCATTCCCAGGCAAAAAAAAAAAAAAAAAAAGAAAGAAAAAAAAAAACAGTAAATTCACACTCTACTTTATTTCCTGTTGAGCCTTTGGAGTTAACAAAATTAGAAGTGTTTAAAATTACTTACATGCTATCTGGAAAAAAAACTGTAAGTAAGAAAGAAAGGTCTAATATTCATCTAAAAATGTATGAAAGTTCACTAGATCCTAGTTAAGTCATTACATGTGTCATTATTAAAAAAAAATAAAATAAAATAAAAAAACAGCTTTGGGTCTAAGTGCAAAAGAAAACAAAGGAATGAATGAAGAGTTTCAACAGCATTCAGGACAGAGTTAGGACGTACTCACAACCTTTCCTGACCCAGTCACACTAGAGCAGAAAGCCAGACCACTGCACCCTGGCTTGTGGCATTTCCAGTGGTGAACCTGCTAAAATTTGCAAAAGCAGCAGATGAAAAACTATCAGTGACTGCTTGTCCTACTCTGCATTGTGATTCTTCTCCCTGACACCAAGTAACATATTCAGAAGTGCTCTGGTACATTCAGGCCCATTATAAGAAGTTTTGAAAGATGATACGCAACATGCATGAACTCCTATATATACTAACAAATTTAAATTAGCATATGGCAAGAAGAAATATGTAAAAGATGTTTGAAGAAAATGTTTCTTCAATAGTTACGTGACTTTTCTTTATTTCTGATGTAATGAACTAGTCTCAAATCACTTTGTATTAAGTGATATATTTTATATCACTGAATATATAAAGTGATATACTTCATATTTAGCCCTCTGTAGGAAGGCAAGCACAAACTGAAGTTCATAGCACCCCACACTGAGAACTGCTGCTCTTTGGGACCTGATCAGCCACATCTGCTTTGGGGCCAGAAACAGCCCTCAGGAGAGGGGAGCAAACAGCTGGGGACAGCAACAGCATGTGTCATCATGTCTGCTCCTCATCCCTTCCGTGTCCTTACCGGTGGGGACTGGGCTGCACCAAAAAATAACTTCATAGCTGCACCGTCACAGCAAAATTGTCAGTTTGAAAACAGGCTGTTTGCTTTTCTTGAGCAGAATCGGAACCAAACCACTAACTGTATGCTCACACCTTTCTCCATTTTTTTCAGTGTTATACAAAAAATCAAATACAATATTTAAGATTATTCCTAGACACATTCACAGACTACTAGAAATATGTTCACAGCTCTCTGGTAAAGTGGCAATGAACACATCAGTGACTGTAAAGAAAACCTTACCAGGAGTGAAGAGAAAAAAAAGTTTAGAGGGAGAATAATCAAGTGCTGACATATCTGTTTTGAAGCAAAGTATTTTCAAATATTTGTATCAAATATCCTCAGTAATGGCAAAAATGAACAAAGTGCTATCTCCTTTTGGAGAACAGATATCCTAAGACAGGTAAGACAACTCAAGCATCTTAATGAATTAGCCAGTTACTGGAAATTCACCTTGAAAAGCAGCAGTTTGCTGTCAGCAGCACTACACAGCCATCCCAATCCTGCAACTTCACCCTCGTTTGTTTTTTTTGCACCTTGAATCCAGTTACAGAAAGCATGTAACTGAATCAGATGCAGGTTTTCATCTGCAAAAGTTTCAAACAGTTATCTTGTTATTGGAAAAAATAAAAGAACAAGGAAATGGACTCGATGATCCTTCTGGGTCCCTTCCAACTTGAGATACTCTATGAAACAAATGAACAGAATCAAAGGGTTCCTTCCAAAATAGTTTCACTTTAGGATATTATCAGCAACACCAAACAGAAGAGGTGTGTAAGAGGAATGGTCACAGGATGAAAAGTGCGATGAAAACTGATTATAACATTATATTTACACATCCCACGGTGATCCAATATTGTGAAGTTGATCTCAAGCTTTTCTAAACCTTTGAGGTACTAGCAGGTGATTAGAGCAAGGAGTTTTCACACATTTATTAGCATTTACCCTTCAACCTGATGAGAATGGTGTATCGCCATTAAAGAAGGACAAGTACCCATCGTAATGTGAAGACCAAATCCAATTTTGTCCCTTATGAAGTAACACTGGGGAAAAAGGATTACACCTCTTACTGTTTCTGAAGCTCAGTGAAACAGAGTTCCAACTGATCACATCCCATTAAAGTCCAGTTCTCCTCAATGCATACTGAGGTCCCTTACAAAGTACTTCAAATGCAATTTATTTATTTTTTTATATAGGCTTCTGCATATAAAGACTGCATTTTGCAAGCCAATGTATCTCGGATTTTATCCAAAATACTTTCAGAATTGGTTTAATTAGTTTGCAGGACATCTTTCCCCAAGAATCTGTGGTTTCTCCTGGCTGAATGCATTTCAGTAATTGTTTCCCAGCAGACAGGCTGCTATGTCTTACAAAAGATCTTTTTGTCCCTTCGTTCCACTTCTGGAGGAGTGACTGTTCTCCCCTCTTAGCATCAACTCTACATGCTTTGTAAGTGTAGTATTAATAGGTTAAGAATCATTATTATGATTACTTATAATAACATTAATACAGCATCAATGATTAGCTACGTTAAACTGTTGAAACTTAACTATATATTAGCGATATTAAACTATTGTTTGAATTACAAGATTATTGAATTTATTTCTGCTCCTAGATACGAAGTCTTGAGCACCACAGTGTACAAAGGGAATGCACAACCATGAAAGTCTACTGTTAAAGAAAAAAAATGGGATTATTACCCCACAAAGCTTTAACTGTACACTTCTTTTAAGACTGTCGATATTGAAAGCTTTTAAGTAGAACATTCTCACATTAGCCGCAACGCTGGGTTTCAGGTTTCTCTCCCACCACAGTATTATCAAATTGTTTGTATGAACTAAAGTGATTTTCTTCTCTACATAATACACAGGAAAAATGCCAGACTAGACAGCTGTTAATTTTACTTTGAAGAGATTCTACAAAGCACTACAAGTTAGGGAAATGACTCAAAATGGTAATGCAAAGTCAGTGGGGAATCAGCTCACTTCATTAAACATCTGCATCACAAGCCTGAGACTCATATGGAAGTTAAATTGGTTTGTCAAACCCATATTTACTGTAGTGTTTTGTCTCATATTTTCCAGTGTAAGTACTAAGCAAAACAAGAACAGTCACCATCCTTCTTCTACAAAGATTTTATTTCCCTTGCATTTAATCTATAAATCATTTAAGTGATTAAGGTCTAGCCCCGTGATTTATTGAACAACTGGCTCGCTTTTATTCACAGTTCTCCTTACCACCTCTACCTACTGCAATACACCAGAGCCACTGACAGCGTAAGCCATGGCATCTAAAAAAATGAGCTTGACTCATACCCTGGCTCTTACACACTAACTGTCCACAGCAAAACATAAGCAAACGCTGTAACAGCTCTTACTAAACCAGCCTGCTCTTCCCCGAGGATTGGCACGCTGAAGGCTGAAGACGCCACAGAGAAAACCACCTCCAGTTTCCTTTTGGAAGCAGGAAAGAACACTGCTCTAAATAAATGCACCACGAATATGAAGTTAGAAACGTCATGCTTGAATTAAAGAGCCTGCTATGAAAAATACCACTCATCTAGGAATTAACACGGCTGTCTGCAGTCATACCAAGTGACAAGATCCCTTTAAACTATTTGTAGGAACTACTTTAAGTGACTGTTTTTTCCCCTCTGCTCATGACAGCTGTGTATTTCCAGAGACAAGGTGCTTACAGACAGGTTTTCAAGTCCAGCTAAAGCCTTGCACCAGTGAGGTGTGACACTGAGTACAGAGTGCAGTGGGCATATGCTGCTCTCAATTACAAATAATTAGCGAGAGCTTTGGCTAGCAGTCATTACTTTGTATGCCTGGTGCTCGAAACATCCTCTTATTCTCCTAAGATTAAGAAACAGCCACTGATTGTGTTACTCCAAGCCATATTTGGGGCAAAAAGGGTGGCTGATCCCACAAAGCTTCATACAGTGGCTACTTGTATAGACAAACAAGAGTTTGGCTTGAAACCCCAAGAGTTTGGCTTGAAAACCTAAAGAACTGAGATCTCATCTCCTTCTCTTGCTTTAACCAAGGCACAGCCCTTCCTGCCATAGGAGGGAAGAAGAAGACCACTACTCAGTTCGAAGCAGAAGGATCACCAACAGTAGCGCCCATTTCAGGGAGAAGTTTACTAGCTGCCTTCTCAGTAATCAGAACTGCTTAAGGCAGATAGAGAGAAGTTGTTCTGTACAGTAAGAAGGCAATGATAAGACTGACCAATGGTGTCAGTAAAACGCACTGCAAGAATCACAGGGTCAGTCCTCACTTTCAAGAAAAAAAAAAAAAGAAAAAAACATAACTATACTTTCCAAACAAACCGTTCCCAGTCTAAATGCTGTACAAGGGACTGCACTGAAAAGAGCTGCACTGGCACACCAAGCAGAAGTACAACAAGTTTCCAATTATACTTTAAACATGTTTTGGATGTGAAATGAAGCCTGATACCCATTACAAAGAACTCAAGAAAAGGGCTTGCAAAGTCCTATCAGAAGAGGAATGCAATTGACCCGGAAAGAGGGAATGACTAAGGTAGAGGCACTGAAAAGTGATGAAGTAGAAAGAATGATCCAATGCAAGTTGTTTTGTTTCTTTATATTCTCCCATATCAGCCCAGAGTGCCTGCTGGCATATGTGAAATGCAGCAACACAAATAAAAATGCATTGATTTTTTTACAAAATAAACATTTATTTTAGTGAAAATCTATCGCAATTATTTAAAGTATCCCTTTTCAATAAAAATAATTTAAGACAACACACACTGATTACAGTGGTAAGACAACTACCACACTTACCTGTTTGACAGGACAGGTCTTCGTGAGATGCCCGAGGCTTGTCCTTCGGAAAAGCCGTCATTAAATGCTCCACAGTATTTGCCGGAGCTGGGGATGGTTTGCATCATCCCATCCAAGCGAATTTGACCTATACTTTAATGTTGGGTGTACATAACCATCTCCAAGACTGCTTTTTGGCTTTCAACTGATACTTTGACATGTGTGATTCCAGTTAGATTGCTTCTGTCTTCAGGAAGAAGGGCCTCTTTCAAATGCATCTTTTTCATCATCACCTCTAGTTACACTGAACACAAAGCCCTGAAGCAACATCCCTATAGCACTATCACCACGCTCCTCTTCATAACTTGAATAAAACTGTCTGGGGACACTGCCACTGAACACAGCAGGATAAATGCTCTCACTGCCACTGTTTTTTCATCATCACGTGTGTTAGAGCTTCAGACATTGCCTCAACCCACAGTTAAATGGTGAACAAGCAGAGCAGCAGTTACCTCTCTTGCCATCACTTCGTACAAAATCTGAAGTCTGTCCTCTGCTTGCTCTTCTCCACCCTTCTCAGACAGCTCTGCAAGGCTGGCACCTTTGATCTGTCATTTTTAACTAGTATGAGGCTCTTACTACCTTCCAAGCATTTAGCAAGTCAAGAATCCACCCCCAAATACATTTTATGCTAAAGAAATACTTTGGTACCAAGTTTCCTAGATTTGCAGTCAGAATGCATCCGCTTTTAATATAGTCCAGTTACACAGAAAGGCAAAAACTACTCAAGAGATACAAAACCTAATGTCATGAAATTGATTCTCCAGACTTACTTATGAAGCAATTTATATCAGAGCACTTTCTTCCTCTTTTCTGACAGATTAGCATAGTCTTTTATTCCACCAATATTCCTAAATCCATGCAAATTAATATTATTACATGGACTGTAAATAAGACTGTTAGGAACCCTGCCAAAACTGAGGCAAGATGTTCTCCCACACCCTCATTCTTTCTCGTTTTGGCCCATATTAATAATCATAAGTATTTCACTAGGTCAAAATGTAAAACAATTACTCCAAAGGGTAGAAAATACTTAAACTAATTGTGAAACAAAATACTGCTTGATCTCCAGTGCATGAGAAACTACCCCTGCAAGTCTATTGGAAGTGTATCACCACGTACATATATCTTTTATTAATGCTGCTAATTACTCAATTAAAACCCAACCCAAATAGTACAGCTTGAACCATTAATCATTTTTACACAATTACTCATTAAATACAACATTAGGCATGTCATTTACCGTGCTGTTGTTGCCACATGAAGTCTGATGCTTTTAGGTTATGCACTAACACGACTGAAATCACAGAGCAGGTCCTCTTGCAACACATTTCTGGACACAAATGAGAAAAACCTAATTACCATAGACTCATTAAGGTTGGAAAAACCTTAAGAGGCTGCCATTCCTGAGAAGCTTAGACAGGCTGGAAGAATGGACTGAAATTTCCAGAAATTCAGGAAGGACAACATAAAGTCCCACCCTAGTAAGAAAGTCCCTTGCTACAGCTCTGCAAAAGAGAGCCCTGGAGACAGCAAGGAGCATGGAGACAGCATGGGCACCTGGCAGACAAGAGCAGACCCACCCCAGCAAGGGGTGCACCACATCTGTGAACTGCAGAAGGAAGAGCTCCAAAGAAGCGCCCAACAAGCATTCACCCACATATTTTCTCTAAAAGATCTCAGGTTACTGCTACTGAGATGGTTGCTTTGCCATCTTCCCAGAAGTCTGACAAGATGTTCGTTGGGTTGCAGCTCCTTTGCAGCTAAAAGCAAAACTTGTGTCACTCTCAAGTAATTCTGATAAATAATCCATCTAAGAAAGCTATTTGCACCTTTATTTTTCCATGCTTTTAGTAACATAGCAAGAGTACCTCAAGTGGCATTAATGCTCCTGATGTCTGAGGGTTTGCTTGCAAGTTCCAACAAATTATGAAATAACAGGATATGGGAAATGCCACTTCTTCCACACAAAAGCAACCTTGTAGAAATTTAAAATGACAGATTTTTAGCCAAGGCAGACTCCACTGTAAGAGACTCACTCCATTTTTGGCCCGTCTCCCTCCTGAATCACACTCCACAAGGTTCTGGCAACGCACACCCCTAGAAGCACACAGCTCTCTTCACTCCATCCCAGCACAAACTTCAGTACCAGCCGGGGAAAGATTTTAAAATGCACAGCCATAATGTTCTTAGTAACAGGTTCCTGTAACTGGATAGTCATTTTTGACTAATGAAGTGCTAATATCCAAATAACTGGGTATTTATGGAACATTAACAATGAACACTAATAAATACCGCATGAACAGCCAGTTCATTCTTTAACTGTATTTAATTTCTATTTTTCTAGTGTAAATCTCTCTATGGAATAACAACATGTTCAACAATGAATTATAGACCATAAATAGGTGATACATGGACACTTGGTGCAAAGAGCAACAGTTTAAGCTATGAATTTAAACAATACTTTTCTGAAGGTAAAATTCATCTTCAACTGGATTTTTCTAGTGCACAGACTTAGTGACATCCCTTTGCATCACTTAAATGAGGTTTTCAATGCCCAGCTATGAAAGACTGCTGAGAAGTTCCAGTTGTGCAGTGATATATATTCCATCTGAAGTATTAATTCACTTGGACAGAATTCTTGAGGTTTATCTCTCTGAACTATTAACATTTTATGCCTCAGGAAAGCTTTTTATTCCTGGGTTTAGTACTACCTGTGAACAACATGCTTGCAGTACTCACCAGATGATTCCTCAGTTACTGATTTTTTTGTTCTCTTAGCTTGTTAATAAAATAATACAGTCAGAGAAAAAAAAAAAAACTAGAGATGGAGACCACAGAACAGACAATTAATAGGAATTCCCCACAAAAAAACAACTTCTTCAAAGTCTAGAAGTTGCATTTTTCATCAGTGACATTGCCATTGTCATTATTAATGTGTCTCCTCATATTACTAGCACTTTATTGCAGTTAATGACTTATTTCCCACACCACCTCACTGTTAATCTATGTCTGTCTTTATTAAAAGAGTAGTAAGCCAGCAAAGACCAGTACTGAGGACTCCATCCTCACTATGAACCTTCTCTATTAACACCTTCTAATCAAAGAAATAAGATTAATGAAGAGCCACATCAATCCTTAAAAAAAAAAAAATGTATACGGATAAAAAAATCTATGCCATTCATTTCATATATGTAACTTCAAAGGCTCTATGTGGCAACTGAGTTCACCACCACCCCCTTTTTTAATGGGCACAAGGATCCATTTAGTTTGTATCCATCTGTTTGGAGGCACCAGAGCAGTATCTTTGTGCTTGAAGTCTCACAGATTGGAAATACTGATACCACTGTTGGCTTTTCTGCTTATTAAATTTAAAGTGATTTTCAGTTATTATCAAATAAAATACTGAAGTTGTTGTCCTACAGTTTCCATAAAATACAATTAGCCCTCTGAGTACTTGTTTTCCCCTAAGGAAGACTAGAGAAAGCACTTGCACGCCACTTGCAAGCAATTCCATGGAAATATAGGAATACACGCCAAAACAGAAGTAACTATCCTTAGTTGTTTTGTTGCCTAATTAGAAAATAGTGATATTTGCTACTTTATTTTTATATGAACAGCAGAGGTGACAGAACTGCTTGACTCCCACATTTACATCCCCCTCCCCTTCTTTTGCACCTATGTTCTAATGAAAATTAGACTACCAGAGACCCCATACCAGGCAAACGCTCATCTGACACGTAGTCAAAATAGCCAACAGACTCCATTAACAGCCTCAAGAAAACCTGCCTGCATATTTTCCTCATGGCCAATTATATTGACAATGGGAAGTTTCTCAGAGATCCACCTCTCTTCTCATCTACGTTCCCTGTTGGAGCAAGGAAGGAAGACAAGACTGGACGAGTTGCAGAAATGACTGTTCTTGGAACCAACACAACTTCAGCAAAACCACGCTGGATTGCAGAACTTGGAGGGAAGTAACTGAAGGTCTGCAAATGGTTGCACTTAAAAAGTTATTTTTTTGTCTCACAACATGATTACCTAGCATCATTTGCAATGGAAAGCTGCATGAAGTCAGTTTTATCCAATCTTTTCCTACAATAAATGGATTTCTTTTGATGTATCACTGAAAATAAGGAAAAACAGTAATCTGACTGCATTTCAGAACAAAATATCCCCTGACAGCAACGGCTACTTAGATCAGTTTAGCTGGAGTATGTGCCTAGTATGAGGTATAGCTGCGATGGAAATAAAAGGGAGTGCAAGTTTCCTGTCCATCAGCCTTTCCCCTGTAGGTAAATCACCCACACATCTCATCTATCACAAAAACCTGGCTGCAGCATTCAGTTGCTTTGTGACTTAGATCAACTCTGATATGTCATTGGACTTTGTGAGGCTCTGTAAAGTCATCCATCACATTCTCTAAAGCTTTGCATATCACCTTGTACACAGGAGATACTCAGGAAATCACCAAGACAATGGTATGTCACCCTGTCAAGAGGCACTATAAGCTAAGCTTCGGGAGTGCTACCATAGTTTATAACCTACAAATCACACATAAGAAACAGCAAGAGACACTTCATTGTCCTTCGGTACGGCTCTGGAAATAGAGACTCGGTATATAATACACTCGAGCTCCCTCACCTCCCAGTTATGCCCAGTGCAGTATATAGCAGGACCCAGGACAACCCACAGGCATACCTCATTCTTTTAACCTAGGTAACACAAGTCTGCAATCCCTTAAATCCATGTATAACCTGTTTTAAATCCACATATAACCTGCTCATCCAGCATCTCCTCGGCTCTTTAGCGTACACTAGCCTCCCTGCTACACCTCCGTTTTGCTCCAAGGGTGGACAACACCAAAATGAGTCACCAATTCAAATCCAGTCTGATCACTTCTCACTGGGTCACTGGCCTAAATGCTGAGGCTTGAAGGGAAAATGAAAAGGACAGGTGTGTGACAAGCTTTTTCTAGAGTAAGTATTTACTCCCTCTGTGGCATCCTGTATGAAAGCACAGTAATACAGCTAGGTCAACATTAATCAAGGCAGAAGTTTTGTTCAATCACTGGATACCAATGAAGAATTACCCTACAATCTCTTTAGGAGACAAATGTCTGCCTTGACTGTCCACTCAGAAGCATGTGTGCGTGCTACATAACACTTGAGGACACCAGTGACATAGGACAGCTCTACCATCCCTTGCCATCAAGGGAATCGAGCTGTTTCTCAACACCTAAACAAAAACTAGCATTAGACCTAGACATAAAAGCACGCACACGTGCTTGCTGATTGCTGCTATTCGATTTATCAACACTCCCCACAGTTCTACATTAACAAATAGGTTTGTTCTAAATGCCTGTTTGTTTGCAGTAGCTTGCCATTCAGAGTCTTCAGCATGACATGCCCTTGGTTTCACCCAAACCCAGCCCCTGTAACTCAGGAGGCATCATTTGCTCCAGGGTTTGTACCACTTAAGATACCCAGCAACTGAACCTAGCCATGAAATTGCATTATGGTTCTGTTACAACTTCCATGAATTAAATTACCTAGGCAAAAGGGCAAAAATTGAAGTTTACGGGTTTTTAGTGAGGATTTCTTTAAGTAAAATGTGGCCAGCTGAATTTTTATTGGAAGTGGATATATAGGAATAGTCGATGTGAATAAACTACATTTTACTTTTGTGTTTCATAAAGCATCATATTTTATCTTTGTTAGTGTTCCCTATAAAAACAGATCGGTAATATAGTATCTCTTTCCACAGCTATTTTATGTAGTCCCCTTTTAATCTTTATAGCCTTATCCTTTTCTCCTGAAGGGAAAACAGAAAGCCTTAATGTACACTGACTATTTCATGTTCATCTTCCCCCACTATCCAGCTTCCCAAGTGTTGGTCACTTCCCAGTTTTCCAGTGAACCAGCACATGCCCAGATGTCAAATGAGAAAAAAGAGACATAATAGAGTCTTGCCTTTTACCTCCTTCACAGAAATAATTATGTTTGAGTGAACATTTTGTTGTCGTGCCGATTTCAGCCCTAGTGGTCGAGTACCAAAATTGATTCTCCCTCCTCCAAAATACAGCTCTAAAGCCACTGAGAGTGCTCCTGGCAGCAAGGACGGTGCCACCCACCAGGCCTCCGACACCCCCAAGCCTTTTGTATTTATCAACTTACATTGAACAAGAGATAGATCCCTCAGCTGCTGGATTACTTTACCTGTTTCAGCTTTAGCGCGGTCTATCTAAAGCATCTTCACTGAACAGAACAGAAGGTACTTGTGAACAGTGTTTCCAACTCTTCGAATCATAACTCAAAGGGATGTGTCTCTAGATCATCTGCTTTCCTGCTATTTTCATACCACAGTTCACTTTTTTTGAAGTCATAAAAATGACCGTTATTTGCTAAGCAGCTAAATGGAGTCAGAAATAAGTTTATCCAGGGGAGATGCAATCCCTGATCAACCAGCCTGGATAACATGCCTTTATCCACTGCGACCAACAGGGCTAGGCAGTTCAAGAAGACAGGAAGAAAATGAAATCATCATCTCTCCTCTCACAGCTGTAGTTAGACAGAACAGCAAACACTGTGCACCTAATGCCTTGAGATTTAGAGATTATTCAGCAGTAAAACAGGTTTGTAAAGTACTCTGATACAGAATTCAATACACAAAACAATTTCAAAGTCATTAATCACACGCTGTGAAAAACTACTTCCCCATCACAAACTGGTGATGATAAACATGATACATGCCATCTGCTTGCTTTGCAGTAAGTCAGCTAAGGGTAAGCTTGTGAACAAAATGCCATGACAAACAAGCTCAAATGAATTTCTTTGTATTTCTAATGGTCACAATAATCCAACAGCAAGGTGCATATACACACTGCTGACAAAGCACCTGCAAACAATTACTGGCCTGCCCTTCGAGGATCAGAAAGCTTTATTTTTTCATCACAATGGGCAGTCACACTGCAAGCAGACTACTTACACTCAGGTTTCTATTCCTGCAAAATTACTGACATGAAGGTGATGAGCATTAATAGACGGGACTCAACATGACACAGAAAACCCCACAGAATGGAGTCTGAAATAGTTCTAAAAAGGGGGATTTTCAGGTAGTGCAAGAAACTAATTCTTGCTCACTCAAACACCGTAAGATCACTTCAAGACTTCGAGTCAATCACAGAAATTGTAATT
Organism: Anas platyrhynchos; assembly: GCF_047663525.1. Taxonomy (NCBI): domain Eukaryota; kingdom Metazoa; phylum Chordata; class Aves; order Anseriformes; family Anatidae; genus Anas; species Anas platyrhynchos. Next base: position 33,867,631 of record NC_092593.1, on the reverse strand, counting down.
TGTAATTCTAAAACAGAAAGCTTATTCCTTGTTTGAGTTTGACTCAAGTTGGGTTTCAAATCACATTTCCTTCAATAGGCCATTCACTGAAGGGAAGACATCCAAATCCTGAATATCAGAATTATGAGGAAAAATAGCTCAATAGCTTTCTGTAAGAAGGCTCACGGGAAAATACATTCTGGTGCAGAAGTCTTGCTGACCTTTTGTTAAACATTAATATTAAGAGCTCACAGCAATTGTGGCCTCTAGTCGCTCAGCAGCTCAACTTCCTCCCTTTTTGCTTGCTGGCATCTTCTGAGTGTTGCATCCTTGATTATCACAGATGCTGCCAGTCTTCATCACAGATGAACAGGTAAAAAAGCAACAATATCAGATGAAAATGCATAACATACCATCTTAAGGAAAATTTAAACAAAAAAAATCATGTGGAAACACAAAAACCCTTCACTTTTAGTATGACATCTCACTGAAATTTGACTGAGAACTTCCTGCAACAACCTACATCACTAAAACTCTTTTCCGTGCCAAGACAGAATAAAGTATTGTTCCTATAAAACCTGCAGGTAATACCATCTGCTAGTAGAAACTCTGTTTTAACTAGCCATGGAGACAGACATCTCAGGTTATTTATGACAGGGAAATCCTTACAAAAATGTGATAGGGAAATATATAGGAACTGCACATAGTTCTTAACAGCTTATCAGGCAGTTTGTGTCTGTTTCCAGAGGGTGAGAGTCCTCCATTCAGCCAGATCACTGCTGGACTGCTAGGACTGTCACCACCTCTACTTCCAGCTATTATCAAGATTCTGTTGCTGTTTGGGACTAGCAAATTCACTATTGGCCTTCTACTACTATTACTTGTAAAATTTAACATGGAAATTGATTACAAATGCAGACAAAATTAAGATTCTCATATAAACACGACAAGAAAACTGGAGCAAGTTTTAGCGCATCCTTGATCCCCTTCCTCAGACCAAATTATAATAATATACTCTTACAGATACACTGATCTAGTAATATTAGCAACAAGATAGAAAAAATATTCAGTATCAGATACATCAGGAAAGCCTGCATATTTACTAGAATAAGGCCAATAAAAACAATATACTTAAAGAGTACCATATAATAACTGACCATTAATATCTATCCTGTTTTTAAAATTATCTCACTTCTCGAATGACTGTCATTCATTTGGATCAAAGTTCAAAACTGTAAGATATTAAGAATGAGCTTATTTTCACTGAAAATATAAAAAAGCAGACCCCCAGGCAATCAGAGTGGATCCTGATGAACAGATATTTCAGAGAAATCAAACCAGTGCTTATGTTGTAATGACCAGCCACACGGCAACTTCCAAATTGATGGTTTGTGGGGAGCAGCTTGTTCAAGCATTGGATCTGCAAGCTGAGATAATGCAAGACCACTTACAAATGCTGGCTTACTCAAACAGCCAGAGTCAGTGCTTCTGAAAAAGCTGGACTAGCTATAAATGAAGTGCCTCATGCCTCAAGCGGCAGCAGGTCTTACAATATAAGAACTTTGGACACCAAATTTACCTACATGGAAAGAGCTCTCTTCAACAAGCAACATTGCTAACCCTCAGAAACCCACCATCAGTTCTAGCATTATTCAAAAATTCTAACCTATTCAAGTTGTTTTGGTAAATAAGTATTTTCTAAGAATTTGAAGAGAAAGTTGAGTACTTTTAACCAGAAATCACTTCTTACTTTACTTGCATAAGGAAAAAAAAAAAAAAGTTCTGTTGCTCTCATACTGAGTGCTTCAGAGTTCAGTCCAGGTGTTTCTCACCTATGCTCCATTACAGTTTTACATTTCTTTTTCCTGAAACTTGCATTTTCCTCTGCATGGCATATTAGCTGACCAAAGACACAAGAGCAGGGAAGTCCACAAGTCTGTACTAATGTATAGCATCCTTTTTTTTCATATGAATTCATATTAATTTAACAATTTAGAGGAAAAAGAAAAATATGGAGAAATAATGTGACACCACATCTGGTGTCAAGATGATTTCATATGTGAAAATTAGCAAGCTGTATTAACATTTCATACCTCACTAAAACCAACAGATGAAGAAATAGAAGAAACACTGATAATTAAAATAAAAAGGTGACATATCAGTAATCTTTGGAAGTGCAGCAAGTAGAATCACTTTTATCTTTGCATAAAAGCTTTAAAAAAAAAATCATTAAAGTTTTACAGTGATTATTGCCTCCTAAACACCCCTGCTTATTGACCTACGCTAAAAAGTGGCTAACAAACAAAGGATATCTGGTGACAGTGTGTCCAGCCATCACACAAAACATGCATGCTTCCACATGCAGTTTTCTCACTTAAGAATTAACTTCTCATTCTTTTCTTTTATGTTCAAAGCTATTCTTGCTTCATTCTTGAGAACTCCCTGATAAAGCTCACTGTTGCTGTGAGGCTCTATTTCTATCTGTAATTACCCTCCCATAATTGCTGTAAAGAGAAAAACATCTGTTGCTACTCATTACCATTTCTCATGGTTGTATTTATGCTTTTTTAAAGCATCTTTGATTATGCAATGATTTCGGGTTTTCCATCTCTTCCACAAAAAATGCACCGAACCAGTTAAATAATGCAGCCTTGTTTGGGAAACCTGAGAATTCTACGGGAAATTTAAAGTGATTTTAGGTTCTTTTGCTCGAATTGCAGCACTGCTGCCATTTTTTTATTTTATTTTATTTTTTTTACTCCACAAACACAAGCAGAAGGCCACCTGAAGGAGCAGGGCTCCCAGGACCAAGGCAATAATGCCAAGGCAACGGGCAAGATCCTTGCCTGTGCCTGCACTCACCTGCAGTGTGCTTAGCACCAACCACTCAACACATCGAGCATGCCTGTGGCTCACAACAGCTGTGCCTAGGCAGGAGACTTGTACTGACCAGTTCATGGATGTTAGTCCAATTCATCAGACTATTCACTAAGCACAGCTTTCCTTAAGAAGTTAACTTACTTATTAGCTCCCGTCCATTTGCAGAGGTTCCAGCAAAATATGCCCAGGAGCTACAGGTGAAGGGTTATTTCAGTGCTTCTATGTTCATCTTTACATTCTATGAGCCCAACTGCAACACAGCATCATGAAGTACTTATAAACCTTTTATCTGAGACAAACACGGTCTTTTCCACTTATTTAACCCCGAAAGCCTATCCTTACTATAAAATACATCTCGACTTGACCAGATCTCCAGTACTAGGCCTACATGATGTTGAGCATCCTGGCCTCTCAGGATGCTCTAGTTAAACATACTTAAGCCTAGATCAGGATCAGAAAGTACAAAATTCAAGAGCTTTGTCCACTAGCTGCTCATTCTCCTGAGCTATAGAAAAGCACTGTTGTGGAGCTACCTGTTCATCTAATAATCAGGTTGTCCACATGGTACAAGTGGATGACAGGTTCTGCTCTGTATGCAGCATTTGTCTTTCTGAACATAATCCAGCACTTAATGACAGGACCTCCCTGCTGCAGGAATACAGATCTGCACTGTATCACCTACTGAGTTACAGTCAGCATCTGACACCCAGGAGAACCTGTACAAAGAGATATGCCTTCAAACTTTTTCCAGAAAGAAATCTTTTTTTTGGAGCAAAGATTGCAGATGCATTTCCAAATGTGACGTTTACTACAGATCAGTGTTGCACACAGCAGAGGTCTCAAAGTTGCTGCAATGCTGTGCTGTCCTATGTTGCATTTCAATCTAATGCTCTGGGAACAAAGATGTCTTGGCATATGTGGATCTAAAGATGGCTTGGACTCTTGCTATGCTTGTGCTATCCCTGTTACAATGTATTTTGAGCATATAATTGCTCAGTAATCAACTTAAGTCAAGTATTTACAATCAATCAGTGCTGCTCGACAAAACAGCAAGTCACACACACCAACTTGGTGTGGCAATATTTTTCTAAAATAAAGTTTTGCTCATCTTTACTATTGTTTCATGAAAGTGATAGTTAGTAATAGCATCTACTCCCCCATTATCTACTATTGAACCCAAGCTGCTTAGGTAAACATTCATTTATCAGTAATACTTACATAATCGTCCTATTTATTTTCTAATGGTAATGAGCTGTTACACTACATAGACTTGTTTCGTCGTTGGTTTATGATTTTGGAAAAAAAAAAAAATAAAGGCAGAAGGTTATACCTATTTGTTCAAGAAGTAATCATTTTGTTCATTCCCACCTTCCCCTACCCATTCCACAGGGGAAAATCATCACTTTCTGGGATTGCTAACAGCAAAATAGCTTTAAGCTGTTATTAAAACATATTGCCTAATGGCAACAAGTCAACTGAGCTACTTTAAACAGACACCATAAAACATCCTTTAACACCTAGCAGACTGCTTTAATATTGTTTCCTGAGGGAAAATATGCAAGCCTGACTCAAGTCCTCTGCAGTATGAAAATATTTTATACATAGAAGAGGCTGTTGATGAATATCAACATATGACTGGAAAAGTTAAGTAGACCACCATAGTTGATAGCAAAAGTGACAGTAATTTGTTAAGTGGGGACTCTGCTCTTCAAAGCAGAAGGTATTTACAGTATATCAATGTACTCAATGGTATTTTTACAGAGAAGCTTCACGTGTGTCAGAAGGACAAACCTTTTGGATAAATCTTGTCACAATCTAAACTAATCCGTTTAAAATTCAGAAGGAATCACTTCGTTCCTTGAAAGCACAACAAAAAACGCTGAATTTTATTTATACCAAGTAACAACACTTAAACGTGTGAACTTATACTCACTTTTAACAGGAATCGAGGCCTGGGCTGACTGCAGCACATCTCTCCAGGTGACGGTCGCAGTCTGTCCCTACGGAGGCCATTTCCTTGCGGTGTGGTTACAGTGGATGACGTGCCACTGCACTAACACTCAGCATAGGCCGCAGCCTGAAGGAATGCACAAGGACTTCACGTGTATTCACCTCAGAGGAGTCCTCCACTTGGCAGGACGTAGTCACACACAACATACTGACTACACATACCCTACAAGCAAGTGCTGTGGTACCCCAAAAAAAAAGCCAGAAACAGATTTCAGTCCTCAGCACAGCACCGAGTTGCCTGTGGCAAGCACGGGCGCCATTTTGTCCCCCGCTGCGCCCTACGCACGGAAGGCAGCAGTGGAATTAGGAGCCCATTTTTCAAAGATAGACTTCAGCAATCGTGTGCCCAAGTGTTCTGGGTTACTGTAGGCACACACATTCCTGAATAAAGCAAACCACTGTGCCTTTTTTTAAATCTAGCAGTGTCCAATATTGAGAATCAGATGGAAAAAGCTCAAAAAAAAGCCTCCTGTCCCTGAAATTGGAACAGAAATCCTCGGCTCAGTGAGTCAGTAAAAACATTCTAATAAGGTAAACCGGTAAAATTGGTTTACCAGTTGGAATATCTCTGGGTCTCCCAAATTTTTATTTCTCAACCTTGCTTGCAAAGCCCATTTTAAATCACAGGCAGATCCAACCATCAGTCCACCTGCATACAGGAGTGACCCCAAGTGCAGACGAGTATGCTCTTAGGCCATGGCTTGACCAACAAGCTGACAGCCAATGGAGAATGGCTGCAACACCTCATGAGGTCTTGAGAATATTAAAACTTCATTAGATTCACATTTCTTGGCAGAAATATGATGCAAAGTACAGGCTAGCTAGAAAAAAGTATATACAGGATACCCACATATCTAGCATGCAATGACATAGCACAAAACACCTTCCCAGTCCTATTCTGTATTAAGAGTTTTCTCCTTCAAATATTTCAAAAGGATCAAGGTCAACTATTAAGACACAGCAATAAGGGAAAACTTATCTCAAGGCAAACAATTTGCCAAGGAACAAATGTAGGAAAACTTATGGCTGTTATTGCAGGAAGACTCTCATCTCTGGCTTAACAGCACACTTCAGCACAAAGTGAAGAAAGTCAGCATGTCATCTACTGCTCTGAACCACTGCTGTTCCATCAGTGACAAGATGCTGATTTACATAAGCAAGTTTCTCAGTTGCTCATTTCCACCTTCCCCTACCATTCCACAGGGAAAACTATCACTTTCTGGGGTAGCTAAATGCAAAATAGCTCAGAGCTAATATCATAATGTATTTTTTTTAAAGTAGCTCAATTGACTTGTTGCCATTAGGCAACACACTTGTGTTTCAAACAGGGTTGCTCATTTTCAGATGAAAAGGAGAGAACCCCACAACCAACGTACAAATACAACAGCGGAATGAAATACGTGAATCATTACAGCAATAAGCTCTTTAGTTTGACTTGCTGATAGTGGTGATATATGGAACGGAAATTGTCTCAAGGCTTTAAAAGTAAAACAGATGCATGGAGACAGGGCATACTTTAAGATGATCCTTTAAAAGATCTCAGAGGAGTGTATTCACAGAAACTGGAAAAAGAGAAGTAATTTGAAGAAGTGACCTCTATAAAGGAGCCAGAGGAATTCACATAATAAAATCTAATTTTCTGGATTTTTAATCTTCCTTAAGGAAGGTCAGACAACCTTCTCAGTTTCTGCTCCAGAGGGGGAATCTGAACTCCAGCAGTGGTACAGGACTTTCTACCTGCTCTTCTTTTACTTCCCTCTGTACCATGCCCCAGTCTGGTCTTCTCTGGAAATCCAGATACAACCATCACTTGAAGGAATGACTCATCTCTCACCTTCCTATTCTGCTATCTCCTTATGGCTGTTGACATTTCAGCTATAGCTCAATGAGACAAAAAAGGAAATCCTGATCTTCCCACTCAAGTTAACTCTTCTCCTAGTCATGCAAGCTGATGCTCTGCTATCTCCAAGCTCATCACTTGCACATCATTGTCAATTCTCTCCCTCCCATGCATACTGAAACCTTGGTGATTACTCCTGTTATCTTAAAGATCAGGGCTTCCCTGTACATCCCTGCAATATATTGTCACAGCCACTTATTCTCAACACCATTTATACTACTTTAATATGCTCATTGTGGTCCCATGAAACACAGCCTTACTTCCCTCAGACATTTAAAAACACTTCTATAAACACCAACTTCATATTCACAATTTTGATAATGATCAGTGTTTTTTTTAGTTTAATTACACTAACACATCAATTATCACCATCTAATACCCACTTATTTGGCAAGTTTCTCAAAAAAAAAAAAACAAAACGTGAGGATAAAACCTATGAATACCAAACTAAATTTAAGCTCATCTTGCATACACTGAGGTTCAACTGAAATCTGAATTCTTAAAAACTAAAGACAATCCATAGAAAATTGCTAACTGGTTCAAAGGGTAAAGTTTAATAAAGTTTAATTAATGAGCCACAAATTTTGTGAATAGGCAATTCAATTTCTAATTTCAAGTTAAATTTGCTAATGTATTCTTTTGTTTTCAAGCTTTGCTTGAGATCCCCTAGAACTTGGACATTTTTTTTAATGTAAAAATATCCAAAGTTACTTTCCAGCCAATGCTGAACAGAATGGTATATAACACTCCTAAAGAAAGCTCTCATTTAATGCAATCAAAAATGTCAACCTGAAGATGTGACAGTATTTTGAACAAACTAGTTGGAAATTTGAGAAACAGAGGTGCTTCAGCACGCTAAACTGATCTGAAATCTCCCTTTCAAGCCAAATGACACGTTGTCTACAGCAAAGGCTGGAAATCCAATACCCCTGAATCATCTCAAAGTTGCTTCTAGTCTGACAGAGTATGGATATATATTCACATTTACATATGGAATAGGTTACTTGGGGTTTAGTTACATGAGGTTCAACATTATTATTATTATTATTATTTATTTTTTTTTTTTAAAGAAAAGCCTGTAGAGTTGACTTTTGTTCGTAAAACTCGTTTTATTTGTTGCCCTAGAAGTACTGGTACAGCTAACACTGATGCCTAAAAGTATTTGTAGGATTCGGATACAGAAATAGTACAGAAATTTGTACTCTGAAGTATAGATCTGCTTTGACCACAAAGCAGTTTTGAAATGGATAGGCAGCACAATCAACAGAAGCTAAACTGGAGCAAAATCTTTGGTAGAAGGAAGCTACCAAACACCCCCAAACCTCAGTATCATCCAAGATACTGAGATAACGTAAATTCTTGCAAGACTTGATAAGGAAGCCTTGACTCACAACTCAGACTGAGCAAATATAATCCTGTAATCCTGTGGTACTAAACAGCTGCTGCAGTAAGCTGTGCCTGAACTCACAAGTTTGCAGCAACAGCTCCAGACATGGACTTTGTCAGAACCAAGCCAGGTGTCCTTGCAGGCATGAACTCCATCCAAGCACAGGCCACCCACATAATTTTATCGGAGTTGAGATTAAAATACGAAACAACATGACAAGTTTTCACAAAGTCATTGCAAATAAAGGTGCAATGCTCGGAAATGCAAAGGAGCACCTACAGCCATCCTCGCTCTAGCTACCCTGGTCAGGAAGGTTTGCTGAAGATCACCTGCAAGGAAAGCAGGACGGGTGCTTTGAAATGAAACCTTGAAGATCAAAGTTGAATTCTAAATAAGTTTCATTGAGTGGTACAAACCACCTCAGGCAGTACTTCCATCTTTACTTTAGTAGATTATTTAGATATATTTTTGATATACATAAACATTATACCAAAACAGCAACCTTCTAGAAGTTTGTGTTCAGTACAGTACATTTCTTTCCAGCTTTATTTAATCCCCATTTGCTCTGCGAGGTCAAGCAGTACAGCCCAGAGGCTGCAGGTGGGGCCCATAGCAGCTGCCTGCACATCAGTTCCTGCAAGCCGAGCTTGATATTTAAAGTCTGAGTTGGCACACCTCAGTAATGTCCATACCAAATGTTTGATCATTTTAAGCTATTCTTACTGCAAGCCTTTCTTTGCTTGATGAAGAAAGGAGCTAGCAAGGCCTCTGCAAATTTGTGGGCTGTTGGAAACATCCATTAGTAACATTGCAGAAATGATGTTCCTCAGGGCACTACGCAACACGTCACACCAAACCAGTGAGCAGGTCACATCACTGTTATGTCTAGCACCTTCCCGAGCCAGCGTGCTCCCATGGCCTTGCCATCTGTCGCATACATCGTACGTTCAGGAATTGAAGTTTCTAGAGCCTGCTTGTATTTGTGTTATATCGCACATCATAAACAAAGCCCTGTGTATGCTTAGGAAGAGTTCAGCTTTTGTTCTGGTTTGCTGAGAAAACACCAGCCTGGGGTATTGCTTCAACTCCCTGGAGAAAGGTCCAGGAAAAGAGAGTTGACCTGCTTTTGTCTGAACACGAGCTGGGGGGCCTGTTATTTCCTGAAGATCCAAGGGGACACAACTGGCTTGGAGCAGCCTTGCTCGTCCATACAGCTGGTCTTAACACCTGCCATTTTTCTACTCCACCCTGACACTGAGAAGTACCTCAGTTTTCTCAGACAGGGCCTTCTGTGAAGCTATTTTATTCACAATTGCAATGGCAGGCGTTCAGCAAGCAGCAGTGCCCAGTAGAAGTCTAGCATAACCTTATACTCCCTAGTACCCGACGCTTGATGCCTCCCCTGTTTCCTCACTGACTGAGTACTACAGGTTCACAAACTACTCGACACTTACTACTATACCACATACATACATGAAATGGGACTAAGTAGCAGGAAAGCTGCAACACTTAGCAGCTACACCCAGGACCCCCCCAGGATTCCCGTCACCTACTGAAGGGAAGGGAGATCCTAGTGGAAGAGCCTCAATAGGCAACACGGCCACCGTGGGTGGAAGGTGACAATGACCTCTGCTGGTGACACGACCAGACAGTGGGATCATGTGTTGGCTACTTGAAAGGCACAAAAATCCCAGGAGGTGAGCTCGATATCAAAGTTACTGAAATAAAATTCAACTCGATATTTCAAAGTCTACTCAGACTTTAAGACACTTGATAGCAGAAAAGCTGAAAGGTACTGCAAAACTCTGCGTGCCCCCGGTAGTTGAGGCAACTTATAACAAGAGCCATTAAATAGCTTCCTGTAGTCAAGTGCTAACCAAACTAGCTGGACTTAATAAAGATAATTTATCTGAAACACAGCAATATAGGAGTCTTCCATCATAAAGTATGACCATTAATCTCTCATCGCAATTACTACCTCTATTCCTGTGCGCATAAAATTACAGTAAATGTTGAGGTGGAAATCATTTCTAAATTGATGCTAGGGTGTAAAATACAATTTTCTGTTCAAGTTACTTAATAATTAATCCCAAATTTTATTTTCAAAACAAGTTCAGGTGAGCCAACTTTTGCAGCCCAATGCTATAAAGGAATAGATGAAAATGGGAAACACTTGACATGTCAAAATAACTACATAATTTGATCTCTTGAACAAGTTTCCACTCATTGTCTGTAATTAGAAAGCGATACAGAAGCAGCCCACTCCAAGCACTGCCCAACATTGGAGCTAGGCATATCTTAAGGAAAAGCAACCATGTTTTCCAAATATTAGCAGATTAATATGATCATTTACTGGTGAGTTCAGATGAGTTGAATCTATTTAAGGGAGTTGAATATATTCAGGGAGTTGAATGTATTTAAGCAAAAATGTATCTTGAATTTATAGACATTAAAATTAGCATCAGAAGAGACACCCCCAGCCCACCCTCATCCCTCCCCCCATTAGAGAATCCCGAAGTAGCGCAGCGTTTTGACATGGCTTTTGTGGAAGCATTCAGCTCAAGGTTAGAGGTATTTCCCCACAGCTGCATGTAGAGCCACACTAACAGCCAGCTGGAGCCCTTGAACAGGACTACCAAGGTCTTGCTTGAAAGACATGAGGTTTGATGGCAAGAGACAAGAGGTATTTCTCTTGGTGGAGCAAGTTTTTGCTGCTGCACACCAAGAGAGAACCAGGCTGTGCCATAAAACAGCGACTTCTCTGGATTAGGCTCAGGTTATGTCAATCAGCACACACACACACGAGTTCCCAACACCAACTGAGGCTGCTCATTGCCCCGAGCTACCAGAACCCTGCTCACAGACAGTCTGTGACTGGAAAGGGACGACAGTAACTCAGCTTTTTAAAGCTACTTGATGTTGTGAGTTACTCATTCAGGCTCTAAACCCTGTATTTAGACGTGTGAATCTTCACTTCCTTGTGAATAGTGAAATGGCACTGTTATATTTACATTTTTCTTTGAGCATCTGAAAAGTTTTTGCCAGTTCCTGCTGGGAAAGGAAAATGGAGCTCTGTGTACACTCCCAGTTACCATTCACTTGTAAAGCAGTTTTATTACTTATTATTATAAATTGTTATTGTAAAGCAGATTTACATCAGAACATAAGTATCTCACTTCTGAAAGCATCACGCCCATGCCAGCAGAAAAATTCCCCAGATAACCATTAACGTCTGGATAATAAACTCGTAACTGTAGACAGAAATAAAATTAATTTATTGTCAGACCTGGAACAGTGCGATGTACCTCCATTAAATGTTCTGGTTAATATGGTGTGCCGTGTTATCTAGGTGATGAGAGTGCCCAGCTCTGTACAAAGCAGAATACAAAGAGACAGGCAGTGGCAGGCAGTGGCATACACTGCACTCAAGGTGTACAGGCCCTCTTTTCCCTTTTCATTTTTTCTGAAAGGGTCTTCTGTGAAGCTATTTTATTCACAATTGCAATGCTGGGCGTCCTGCAAGCAGGAGTACCCAGTAGAAGCCCACCCTAACCTAATACTCCCTAGTACCCGACGCTTGATGCCTCCCCTGTTTCCTCACTGACTGAGTACTACAGGTTCACAAACTACTCGACGCTTACTACTATACCACATATGTACAATTGTACTTGACCAACCAGTAATTTCTCCTTTCTTTTTTCTTCTTCTTTTGTGACTACAGGGCCTGTGATTTTTGTTTTCACTGATTTTGCACTGCTCATCCTGTTCCTCATAGCTATCCTCCTTGTTTTGGGACAGTGGGACCTTCCCTTTAGCTGCTTAACATACTCCCCGCCTGCACAATGACTTTTCAACATGCAAGGTTAGTGGAATTTTCCACTGCAAAACCACATCTTTGTTTCTGAGACTTTGTTCCTCAGTTATTGCTATCAGCATTAGGAATTGCAGCCGGAATGCAGACACATGAACACCAGTACTCAGTAGTGCCTCCCCCAACCTTACTCACTGCTTTTATCAATATCCAGGTGTGACCAGGTGGCTTCTGCCAGGTAACCTGGGCTGCACCAGTGATGTGTGCTCAAACATCAACATATTGGCTTCTTTTAAAGCAAAGCTACAGGATCTATGATTTTTTTTTTTATGATTTATTCCTATGAAGTGAGAAGAGTTATTCCTATCATGCCTGATATCAAAAATTTATTCTTGTTCTCAAAAAATCCATCTTTTAAAGAGACTATGCAATAAGGTGTATGTAGAGCCTTATTTCCTCCCAGCAACCCTATTACCTAAGAGAACTTTATTCCACCAAAACTGAGACAAGAAGATCACCGCTAAATCAATCCGATCTTGTGACACTGTCTTTATAGACCTGCGCTATCGCAGGCTTTTGATCACCCACAGAACTGGAAATTGATGGTTCTGTGCTTGAACTCAGCCTAGCTTTCCCCAGAAAACTCTAATTCCAAATTTCTCACTCTGAACAAAGTATAAATATCCTGATGCACTTGCCCAAACATTGATGTTGCTTAAATGGCAACACCAAAATGAACCAGCAGAAAGACTTATATTTGAGCTGTGCAGGAGAAGAAGGGGGCCTGGTGTCACTCCGGTATTCTCAAATGTAAGAGCAGATTTAACGAGATGATTCTATTAGCTCACACATTTACTCTGAGTAGGAGGTCTCACTGGGGTTGTCAGAGGAAATTATATTTAATCAACATGATGTCAGTCAAGTGCTTGTCAAACCTACTACAGTTGTTCAAAATCCAAAATAGTTTATACAATAATTGATGAAAAATTATATGTCGAGATCTGGCCACTTTAAAATAAATTACAGCATTCAAGCTTTTTCTAAGAGTTTCTGGCAGGAGACTTTGTTAGTATGTTTATTTTAAAAGTCTCCATTTTCTGTGTTGCAGAGGAGTTCAATATTGTCGAATTTTTCCCTCCAGGCGTATTACTGGGGCCATCTGCAAGAACATAGCTAAGGATTCTGGAAGGAAAAGTTCCAGAAGACAGGTATTAATTTAGGCCATCTCTTCCGACCCCAGCTGCATTACCGTTAGAGCTTCTGAAGAGCGGACAGCCTTCTCCTCAAGGAATGCTGTCTGCCAGGAGACGCCCTGCAGGGAAACGCAGCTTCCTCCTGGGGAATAAGGCCTGCTACTGGAGCTGCCCCATGCCAGAGGCTCATCGGCTTGACACCGTGCCTTTTAGTAGCAATAGCCCATGCACAGAAATAATAGACAGGGTTTAAAGGCTCCAGACAGAAAAACTCCAGATGATAAGAAACAGAAGTGTGTTTTTTTGTTTTTCTTTTTTTTTTTTTTGTTTTGTTTTGTTTTTGCTGCTGGTCTGAGCAGCAAACTAAGTCAGTCATATTCACTAACTCATAGTGACTGCCCAGTGGAAATAGCAGTTTCTTGCCACACAGGGATGTTGGATAGAAAGGCTGACCTACAGGGGGGCACCACGAGCCTGACCACATTAACAGACTGCGGATGCTGCCCCAGAGCATTAAATTCCCTGCATCAGTGTGTGCCCACGATTAGGGTCAGGGCGCAGAGCAGGACCCACTCACTGGCTTACACAGAGGTACATAAAGCCTTTGATGGATGAAACCGCTTCACGAGCATTTGCAAGCTCCAGCGGGAGCTCTCAGCACAGATAAGCATCGCCCATTCAAAAGGAATTATTCATAGGAGGAACAGACATCCCTGCAGCACAAGACAAACAAGCCGTCAGCCCCAAGTCAGGTGAGAGACCTTTCTTCCAGGTTTGATGCAAAATCCCCCTAAGTGAAGGGGGATTTCTCAGTGACAGCCTGAACCACATTATGAAATAAACTGATTGTCAGATAAATGGGAAGAGAAACTGTTAACAGCTTTGGTAATACTGCAGTGAGGCCCCATGCAAAGCAATAGATGCTTAACTTTACCTTAAAAGCTTAGTTTGGTAGACACAGGCTTGGGACTACTGCGCACATTAGAGTTCTTGGCTGCTGCCCATCATACCCAGTCTGTAACAAATAGACTTCTGAGAAATCTCGCTTCCTCTTTTCCAGCTTTGGACAATGACATTCTGGAGAGGGACCTCTCGAAATCACTATTTTGTTCTGCAGTTACTGACAGCCAAGGAAGTAAAGACAGTCTCCTCTTATCTCTTCTTAATCATATTAAGCTAGAAACACCTACTAAGGCAGCATGCCCTTCCACAACATACGGTTCAAGGTTATACATCTGTATTGTATCTGTACAGATTTCAGAAAAATCCTGAGCAATGCATCTGCACATTTAGTGATACTTGACAAAATGCAGCTTCGTTATTTGGAAAGAAAGAACAATGGATCAGCAATCCGGCTCTGAAGCAGCTGGCAGTTCTCTGGGATACCTGTAATTTTCAAGCAAGGAACCAGGAACCATCCAAAGGCTTTTGTCCAGAAATCCTAGTCTCAGCTAACAGCATACATAGTTAGCTGTAAAAACGCATTTAACGTTTCGTACCATATAATTAGAGAAGCAAACGTGCTGAGCTTCATTCTTAAAACACCACCAAAACACTTCTAAGCTCAAAATATTCAGGATAATTCGTGGCTCTGGAGTGGACCTCAAAGTTACCATCATTGTAACAACCTGACACCGGAGAACCACTCTCACTCAGCACTGCTGATTCACCATTTAAATGGACTTCTGTCCTACACCGTGTGCCCTGCAGTCCACAAACAGAGAACTACAGTTGGAAATCTTCCTTATTGCCAGCTTTCCCCCTACATCATTACTACAGATGGAGGTAGGTATTAGTAATCACCCAAGTTGTGCTTTTCCTTCTTTATGGTTGTTTGACACCATTTCAAATAAGCTCAAATACAATTTCCAGAATTTAATGCAGCCTATTTTTAGCACTGCAGAAGGTCTGATTACATATATATTTTTTTTTCATTTTACTATTTGGTATAAGATGGGCATTCACATTTAATCATATCCATAGATTACCTCAATGAATACAAATGTGTTACATTATCTTTAAGTAAATGAATGTCAATATGTTCTAGGGTAACAGAAGTAATTGCATATTGATAACAGTCATTATCATAAGTCATGGTTGCTGGCACAAAATCCACTTGTATTTTTTAATAAGGTGCAATATTATGGTCTATTTTGAGATGATAGCTTTCTATTTCCCCGTACATGATACAATATCATTTCAATATAGCTGGCAGACCCTGCCAAAAGATAAAAATTCAGAATGTAAACCTGCAAATTGTCAGATTTTACAGTCTTTTGAAGGTAGGGTGGATATTCCAAGTACCTCAGCAAAAGAGATACAGAGGAATCATTATCTGTGCCAGGCTGATGTACCTTCAATTCCACTCACTACAGCAGATAACAGTGACTAGCACATTATCCTGAACTCATACAACCAGATTTCAGATTTTGCTTTGTAGTTTATTGCAGTTTGCAAAGTAATCCAGAAGACACTTGAGAAAGGGACATCTTTTCCTCATTTTTTAAGAGGCACAAAACTTTAAAGCTAACTCAGATATTCCGGATGCATCTGCTATGAGAGAGTAAGGAAGCTGTAATACCCAGTATCAAGATTGCAGGCTCTCGTTCTGCACTGCTGCTCTACGTTATTGCTTTAGAGGAGTAGAAAGCGAAGTTGATAAAATAAGCAGGCAAATGCAGAGTCCTGCTCCGTGGACAGAATATCCCATCAAACAGTACAGGCTGGAAAAGGACCCCTGGGGTCTCATCTGGCCAAGGATTTCAGTTCGAGTTGATAGTGTGCAGATTAGTGAGCACAGCAAGGATAAAGGAAGTCGAGTGTCTGCATCCCCCTCCTCGGCAGCCAGAATGCCCTGTCTAGCTTTGAGCCTCTGTACTCAGGAATTGACAACTGGAACAAACCCAGTGCGGGGCCACTAAAATGGCCCTCTGAATGGAGGCTGAAATGGCACGGACCTCTGACAGGCCACTAACATTGAGGCTGGAGCAACGTAATTATAGACGGGGGTTGAACAAACAGGTGTTGTTCACTGTGGAGATATCCTGTAGTAGGAAAACATTACTGCTGTGCTCAGCAACATAAGGCAAGGTTACAGAGAAGATATGAAGCACACCCTCCTAAGACAGAGTCAGCAAAATGACACACAGGAGTAACCACAAGTTGCAAGAGAGGAAATTGCAACTACACGCAAGAAAATAAGAATTTCTTGGCAGAAATGGTTAAGCAGTGGCATCACCAGTCTAAAGAGGAGCCTCCATCTCTCAAGACTTCCAGGACTCACATGAACATCATCCTGGGCAGCATGGACCAACTCTGATGTGGGCCCATGCTTTAAGCACAAGCCTGGAGCTGATGAGCTCCAGACACATCTTTCAGCCTGTTATCCTGCAGTACAACGTAAAGCTCTCGTAAGCTTCCCCTTTAGAAATAGCTTCTAGCTTGTAACAGAGAGTGCCACAGTTAAAAAGCCAACTAAACCTGCAGTGAGCAGCTGGGTCCATATCTGAATCTGTGTATGAGGTTCAGAAAAGGAAAGTACCCAGACTGGTAGGGTGCTGTGCCTTGGGAACATCACCTCAGCCCTGCTGTGGTCTCAGTCTAGACCAACATCTCTTGAGCAGCTCCAAGCACTCTAGAGAGATCCTCATTTATGATCTCTCACCACAGTGTAATATAAATATACAGTAATACCATTTTTTGTATTGTGTTTACACATCTATTGAAGGTTCATGCAGGCAAAAGCATTATCTCTAGCTGGGTTTGGTCTTTGGTGGAGAAATAAAACTGGAATTCCAGAGCTGGAATATACAGTGGATACTATCATAAAGAGCTTTATCTTGAAATACAGATTCTCGGAGAAAAACTGTTCTCCTGAACTCCTTTATAACAGAATTAAATCTTTATATCAGAATCAAATGGCCATCAGCCATTTTGTTGCAGCAGCAGCACGAAGCAGCAGCCAATGGCCAGCCTGGGGCGGGGAGGGGAGGGGACAGCCCTGAGGGGACGGCTGGGGCGGTGGACATTTTGTTAAGCGTCCCCCAAGCCGGGGCAGGGTGGTGTATGTGTGGGTCGCCGCCACAGAGTAGGCTGTGCTAGTGGAGTAGCCGCAGGCCTGTGGCTTTTAAAGGTGGTGGCAGGCCGCCCAGCAAGCAGCACAGGCCTGAGGGCAGGCACCTGTGCCTCCAGGGCAGCAAATGCTTCAGCCCCACTGTGTAAAAGTAGCTCAGTGAGCACCTCCAGTCGGCACAAACCCTGAAGAGCATCATCCATTAGTAGTCACAGCAAAAGTTGTACCTTCCTCCAGGTTGAGCTGCGATAGGCTGTTTCTTTTTCCATAGGAGAGTAGGGGATGCAGTCCTGTGTCCTCCACACCTCCTGCTGCAGGGGCTGTTCCTGCCGGAGGGGCAGTGTGCTCTCTCCCCATTTTTTATGTCAGAGTGCACCTGAACCATCACTTGGTTAATTGGGACCTGCTAGCAGGTGCTGCAGGCCCTCTAAGGGTGCAGGTGCAAATGATACAGGATGTGTGGTGGTGAAGCCTTGTGGAAAGTGCTAGAAGGACGTGAAGGATCATGGTGTCCTCCTTGCTCTCCTGTGGCATTCGCTGTGGAATCAGTGCTCACCTAGCAGTGCTGACATACAGGGTATTAGGCAGGCGGATGTTAACAGCAAGAATTGTTCAGCATGGGGGTGGCAGGAAGGAAAGCCTCACCTTCCCCTTTCTTATCCTGTGTATAGGGCAGTGTTCCCCCTTGAGGAGAACAAAAATTGTACAGAGCCTCCAAGATCCAGTGCAGACTGATCTTCCCTAACTAAGCACACAAGATTGGGAAAATAAGTCCCTGCTGTCATTTGTGATACTGACATCTACCTAAAGACACAGCCTCAGAGAGGGAAGAAAGATCAACTCTAAGATGTCCTCCAGTGCACAGTTGTGACTGTCTATGTGAAGTTAGAAATGGACCTCAGTATTCATATACTAATTACTTTGTCAGTGGTAGAAGTCTGCCAATGTTGATACTATTACAAGTCTAGTGTAAAATCAACTTGAAAGTGTGCAGGTGAAGATAGTGAATTTATAATATTTTACTGCCTCACGAAAGGCATCTAATTTGGACGTGGAACATTTTTGCAGTGAGCAAGCATTTCTATGAATTTCAATACACATAGTTTCCCACAGATGGAAATTTTTATGGAAAGTTGCACATTTCTGAGCTGCAAATACTGTGTGTGCTTAGTTAACAGTTTTATGAGCAGCAAAGTTGTGGTTGCTATCAGGTATCATTTTCTGCTGTGTGCTCTTCTTTAACTTCACAGCAAGCATTAAGCATTTTCTTAGGAGAAAATCACCTTTCCACTGAGAATTAATCTTTTTTGATATGCTCCCTATTTCTGACTTCCATTGGTCTGCTGCTGTCAATATCCAGTTTTTGTACAAGGTGACATCTAGTACCCCATCCTTCTCTTGTTTTTAATAAGGAGTTTACAGACTTAATTATTTGTTTGTGCTTTTATGTGTCCTTCTATATAACTACTAGTGTCCAATTTTACTGTTTTATTTTTCCTTCAAGAATTCCAGTTACAATTAAAGGAAAAGCCTTACCCTTGCATCATGCTTTCTGTGTCAGTGTTGCCAAACATCACCGTAACCAATTGTTGGGAACCTAAATGCAATTATACAGAACAATTGGGAAAAAAAAAAAGAAAAAAAAAAAAGAAAAAAAAAAAAAAAAAACACTGTTAAAAACATCCAAGAAGGGACCAAAGAAGCTAGTGCTTATGACCAACCTGTTTACTTTCTACAAATTTCAGGGTTTGTAGGATTTAACAGGATTCAGTTCACTGTAACAGCTCTGAAATTGGACAAAACTATCAGAGATAGTTCAGTGAAGGTCTCTGTTCAATGAAACCAAAAAATTGAACAAGATATTCAGATGTATGTGAAATGAGACTAATGTCGATGGTATTTATAATGCTCTTAGGTACAGTGGTAATACCGTGCTCAGTATTGATCCGTATCAGAAAAGTTACATGGCAAAAAGGATTAAGACAGAAAAAGCTGTCCTTGGGAAAGAAACTTAAAAACCTAAACTTACAAACCTTGTTTGTATTCAACAGAAGACACAGAAGGCGATATTTCAAAAATAAAAATATTTCAGATCTTCCCATGCATCTCAAAATGCTAAAGCAGATTTGCTTCTGCCAGTGTCCGTACATACAGAAACTGTATTACAATGTATGTGGGAATTACCTGACAAAAAGAAATCCTTACTGGGTGAAGGGGTTAGAAATCACAACTAAAGTGGATGTTCAGCACAGAGGGCTGCTAACGCTGTTACTAAGTGATGTAAATTAGATCAGAATTAGGTCCAAGGATCTGTTCTCCATTTCTAAACTGGTTACCTCCTACTATGGCAGATGCGAATACATATGGGAGAGGGAACAGAACAGATCCATCTAGTGGGAGGACAGTATACATATTGCTATACTATATGTGACCACGAAGCAAAGTTAAATTTCTCACACAAAACATGGACATGTGTCCATGTTTTATGTATGGCATACTTTGCATTTTCAATAAGCATCACATTTAAAATCAGGTAGATTGCACATAAAAATATGATAAAGGAAAAACAGAAGTCACGTTGACAGTTATTTAAATCTACACATTCTGCTATATTAACTTCATAGTTAATGTTAGATTTAATATTTTTTTTGTGTGTGTTTCAGTGTGGAGTCCTTTAAACATTCCTAATGCAAAGCGAAATATTTACCACTAGTTATAGGGCACAGTGGAGCTATGGCTTTCATGTCAATCAATCCAGAGCATGGTTATATCAAAGAATAATATACCTTTTTTTATATAAAAAAAAAAAAAACTTTTTATTTATCTAATTATTCATCATTGCCTTGTCTATATTCTTACTCTTAACACTTTTTTTTTTTTTTTAACAATGATGACTGTGTTTGTGGAACATACTTTCCAACGTGAGTTAGTGATGATCATTCATTGCTATGGGCTTCTGTTGATGTTTCCGTCAAATAGTAGCAAGCTGTCTTTGAAACAAAAGAGCTGAGCATCATTATGGGATATCATCCAAAAAGCTTCTGAATTGCAAAGTGTGTAAATTATGCAAAACTAGGTCTTGCTTGAAGGGTGAGAGACAAGAAGCCTTCAAGTTGAGACAGGTTGTGAAGTGTGAAGCGGGGCAGTTTTTAAGATGTTAGGAAATACCAAAGAGAAAAGCCCAGTTAAACCAGAAATAACACAGTTCCACCAGTCTGAAATAAATTAAAACAAACAAACAAACACACACCAAAAAAAAAGTATGTTCAATGATGAAGAATATATCAGATAGGTTATTCTTTCCAAATGGGCACAGTCCTGCAGGAAAAGGATGAAGATGTCATGTAAGAGGAGAGGATGCAGTTCTCTCCCCCTGCAGATATGGGTGCTCTGTTAGTGCATACGACTGCTTGTCAGTAAGAAGAGACATGATGGAGCTTTCAAAACAGTTAATGACCTACTAAACTGCAGCTGGTCTGTTTTGCTTTACAACCATATTCCTAGTATGGAGAAGAGTGATTGAACAGGGAGTGAATCCGGATTTCTGTGAGCCTGTCCCTGTAAAGCTGAATAAATGATGGATCTATTTTGCTTTCTGTGTCACTGTGCTGTTCTTGCAGCATATTTACCGTGACGAAGAAGTTCAGAAGAATGCTGTAGCCGGTCACAAGGAAAAATGAGAAGAAAGGAAAAAGGGAAAGAAATGAAATATTTCAAATATATACAAAGTTGAAGGCAGTCCTAAGGAAATTGTTTCCTGATGTGAGCATGCAGAAAATCTAACTAAACACAAACCATCTCAGCTCTGTGAAAATGAGACGTTTTTCTTAAGATGCCTGCAGGCATCTTAATGTACAGGGTACATTACTCATTAATAAAAACTGGTGCCACAATGATGTAAAAAAAAAAAAAAAGACCATTATAATTAATTGCAAAATGTTCTCTATATAGATTTTCAGTGTACTTTTTTATAGCACTAAATTCCTAGATAAAGGTTGGATTGAATTATATCCACTTCTAACTAGTTTATTTGCCAATAAATTCTAAGCAGTTCTAGATTAACTGCCCATATGGCATAATAGCCCACCATTTGGTATCAGGTGGCATTTATTTGTTCAGGAGTCTACCAACACTTTTCAGGGCTATTAACATCCCCTAAATTTAAGTAATTATCTTACACTTTGTAAGCTCTTCGTGCAGTCTAGGGGAAAATATACAGGACCTCCAAAAGACCATTCATAGCAAGAACTTAGGTTAGCACTTTGAATTGCCTGCTTGAATGTCCTTTCTGTATCAATCGTGTGGTAAACTGAGGGAAACTATTCTTCTAATTTAGACATTTCAGTTAATTGCCAAATGGCAATTAGAAGTAGAAACATCCCCATTTTCCTTCTCTTTGAATACTTCCCTCAGGATCTCATTTGATTTTGTGGGTAATGTACCATTTTAAAAGTAGCAGGATTAAGCCTTTAGCAAAAAAGCAAAATTACAGAGAAAAAGAACATGGAAAAAAAAAATGGATGTCAAATAATTTAGCCATTTTTCAACGTTTGCATTTCAAACACTCTGTTACATCTATCTAATCAGGATATTTCATTATATTTTCCATCAAGGTGTTGATTTTTTATCTGCCCTCTCTGAAATGATTAATGTGAAACGGTTTTCAGTCTATCACAAAAAATATGTATTTCATCCTCAAGTAATCTTTAAGCTAGGAGTCAGTGAGGGTAGCTACTATATAAAACATCCCACCTTAAAGATACTAATTTGTATTTTTAATTCAACTGATTGAATAATTTAGAAATGTTTGCTCAGTACTTGGTTCATGTGAAAAATTCTGGTTTAGTTCTGGCCGCTTTTGAGATTCAGAAATAGCCAAGACTTGCCTCAGATCTTTTCCAATTCATTTCCTCAGTATTTCTTGTAGCTATTCCTGTTCCTTATTTTCTTCATAAAATTGTATTTTCATTAATAGATATGACAGAAAATGAAGGTTTAAAGTAAGCGTAGACATTGAGCACAGATTTTTAACAACAAGGGTAATTGACCACTGAAACAAGCCCCAATAAGCTGTGGATTGACTGATAAAAACTCAAATCCTTATCTTCAGAGTGATGCTGGAAGATTTGCCTTATGAGAATGGTAGCTTTTAAAAAAATGTCACTTAGTCTTTCCAGCCTCATTTAGGGTATTTAATACTTCAAACACAGGCATTAGGGCAAACAGAAGCATGAGCTTTGCTGAAAGGTAGACCAGAGATCTAAAAATTTGCAAAAGATCATATACTATTGGGGTGTATGTTTACATTTTATTGTTACCCACAGTACTGTTCCATAGTTTTAACTTCCTTTTTGCAAATTGTGTGACTGGTGGAACATTTGTAATGCCAGAATCACCAAGAGCCATGAAGCCTTGGCATAGACTAACAGGGCAAGACTCTGGTGTAGGAAATAAAAGTACCTCTTAAAAAAATAACACAACATAACATAACATAATATAAAATAAAATAAGAAGTCTCTAGGACTTAGATAAAAATAAATCCAGCTGAGCAGAATCTTAGCTGGTATCAATCCAGATGTTGCCCCAGTTTCCTTAAGGAGAGATCAGTGTCTGATGTATTATATCTTCTCCCATAAGAATAAAAAACAGGACAAATACTGAACTATCCCTATTGAAATAACCCATACAGACTGCATAGGTGACAGAATGGTTGATGGAACAGCACACAATGCTCCTTCCATATGGAAATTTGCAGCACGAACTTATATTCATTCCCCTCTTCTAACCAGAACTAGCACTCTTAGTGACTAAAGAGAATGACTGGAGCAAAAGAGCAGTACTGGAAATAGCAATTTAACCACTTGCTCACCCAACAACAATTTAGCTAAACAAATTATCAAAGAGGAAAACAAAGAATTTTATTTTTATTAAACAGCTGTTTGGCAGGTTCGGAAAAATCATGACTACCATAGAAATTCCCCTTACTTAAGAGTGCTTTTCACTCACTTCAACAGAGAGGAGGATGTTTAAGTTGGACTAGAGGCTGCTGAGATCCCTTCCATACAAGATACTTTATTTGTTTGCTATTTATGTATGCTACACTTATATTTTTAAATAAATATCCAATTTCATTGATTTTTTTTTATTGAATTTGTATTTATGATAGAGATGAAGAGAATGTATGAAGTAGAAGGGAAGAAGAAAGATCAATAAAAAGGGAAAAGACTGAAGTCAGTCTGACACAAGTAAATGTAAGAATAAAGATATCTGATGACTGGCCCAGAAATATGTAATATGAGGAGAACAAAACTCCTTTTAGAAAGGCACACAGTTGTGTTTTAAGACATGAATAGCTCCATATGCAGACCAGTGGTTAACAGGGCATATAATTTAAAAACCCGGCTTCCACAGCAGATGGCTTTATTTACTGCATTTAGGAACTTTACATGGGGGAATCTACCACTGGAAGCACGGTTGTGTGTACTGCAAAATAATCAGATCTGGGTCAAAAATCAGACAGCCCTAATGCTTTGTGCCAGTGTTTATGTAAGATTGTCGCAATCTGTCCAAAGTAGAAAATTATCCAAATAATTATACGCATTTAGTGTGTGATGTTTTCCCTGCTCAAATAATTATGACTGTGTTGGAAATTATAACAGCTCGACTGGAGCATCCATAAGGAAACAGGTTTCCAGTGCTGCTTTTTTCGCTTATGACTTTTGTAATACCCTTTCTTGCCATGAAAACCTATAACCATTCAATCTGTCGACATTCTGGTAAATTGTGGGAAACACAAAGCCATGTAAAAATTACGGTGTGCTGAAGAGTGAAGAGCAGCTCGGGAAGACACAAAAAATGTTGTAGAGAAATTCTTTTTTCTGCCTTTGATAACATTACTTGGTCCTCCTCAAATTTCCTTGCTAGCAAATGTCTGGTGCCTGTTAAAGTACCTAATGACGTTCTCTCTCCTGGCTTTTTTGGCAAAGAATACTGGTGACCAGTATGAGCAGAGGGAAAGGTAAATGTTCAGATGCCTTCATGCTGTAGCACAAGGGCATCTGAACAAGTAATCAAAATGAGAAACCTATTACATTATAGGGAGGCAATGTTTTATTTCAGTTTGGGTAAGAAAATGGACATCATTAAAATGGAGTTGTTTCTTGAGTTCATGGGCATTCTGCATTCATGACAGAGCTGCTAGGAGCTGATCGTTAAAAACTTTTAACACTTTTAGAAACTCTTAAAAACTCCTAAGTTCAGTTTCCTTCCATCCTGTTCATACGGTAACTAATAGAAATCGGGAGGGGGGAGAGAGAATTAGGTTATGAATCCTAAGTCACTTGTTTTTTTTGTCTTTCAAATTTGCATAAAAAGAGAAATAGCTTCTAATGCAGTTAAGGTCATTGACTGGTTCCAGACTGTAATTTGCTATTAACAGTGGTAGGAGCAAATTTCCCTAGCAGTTCAATCGCAAGCCTTTCCTGAAATGGATTTACTTGTCATTAGTACAACATAAGCTCCCTCGTCTTAACTGCACTTTCCAGGCAGATCTGTGGACTCAAAAAAAAATAAAAATAAACACCCACCACACAACTGATAGATAAAAGCACAGGGAATTGCATTCTTCTTCCACATTGCCAATTTCTAAACAATCAGTAACCTAAAACTGTTACTAATTTTAAATAGGAAAGAACCAAACAAAAGTTTTATCAGCTCACTAGCAGAATAAATTGTTTAAGGAAAGTAAAAAAGAAGTGAATTTAATTTATACGCAAATTCTTACCTAAAGATTAATTGTTATTGTACAAGAAACTGAAAAAAAAAAAAAAAAAAAAAAAAGGTTGCTCAATGCTGTTGCCTGTCTTTGTCTACAAGTGTTGTTTATTTTATATAGACATTCACTGACAGGCATAATCAGGATCTTGGGGGCCTTCAGAAAAAGAAGCAAGGACAATTTTAAGTGCAGAAATAAAAGTAGACGTATGCTGTTGCAAGGGCTGACGGGCTGATAAATGTTGCTTTGGATTTCAGGACTTGGTTATACGTGTTGTGTTGCTGCTACAACTGTGAGGGCCAATCTTTTCCTTATGTGCTTTTTAAAATTGGGGCATGAATTTCTGTGTCTGATTCTCATTTGCAAACATACCAAAAGCTTGCTGACTCGCTCATTTTCACACCGTTGTTTTGTCCAAGCCGTGCCTCACTCCAGTGAATGAAAATGATGTCTTGGCTCCGTTAAGTCCAGTGGCAAGCTGACTTCTCAGTGGAAGAAGGATTTCATATGTTCACAGCAGTGTTGTAAATTGCCTTGAGGGCAGTCTCACTAGAAAAACATGAGAATACGACAAAGTCTACTGTTTCTGGCTGATGCATATCAGTACGCTAGAAGCTTACAGAGAGTTTTAATATGCTGCAGAGACGTAGTGCAACATATCAATGTCAGAAGTTGCCAGTTCAACACTTTCCATAATGATTTCCGAAGAGATCTGGAAGCAAGGAAAATAGATGTAAAAAGTGTTGTGCAAATTGCATCTCTTTTGACATCAGCCAATCCTTTGAAGTGCTAATTTACAGAACTTGTCTCTTCACTCTCTAATATAAGCATAATTTTGTGTTAGTAAAAAGATAAAACACTCTGATGATGATATAGATAAGACATTTGATAACAGTCCTAAAACAAAATAGTTCATTTTCCTTACTTTCGGGTAACCATGTGTACCATAAATTTCTTTTTTGGAAGAATTCAGTGCAGCCATCAAATATGAGAAAAATATTTTTTTTCATTAAAAAAGTATATATTTCTAGAAGAGCAGGCAACCCAATTAACCCAATATATTATGGCCAAAATACTTTGGATTTTCCTCCATCAGAATGGTGGATGAAATTGGAGGGGAAAAGAGGAGGAAAGGGGAGAAAAGGGGACATTATTTTTTTGTGTTCAAACGTTTCCTTTTATTTTGCTTTTGAAATTTTCCTGACAAGCGTTGTCTGTTCAAGAAAAGTACTTACATACATAGTTCCTTTATTTGATTTGTCTGTTAAATACACTTGCAAGCAGATTTCCTCTGCCATTTGATTCTGTGTCCTTCCTAGGCCACATATTCTGAATATTCTGATACTGAGGGACAGAGTTGTACACTGAGACAGCTTAGCAGTGCACCTGTAAAGACTGAAAGAAGCTCTACAAATCTGGGTCTGGGATAATTAACTAATAGACAGGGATTGCAGAGATGAACTGAGAATTCTGCCTTGTGGGCTTTAGTGGGAGTTAAAATAGCAGCAGCAATTAAAACAAAGGTTTAATTTGCTAAGACAATGTATCAATGTGATTGTGAAAGTAGTCATGGAAGAAAACCTGTTCTGGTCCTTGTGAAGCAGCCCTGGGTTTGTTCCAAGCATCAAACAGCATCAGCTACCAGGCCCTTCAGAAAGTTACTTGATGTAGATACCAGCTTGTAGGAAAATAAAGAGAATGAGATTAGGTCTTCAAGAGTTCTGTATCAAAACCAGAAGACTGCTTTTGATTTCATGAGTCTTTTTGGGGAACTGATTAAGAGTTGGTTTAATAAGAGGTTTGGTGTTAGCTCTCATTACTACTTCTGTCAACACTACAGAATTTTTCTTGACATTGGCATTGTGCCAATGTCCATAAAAATTCAGAAGAAACTTTAGTGACTTAAAATCATTAAGTTAACATCTGACAGAGTCCCCCAGGAAGCGTATCTGACAGTTTGAGATGTGCTGATCGTGATGGATAACCACTCCACGTACCAGGCCTTCCAAAGTGAATTATCACTCTCAGAGAAGTCGCAGGTGAGCACGGAAAGTCATGGCACTGCAGAAGAGTTGGGCCATACTTCTCAGTGGAGGTGCAACCTCCTGAAGAGGTCTGGGAAGTTCTCTCACACCAGCATGGAAACAGACTTTGAAGGACTGCGTTTTGCCTTTGCGTGAACTGGCACTGATCTGTTACTTAGCAAAAATGGCAGATCGTTTTAGGCAAATACAGTTAATCTTATCAGTAACATGCACCTGCGTAGGCTGTATATCTAACGGAGATGACACTGAACACGTCTGCCTGTAATTAGGAAGGTATATAGATCGACAGCTGTTTTTTTTTTAGTTTAAGGCATTAACAAGAAATGAGCTTTGATTTGAAAGGAGAGAGAAGACTAAGTTAAACATTAAAACTGTTTTCGATCATTTAAGTTACATAGTTCTCACTCCAGAAGCTTTGATCATGTATAATCCTGTTGAAAGGCTGAATTGTAATCAGCCTCACATACATTATGTTGCAATGCTGTGGCACTAGTGCATGACAGAATTTTATTTTCCATTAGTTCATTCTTTGCTGGAAATATAAACACTCTATATGCTTAATAGTCCAAAAAATGAATGTTATTGCTTTTTAAAATTGCCTGTTAATGAAAATTTTGCTTGCTATTAAAAAATCTGAGTGCCTCAGGACCATCTTTCGAATGCTGACATACCTATTTTCAACATCAGCAGTGTTGAACAATCAAAACAAAATCATCCCAGATTGTACTTTTACTAAAAGCAACCATGTTTTCTAACCGATCAAAATGGATGTTTATAGCATCTGTGGAGCCAGGACTGATTTTTAAATGGCTTCTCACTGAACTATGAACAATTTCATATCAGGTCCAGTGCAGCAGTGATGTCTGTACAAACACATGACTAGAACAAAGACAGTTATTTCTCAAGAAAAAAAAAAAAAAAAAAAAAAAGTTTTTAAGTAAAAAAGATAGTAGGAAATGCTGCATTGACCTGAATCATCAAATCCATGTCAATGCTCAAGAAATATTGAATTCCTCAGTGTAGGAACAGCCAGCATTTTGCTTTCTCTTCTGAGCTCACACAGGTCTGGTTTTCTGTGGCACCCACAGACCTCAGCTGGAATTAAGGACAACTGTCATTTCTAAAAATCAGTACCACACTTCAGAACTCTCATCATACACCTGTTGAAAAAGCATACTTTTTGTTGCCTAGCAAAGCTCTATCTGGTAGGAGAGAGACCTTCAATGGAAGCAAAACAAAGTGAAAAGAAGGATGATTGGAAGATTCCAGCAAATTATTTCTACAATTAATTTGGTGGTCTGTATATGTGGAATGTCAAAAAAGGTCTGCCAGGGATACTGCAGGAAAAATCATTTAGCCAGGAAAGGGGCACTTCGGACCTTAGGAGAGGGCTGAACACACAGGAGTGTGTAGGAACAGCTCCAGGAATCACAGTCACAGTCCGTTTACCAGAAGAGATTAAATATTTGTAAGGATTTCTGTATCCTAACATACTGCTTCATTAGTAGTAACTTCAAGTGCAGCTGTGCATTCCCAGGAAAAACAATGGAATTTACAGAGCTTTCAGTGTTACAGAATATAAACTAAACCCAGATTATCCTACCTGCAGTTCTTCATGTAAAAAAAAAAAAAAAAAAAAGAGGTTTACTATATGAATAGTCCTATTTTCCATCTAATTGGGAAAAAAGAGATCATATGTATATGGACACACTCAAATATAAAGTATGATTAAATACTCTTCATCAGTAGGGACCTTTTCATTATATACGGGCAGGATACAGAAATACCACATCTATCTGTATTTCATTTTGTCCCTCTGATGTCCTGTGGTGTTGTTCTGAGCTACAAAGAGCCATATACAAGCAAGGAGTATTTTTGGAATTATCATGTTCTAAATCTATGTTAAAATGGAAAAATAAAAGCAGGAATAGAAATTAAATTTAGAAAAAAATGAGCTTCTCTCCACTCAGTTGTAAGTAAAAGTATATTCACATTACAAAAGCTTCTTTGGTGGTAGCAGATGTAGTAACTGATACAAAGGTGTCTTTGTTGGACAACTCAGAAAGGACCGAGTAGGTAGAATTAATGATGTGAGATGACATACTTCCAAAGTGATCACTCCTCTTCTAGCTGAAGCATCCTAAAAGGCAGGTACCTAACACTGTTCTGGCCCTTGCAGCGTTACATTTTGTCTCCAGGGCTATCAATCTGGCATACTTCAGAAGTAGTTAGTTGTGATGAGGTATGCAAGGGAGAAAGGGAGATTAAAAAAAAAAAAAAAAAAAAAAAAACAACTTCTCAATGTGCATCACTTGATAATGCATTTTAGTTATTTGGCAGCATATTGGGATACCTTTTATTTCAGCCATTTATATTTATTGTACCAAAAGGCTTTCTTTTTTCAATCAATACTGGGCAAAAGAATAGAAATAAAACATTTTTTGAAACTCACTTGTCCTAAATGAAAAAAACAAAACAACCAAAAAAAAAAGCAACCCCATACTTCTGCAGGCAACCATATCATTTACTTCCCATCTTCCCAAACCTGCTGAAGGTATTGTACGCAGCTAACTAGTGTGCTCACAAGAAAGGATGGTGCCATGACGCTGGCTTGGCAGTTTGTCTGAAGGAGGAAGCTAAAAAAAAAAAAAAAGTGCATTAAAGAAAAAGCATTTTCTTCATTATTATTGATACTAAAAACTGAAAATAAATTAAAAATAATGCAACATTATGTTGCATTTAAAAAAAAATAAATAAATGAAGCTACATTTGTCATGATACATTCTGGTTATTTTGCACCACCAACTAAGTTCTTCTGTACAAAACACCTAAAGATGTACCTATCAGAGATGTCCAGCTGTGATTTAGGAAACCATACGTTCCCAGAACAGCATTGAGAATAGTGGATTGAAATACCCTCATTCATGGTTTAATTTCCAGCATGTCTGCTTGTACAAATGGTACACTGCTTCATTACATATAAAATTATGTATTTTCCACACAGGCAATCATCAGATAACACATGCAGGAGGCAGACCTTAGCTATACATAAAGAAATAGTTCCCAAAGGGCTAGCTACTGGAGCTGTATTTTCCAATACTCAAAAATTCATTCTCATGCTTTCTTGTTAGATCTCTAATTTCATTATGCACCAGAAAATATGGGACAAGGAACCAAGTCAGAACCTCACAAATTCGGAAACTCATATGTGATCTCCACAGCACGCCAAATTAATGGCTCAGAAAGTGACTAGAAAGGTTTCCAGACACTAACACTTCATTTGTTGTGGTAGTATTTCAGACCAACTGAGGTTTCTCAGCTATGAGCTGTAACTCCAGTGTATCCTTCTTTACTTCACTGCTTAATATTTTGTCCTCAGTACCATGATGTTAGATCAAAAACTGAACCAAAAATTAAATCAGTTCAATCTGAAACAAATACATTTGTTCCATTTTCCTTGCTTAAACAAAAAGGTCATTTCCACACAAAATGTTTCATTTGATCTGGAACAAAACAGACTGCATCGAAGATTGAAATGCAAGATTAGATTTCACCAAATAGCAGGAGGAGGGACCGCTGCCACCTCGTTCATCATTTCATAGCTGACTATAGATCTTTAGTCTCTTCTTCTGCAAGAAAACATGAAACTATTTGATTCAGTCCCCAGGTGTCCCACCTAAAAGACATTCTGGGACAAGGAAGATGAAGGAACTAGGAGGAACACCTCAGAACCTCATGTGTTGTAACCAATTAACTAATCCATATTTAAATGCATTCACCAGAGCAAGCAGAGCAGGTGCTCACTGGGCTCTGCTGCCATGCGAGTGAACCAGTTGCTGCTCTTGCTGGTTATGACCCCAGGTGGCCCGGTGTCACCCGAGGTGGCAAAGCCCCCAAACCCTCATTTTGAACACCTCTTTGCTACATTGCACCTCTCTGGAAATGTAGAAAAGGCAAAAGAAAGTCCTGCTGGGCAGGGGATGCCTATAACTTATAACCCAAAGAGGTACCCTGGAGCCCTGCTCTGAATCAAGTCAAGAATTTTATTTTGTTTCAGTGGAAAAATGTTGTTTTCAACCTTATGACCACAAATTGATGGATGATACAAACCGCAGACATAAAGGAGGGAAGATAAGCCCCTTATAAAAAGACTTTACCATAACTTTGCTCATCTACTCTAGCGGTGTCTGGAATAAAGATGAAGACTTAGAGTCTGAAAGAATGAGGAAGACTCCATCTCCGTGGTACCTGAAGTCCTATTTGTAAGGGTAAGGAAATTGAAATGTGTGCTGAGTTCTGTCCTTATAACCTGGCTGCCTAATAGCATACTGTGGCACTGCACAGTTAATAAACTGGAACCTCATATTAAAAACATGTAAAATATTATGAGACACTATACAAGTTGAAACTGCATCATCTCAAAATGGTCTGAGGATGAAGATAGTGATGAAATTCAAGTCTTTAAATTTTTCAATTTTAAGAGAATAAATGAAGCCAATTCAAGTTGCTACATTCCCCACAACCAGAAAAGCATTTAGTTGTTAATTAAATAAAAAATAATTAAAAAAAAATAAATCTAAGCAGATGTTTCTAAACTTTGTTTTTCTTTTTTTATACATATGGGGTTATACTGTAGTAGCCTTACCAAACAGAAAAAGAAAGAAGCTCACTCAAGAAAGAACTCAAAAGAAGTCACGAGACAACAGGCTATAGAAAGAACTGTAACGTTTTATTTTTAGATGCCTGGATTATAAGCATTTAAAAACACTATTCTGGATTCCTCTCTGCCTGGAGTTTCCATAAATTAATAATACAAATTCTGCCAGAAGGAAAACTGTATTGCCACTTTGCCTCAGAAAATACAGGTAGAACATGTCATCTCAGGCACACAAATCCAGTCTCTCTGTTTACCATCTCTAATGAAAGTCTGTGAATCACAGGCTCACAGAACCCTCAAGCTGGAAGGGACCCACGAGGATCATCGGGTCCAAGTCCTGGGTCTGCACAGGACCACCCAAAAATCAGACCTTGTGTCTGAGAGCATTGCCCAAAGGCTTCTTGAATGCCGGCAGGCACCAGGCCATGACCAAAGGCCCTGAGGAGCTTGCTCAGGGCCCGAGCACCCTCTGGTTGCAGAACCTGTCCCTAACCCCCAGCCTGACCCTCCCCTGTCCCAGCTCCATGCCATCCCCTCGGGTCCCGTCGCTGTCCCCAGACAGCAGAGCTCAGCACCTGCCCCTCCACTCCCCTCGTGAGGGAGCTGCAGGCCACCATGAGGCCTCCCCTCAGCCTGCTCTGCTTGGGGCTGAGCAAACCCAGGGACCTCAGCCGCTCCTCATGTGTCTATGAAAGCAGATGGCTTTTTTTCAAGCATTCCTGACCAAAATAGCTATTAGTCTGTGTTCTATATTTCTCTCTCAAAAATTAACTTCTAAAATAGACACCATAACAAAGTTAAATTCCATGAGCAAACTTTTGGAAACTAAATCACTGTGAGCTTCAGTTCATTTCCTGTGCTGAACTGTGGCTTTTTGCTATTTATTTTACATTAAAGACATATAAAATCATTAATGTCCACTTAGAAAGGTTTAGAAGACTTGCTGTAGTCCTCTCCAGAGGCGATGGCAGTTTCCATGAGAACACTGTAATTTTCAATACAGATGAAAGAACAAATCAGCTCTTTAATGACAGAGTACATATTGAGATTAAACACAGCAGGTTAGTGAAACCTGCTCGGATTTCAAAAGGACATTGCATGAACTGAGACTTTTAGAGTAGAATAGACTTGTTCTCCCTGCATCAAACATCAGAAAGCATTCCCTTTGGCTCATGTGTTCTCCGTTGTACATCTGCTACCCAACAGAAACACTAAACAACACATTTAGCAAATACTAAAAACATCAAACACTCTCTAACAAGTTTTCTACTTTTACCTAACCATAAGTCAGCTTCTTCCCTGCAGTTAGGCCCTGTGAAGAAGGAAGCAATGCCAACTGTATCTCTGTGTAAACCACTCCTGATCATTCCCAAGGTCGGCAAGTTTTATTAGTCACACTTCACAGAATGGATGGTGGTTCTTCTCCCAAGTTTGTGTGTCCTATGGGCCAGAGGGCCATCACGACAGACACTTAATCCCCTACCGCAACATTGCCTCTGTCATCTTTGGTTTTCCATGTCATACCCAATTCCACTGAAATACAGAGGATTTTCCAATGACAACTCACTCCCTGGAGTCCTTCTCTGAAAAGGAGTCCTCTTTTCTGACATGAGCAATAATATTCAGACATGCAGAACACTTCATTTGACATACATTTAGTGTATATCATAGTTTCCATGCCAAAAGAAAAATGCAAACTATTCACTTGAAAATTAAGTTTTTAAACTTTCCAATTTTCCCTCAGAGATGAAAGCCAAATCATTCTATTGCCTGACGGAGATCAAAAGCATCCTTATGGTTTCTTTATTTTATTCCTCTAAACAATTACCATCTGATGCATTTGAAAACTAATTTCAAACAGAAGCTGAATACCCAAAGACACAGCTGTCTAGGGAGCTGTGGTCAGGCCATGCCCTTGCACCCTACTAACTAGACCTCTCAGCAGCTGCCATGTCAGGAAAAGGTAGTACTTCTTCTGTATGTGATTGATACCTGGTTCGTAAAGTTTCACCGCAGTGTAACCATCGTGGAGTCTCCATCCTTGAAGATACTCCAAAGCCATCTGGAGTGGCCATTTGAGCAGAGGACTGGAGAAGATAACCTCCAGAAGTCCCTTCCGACTTCAACCGATCTGTGATTCTGTACAGGCCCAAAGAAGAATTATTAAAACCTCAGAATAATTATTAAAACCACATTAAATACTTTCTACTGGATTTTTTGCCCCATGGATTGTGTATGATTCTATGATTTATTGGGCCTTAACCTTAACACTTAGGCTGTCTGCAAGGCACATTGGGGTTGTATAAATGTAATTACTCAGCAGATTGCAAGCATTTCAACTTTAAGATTCCCCTTACGGAGTATGGTACCTTGACTCTCAGAATGGTAGTTTTAAGGTGATTATTTCTGATGGCTATTATATTTCAAGTTTCTTTGTGATATTTTTCTGTGTGTAAATTATTTCTCCTTTACCATATTTTATTTAAATTTGCTTATAAAAGCAAGAAGCCAAAGAAGAATAAAGATCCAGTAATACCTGCACCCATAATTACCAGATGTGATTATGTGCAGGCTGTCCCTTAAATGGGATCTTTTTCAAGACCTCCAAAAGAATCAAAAAGCCCCACTTTGCCTTCCAAAGTAACTTGGCAAACAAGGATTTCTAAAACAACTATGGTTTGATTTAAAAAAAAAATCTAAATTCATATAATTAACAACTATGCAAACTCTACATCCTGCATCTTAACATGAATACTTGCTCATTAAAGATGAAAGGAGTTAAGACAAGCTCATGTTATGGCTTTCATGTAGGCCCCAGAACCATCATCTGCTTTCTCAGCAATTCTTCAAGAAAACATAATGTCTGCATTTTCTATCGTACCTGTCAGATGTGCCATAGATAGGAACCCCTCACTTTTGCTTTGCCTTAATCACAGTGCGATTTGGGAATGCAAGATAAAGTGACCTTTGGGATACAGTTCGTCAAAGCGACCATCAGCTCAACATGTGGCAAGCAAGTATTTTTTTGAAAGCTGGAGAGGTGACATCGAGGCCAAAGGAAAGCCACGAGCCAGTGATTCTTTCTCAGGTTTAGAAATGTTTCAGTGCAGATGAAAACTGAAACACTGGCACTGTTTTCTTACCCTGAAGTAACTGATTTCATCTAAACCGCATTACACAGTTCTACAGAAATTGGAAGGGTGAAAGCAGGAGTATATATAAAAAAATATATATATACAGGATTTTCAGGGTAGGATTTCTCTCTTTGTTCTATGTCATTAATTATACATTTCATGCATCTGATCTGACAACTTTAAAGTTCTTTGTATCTTTAGAGAATTCCTTCCCTGGGAGGGACAAAAGAAATTAAAAACTTCTCAGGGTTAAAACTTAGGAGGAGACCTGCTTCATCAGGGTAACTTTTTCTTGAAGTCTGTACAGCTGCTGACCGCAATCTTCAAAGCAGCGTGTCTTAAACTAGGACCCTAACCTTCAGAAACTTAAATAAGAAACTTGATTTAGTGTTGAGCAACTAGCGATCCCAGGAACAACAGAGAAATGATGAATGCTGTGCTGTCTGAAAAACCAAGCCAGCTAACGGGAGATACTGCATTTTCAGGTTTTCATGAGGCAGTTTTTGAAAATTTTCTGATTAGTTGGAGAAGACAACTCTGGCTGTCTTACAGGAAGAACAGGAAGCTTAAACTGAGGTCTAAGAAAACTTGCTTCCCACCTAGGTCTCAACTCTGTCGTGAAATTCCACCAGTAAAACACCATTAACTTTTTTTTTTTTTTTTTTTTTCCCCAATCTGGTGTCCTCCAGGCAGTACATCAAACCAGCTTGTTCCATGTACACCAACAATAAGCAAAGTAACATGGTTCCATGCTTTTTGGTGAAAGTATGGCTGTGGGCTTCATTTCCTCTGTTTAAGACTTCAAAATTGAGGAGAATGTAACAGGATCTGGCTGAGTACTTTCCTAGTACATCACAGAAAGGTCTGTCTCAGCCAGTTTTGAGTTTACTGACTTATGGGAGACTTTTAGGCTTCCTAACTCACCTCCCAGATTTGCAAAGGTACCATCTATTAATATGAAGCTTGATGATCAGCAGACTCCTGCCACGTAACTTTGATTTAAACTCATCTCCCTCAGCTGTGCTCCACTCCTGTTCAAGTCCAGTGCAGGAGCTGTGGAGCACCACTGCTAAACCTCCAGTTTGCAAAGCATACGAGTTAGCATGGACTGCAGTCACTCTTAATAAGAGTTTGCACCTATTCTGTGCACCTTGAGGCCTTGTTTTTGAAGCATCGAGCATCACCTTCCTGTAGTTGACCCTCGCTGTATTTAACAAGTATCTTTTGTTTCAGCAGCTTCTCTGCTAATCTCACACTTGTACAAAATTGCTGTTGACGAGGTGAGACCCTTTGTGGAGCTGACTGCTGCAGAGGACCTTTAGCTTAAATGAAAATGACAGCACTTCAGCAAGGCCAAACATAAACTCTTTGACAGAATATAGATTCACAAAGAGAAGTAATTCTTGCTGCTGTCATAAAACATCGCTTTTTTTCTGATGTCAGTGCCATATGCTGCCATTGTGAATGGAGCAATTGCTAGCACCATCTACTGGCAAATTCCCTAAACTGGAAAAATAGAGGGTTTTTCATTTCCTTGGAGTGGATCTCGAAAGAATAATATGGTATACGATCACATTTCAGATGGGCACTAATCAGGGCTACACTAATGACAGCTCTCCCGTTGCATTTGCAGGGAAGGATCCTGAAGAATGAGTTGCTATTTGTTCACTCAAGCCCATGGATGACATTTTACTTTTCAGTTCTGACTTACCATAGGAGAAACCATAACTATTCTGCTCTCCACAACTCTCTTCCTCTTACTGGGAAAACCACATTAGGATGTGGTCTAACAGGAAGGTAGCAATAGCACCTCATCCAAATGCTGGAGATGTGGAGTATTGGCAGAGAACGTGTGTATCTGAGACGAACTCAGGCAAGCTGTGTCAGCATTACAAAGGGACAGGAAACTACAAAATAATCCAAAAAAAAAAAAAAGCCTGTGCTGCAGTACTTGAAGTACTATGATTCACTGTAAGTCAGATCCAAATATTAGCAAATAGGGACACCTTGTTTTACTCCATTGGGAATTAAAGCAAGCACTAGGCAAAACATTTTGGCAGGAAAGTTTGATTCTTCATAAAACTTTTGTGACTGAACTATAAGACTGTCCTTTCTCAGAGTGATTGCAGGGTGGTTGACTTAGAGATGCTAAGCACAGTCTCCTGTTTTTTAAGCTTGACCATTACATGAGTCAAAGAAATACAGCATCTTAGTATAAGAAATCAGTGGATTCCCCCATTTTTCATTGATATGAATTAAAAGATAATTATGAGATTCAGATTTGCTTCTAACATCAGAAGAAGAGATTACCACTGTCGTACTCAATCAATTTTGGTTGTGTTCTCTGCATAAATCAAGTCCAAAGAGGTCTAAGCCAAACCAATTCATTCTAATCCTTTCATCTGACAGTAAGAACAGCTAGATGGAGTGACGTTACACTCACTCACAGATTATTGCACCAAAACCTACGTCAGAATTAGGATGAAGTATTCCGACTCATAATCAGACAAATCAGAAACTGCAGAGGTCCAAAAGCTCTTGCGTCACATCTCTTCCTGAGCAGTGAGTTGGTCAACTCCAGTCAAACACACAAGACAAATGAGAACCTGAGTCTGGTCTTCTGCCTAAATGTGGAGGTATCTATCAACCAGTCACCCTCTTGCAGAGACTATGCTGTTTGAGGCAGTGGTCAGCAACTTCCAAGCTTTCAGACAGTGATGCTGATTCATTACCACTTAAATCTTCACAATTTCCTCTCATCCTTTACCGGATAGAGGGCAGAAACTACAGCTAAATGCCAAAAAGCAAGAACTGGGTACAAACATGATGTAACACAGTAAACTCCTGAGCCAAGTTCTGTTGAACCAGCCAAATTGCATCCCAGTGAACTGTTTGAGACCATAAAACCATCAGTTCTGAGAAGCTGTACTCTACTTCAGTGCCAAACACCAAATACTGCCAACAAATCTTAACTTTATTTCACTTTAAGGAACCCAGACGTTGGGGGAAGCACCCTCACACAGTGTGGACGCCCTCTGCCTATTTCCAGCACCTGAAAAGCCAGCTGTGCTCCCACAGCTTGTTGCATTCGCTCATTGAGCCATTGTGACACTTTGAAGAAATATTAACCAAAAAAGTGATGATCTATCCCATGGTTCTCTGTTATCTCAAGAAACACCCATTTGAAGTATCACAATGCTTTAACTGTACCTGTTTCTTTCCGAGCAAGAGGGCAAATGACCACCTCAGGACAGTTGTGTTGCTCTGAGTCCTGTAGGGAAGCAGGCAGGCCCATGCCAAATACCATCTAAGAAACAAGAAAACAAAGAAGGTAAAATGCTTTGTCTGGTCTTCTCTCCTCCAAAGACAATGCAGTTTCTTCTTTTTTTGATAATGGAAAAGGCCTACGTAGCACAAGTTTTGTTTTTGGCTTCTTCCCTTTTCATTCTTGTTTATCGCATTTTATTTCTTGAATTATAAATCTTGTTTTGGTCACATATTATCTCTGCTGGGATATATTCCCAGAAGCTTCCATTTTTCCAAATATAGCTAATTTTGACTTATGTAGACATATATACACAGCCGTGTACTCAGCTGGCATAAATCACCCTGGTTCTACTGAAGTTAATGAAGCCTCAGGGTGCTGATTTATTATTTCATAATAAAGTTTTGTACAGTGTTTTGCATCTAACATGCAGTTATTGGAGTGTATGATGCTTTCCTCCCTTTCTTCAAAATGTTCTTTCTTTCTTTTCCTAAGGCGTTGTGATCATGTTATCATCTATATACTTCACATTGGGTGACCTTGATTTTTCAGCAGTAAAAACATGGTTTATATCATGTTTGGCAGATTTCAATCTTCTGTCTGAACACCAGGTAAAGCAAAAACAAACAAACAAAAAAAAAAAAAGAGAAATTGAAGACAAACATCATTTTGAGCTGTTAACACATACTTGTCTGCAAACACACGCCCACACACAAAGCCCCCCGTGCAGAAGTATTTCAGAGCATGTTCTGCAGAGCCAGAATTACTGATGTGTCTTTAACAGCAGAATTACATAAAATTAGAAGATCCTGTGTCATACCAAGCTGGTGGCCATCTCCTATCTCACCCTCTCCATGTGGCATTTCTTCATAGGCCATTCCTTCACACCAGGGAAATGTCTGGCACTTGTAGCCCAAACAACACCACTGCGATCAGAAAGTGTTTGACCTACCTTCACACATGTACTTTTTTAGATGGAGGTGTGCATTTCTGGGTCCCAATCAAGAGTAATTAGCGTAAGCAGGTATTGACACAAACCGTCAATGGTATGTTTATTTTGTGCATTTGCACATTTTTGTGAAGGAATAACTTAGGTTGGCTTAGTGCTTTTTGCCAGCTTGGAGTCACAGTTCAGTCCTACAGCTTGAAGGTGTGGCAGCAGGATTTTCCTAAAATTCTTCATTTTTTTACCTAGCTAATATCCTGTTAAATACAATACCATGTTTCATTTGTAGCAATTATGAAGTGAGACTTTTGTACAGTTTTGAATCACTTCCTAGAAGTTAGAATTCTCATGTCCCAATGTGGTTTCAATTTTTATCACTCTGGCTGAGCCCGGTGCTTGGTGTGCAGTTCTTTCCCTCCTCTGGCTGCTTCTCTTCACCCATCTAAAAACAAATTATCCTTAAAAGCTAATTGGTTTGTTGTTTTTCTGCAAGCACTTCACTGAATTTTAGTAATCTGTGACTGCAAGCAGATAGTTTCTGTGGTTTAAGTACAGGCATGGTTACGAACTTGATAGCTGGCCACAATTACTTGACTACTTACGCAACATTAATTCAGCAACCTTGCATTTACGGGCCTGGTTCTGATCAGAGAAACCTTTTAAAATGCTGCAAATACAAGGCAGATCCATTTCCAGCTGTTTATTTTATGAACTGAAGAAACTCAGCATTTCATGGATTCAAGCTTTGTTGGTGCCAACAGCTCCTAACTGGATGAGAGGTCTGGTTCTGTGTCTGTGTAGTCTTTAATAAATAAAGGAAATTGGGATGAATTAAAAACATTTAGATGCTATTAAACGCATCTGAATTCAGGTGTTGAAGCTGTATTTGCTATGGTGACGTGGTCATTTTGATACCCATTTACTACAGCAGATCAGTAATACTTAAATACTCCTGAGAGTTTTATGCAGTAACTATTTATTCTTTTTGCAGCAGTGCAGCAATGTTTATAAATTGCTCTAAGAGCCTTAGATGAAAGGACTTGTAAATGTAGAATACATTATTATGTCTAATTAATGCATTTCATAAACTACCTCTGTGACCTCCTCCCAATGTCCTCATCAAGGTGCTGCTGCCTGTGGAACTCTTTCCAACTGCAGCTGGGGATTAATGTTAGACTAAGTGCAAATTTGAATAACCTGGTTATGAAAGGAAACAAACAGGCTGTTCACAGGTTTTTTATTTGTTCCTATGCACTTTTATGTATCCTGTAAACATTAATGAACAAACAAATGTTGTTCTTTGTGATTAATGCATTTGCTCATTTTAGGCCATGATCCTGAACTTTTTCCTCCATCCCCTATTGCTTGTACTATTCACTCATTTTCCAGTTCAAACAATTCTTCAATTAATGCTTCTGCATCTTTATTTTTTCTTTAACTAACCAAAGAGCGTTGGACTAATGCCAAAGAAGCTATTATCATTTAAGA
Source organism: Anas platyrhynchos (assembly GCF_047663525.1). Classification (NCBI taxonomy): domain Eukaryota; kingdom Metazoa; phylum Chordata; class Aves; order Anseriformes; family Anatidae; genus Anas; species Anas platyrhynchos. The sequence continues at coordinate 33,827,090 of NC_092593.1, read as the reverse complement.
AATAGGAAAATCATATTTATTTGCTATAAAGCAGAGCAGACCATCTTAAAATTAAATGATTAAGTAAAATCAATAAAAAAAAAATATGCCACAGGATCCAGGATTGATCGGTTACAGCTCTAAAAACACTGTCTTCATCAAAACATATTTTTTCTTTAAAGAAAAAAAAATCTAGAGGGTAAGATTATCCCTTATTTGATGTAAAAGAAAATAGTTCACCGTAATCAGTTTTCTTCATCTCACTAATGAATAAGTCAAATTCATTTCAGGGACAGATTAGACTCTCTCTCATAATGCATCGTGCTCTGGGATGCTATTAATGTTTTGTGCCACACATACGGTGTTCATTTCGAGCTACCTATACACTGCTCCCAGCACTTTAAATGATTACATACTAGGTATGTGTTTATATATAGCATGTAATCATCTCAAATGCTAGGATTGCAATATGAATAGGTAATAAGAAACAAACTTTACTTTTGATTACATAGGCCTGTGATTAATTGTTTGAACTTTGGTAAATGAAAAAGCCCTAATTAGTTTTAAAAAATCCTGAAAACGGGCTGTTATTATTTAAGTTTAACATATAGTTTATGGGGTTTGTGTGCAGCATTCAGCACTTTGTGGGGAGGAAGGGTTGTTTCATTTTTTATTCAATTTGATTTATTACTTTATTCATTGATTTCCCATAATAATGTTTGTGCTTATATACTGCCTTTCATCTGAGGTTCTTAAAGTGCTTCACAAACTTCAATATATTTTTCTCACCACTTTTGTTTACATTGTCCTTCTAATGAAACTATCCTAGACTCGCTGTATATGAATTGCACTGAGGTAACAAGAAGTAGAAGAGAAAACATGCCCCGGGAAAAAAAAAAAAAAAAAAAAAAAAAAAAAAAACAGGACTAGAATTGAAGCTCCAAACCCTACAAAGCCCAGGTTGCTGTTCCAACTTGTCATCTGCCCTCCTCAAAGAGCAGTAAGATTTGGGCAGTGTGGTTGCTTTAGGGCTGAGTCAAAACAGCGCTCACTCTCTCAGACACTAGTCTAATCTGTTCTCAGCAATTTCCCGTGGCAGAGGTTGTCTGGGCAGAGCACAGGATCTGTTTTCACACCGGACAGCCTGTACTGTCAGGAACTTTTTCTTGATGTCTAAAATTGGTTGCTCCAGGTCGAACTTGTTATTTCATGTCTCATTCCCTTGGACATGGAGAAAAATTATTCCCCCCATCTTTGCGATGCTCTCCTAATGAATTTGAAGGCAATTATTATATAGCACCTTTATCTTCTTTTCTCTTTAGATGAAATAGAACCAGCTCATTAACTCTTCGCTAGTACAGTCATCCTCATTGCCTTACTCTGGCTGTTCTCCAGTCTCATTCTCCATGAAGCATAATGTTGAAAATGGGCATAGGATTTCAGCAGGATGTCTTTGCTGATCCTGCGGCCTGTTTCTTTTCGTTCATCTTGCATTTCACTCAGGAGTTGACAGCCTCCCACTAGCGATGCTAAGACTCCAGATCCTCCTGCAGAGCTGCCACCCAACTGCCCTGAAGCTGTACAGCTGGTTATTGCTGCGCAAATTCAGTGCCTCATATTTGTCTTTATTTAATTCCATTCTACTTTTAGGCCAATTATCTAAATTATCAAGTTCTTGTTTTTGTTTTGTTTTGTTTTGTTTTCTTATTTTTGCAACAAGCCTGAAGCTGCCTAGGCTGGTATTGTCTTCACATTTAGTAAGCACAGGGTTTGTTTCATTATCCAAGTTATTGATGAAGATGTTGAGAATTGCTGCAACCAGAACACACATAATCCTGCTGGAGATTTTGGCAGTAAATCATTAATAACCTCTACGCTAATAATACAGTCTTTTCTACACAGTCTTGCACCAATCTGAGGGCACTTTATAGACACACTTTTTCCAGTGAAGCTGTCATGTCACACTTACAAACGTAAAAAGTACAAAAAAAGTACAGAAGTACATGACACTGACTGCTTCTCCTGCAGTCGCTCTATGCTTTCACAGCAAAAAAAAGTTGGTTTAAAACTCAGATAATTTTCTTTTGATGGATCCTTATTGCCTCACCGCTTCTTGTGTTGGTTAGTCTAGTTGGCTGGGTTTTGGTTTGGTTGGTTTCTTTTCCTCCTTACAAATGATCGATTTGGTTGTTTCTTCAGTAGTGTTTGTTTGTTTTTGTTTGTTTTTCTAGGAAGGGTGGCTGGTCTTTCATTTCTCTGATCCTCCTGTGTTTTTTTTTGTTTTGTTTTGTTGTTGTTGTTTTTAATATTTTTAAAGATAAGGATTGCATCTTCCCTTCTCCAGGCTCTGTAAATCCTCTACATTTCCTCAAAGATAGCCTTTAATGGCATCATTTGATTTCCCTCATTCCTGGCCTCCTAATTAGGAGAGACCAAGTCCATCCAATTTCAAAACCTGAACTTATTCTCTCTGATGAGTCCTTCCCCAGCTGTAGCCCTAAATCTTGATTTTTTGCCACTAGTGATGTGCTGTTGGTTTTCCTACTGAGATTTGAACTCTGATCCAGAAGAAAATAAAGAAGGTAAAAAGCATTTTGGTTTTCTCAGTTACTTATCAATAAAATTGCTATTTAAAACAATAGATCAGCATTCTCCAGGGTTGATACTATCTATATTTCCTCCTGGTGTCTTATTTTGCGCTTTAATGAAAATACTGACTACTACAATAACTAGGATGAACTCCTGCAGAATCCCCCTTGATACATCATTCTAGTTTTCTCTTACATTGTACGCTAGTTCATTGTTAAACCACTCTTAGCAGCCTAGAGGGCTATTTGTAAGACAGAAACAGAATGTTGTACATCTTCGTGTTGCTTCCATTTCTTGTAGAAGATTGTTACAGAAATAAAGATTTGACTGGAGTCCAAAGCATTTCCATAAATGGTTCTTTAAGCAGAGGCTCTCACCACTTTCATTGTTTGACATTTAACAGGTTTCACTTATAACGTATATGGCAGGGATATAACACTTGACATCACAGGAGTTCAAAGCATTTTCCACATTGAACTTTTTAATAAGGCAAAAGTAGGTAAAGTGACTTTCCTAAGGTCACCCAGCAAGTTACTGGCTGAGCCAAGAACACAGCCCAGAACTCCTGAGTCCCAGGCCAGTGTTCCATCATTATGCCATCCAGCCTGCCATATTATTAATGTTCGGCCTAAATATATTCTTGCAGCAATTGATTTAATGCCATTAGTTTCAGACAGCTAATCCAAAGCTCTGTTAGTTATCCAACTTCCAGGGACTTACTGGAACAAAAGACTTCAGGACTAATCTAGAAAATAACATTATAACCTTTTCAGGAAGCCTAGGTACTTTCTCTCTCTCTCCCCCCCACCCCCAGCTGAAAAAGTTATTTCAAAAAGTAAATAACTATCCAATTCTAAATCCAGTGAAAATCCACGAAAAGTTACATGCATGCTTGTGCTCATGCCCACATGTTTTTCTATGTTTCACTGTCAGGCTATAAACTGCTATAAAGACATACGATAGTAATTAAGTAATAATAGTCAAGATAATGATCATGATAGATGAAAAGAGAATGAATTAATGAAGTCATTGGGGTCTTAAAGAGATAATAGAGGTGAGTGGAACCCGAGGCTGCAGAGAGCCTGCATTCATCCAGCATCTCATCTGTACAAAAACAGATAAAAAGGTTCTGTGTGAATCACAGCCCTAAACTAGATTAGAAGAACAACAACAAAAGAAAGTATTTTCACATGAAGATACAAAAAGGCCGTAGGAGTGCCTAACTCCTTTGGGAATGCCTAAAAGGGTGCAGTTCAAAGACCTCTGAAGATGGCATAGAAGTGGGAGAGTCCCAAGTTGTTAATCGTGTGCATGAGAACACAGAGCAATCCAGACAGTTAGAAAAAGATGTGCTAAGACAAAGATCAAGAAAAGGTACAGAAATGTTCATATCAAATAAGTCACAGTCTGTGCTTTTTGCTTTCATAATCCATCATGTTGAACTAGGTGCAAGAGATGAAAATGAATACCCTCTCCAATCTAGTATCTCAGGTCTGTATATAAATTTGTCTCTCATCCAGATTTCTCCATGGCATATCTTCAAATTGCCATAGCTTTCAGAAAGCTTTCTTTATTTGTGTGTACTCCTGGACTGTATATCAAATAAAAGAATATTCTCTTCTTTCCATTTACATCCTTTTGTTTGCACAGCATTTATTTATTTATTTATTTATTTATTTTTACAGATAGCCTTGCTGGTAGTAGTCTTCAAATCAGACCTTACTCTTTATGGTGCTTTTTAATAGTCAGTGTCTAACATGCCAATTACTAGCTTTTAAAATCGATAATAACCTTTGTATTAGCTTTGGTCCAATATGAATGTCATTGCTCTTTGTAGCAAATCTAGTAATATAATGCCTTCTGTTTTCCAGAGATTAATATCTAAGAAGAATACTTAGTGCTTCAAATACTTTATCCTTTACATAGATATAAAATATGGAGCAATAAAATATTAAATCAATTATTTAACAGAGAAGAATTAAAAACTGCAGTCATATAGAATGGAAACATAATACTTTATCAGTTCTAAGCAGAAATAGCCCAGAATAAAAAAAAGATTCAAAATTTATCCTACCAAATCTTCAGCACATCAGTACCAGTTTTTTTCAGGAATATAGACAGACTAAACATCTGGATTTTCCTTTGTGTTCAGATTCAGTGTCCACCAAGCATTAATGTTTCTTGAGTGTTTTTTTTTGTTTGTTTGTTTTTGTTTTGTTTTGTTTTCCAGAAGGATCCCCTAATCTCACCCAAAACTTTTGTACATATAAGCACAAAATATTTTTTCATTTTATATATATTTCTCCTTTTTGTATGCTCTAGTGATGTCAGCCAGGTAAAGGATAAAAGAAAGCCCTAGTCCCAGTTCTGCAAACATTCATATTTTTAATATTGTCACAATTATTAAAAAAAAATGTTAAACAAAATAAAATTTAAAGTGTTGCTGCTCATTTGATTTTTCATAAATATAAATAGCAAAAAATAATATATACAAAAGATCATTTATCCCATTTTGATCAACTGCTTAGTTGAAGCTTTCTCTTCAGGGACTAAAATACTTTCTACCCAGTTTACTCCCACACCTGACATCCTTTTCTTTCATTATCTCCTTTCCTGTGAAAAAAAATCTTGAGGAAAGAACTATTTTCTTTGTGAGCTGAACTCAGCAATGAACCCATTATTCTAGCATTTTGTAGTTCTGTACTGATTGCTAGGTTGCCTACCTAAAGAATATGTTTTAAGAAAACTATTTATAATTTCAAATAGTAATTGCAGCACTTAAAACTTCTTGAAGTATGAAACACAGATCTGTCTAAATAGCTACATGTAGTTACCTAAGCAGTAACTTTTTTCATTTGACCATTAAATCATTGATCTAAGTAATACTAATTTTCTGTGAGTTAAATTTTGAAGCCTGCCTTGACCTCTGCACATTGTATCTTTTTTTTGTGTTTTTTCCCTTCCAAACCCACTTTGAATCGCCAGCCTATTATTTTCTCATAGTTCAGCAGAAATAAAAGTGGCTAATATTATGAAGTTGGAATAAATAAGCAACAAAAATTTTCATGTTCAGATTATGTGGGACATGTAGATGTTGATCCAGTGATGGCAAGCTTAAATAGTTAGACAAAATTCTTACCATAAATAAGATATCTTCAAGAGTGTACTAGTTATTTAAAAAAAAAAAAAAAAAGATTTTTAAAAATACCTTTGAGGAATGAATGGACACTAACAAAAATGAAAATACATGGTATTTTATACATTAAAAGAATCAAAGCAACCGATCTAATTACAACAATTAATTCTGGGATACTTCCAATGACAGTTGCCTTTTAGGCAGCAGACCTCTCAAACAGAACCTGCTCCTAAAGGCACCATCTTCTTCATGCAATTGCATGCAAAGGTTTCTATACAGAAGTGTGATGGGTACACACACTGCTCCTCTACTTCACATAAGTCTTACTCAGGGTTGTGAGCCATAGCAGGCTTCCATGTTATTGCTTCTTGAACTGGACAGCTTGTTAGCAACAGGGCCCCAGGCACAGCTTATTCCCATGAAATCTCTCATGGGAAATAATGATGGAATCTGATCTTGACTACAAATCGATCATTTTATCTAAAATATGGCACCTGACTACCTTATCTAAGAAATATGGCACCTCATCTCTTTCCATAATCTAAGGAAAAGTCATCTTGACACCACTGTTATGTTATCTACAAAGTGTGGTGAAGCCTGACCTCTTACCTGATTCCTTTTAACACCTGTTATTATTTATCCGATTGAGGCTTTGGTTGATGAGGCCTCCCCTCCGATAGCATCCAGGCCCTGTGGACTAGCTAATTGACAAGAACACAATTAAGTGCTAAGGGGAGAGGGACTGTGCAACCTGATTCCTAAACAAATTGGCAGAGACCTCAATTCTGGAAAATTACTGTCCAAAAGACCATGGCCTCACAATCCTATCAAGAGCTATCTGACAAAGCTCCTCTTGTATTCAAGAAGACAAAAATACCATGTATGTGTCTTCAGCACTTACCAGGAGACAGCAGAATCTCATGAAATGCAATTCAGTAAAATTTCCATAGGAAACTCGGAATAGCTCTGCATCCAGATCTCATTAGAGTTGATTGCAAAATTCCTGCCAATTTAAACACAAACAGAATGAGACCTAAGTTCTGCCTCAACGGATTCTGTGGAATGAGTTATCTAGAGCTTATTAAAATATGTTCAGCTTTGACTGTAACCTTATTTGCTGTTTAAATAAAAAATATACGGTATGAGGTGACATTTATGAGGCCAAGCGTTGGTGCCATGATCAGATTTGTGCAGGTGGGTTCTGCTTCTCACACACAGTGTTTTGATGGACAAGATTGTAAGTTCCTGTTGTTGGATTTCACTATTTCAAAACGCTCAGTGGATAGATAGAGTGCAATCATGTTTCAGGCTCTGAGTTAACCTTTTATAAAAATTTTGCAGAAAGTAATTTCTTGCTTACCTTAGGAAAATCCTAGTATAATGGACTATTGCAGTGAGATTCATTACATCCGAATAAAAAAAAATCAATTATTCAAAGAGATAATTTAAGAATTACAACAACATAGAACTGAAGAATACTTTATCCCTTCCAAGCAGAAATAGCCTGAACATCAACAACAAAATTAGATTTCATCCTACCAAATTATCAGTATATTGATACCAGATTTTTATAGGGATATAGACAGATTAAACATTGAAGTTTCCTATACATTCAGATTCAGTGTCCAACAAGCAGGATGCATTGTATCATGTGAAAACATTAGAGTCCCTGAAGAATAACTAAGGCTTTAAAATGGTATGTCTCAAAGATGGAACGTTTAGAAAAACAGCAGATTTAATTAAAAATTTCTCAATGTTTTCTACAAAGAGCACTGTAGTTATCTAGGTACCCAAACTGAGGTTTTTTTTATGTAAATAAAGTATGTGTATATAAAGTATATACAAATAAACTTTAAATATAATTTTAAACATACCTCTTCATGACAAAGCAGAAAATGAAAGACCCTGACTCACATTTACATTGCAGACCAGGTTTACATGCAAATTTCTCAAGTTATTCACAGGAGATTTTTTTATCTGTAGGCAGAAAGCAAACACCTCTCAATGCAAATCTCATGTGATTGATAACTTAGTGTCATAACTCAAGCTCTGAATCTTCAGTAAATTGCTCATCCCACATATAATATGTTACTGTGTCTATCTCCCATGCAACAGGTTTGAATCTACTGCTGCTCATTTGATGTCAGACTGTTTATCACCATCGTGGTCTCAAATCACAGGAGCAGTCAAACATCTGCTTCATACACTCAGCCACCAGGTCTGTGATGTGAGTACTTGAAGGAAACCATTATAAATCTCCCACAGAGTGACTGGCAGTATTTTATCACCAACCACCAGTCACTGATCATGTTGCAGCTGTCCACAGTCCTTCAAAGCCCTAAACCTCTCACTCTCTCCTGTTGGTCTCCCGTTGGCCCATCAACACCAGTCTTGTACCATCACCTCCTAGTTCAGCTACAGGTGACTCCACACAAGCAGTGGTTATGCCCCATCCAAGAAAAAGATAAAAACGCTAGGAATCCTACTTTTTCCTTCCTAAAACTACATAGTATCTGCTAACTTTGTTAATGTTTCCTGGTTTTCTGAGTCAGATTCTAGTAAAAGCACAAAATGCAATGTCATTATTTTTCACCTCCAATAATGAGAAGCAAAAGGGAGGAAAGGTCACTTGTGGCCTTTTTGGTAATTCAGCAATGGGGATTGAAACTTAGAAAGATAGCTGCACTTCCTTGCACACTGAAGTATACTGCCTGCGCCAAATTTTTATTATAGAGCAGTATGCACTTTTGTACCTGCTTTACACCTCTTAGTCCTTAGCTGCTGTCTTCCTGAAGCCAAACTTTAACCTCATGGATTTAACAGTTCTCAGACAAGCTTATTTTGCCTCTCACATGAATAAAATCCATGATTTCACCCACCAAGACTGACACTCATACAAAAGAAAATATGGAAAAACTAAGTATATACTAACCTAGGCTGAAAATAGATAGCTATGAAGTTGCAAAAGCTTTTTGTGGCACAGCTGCGGTTGGACATTTTCCCTTTGCATCAGTCATGCTGCCTCTCTGTGCTGACATACCTATAAGAAGTTGCATAAGAGTTTTTTTCAACTGTTCTGTGCCAATGGAAAATTTGTATTATATCAGGTTCATTCCCCACCTTTGCTGAGGTTAGAAGCAGTTCACACTAATAGGAAGCATTTGTGTTATGCTACAGAAACGAGTCCAAACTAAAAAAGATCATTTCCGGGGAAAGATGAATTGCTTAACATTGGTGTAAGCTCTGAGTAAAGCTAAGCCAAATGCATATAGAGGTAAAAGCAGAGAAATGCCACAAAGTGTTTTTTTGTTTGTTTGTTTTTGTTTTGTTTTGTTGTTTTGTTTTGTGTTTTGTTTTTTTTTTTTTTTAACCAAAAAATTTTCTGGATCAAACTTCTGAAATTGCCCTGAGAGAACTTATTGTGTCTTCTGAATACTTTTTTTCCCCCTCCAAATAACCTCTCAAATAGCAAGTCACCACCAATCTATAGATCTCTACACTCCCTCAATCAGGGACTGTGTTGTATGAACATGAATTGTTTATTTCTACAAAGCTGAAAGTTGGTAGCATCAGCATTTTGAGCTCTATTCATGAAAGGAAAATGATAATGACAAACTCTTTATGGAAATATCTAAAGAAACACTGAAAAGAAAAAACTGATGCTAGCTTTCTCTTTTGAAACTGGCATTTATAAATGCCATACATCTTTTCAGCAATTGAAAATGTAATGATAGTAGAAAGTCTCCTTTATAAATTACCACAGCATTTTTTTCTACTGGAACATCGTTATCAGATAAAGCTGCAGAAATGTTATGATTATACCAGTTCACACAGCTTTACCATCTTTCCCCAAAAAATAACTCTATCATCATAGTTATCTTTGGCCAAACACCGTGAAAGGACAAGCGCATGACAGGAGGTCAAAATGATGGCATTTGATGGTATTTCAGATATGTTTGCTGTAACAGCCAATTGGGTGGCAGTTGTTTCTTTAGATGAACTTTCACAAAATGCACACTTTAATACTAAACCAAGAGCCTGTAACTCTATGAGAGAAATTTTAATTCAAGGCAAGTAGACTTTCTTAAAAAGGAAAAAACTTTTAAAACTTTGCATATTGTTGCTACACTCTTACACTCTTTATTGGCAGCTTTTGATAGCCCAAAACCCACCTTGTTGAACAGAACTGGTTTGTTCTTAAAACCAGCTGTCACACACACAGGTAATGAAACAACTCGTGCTTTTTCTAGCACAGCAGAAGTTTCGTGTGGGGCATCATGACAAGTTTAACATTAGGAATTGATCTAGTTTGAAGAGAAGACAAAAGGACAAAAGATAACAATAAATACTTAAATAAGTTAGATTCCATTTTCTCAGGTATCAATGGAGGCAACTTCCTGAGGACTTTCAAAGAGATTTCATAACGCTAGCTGGAGCTTCAAAGTGTCTTCAAATGCTTTGTTTCTACAAACAAATACATCCCCGATGGAGTGTGTCCTCAGGTAAACACCACACTATTTTAACAGTAAAAAGTACCAGCCAAAAAGAGTCTTTGAATTAATATTCTCCAGTAACAGCTTAAAAAATTGTTTCATGTTAGCAGGACAAATATTTTACTATCATAGGTGTTTTTACAGAGAAGTTAAGGCCTGACCTCACTACCTGGAAATGTAATGTACATTTGCAAACTAAGTTATGAAAGCAAAATTCAGTAATCGCATCTCCAAGTGCCTGATTTGCTCTTTTATATTTAGAATCAAACTAAGATTTGTAAATATAAGTGCAAAACTGCAGGTGAAATATTAGCTCACATGAAGAAAGTCATTCTTCTGAATATTTACTGCTTATGTGGCACGCATGTCCAAGGGTTTAGTTTCCAAACAACATGCCATCTTCTGTATAATCACTATTATTACTGAATTCTCTGTTCATAACAAAGTATGTAGCATTGTGAGATATTGGAGGTCTTAATTTGTTTACACCTTTGTGGTTAAACAATAGATTAAAGCATGCAAGGTTCTGGCATTTATCATTTTTGGTGAAACAAATGTTTATAAAGGTTTGCTATGTGCAGTGAATTAAAATGCCAGGTCTCTGTTATAATAAAGGTGCATTGTGCACAGTGCTGAAAATTTACACAAAGTACAAAAATAAGCGAGTAAATGGTTGCATTCTTGACCTTTTCACTGACTTCTACTATTCTAATTTACTATTCTCATCTATGCTATTGTTAGAGAAATCATTTACTGAAAATTCATTTCATAGTTAAGTCTAAAACGCTTAAGAAAGGAAGTAATTCTTTCCACTCTATTTTGAAAGACAACAATTTAACATGCTGTGTAAACTGCCTGAACTTAAAGATATTTAGCTTGCCTTTCAAAAAAAGCTTGTGACAAAACTGCCTTAGCGTAGCCCACCTTTTAATCAAAGTTGTAATAGTCATGAAATGAGATATTCCCAGCCCATTTTTACTTATTGTATCTGGTATAAAATGCATCAGTCAGCCATCGCAGGAGAATTAGATTCAATTTCCTATTTGTCTGCAACATCAAACCATCTGGCAATGCAAGTGAAAACACGACACATCAAAATTGTGGTTCAAGCTTCAGAACGCAGAACAATGCCGTGAAATAAGGAACATCTTTAAGCTTCGAAGAGTTCCCAAATTAGTTGCATACTGTAAAGAAGTATTAATAGTACAGGCCACTCTAAAAGCAGAGCACCTGTGCTTTTTATCACTGTGATTTGACATTATATATTTGCATATCCATGAAATGTATCACCTAAGACATACTACTGCAATTTGAACTGCAGTTCAACTCTTTATGAGAACACGGTAAAAATTGTTTACCTTTCTACAGATTTATTTCTACGTCCAGTCATTTTTACTATTTTACATAGTCAAATATCTTGTTGGGTTTTTTTGTTTGTTTGTTTTTTAAAAAAAAACTCTTACAAGTACAGCAACCATATAGCAAAGTGTGTGACCAGGTTGCTTGTCTCCTTAGTCATCAAACCTTTTTATCATGAACAGAATAATGACATTATTAGCCATGTTATATCATTAATGATGAATGATGCAAAAGGAGAGAACAATTCAGTCGAGCTCTTAGATCTCCATTTGAATGTTCATGAGGAAAGCAAACAATTCTGTGAATTTTATAGATTCATACCTATATAAATATATGGAACTCAGACATACAGACATATGTCTTCTCCACAGCTAGGACACCAAAACACTACAAATCCATTTATCATCATCCTCCAAGCACAAGAAAGGCTTCCTATGAATGTTGTCATCTGACCTTTTCTGAAAAGGTCACCGAAAGGGCATCGATCCCTCATTGGGTTTCGATTACACACACTTTTGAACTGAGGATCTTTACATTTACTGCTCTCATTTATCACAGAACGTTGATTGCAGGAAACATCCAAGATCTGACATTTCAAAGGTCAGTTTGCAATTTTTAAAAATTTCCCTCCATTACTCATTTGAGTGCATGCCCTGCTCCTCAAGAAATCCACTGGAATCACAAGTTTACTTCATCTAAGTAATTTATATCAGAAACTCAGATTTGAGTGGAATTAAGAAATACTGGACACTAAAATAAAAGGCAAGGCATTGTGGAGAACTCTTTGCTCAATATAAATGTCTTCAAGTTTATATATAAATAATTATATTTATATGGCTTTGGTTGGTTATTGCTTGTTTTTAAACACTAATTGCACTCTAGATAAAGGGATGACACCAAATTTGAAAACAAGTGGTGCATATAAACTTAATTTCTGAGTTACAACATTGCAGAGCACAGTGTCAGTAGCGTTACATTTCCCTGGTTTGCTTTAGTTCAAGTTCATGCTTAGGCGACACAGCAAACATGTCCAATCAGCTCCTGCATTGTTTCAATATTTCAGTGAAATATTTTCTCTTCTTAAATGCTGATAATGTGTCTCCTCACATACATCCTAGCCATTTGAACTGTAATAAATGGCATGGATTACACAGGAAAACGTTAAGAATTTATCCAAAGTTCTAGTATGATGTTCTGTTGCAGTAATAAAATCATTGTTCTATCTATCTATCCATAGTTCTAGCTATCCATCATAGTTTTGATAGTTCTGAGCAATTAATATGATGCTCAATGCATTAGGAGAGGAAAACAGTCATCTGTGTGATTTTGTTGTTGTTGTTGTTGTTTTTAAGATGAGGCAATGCTATTTGTTTACTAGGATTTTTATACAAAAGTTTCACTAAGCAAGCTTGGATTTTATTGGTGTACAACTTCATATAAACACAGCTACTGTGATAACCTACAATATTTTGGATGGATATTACCCTGTGAATGACCATTTCCGTGCTTAACAACTACTTATTTGCACAAGACAAATAGGTAAGTCCATTTGCAAGCTCACCTCCAGGTTTCCATTTTCCCCCTCTGCTGTCCTACCTGCCCTGGGATTTTGCCACAAAATTGTCCTCATAATTATCTGTGGACACCTCATTCCAAGAGAAGGACCTCAAATTTCTGAAGTGGCAGGTCCCTTGCTCAGCTCACACAGGTGAGCCCTGCAGGGCTGGGGACATCAGTGGCCCTGTTTGTATGTGCTCTTCCACATAAATAGCCCGGACTAAACCCGGTGAGCTCAGCCGACCTGCATTTATATGCATCTCAGCAGCGATCAACACAGTAGAAGAAAAGGTAATAGGAGTGGGCTAGGAATACACTGTTCTTATGGCTTGATAGTAACAAAACATGAAACCTAAGAAGTTGTCTCATAAAATTGTGTTTAGGACTCCTAAAGCTTACATTTGGTGCACCTTTTCACAGGTCGAGTTGACCTGTGACATTACATTTTGGCCTTATTTGCAGCACACAATTATACACTGAGGCATATTTTGACAGAAACTGCACCAGATATCAGGGCTTCACATAATGCAGTGTTGCAGAGTGATGATGCACTTCATTTAGAAAAGCTGAATAAATACCAGATAAAAATCGATCTTATAACTCTGGTTATTGCCCCAGGACTGCAATAACATATGCCCTTTTCCCTTTGGAATATTTGTTCAGTGCACTTCAAAACGCATAACAGATATTTTCAGGGGCGACGTTATGACTTCTTGCATAGAAAACAATTTCTATACCAGCACCTCATACCAGCTGCCATTCCAGAAAGCCATTTTTATTTGATCGCAAAGCACAGCTTAAGTCCAGTATTATTAAAATCTCTCAGCTGTTTTAATGTTATAAAAGATTGGAAGAACAATGAAGTGCAGTGACCAAAACTTGCAGAAGCAGTTTCTTCTGAACATGCAGACTTGCAGATGCCGGATCAGACCTCTGATATTCCCAGTTAAATTGTCTACTACCAGGCACCAGAGAAACTCGCTCCAATAGTAAATTCCTACACATGAAGGATCAAAACATAAGAAAAAAATTCACGTGTTCTATTCTCACCACCCAGACTTTGACTTGTGGTTTCTGGATACAGCCTGTCAGATGTCTGCTCTTATTTGAATGAAGAACTGAAAGGGTCCCTCCAGGCCTACACATGTGGGAAATGAAAAAGCACTTTTAAATTACTTCCTTCTCCATCACTTCCATGCCCTGCACTGATTATGGATTTTCCTGCTTCACAATGCAAATAAAGAAGGGAGATTTCTAAACCACAGCTGGCAGGATATCGTACTCCATTTCATCAGTCTTTTTAATACAGATTAATAACATTCTCTCTTGTTTTTGATAGGATGATCATGCTTCCTTGTCTGACATGAGAAGCACTTTTTCTAGGCTAAATTCAGAGTGGTGCTTTATGATCATCCAGGAAGATGCATTGGGAGTTCTCTTATTTCCCTGTGTTTAATAGATGTATGCTAAGTGTATAGGAACATCTAGGGGAGACCACATACTACCCACTCCTCCCGTAAACTGTCACTGAGAGCTGGGGAACAGAAAAGTAGGCATTTCAGCTCATTTTCTAGTTTGCCATTTCACCCCTGGAGCTAACAGCTAATACCTACCCAGAGACCCTTAAAGCAACCAGAAAAGAACAGAGCACAGCCCGCTGAAATCCCTAGGATCAATGTGTGCAACAAAACATTCCCCAGCATAAGAATAAGGACCCCTTATTTTGTGTGGTTCCTATGAGAAGCCTGTGTGGCGTCACACACAGAGACATCAGGAGATTAGAAAAAATGAAAGAAACTGCATTTTCCACTTGAGAACATTTTATCTAGAGATTATCGTAGATGTACTTTTTTTTTTTTTTTCTTCAATCCTCATTTAGAACTGTTTAGAAGCACAGAACAGTTGAGGTTGGCAGGAACCTCTGGAGGTCATCTGGTCCAGCCCCCTGCTCAGGCAGGGATAGCTGGAGCAGGATGCCCAAAAGTACATCCTGGTGGCTTTTGATGATCTCCAAGGGGGATGACCCTACAGCC